>NW_028277046.1:2805000-3405000 GCF_059951505.1 Python bivittatus
TCTCCCTCCCTCTCCCTCTCCCTCCGTCCCTCCGTCCCTCTCATGAATTCAGGCTATGCATCCCTCGTGGAGACCCAAAATGATGGCTGATGGCTTTCAAATTAAAGGTCGTTTCATAAGGTTGGTCTCCAGCAGGTTTGCTGTTGACAATGGGCAGGCCAAAGGTCTTTTTCCCTTCTGTTTTGTGTATGTCAGAAGAGCATAAAGCTTTCCATCATCCTGCAAATGCCTGCAAACTTTAAGTGACCTTTTCTGCTCCATGCATGCTACGTTTGGGGCATTATCCAGCCTGCAAAAGGTCTGCATCTCTGTTACCGAATTCCCTTGCAAATCATAATCCCAGAAACTTGGCATTGTGACAGATTTAGCGTAACAGGATTTTCTTGAGGCTGATGAGGCTTTACAGGCAGGTGATACCATTCAGGAAAATAAATTTCTGTTGCTATCCTCACCCTGTAATCTGCTGTAAAGCTAAGTAGTATATGATGAGTTGCTAGAGAATTAATATGTTCTTTCTAGTGGCCCAGTTAGGAAAAAGACCAAATGGGGAAAAAAGGACATACTGTACTGAAAAAAAAATGGGGGAAATGTTGGTAAAACAAACACAAATGTTTGATTTTTCCCCTTTTCAGTGCTTGTTTTTTTGTGGATATGCAGCTAAGTGGTGAGAATATTTTTATTAATTATGAGGGAGTAGTGAGTGCAAGTGGAAAGAGGAGTTGTACGTTAGGCATCAGTTGTGGCCTTAGACCTTTTGGGCAATAAAAGTAGCTCAAATTTGGTGTGTGGGTGGGATTTTCAATATAGCTCAATGGGAATGTAAAGAACAGTGTTGCTTGTTGGTGGATATAGCTGCTTTTCAGAAACAGGCTACTGGCATTCAAGCTTGGTCTCATCTGTCAGGGTCATTTCTTTACATCCTTGAAGACTTTCTTAGGAGTTTGAATGCCTGAAATGCACATATAGCAAACCCTCAATTTAAAGGACCTGAATTAGCAAACTTTAGATGCAACTGGCAAAATCTGTCCATATATTGTATGCTTCTGGTCCTGCCTAGAATCCCATCTGGAATTAGTGGACATTCTGCTTTAATAAATATCCCTTCCTCTTATTACTCTGTTAACCAGAGGATTTACAGGATCCCCGTGCGTTTTGTAACTTTAGTTGGGGAATCAGAATTTCTTGTGCCGTACTTGGCAGTATGTCGCGTAAAGTTTGGCATTCGCTCTCTTGCTGGATTATGTTCCAGTGAACTTTTGGGGGTTACTGGTACAGGAGAGGAACAGAATGAATGTCCAGAGGGTCAGTGAGTGTGTTTGCTGCCCCTCCCTCCCTCCTCTTTTCTGTCCCAGCAGCTCCATTTTATGCAAGGACCCATCTTTGCCACTCTACAAACCCTATCTCCCTGGGGCATATGTGGCTTTCCGTGGCGCCTTTGCTCCGTGAAATGCCACGTGATAAACTGGTCTTTTCCTTCCTTCCCACGTTTCCAAAAATGGCTTTAGCTGTACAGACTGCTCAATGTAAAGCCCTAAAAGTATCACCTGGCCCCAGGGCAAAACCAGTTCTCTGGTGTCATCTGGCACATTTGAATAATAATAATAACCGCTTTCGCTTTCTCGGGCTTGTTAATGGCACTACTTGCCTCAACAAGAAACCTGAAGGACAGCATAAAGAAACTTCAGGCTGTCCCAGAATGTCTTTCTCCCAGCTATCCCAGGGGAGGAGAGAAACAAAGCCAAATGTTGGGGCTAGTAGTGAGTTTGAAAAAGGCAGTGCCTTTATTTATTTATCTGTTTGTTTGTTTCATTTAAAAAAAAACACCGTACAATAACCAACGTTCGCTGGGCAGTTTACAATGAAGCACACTACAAAAATAAATCAAATCAAATACAGGATAAAAACACCATATGAACTAGGCATGTTTTTTTGCTTAGTATGGGGGGGGGTGTTTGGCTGTTTGATTTGTTGTATCAGTCGTTAATATTTTGAGTTGGAAAGCAGTTACCTCAATTGTGGGGTACTTGTATAAACGGAGGTGGAGAAGCAGATTTGGGCAAAACCGACCTGATGGCTGTGTGCGTGCATGTGCGTGTGGAATTAGGAAAGAGGAATTTTCCATTGCTTCAAGAGCACAGTAACTATTGTTCTTAGTAGAGGGTTGAACTAGATGACCTTCAGGGTTCCTTACAACGAAACAGTTTTGTATGGGATGCTGAAACTGCCGGTGAAATGAGAGAGGGAAAGTCTGTTGATTTGGTGCCGGCTTTTTCACGCTCCAAAGGTTGTGACTTGAGCGTGGCTGGGACAGCCTTTGAACTAACTCCTCCTCTCCTGTTCCTGGAATCTCGTGGCATTCGCTTTGGGGTGGAGGGAAAAAAAAGAAGTAGGTGCTATTTTAAGAATTGGATGTTCTGTTGGCTTGCCTATAATTGCTGCTAGAAGAAAATGAAAGTGGAGCTGGCTGCCAGAGGGGAGGGGTTTGCACTGAGCCCCTTACCTGTTAAAGCAACAAGCAGCAAGAATTACCAGGCCTGACACCGCATAGCTCCCGAATCCAGACAAGATCAGCCACAAGCTAATGGAATGGGAGGAAACATGAAAAAGCAATTGCACTATGATCTTTTTTAAAAAGTCCTGCAAAAGTTGTTACGGCAAATCTTGCAGCGAAAGGATTTTTTTTTTTTTTTTACTTTCCTATCTTAGACTGGAGCAGTTTTTAAAGTTGTTGTTCTCCTCCTCCTCCTCCTCCTCCAGTGTTTTAGTAAAACAGTGATTGATCTTTTTTGATATACAGATTTCCATTTTAGTTTTATTGCCTCTTGGAAGGGTTTTTATTTTAGTTTAGTTTTATGTTTGCACACACAAAAGTCCACGCTCTGGACAGATTTCAGAAAGATTGCAGTTTGTTTTGGTTACTCATGCTGGTTTTCTCAAGAGTTGCAATGTTTAGGAAAATAAGTGGGCTATTTTTTCTAACCTTCCTCTCCCTTTTTTCCTTTGTATTCCTAGTATTCTCTCCCTTTTTTCCTTTGTATTCCTTTTCCTTCCTAGATGGAAGACCACCAGGAGATCCTGGGCCATAGGCTAGACTGGGAAGTTGAAAGCTGAGTCTGGAGGAATCTTTACCCTCCTCTGTGCTTGCCCTGACCTTAGATGTCTTTGTGCTGGGAAAGAGAGGCTGAGTCAGAGGTCAAAGACTTGTGTTAACCAGACTGGGAGATTTTTCAGGATGCTGGCTATAGGCCTTTTATACCTGCAGAAAGGTTGACAGTTCTGATTTCACCACGTCGAGGCCAAGCCCCTCTGGGTGACGCCCAGACATGATGATTGCGGTGCGTGGAATTGTGAAAAACTGCTGAGGGCCAGAGAGGCCTGCTTGGTCAGGTTCAGCATCGCATCCCTGCATGTTGGCTTCGTTCTGCCTGGTTGCCTGGCAGGAATTCTTTTTTGCCCCAGGCGAGTGGCGTTTTCTGTACAAGCCCGTACAGATTTGCCACCTGCCTCAGACAGGGGAAAAAGGTGGAAAGAGACGCTGGATGCTATGCTGTCCTTTGCCTGCTTCCTTCCCTCGCTGCCTTTGACCTAATATTGTTTCCTCTCCTTTCCACAACAGCGCTTAGAAAGGCTTCCAAAACAGGGTGGGAAGATGCAAGTCTTCTTTTTGCTCATTCAGGGGATTAAATTGCTCCTGGGTGTTTGTGATGCCATAAAATGAATGCAGACAGACACCACCACTGACCCCGACATTCT
This sequence comes from Python bivittatus, assembly GCF_059951505.1. Classification (NCBI taxonomy): domain Eukaryota; kingdom Metazoa; phylum Chordata; class Lepidosauria; order Squamata; family Pythonidae; genus Python; species Python bivittatus. The sequence continues at coordinate 2,808,754 of NW_028277046.1, forward strand.
GACATTTGAACAGGCAACCTGGTCCAAAAACAGGCACTGTTTATTTTAGGGTCATTTTCTTTCTGCCTCAAGTTCGTAAGTCTCCCTGTGGCTTTGTTGACTCGTTCTTGTGGTTAGGCAATTGGTTTGTCCAACAGCCCCTTGTAACCTGCGCAAAGTGTAGATGATTTCACTGGTGAAAAATAATTTTCCCCTCTGATTTTTGAAAAAGGGGGTCTGCTGCTATACCCCAACTTATTTTTTTTGCTGGGGGAAGCCTGCTGTTTTATTTCATAACATAGGACATTTTGAATTTAGTAACATTGGTCATTTTGAATTGCAACTGAGGCTCCTGAGCTATATCTCTTGGATGGACTGTATGGATGGCGGAAGGGAAAGCTGTGTATATGAGAGCAAGAAAGGACATTGGGTGGCAGAGGGACTGGGAACTTGACCTTTCTTCATGCAGAGAATATTTTTACACTATAAAGGAATAGGGACAGGACAGTGGAAACTGCCTTATATAGATTAGATCTTCTGTCTACCTAACCTAGTAGGAATTCTTTTGCAGATCAGCCTGTGTGCATGTATTTATATTTAGAGAAGCATTGATAGAAAATTGGCAAAATATAAGTTTGGAGGTGGCAGGGGAATAAAAGCTCAGAAAAGGGAGGAGGAGAAGGAAACTTGGAAAAAGGTTCACAGATAAAAATGAAGGAAAAACAACAACTGAGGAATGTAGTTTCCTCTGATTCTTCTCCTCACCTACAGGGCCTTCAGAATATATACTTCAAGTACTTGAATGCTTGTCTTCTGGATGATATTTAATCCTATGTCCAGCCGTGTACCTTTAACATTCCTCTCGTAGGCTCTGTGGTGAAAATGAAATATCATTTTGAGATAGTCTGAAAAGAAAAGTTAGGGTTGTATCCTGAAGAACCTTAAACAACTGCCTTGTAGTTGTGTGTTCAGGGTGTATTCTCATGAAGGCCTTCTCTGGATCCATGGAACAACTGAAGATTTTATTGCTGAGCAAAGGCCCTTTTAAATGCCGTGTTTTTATAGCTGGTAAAAATGCAGTTACTTAAAATGGGGTTTTGGGTTTGAGGTTGAAACAGCTTCATCTGCTTGCTCCACCCTTTGTCCTTAAGGCCTCTGTGTGAGTGCACATCCCTGTCCCAAGATCCCTTTGCTTGCACAGAGAAACTGCACACATGTATACTTTTTTTCCTGTGGTGTCAGGCTCACAGGTTGGGCTGGTGTGCATGTTCCTGTAGATATATGTCTCCCATCAGTTGAGTGGGGTGGTGCGCTCCCTGGCAAGGGGCATCATTAAAAGCAGGACATTTTCTAACAATCATGTATTGCTGCTTAGCCTTTCTCAGGGCATGTGTTTTATTTCATTATTTCCCCCCCTTCCCTTTCTAGCATTTGTTGATTTAGCTCACTGCCATGAGTTACTTGGGGGGGGGGGCATTTCTCCTATTTCCTCCTGTAGTCTGAGGCTTGGCTCACTTGCTTGATCTTGGCATGTGTGTGCCTTTGGGGATCTTGTAATTGAATGATGCTGATGTTCAGATGCAGATATTCAAGGGAATGGACTGTGGGCTCCTGTGTCACATTTTATCACCCAATGCAAAGGCTTGATATTTCCCTTTTTCTTTCTTCCTCCCAGGGTGGTAAAGGAAGAGATCTCAGATGACAATGCAAGGCTCCCATGTTTCAACGGACGTGTCGTGTCCTGGGTATGTGGGGTCACTTCTACCAGATTATCTACATGTGCAAAAGATGCGATTGGGGTCTCTGCAAAACAGGACTCATCACTTGCCAGGTCTTGTGTGCGTCTAACATGTCTTTAGAAGGGAAAATTCTGATTGGGGCAACTTTCTCCCATCCACGAAACATGGGTGTGCACAAGAGGTCGCAAGTACACGATGACCACTGGCTGTTCCCCCAGCCACAGCTCCAAGATGCAAGTGGGTCTCTGAATTCTTTTCAGTGGCTTACGACTTCTTCCCTTCATTTTCTAACCTCGCTGTGGTGAGCCCTCGCTTAGCCCCACTACATGATCTGCCCCTGGTCCGTTCTGAATTCATCTCCAATTGCATTCAGTGGTTTGTGATTTCGACCCCCTCTTTTGAAAGGCACCTCCATTTTTCGGCTGAGAAGCCATGCTCAGCCGCCCTGCTGAGTTGACTCTGTTTGCCAGAAAGCCCCTTGTCTGCCTGGGGCTGCGTGCCGGCTGACACAGCTTATGCACAGTGGGGTGGCCATTGTAGGCAGTTTTCTGTTTCATCTGCTGCGATCACGGGACGTCATTTTTTTCCCCCTTGGGAAAACCCCACCGGATTCGCTGCTTTGGCTTTGGCACTGGTTCCTGATTGGCCAAGGATGATGTCATGCTTTCTTTCCCCAACCGCCACATTCAGGGTGGTACCCCGCTCCCCCCCGCAAGACTTTGGTATGATTCTCCTTTTAATGTGCATGGTTCTTTCCCAGGTCTAGTGTTCTGATTCTGACAAACGGGTAAAATCTTACATTGTTGTGACAAACAGCAAGGCAGGGGGATGGCTAAAAAGTGGCTGGCCAGCAATCTGTCATAGAGGGACATGGCTTTCTCTGTATGGAAGGAAACACATACTTTAGCACGGTGGCTACTTCTACAGAGCTGCTTTTGGGGAATTGTCCCTTAGAGCTAATCTTGTCTTCTGCAGCCTTCCCCAACCTGGTGACCTCCAAACATAGGTTTCCAACTTGGCCGGTTTAGATGGCACCAGGTTGGAGCAGACTACGTGTTGGATAAATAAAAGCACACGGTTTTCTTGGTATGCTTAAAATCCCATGGAAACTCTCACTTTGTGTTTTAATTCTGATGCAAGATTTTGCACCTTGCACATGCCCAGAGTCCCTGCAATGTGCAAAGTTTCCTAATGCCTTAGCTGTAGATTCTCAATTTGTCTAGCAAACTATTAAGCTTTCTTCTCCATCCCCTTGCAAGTTAGAATTGGCTGACTCTTGAAATTTTTTAAAAAGACATTTCTTACCCACATTAGAGCATATTTTCAGGACAATAAAGACTAGATTTTTTTTTAATGGCCTATGCTCCTGTAGAATCTTGGCTTGCTAACTTCGCTGCTCCCAATCTCTGTATTTTTCCCTGCAGTCCTAGAAATTTTTCTCTGCTCTCATTTGTCTTGTTAGTCTTTTAATGAAGACGTCATTCATGCCCACCTCAGAAAACCACCTACATTGAATCCTCAGTCCCTCTTGGGGAAGCATTTTCCTGTTAGGAACCTAACAGGGAAGAAAAAAAAAAACACATGTAACATTTGCATCTTTCCTTTGATTTTTCCTTTCCTCCCTCTTTTAATTTATGCAAACCTTTTCATCAGCAAAAATGATGCCAGAGGGGTAGATGGTCCCCTGGTATTTTCCCCCCATCCTGTCAATCCACCTCTCTGACATTTCTTCCTGATGAACATTTTCCCTACAGATCAGCTCTGGGAATACCAATTTTGTGCCTTCTGTCACTGGCAGGTTTTGCCTTTAGTATTCTTTGAGCATTTCCCCAGTGGCTACTCTTTCGAAGTTGGGGAGAGGAGGGCTTGGCTGAGATGAGAAACACGCAGCTATTTTTGTGCTGAATTTGGGGGAAGGAACGGAACCTCATGATGTGCATTTAAAAGAAAAAGGCTTGCTTGGGAAAGTGAATCTGTTCTAGGTGAGGTGACAAGATAAAACAGACATAACTGGGACCTGGAGCAGCTTTGAACACAGTCCTGATTCTTGCTGCTAGAGGACCAAAGTGGCCAACTTGTTGGCTTCAATGCGTCAGCTGCAGTTAAAAATGTTGGATTTCCCTAAGTGTAATTGGTTAGTATCTGGGTAGGGCTGAAGCCAGCATGGGCAAATCATCCTTTCTTCTTTTTCTGTCTAGCAAGCCACTCAGAAAGAGACAGATGGCTCTTTCTACAAGTCAGGATAGTTGTTAACAGGGAACTTCTTTCAGATTAGGTTGTGGACCAAAGGTTGGATACCCTTGGCTTGACATCCTCATTTAACTGACCTCCTTGTCTTGCAGCTGGTCCTGGCAGAGAGCTCACATTCGGATGCCGGCTCGCAATGTGCCGAAAGCCACACGGATCTTCCTCCTCCCATTGAGCGAACTGGAGGCATCGGAGACTCTCGCCCCCCTTCCTTTCAGTATGGCTCTATTTGAACGTTTCAAAACATGCTCATTTTGCTGCAGGGCTTGAAAGCAGGCAACTTTAATAGGTGCACCCTTTCCAGAATTAACACTGGAAAATGTGGGATTCTGTGGAACGGCTGATGGTCAGGGAAGATGGGAGCTGCAATCCAGCAAAAGCCGGGAGGCCTCAAGCTCTCCATTCTTTGGTCTTCTCCCTGAGACACTGGATTTCTCTGTGCAAGGTGCCATCTTTCTAGAGAGAGGAATACACCCCTGTTGGAAAGTTTCCTACTCAGATGCTAGTTTGACTGCCTCAGTGAGAGAAGGCGTTGCATGTTATCAGATAGGGAGAAGCGAGCAAGCCTTATATTTAATCACAGGCATCATATAATGATCAGACGCGTGTTTAGATTGTAAAATCCAGCGTTATGCAAGTTGTGTATCCCTGTTGTGAAACTCAGGTTTTGAAAAATGCTGGCACCTTTGACTTTCCACATACACAGAGCATTTCCCCTTGACTAGAATATTTGTTAAAATTGTCAGGCAAAACTAGTGAAAAAGTGCTTCTGCAAAACAGTGTTGAAGAAATATGTATTGATGGGGTATTTCGGGACCTTGTCTTTAAACAGCATCTTTTCTTTTTTAAAAAAAAGTCTCTGGGTGGGGATTTGTGGTCCTGGAGATATTGTAGCTGGTCGACATCTGGAGGGCCGCTACTTTCTCATTCCTATTTCAAACATTCTTATACAGCAGTTTTTAAAAAGACAACAGTTTGGCCTGTATTCAGTTTAAAGAGTGGGAAATCCTGAGCAAAGGTGAGCCTGAAAGTTAAAAAAAAATGATTATAATAAAACAAGGAAGGTGACACTTACAGCTGATAAAATCAGGAGTTCTGCTTCCAGGACAATCTCTCCATCTTTTTTTCCCGTCCTGGGAACAGGTCACACCCTGTGTAGCGTTTCCTCCCAGGAAAGTTAGCGAGAGACGGCATAGCTTCTGTTTCCTTCTTTTACAGTGATACTTCTGCCCTCTCCTGGCTTTTCCCTTGCATGATCCGAGAAACGCTTTTGCGGTTTCCCTAACCGGCGCGTGAACTACCGAAGGCTTGCTTTTTGAGCCTGTCCACCGCATTCACCAGAATGTGGTTCACCAGGCTGAATGTGCTGGGTGAACCCAACTAACGGCAGCAGTTAAAAAAACACAGCCACCCCCAAGGAAACCGAGTTTCAGATCTGGGCTACTCCCCAGAGCTCATCCGGTGAATTGCAGCCTGCACCCCACTTATCAGACCTTGCAGTCTTTGGTTGGGATAAAATGAGTAGATGAAAAATGCAAAGAGACCACCTTGAGCCCTCCTCTTGGAAGTTGCATGTGGGCCATAAGGAATTGAAAGCAGTTGTTTGCAGTCCTTTGGGCCCCGTGTACTAACAAACTAGGAACCACGCTGCTTTTAAACAAATGATACAAAATATCCTAAAAGCAAAATTAAGGTCAGAAGAGTGACAGCAGCTGGTATATCCCTAAAAACTACAGCAGTGTATTCACTTCCACTTGATCCAGGAACTTATTTTTCTCAAAATAAATACTTTCCCCTTTTATGCCACTGTTACTTTCCCTACACAAATAGACTTGAGTATTTGTCTTCATATATTCCTCTTGGCACATGTCTGGCCTTGAAGCATGTCCAAAATTATAATGGGCTTGGCAGCAGGAGTGCTGAAGATTTATTAATCAGAAAGCGTCTGGTAGCACCTTTTCCGACTAACACATTTTGTTAAAAAGCATAAGGCTTTTGTGAGCTTATGATAATGAAGATTTATTAAAGGTTTCCATGTGAACTGTGCACCGCATTTGATGCCATCTCTTCTTCCTCTTCTCCAGCCCAAATGCCTCAAGCAGCCGAGACGGGCTGGACAACGAAACAGGAACCGAGTCAGTTGTCAGCCACCGGCGGGATCGTCACCGGCGGAGGAACCGAGAAGGCCATGAAGATGGTAAGTTGGCTCTTCTCCTTTGCCTCTGGGCCATCCCTTGGATTGGCCCACATTTCTGATGTTAGTCAGGAGCCCAAAACACCTTGCTGGGAGGGTTTGTAGAGGAGAATCAGGGTCTGGGTTGAAACAGAAGAGTTTTTAAGATGCCCAGTGAAGGTCTGGAGTGGCAGCAGCAAAGGCTCGATCCCAAGATACCTGCATGTGGTGACTGCAAGCAAACTTTCCCATAAGATCTCAATAAACGCACAGGTTTGTAGAGAAAGAGGTACTGTCTAAATGTTTAAAAATGCAGAATCTCCTTTGAGTTTAGCTCCTGGTGACTTCATGGAGCCTTCTGTGTTGTTTTCTTGGCAAGATGATAGAAGTAGCTTGCTACTGCTTTTGTCCCAGATATTTGTTTAACTTCCCAGTCTCACCTCCTGCCCTGTGATGTTCTGGTAGTCTCCCATCTCTGTATTAATCAGGGCTGACCCAATTATACTGCCAAAATCAGCGGCAAATGGCCATTTAGGAGCCAGAAGGTGAAATGGCATGTTGTTTAGGATTCTTTCCTCCCTGGGTATGTGTGGGTGCATATTTTGGCATTTTAAACATTCCCCTGAGATTTACAGGGTGTTTTATGTCAATTCCCCCAGCAGACAGGTCCTCTGCAGCCTTACTGATGAATGCCAGGATTGAATCTGAGCTACAGCCTCTCTCAAGTACCTTATAGTCTGTGATTGATGGCTTGCCTGTATGGCTGGGTTCCCACTAACGTGAGCATGTCGCTCTTTGCTTTCTTGCCGGCCTTCTTTTGTGCGAATGCAGGTGATAATCAGATTGCAGCCAGGAAAACAGGCCCTCTTCCGAACTATGCCCTCTGCGGTTGTCTTCATGCCTTGCGTCCTTTTCTTCTTTGAAGGGAGTTGCGCCATCTGTGAAGCAGCAGGCAACAGCTTTATTCTGTAATGCCAGCCTAGGTCTTGGGCACGCAGATCCTAAGGCAAGACTGCAGGAGGGGGCACATCCTTCTCCGCTGAAAAATAATTGCACTGACAGGGAGTGGGGCATATGGAAACAAGCCAGAGATGGCTGTATTTTCCTTGCGTGCCAAAATCTGCTTTTATCCCTGTTTGGGGTCTAATTAAGGGAGCTTCTGTCTGTGAGTTTGGTGGTTTTATTTTATTTTAATGGGAAGCAGTATGTCTGCTGTCACAGCAGGACTGAGGGAAGAGTCCCTCACCTGGGGTTGAAACAATAAATGCCATCCAAGGTTGGGACAATTGACCTGTTCCGATTAAAAGGAAAAGCAGAGTACTTAATTGGAAGTTTAGGAGGTCTGTTTGGAGTACTCATTATGAACTGAGGCTTCTTTGTAACTACCCCCCCTTCTGTCTCCTAAAGAGAAGCATGAAAAGGAAGGCTCTAATTAGAGAGATAATTAAGAATTGGAGTTTTGTCCAGACTTGGGACATTGGTGGGGGTCAAATGTCACCCTCCTCATTTCACCGGCCATTCTCTTGCTACCACATTTGACTGGGGTGGGCAAGGAGGTGGATTTGACCGTCTGAACTTGGAAATCCATGTTGGGCATCTCCTGAAGGCAGAGGAATCAGCAGATGGCTGCTTGAAATGTCGGCAACAAATAATGAGGCGTGACCGGTTGCTCTCTGCGTGCATGCGTGTGTGTGTGTGTGGTGTCTGTCGTATTCATGTTGTGTTCAGACCTTCTCTGGGATCCCTCCCACCGGACTCTGTGCATTCCGTTTGATGGGAAAGAAATTGCCTTCCAGATTTCTTTTTTCTAAAGGTGAAGAAATGTTATAGCTATATTTTCTTGGATGGGGTGTGGCAGCATCCCTTGCATTTATTTATCAGTGAAAAGTGTGTGTGTGTGTGTGTGTGTGTGTGTGTGTGTGAGAGAATGTCTTGTCTTTCAGGGCACTATCCTCTCCCCAGCTGCCTGCAGCCTCCCTGGCTTCTTACCTTCCATTCAGTCTCTCTCCACGGGGGCATTTTTAGAATGGGAAGCAAGGGCAGTTAGGCAGGCTGGCAAATGACAGCAGGCGTCTCAACCGCAACCATGACGGAAAACCCCTGATAACCTTAGCAAGTTCTGCCACCTCGCAGGGAGAAGAGGAAACCACAGAAGGGGGGCAATCAGAAGCCAGCTCAGTGTCCCTTTGGGGAGGGGGATTGAAATGCACGATCAGAGCAGGAGAAGGACACAAATCTTTGGATAGGAAAGGTAGTCTTTTTTTCCCTCTCTCCTTTTCCTGCCAAAAGATGCACGCCTGGGTCTCCTTGCTGCCTTTCAGATAACTCTAAGCTGTTTCCATGGCTCTTTTCCCAGCTGAGCCCCCTACCCTTGCCCCCCAATAATCTTCCCCTCTGACTCCTTTATCTTGCTGTCCTCTGTAGCTCTCTGTTGCAATTTTCTGGCAGACCCCACGTCCTGAATGCTTTAAGGCAAAGGGAGGTAATTTGATGCTCTGGACTTGGAGACCCAGCCAGGTCAGCTAATGGCCAAAGACTGAGGGAGGGCCACTCACAGAAAAAGTGACTTGCCCAGGTTTTTTTTTTTTAATCTTAGCCTAAGGCAAGTTGCCTCAACCTCCTTCTAAGCAGCCTAATAAACAGTGAAGGCCAGAAGGAGGGCAAGTGAGAGTCTCTTATCACAGCCTCCCTGCATCCTACTTCTGGAACTGCTGCTGGGGACACAAACACAGGCAGTAACATGTGGATCAGATTGTGTGCATTTCTGTCATTCATGCTGTCATACTCCAGATGTAGTTGAAGGGTGATGTCAAGGCAACCTGGCGATTAGCAAGGGATGCTAGGAGTTGGGGCTCAGCAACATTTGGAAGGATGAGCCCTGCTAAGTTACTCTGGCTTTAGAAGGCTCTCTGGTTGCAGACCCTTCCTTCCTTCCTTCCTTCCTTCCTTCCTTCCTTCCTTCCTTCCTTCCTTCCTTCCTTCCTTCCTTCCTTCCTTCCTTCCTTCCTTCCTTCCTTCCTTCCTTCCTCCCTCCCTCCCTCCCTCCCTCCCTCCAAGTCTCACTTCTGTTCCAGCTGCTTGGCTGGAAAGGAATGCCTGATTTCTAGCTGCCTGAGAAATGGGGATTTCCATTCTCATTGGCTCAGTTCCAGAGTGGGGCATGGCAGAGAGAAATCCTCCAAGTGCCACTAGAGGGTTGGAGGTTAGACTGGGGCTGGTTCAGAGATCCCTTTAAGGAATCCAAGAGGATCACCCTCTGGGAAAACAGGTAGGTTTGGGCCAAGAGGAGATAAAAAGAAGGGAGATTAGTGCCTTTCATGCTTTGCACCTAGATACTAGTGGTCTGCAGGTGGATGGGTGAAGCCTTTTGAATTCACAGCTGAGAAGAGATGAGAAGTGGAGCCATTGCTGAGGGTTTACGAGCGAATTAGGAGCACAGCCGTTCTTTTTGTTCTCTGCACCGGCAAAATCCTCAAAAAACATGTGGCTGTACCTCTGCCTAATCTCACCGCAGCTTATGGGGATGATAACATGCTTAGATCCAAACCCTTTGATTTCCACTGGGGCTCAGGTTAAGTCAACTTTTTGTATAAGTGTGTTGTTTTTTAATTGTCCTCCAAGTTTGCTGAACTGCAACTCTTAAGCATCTCTCACCTTTGTCTGGAGGGCTGGGGGACCAAGACCCCACCCTGAAATGTGGGCTACATCATCATAAGCCTCAAATTTATAGATGTGGCAGTGCTTTTTCCAATAGCCACTGTGGCAGGAAAGCCATGGTTTGCCTTAATTTGCCCATGCCAGAATTGAATTGATGCTGGGGGGACCCTTACAAAGAAAAGTCAACCGGAAGTCCACAGTCTGACTTGTCCTTCACTTCCTTGCCCCTACCCATCCCAGTAAACTGGATTTTTTCCCCCTAGCTTCCACATTTTCCCCAAATTTACTTCTCTACTCAGAGAGAAACAAATGGGGGAGAAGGGAAATTCCCAAATCCAAACTCAAGGCAGGTATCCACTTTGCAGGGACTTACCAAGGATCTAGTCAAGGTATCTGAAGCAGAGTCTGCATTAGATATCTCCTCCTTCAGATCCAGTTACTTTTTAAGGATTTTTTTTAACGTTAGGTTATTCTAGTGATATATCTCCTTTATGCATTTATGCTTTATGAGGCAACTTTCGTCTCACGATGTTGATTTAAAGAAGAAGCAAATTCTGAACTACAAGTGCTTCTGACATTGCTCTCTTCCTTCTCCCAGTTTCATAGTATAATCAGCATCTGATCTTGAAAGAAGCCATACAGATTTCAAACATCTCATGAATGAAGGCGGCTTCTTTTTAAATCCTCTTCTTAAACAAAAACTACAGAATTTGGGAATTGCTGAGGATAGTGGCTACATAACAGCTCATCTTGTTCACGATGCAAAGAGTATGCGTGTGAGAATGAAGCAGAGGAAAGATGATATTTGGAGAAGGGTGCAAATTATTTGTGTTGTATTTTCTGCAGCATTTTGCAGGATCTGGTGCTTGGCAATAGTTTTGATCCCTTGAGAGGGGAAAGGGGAAAAATCCCTTCCTGGGATTCTCTTGCGGAGGAAAGACGCTGACCCTGACACATACTTTAGCATAACGTCTGAGCTGCTGGGCATGCAGTTTTGATAATCCCTGGTCTGGAGAAGTACACAATAATAACCATTTCTTCCTCTTAAAGGTTCACCTGTATCTTGCTCAGCCTCTTTTCTTTTAAAAACTTGCCCAGGCATGAAATGAGAGACTGGTGTTTTGAGTGTGGGCTTCCAGATCTTCACTAGCTTGGTTTCCAAGGGTGGGGAGGGAAGCTTTCATTAAACGAATCTGGAAGCTGGTGATGGGATTGATTCTTTTGGACATCCGCTCTGCCAATAAATTCACATCTAGGGGGGCATCGGCTGAATCTTCCTGTTCACTGCTGGGGCCTCAGCACAAATGAGCGTTGCATAGCATAGTTTTCCTAAACTTGGTGCCACTGGACTCATCAGTACCGTTTGGCGGACATTCCAGGAAATAAAAATCATTTGGTAATGCCCAAACACGTTTACCCTTTATTGTACCAGATCAAGTAATAGCAAAGAATGTTTTCCAGCCAGGTTGCTAATCCTTTTAGATTTGTGGTCTCTTGCTTATACTTGAGGCAAGGCTGCTGCTGGTGCATCTGGTGGTGGTGGGGAGGTGTTTGAATTGGTTTAGCTGGATCTGAGTGCTGGACTATCTGGGGGCAACCGATCAAGGATCCTGATTCCCATCAGCCATGGGCCAACTATTTATTTCTTTGTTTAAGAATTCATGCCCTTGAACTGTTATTACATAGTGTTATTGCTTGATATTCATTTAAATTTAACTTTGCAGCTTCTGACAAAACTTGTTAGGTGCCTTGGGTGCTCGCTAGAGGAAAAAAGGGGAGTACAAAGCAAATCACTCAATCAGATATGGCAATTGTGTTTTCTAGCTTCTTTTCTGCAAGGAACTTGAGGGCCTTTGCACTGTCCATCCTCTGCCTATTTTTTTCACAATATCCCTGCACGGTAGTTTACTACCATGTACAGTGGTACCTCGGGATACGAACTTAATCCGTTCCGTGACTCTGGTTGCAACTCGAGTTGGTCTCAAGTCGAGGTAAAGTTTCCCATAAGGTTCAATGTAAATCCGGTTAATCCGTTCCGCCCTCCGAATTTGGTCGCAACCCGAGGCAAATTTCCCCATAGGGTTCAATGTAAATCCGGTTAATCCGTTCCACCCCCCGCCCGAATTTGGTCGCAACCCGAGGCAATTTTCTCTTCAGAGCCTGACTCCCGCCAAGCCTGCTCTGCATTTTCTTTGGAGCCATGCTAACACGCATACCAAAACCTTCGCAAAACACCACAAAACACACCACAAGCCTCACCGAACGTCTCCTTGCTACCGTGACCTCGCCCACAGGAAGCCGCGACCACGTGCCAGCAGGGAAAATGGCCGCGGATCCGGTTTGTAAGTCGAGGCGAGTTTGTAACCCGAGGTAAATTTTTCCTGCCGAAGCTGGTCGTAACCCGAAATGTTCGTTAGTAGAGGCGTTCATAACCCGAGGTACCACTGTAGTTTGTGGCTAGGCTCTGCAGAGTAGCTTCCGCTCTTTCCAGAGATCTCAGTTGACCAAGCAGGGGTGGGAGGTCCAGTCACTAACCACTACCCCGCACTGTTCCCATTGCAGCAGCTACACCTGTTCCCAGCTCTGCGTCATTGCATCTCAGCCCAGGGACTCTTGCCCATTAACCCTGTTTGGATTTCTGCAGTGTCTCGCGTCAATGGACACCCAAAGCTTGACCGACTCTGGGAGCCTCCCCCCGGTTACAATAGCTCATCCACCGTGATGAGCAGCGAACTTGAATCCAGCAGCTTTGTGGACTCAGACAACGAGGAAAACACCAGCAGGTAAGGAAGCCCTCAGCCTCTCAGCCACATTTTTCAGAAGTGTTTCTTGGACCACATCTGGGCAAAAGCGGGGCCTATAAATGTTCTGGACCACAACTCCCACAGTTGCCATTGAGTTAGCTGGCTGGGGCTGATGGGAGCTGAACTCCAAAGCCTTTTGAAAAGGTTCAGCTCTGATCTGCTGAAATCTGGAGAGTCTCTTCACATCTGTGGTTGTGAAGTAAAACCACTCTCCCATTGTCTATGTGTGCATTGCAGACTCCTACGCTGGCCTCGTCTTGTTCTTCTAGGCTGGGTCGCAGCTCCCATCATCTGTGCTGATTGTCTATTCTGTCTAGGACTGTTGTAGTCAACTTCAGCTGGACATTATGGGCTGCTGAGACTGGGCCCACAACTCAACTCTACTTGCCTTATAATACCAAACAAGTGTCCAGCACCAGCAAAACAACCCTGCCCCCCATACACACAAAACTCCAAAACTGGAAGCCATGAGCATTGCAGTTGGCAGGTCCCCACTTTCCTTTTTGAGCTGGCATGTGCAAACGGCCAGCCAATCTGCCAGCCAGCCAGCCAGGCAGAGCAAGAGAATGGAATGTGTCCAGGTATGTTCTTCAGTATGACAAAGATTATTTTCATAAGCTGATGAGACGTTCCAGCAGGAGGGGAGTGACAAGGAGGGGCTGCGTTGGATGGGGGAGACAACAACGCTTTTGTCCAGGGCTGCAAAAGGACATTGTTCAGTCAGCATTGGGTAGGCCTATTGTGGCAGATGGGGGTTGGGGTGTTCAGAACTTGTTCTGTTAACAAATGGGCAATGTTTCTGTTCTGCTTGCATGTGAGTATTGGAGTTTTTCTTTTCTTCTTTCTTGATCTCTGTCTCTCTTTAATTCAGAGAAAGGCTCCTTCCTGTTAGCTTAGATATATCGGCTTCGAGTCTGGATAAAGGGGTGGGGACTTTGTCTTTTTTTTAATTCACCAGTGGCTTGGCCAGGGTGCTTCTAGGCATGTGAAGAGTTGTGAGTCATCTCAGCCAAACGTCCTCCAGCCTGGAACTGTAAGGAAAGCGGCTTAAATCAGAAAGGGGCTAACCCTGATCTTGAGTTTAATTTACCTGGGTATCCCACTGTTTTGTTTAGTGGCGTATTGTCTCCTTAAGTCATGTAAAACTTCAGTGCTGATTCAGTAGAACCTCTGAATGCATTTCCTGGATTGAATTGGAAATTTGAATGGAATCAAATTGGCTGCCTCTCAACTGATCTGATTCTTGAGAAAGGCTTTCGTGCAGGCAAAATCTCCCTTTTCCCCCAGAGCAGTTTGGAAAATTAAATTGCCCCAATTCAGTATTTTGGATATAAGATTCAAACTGACTCCATTCAATGGATTCATAATGTGAAGATCTGTAAGTTAGTTTTCCCTACTGGGTGAGTTAGTTTTCACCGAGTAGAACAGCAGCACAGTAGTAGATCTGACCAATTGTGTCTCCTTGGCAAAAAAAAGATTATATTGGGTGAAAAAGAAAGGCTAAAGCCGTTGAATATTAAATCTATAAATAGGGCTTGTTCTTGCAACACAGCAATTGCTGGAATTCTTTCATGATGGCTTCCTAACTTTAGTAAAAACGACTAATCAGAAATTCTTGAGTTCATATGAGGTTGCCCGATTAGTTCCAGTCTGACCTGCCTGTTGAAGCCTGACAGAATTGAATCAAACTAACCAGCTGGAGCTGATCCACACTCTCTCTCTGAGTAATTTTTTATCTCTACAAAACCTGGTACCATACTGACAATATCTTCCTCTTGCACCCCAGAAGCGACAGCTATCAAAGAACCAAGGTGGCCGAACTGTGGTCTGCTTTTTCAAATCCTGCCCTCTTTTCTTCTCTATCCAGGCTAAGTAGCTCCACAGAACAGAGCACTTCATCCCGTCTCATTCGGAAGCACAAACGCAGGCGAAGGAAACAGAAAATGCGACAGATTGACCGGGTGAGATGCTGGGTTGCGATCTAGGTTTAAAATGTTCTGGCCGTTGCTTTTTCTGGATCAGGCTGGAATTCCAAGTTTGGGTGGTTGTTTTTTGAGATAGATCAGAGATGGCTCAGCCAAGGGACAGCAAAGGGAAACGATACAGAAAGAATACATTTTCATGGCCTTATGGAAGGCTCAGTGGCGTCTGGTTCCTCCTCTCCCTCATTTGTGGCAAGCAGCAGATGTTCACCTATGGTGAACAACAGACACTCCCAGACAACCTGAGATGTTTTGCAGCTGGCTCTGGGAGCCATGATGTGGAAGCTGTGCTGTCTTACCACTCTGTCTCCCTTTGTGTCTTCCAGTCATCCTCCTTCAGCAGTATTACAGACTCCACCATGTCCCTCAACATCATCACTGTCACCCTCAACATGGGTAAGCCCCATTGGCTATACTATATTCATGGGCATTTAAATCTCGAGAGTGAGAAGAGATGGTGTGAGGCCCATTTGGTGTCAGATCAGCACTGGAGGGCAACTGTCATCTTTCACTCTGGGATGCTGGAGATCATCACCCCATATACTGGGAGGGCACAGGGAAAGTCTGCTTTAGAAGGTCGTGTCTTGTGTGACATTTGTATTGTTCTCTTTCTCTATGTCAGAAAAATACAACTTTCTGGGAATAAGTATCGTTGGACAGAGCAACGACAGGGGAGATGGCGGCATTTACATTGGCTCCATCATGAAGGGCGGGGCAGTGGCGGCAGATGGACGGATTGAACCAGGCGACATGCTTTTACAGGTTGGTTTTGGCCAGAGTTGAGAAGGTGGCAGCAGCTGTGATTTTGTAACTGTGCCTCAGTTTCCCTCCATGGCATGTCCACTTTCTCCAGCATGGCACTTATATTCTGAATGGCGGTTTCCATAAGCCCCAGCCAACATGCTTGAGGATGATGGGCACTGTAACCTGAAAGCCCTGAAGAATTAGGGAAGGGCTGTGTCCTTGCTGACCCACCCTGTGATATGTTCCAGGTGAATGAGGTGAACTTCGAGAACATGAGCAATGATGATGCTGTGCGGGTCTTACGGGAAATTGTCTCCAAACCTGGGTAAGTGAATGAGTGAGCGCTGTCCAAGTAATGCTTCTTCTCTTCATAGTGAAAATAAACTCCTAAGTTCAGCGATTGAGCAGGGAGAGAGCCAGCCCTACCGTTTGGCAAATTTGGGTGGACTATTGTACCTTACAGCAAATATTTCTTTCTAACATCATCCCTTTCCTGTTGTGGGTGCCTAAGATTTGAGAAAGCCAGATGTATATTAATGTAGGTTATATTTTCTCTCAAATAAAGTATCCCTTTAAAACAAACCATGGCCTTCCAGACGGAATTGTGGCTTCCACAGTCCCAGATCATGGGCCATATTGGTAGAATCTCTTGGGAGACATTGGAGGGATATAAATCCCACCCTTCTGTGTCGCAGCCAGCCCTGCGGGTGTATTGAGGCCATCCTGTGTTTTGGCTGGAAGGGAAATGTTGCTGTTTGATTATTCAGTTTAGGCCACACAATAATTTGCTTGTGGTTTGAAATTTATACCTAGTAAAGACCCATTTCAGTAGGGTGAGTTACTTCCCAGGCAGAGGACAATAAATCGGGAATCTAGCCTTTTAGTACTCTCTTGGTCACCATGGGTCACTAGAAGTTGCATATAGGTTATACATATATGCATATATATATACATGGGATTCTATACTACAGGTAAGTGGGTTAGCAGAAAAGAAATACTCTGGTCCTGCTCTTTGCTCAGTGTAAATGTTTAGGGGACAGAGGGAAAAAAGGACTGTTTCTTTAGCTCTTTGACTCTACCCCATCAGCCTGGTTGATTATTTTTCAGATGAGTCACTTAATTAGCTTGTTGGAAGGCTGAGCTAAGGGGATTGATGAGCAACATGGCAAGACAACCTCCAACAGGACAGAAGCTGATTTTTCTTTTGCCTAAATTCTCCCCCGCCCCCTTTGGTTTTCTTTTCCCAGACCCATCAGCCTAACCGTGGCCAAATGCTGGGATCCTACACCTAGGAGTTACTTCACAATCCCCAGGGGTGAGTGATTGATCCTTGCTACAGTCTTTGGCATTAAGGAATCTCAATTTTTTAGCAACCATCCTTCTAGGTTTTGTAAAATTGCAAATAGGGAAAGAGTAATTCTTCATGTTTGGGAACACCTTGATTCTGTTACCAAAGGAAATAAATCTTCTGAGACTCTACGATGATAAGGGGGCAGAGCTTAGTTTTTCTGTGTTGTAAATACAGAAATCTTTCTATAGAGAGGTGGGATAGATGTTTTGAAATTACCCTTAGGGTTAATGAATTGCGTGGTCACCTTGGGTGATCAGAAGTAATATGAAGGTGAAGGGAAGGTACTCTCTGCCAGCAATTGAGCAGGTTGGGGCAATGAAAGCAGACTGTGCCAGGGGAAGGCAGATGGATTTTTAATGGCCCTTTATGGTGCAGCTATAAGGCAGAGCATAGCCTGTCTTGGCTGATCTTGAAAAAGCTAAGGAGTGTTGAGTCAGGTTAGTTCTTAGATGGGAAACCACTAGGGAAGCCCAAGACAATAGGCAAAACTGGGAAGTCAGAAAACGTTCCGTATCAAGGCAAGAGAAACTGCTTCTGCATTGTGGCTGCAAAGCTGAGCTTGACTTAAAGGAGTTGATACCTTCTGAAAGTGTTGGTATTCTGCATTTTTGAGCTGGCCACGGAGAAGGTGATCTTTTTTCCTCTTCCGCAATCAGACCAGAAGCACGGGCTGGTGAACATTTTGCACAGCTTCTTAACTTTGCGCAAAGCATTTTTTTTTTCAAGGTGGAACTAAGTTGAAATAATGTTTAGCTGACTCTGCATTATTTTTTTTGTTCCCTCCTCCTTTCTCCTTCCTCTCGTGATCCAGCTGAGCCCGTGCGGCCGATCGACCCCGCAGCCTGGATTTCTCATACCACGGCTTTGACGGGAGCATACCCCCGTTACGGTATGAGTCCTTCCATGAGCATCATCACTTCTACCAGCTCCTCACTAACAAGCTCAATTCCCGATTCGGAAAGTAAGTCACCCTGCCGCCAGGACCAGGCAGGTTTCCTTCCTGCTCAGGGCTGGCAGCGTAGAGATCAACAAAGAGACAGTGCCCCCCAAAACCACCCCTATTGGCACTCAAACCTTAACCCCCCCCAAAATATATGCACTTTAAAGTGATCTCTGGCCCTTTAAGAGGGAGCAGCCATCAGCCAGGCCGAGAACGGCGGTAGTTCTTATTCAACTCCTGAGCAGCCATAAAGCGGGCCAATCCCAACAGATGCCTTCAAGCCTGCAGCCATCTGTCCAGATGCTCAGCGCGCTCTAGGATTAAAGGGCCTGGCTGAGGCTTCCCATCCAGAGCGCATCACGTACAGTCCTTGGGATGGTCATAGAATCCTTGGGTTGAGAGGGACCTAGAGGCCCTCTAGTCCAGCCCAGTGTGATGGAATGGTTTGATGAAGGCCACGCTTGGGGAGATAAGCATTTCCTTAGCCCCCAGCAGGAGCGTGGGGAGGTTAAGAAGATGAGACTGGCACCACCCTAAGGAGTTCACGGTGTTTTGGCTGGCTGGCTTGGGAAGTGTAGATTCAGTCTGGAGAGATTCTGTCTTTGAGGTGGAAGCTAATAAATGCAACAGAACTGTATCTGTACTGTCTCGTGGAGTTCTTTGGGCTGAACCTGACATCAATCTCTCCAGACTGAATCTACACTTCCCAAGCCAGCCAGCCAAAACACTGTGAATTCCTTAGGGTGTTGCCAGTCTCATCTTCTTAACCTTCCCACGCTCCTGTTGGGGGGTAAGGAAATGCTTATCTCCCCAAGCGTGGCCTTCATCAAACCATTCCATCACACCTGGTGCTCAGTGCAGGATCTGGTAAAGCAACTCTGGCAGAGGACTATCCAGCCTGTGTTGGAAGATCTCCGGCTGCACTGGCCATTCCTAGCACAGTCAGTAGTGAGGGATGCTGGGAAATGTAGTCCAGCAACAAATGGAACCCCACTCCTTCTGTGCCCAGGCTTCAAGATGGTCCCCACCACCAACCTGCCTGCTAGAAAGCATGTAAATGGGAACACAAGTGACCCAAAATCGTACTTTTGGCTTGGTGACTACCCAGTCGTACTCAGCCTTTTACTGCCATGGAATGGCTTCACTTTTTGTAAAAAAAAAAAAAAAAAATCTCCAGCTATTACTTGCCTATGCAGCCCTGACTCTGAGATCCGTATGACTGCCAGCCCCTTGGCTGTTTGCAGCTGGCAGGGAATCTGTTGGAGATGCTGAGATATCGGGTGAACTGAAAATGCAGAGGAAGGAAGGAACGAACCCCGATGATCGGTAGCTGAAACGTGGGCAGATGTATGCAGAAGTGGCCGTCCTTCATATTTCAGCAGCAGAAAACTGCTAGGAAGTCTGTCCAAGAGAGAGCGAATGCTCTGGCAACTTTTGTTAGTTTTTAAGCCAACCCAGACTTTCGATATCCAAAGCACCACACGGTGTGGGCCTTTTCTTAATACTGTAACATTGGAAGGCCGCCCTTCCATCTACCAGGAGGCTTTTCTCAATTAGAGCCGTCCCTAAAATGGGGTGGCAGCTTTGGTTCCTAGCTGCCAGCTCCTGCAATTCCCTTTTCCTTCTTCCTTTCTGAAACGTTGGCTTCCTCGGTCAGCCCCAGATATGGGGAGGCCCCTTCAGAGTGGTGGTGACCCTTCCTGAAAGCAAGATGCCAATTTTGGGAAAGAGAAGTGATTTCCTTTTCACCACTCTCCCTACAGGATACAAGCGTAGAACATGTAAGGGAGGTTGCTGGACTGGGAAAGCTAGCTGCAAGTGGAAAGACTCGGGGCTGTGGCAGTCAGTAGTGCCCCCCCTTCAAGCAGGGAGCTGGTTATCCCATCCTTGGCACTAGCCCTAGCTTCAGAGCCCCCCCCCCAATCCTCCCAATCTCCCACAGAAAAAACTCTCCAGTCGGTTGCTCTGCAGGTCTCCGACGGGAACACTGCAAAGTGAAAGCCGACATTGCTTTTCTTGCGACTAACCAAACTACCACCAACGCTTAGTGCCCCAAGTGTTCTTCAGAGGCTCAGTTGCATCAGATCCCAGGAGCCTTGAGGGTAAATGGCATGAAGGGGTCGATGCTGTGTGGCGTGCATCTCGCATTGCATGGCCTAAGCCACCTGAATATTCCTGGTGCATCCTCATGTTGTGCTGCTATATTATTATTATTATTATTATTATTATTATTATTATTATTATTATTATTTAATAATTTTTAAAATTAATAATAATATTTACAATTTCTGAGCACAAAGTGCAGGGAAAACAATGGAAAAAAGACCTAGGAAGAAAACTCCCACCCACAATAGGAGGAAAAGGATTCGACCCATCTTTTTCCCAACCTCCCCAATCATCCAGGCTTCTCTTCCAGTCCTTCCCACGTTTAATGTCTTAGGCGTTTACAGATCAAGCTCTTAATCAGTCTTTGAGGTTCAGTGTTTTTCCCGCAACATTCGGAGGAGCTTGGATTGAAACTAAACCCTTTCCAAGTTGTCCTCAGTTGGAGAGTCAGGGGCAGGCAGGCAGCAAAATGCCAGGTTGCAGTGATCTCTGGTGGGTCATTGTAGGGCTGAAGAAGGCTTCAGGACTTCTATTAGCCCTACAAACTGCCAGTTTTGCCTTTTGGGCTCAGCCGTTGCTCTTTGCTGGATTTTGCTCAGTTCATGATCTGTGCTCTGAGAAAACAGCAAATTCATGCAGGATGGATATTTTGCCCAAGACTAGTTCCTAATTCTTTTTAATTAGGCTCTACAGAAGAACTGGCTGGTGGATACAAGCTAGCAAAACCTGTTTATTACTGTGGTCCCCCTCAAAGCTGAAATTTCCACTCCACTCTTGCGGCAGGCTTGCCCCATGTGAGGTTGCTTCCCTTCCCTCTGCCTTGCTCTTTCTTGCGTCTCCTGACAATCCTCATTCCACGGAATCAGCGTCTCTGAACTTCCTTCCCCTTTCAGAACTGGATGAGACCCCTTTGACAGTGAAAAGCGACATGGCCACCATTGTTAAAGTGATGCAGTTACCGGATTCGGGGCTAGAAATTCGGGACAGGATGTGGTTAAAAATCACCATCTCCAATGCGGTGATTGGTAAGTTCCTCCCACCCCTGAATCAAATTTCTCTCTGGGTTTTCTTTCTCACTGCCGCAGTGAGGAGGTTGGCAGAATCTTGGCCAAACTGAGCAACTTCCTGCATAAGAGTTGCTCAGCATTTTCTCCCTGATCAATCCAGAATGACCAGAACATCCTCTACTCTTTTAGATTCAGAAAGGCAGTTTCATTGCACACATTTTTCTGGATTAGCAGAGGATAATTCAGGCTGGGACCTCAGCAGTAGGCAAATGAGTATCTTCCCAACTGTTTTGAAGGTCAACAATTATAGGATTTCCCATCAAAGACCTCTGGGGGTTACCAAGCACCTAGGGCAGTGCTTCTCAACCTCGGCAATTTTAAGATGTGTGGACGTCAACTCCCAGATTTCCCCAGCCAGCATGGGGGACAGCCAGTACAGTACCCAGAAGTACTAACCTTAACTTTATTATAAGGTTACATTAACAGAATCTTGTAAGTCTGAAAGTACCTCTCTCCCCCTTCACCTTTACAGTCCAGGAAACTAGGGACGGTCCCTTTTGAGATGCTTTCCACCCTCCCATTCCTGCTGTGGACTCAGCTGCCTCTTATCTGGCCGTTGCCTAGTCTGCAGCTCTTCCTCCTGTCTCCCAAGGCCATTCCCACAGACCATTACGCTGAGAGGACAAAAATGGGCTATAGAGTGTGAAGGCAAGTGAGGGTAACCTAAATTCATATGGCCAAATTTGTAGGGTGAAAAATATCAAGCAGGTGGATTTTTTTTGTTTGAAATCTTGCTGAATGCTGGCAAAGCAGGACCGAGATTCAGCTTAATATTCCTAAGAACACATTAAGCTATGTTGCTGGGGGGTTGCAAAGGGATTGTGAATACGCAATGTTTTCCTGCTTTCTGTTTGCAGGAGCAGATGTCGTTGACTGGCTTTACTCCCATGTGGAGGATTTCAAAGACCGTCGAGAAGCCCGGAAATATGCCAGCAGCATGTTGAAGCATGGCTACCTCCGACACACTGTGAATAAGATTACTTTCTCAGAACAGTGCTATTACGTCTTTGGAGATCTTTGTGGCAGTAAGTGAGCTCTGTGGCATGTTTCCTTTGGAAAAGCTGCTCTTCTGATGAGTTCCTTTACTGTTGCTTATTTCGGGCTGTGCGTTTTCCTTTTCTTACTGGCAGAAGATGATAAAGCACAGCACAGTTATAAATGGATATTTGCACTTGGATGTCCTGCGCAGAAAAAAAAGCTTATTGTGCTTTTGTCGCTTCATCCTTGAGGTCCTGCCCTAAATCAAAACAAAACAAGGTTACGGTTTTATTCTTAGACCTGTATAAAATAGTCAAGAGTGGATTTTTAGATATGGGTGGTCATTGTTATTATTTTGGCATTATTGAGGGAGGCAACTCAGTTTGTCAATTCAATTTGTTGATTCATTTTGCTTCATTTCCTCTAATGGAAAATTACCTTCTTTTGGTTGTGTGTTTGTTTTCAGTGTGTATGTATTTGTGTGTGTGTGTGTGTGTATGTGTGTGTGTATAACCAGAAAAGGGTAAGTTTACTTGAAATTAAACCAGGCCCTTAAATTACCAAGTTCCTACAAGTTCTCTATTTGTAATACCTTCAAGCTGATAATTGCATCTTTCCCATTCTTGCTTCAGTAGTTGGCAGCAGCTAGCTGACCTTGCTTGGCTGATCATGAAAAGCTGGTTTGCTCTGGGATGGGAGACCACCAGGAAACCCCAAGAGTGTAGATTGGGAAATTAAAAAAAAAAAACCCAAAGAAGACAGTGGCAAACCGCTTCCATAACCCCTCCCAAGAATCAAGCGTGACAACTTGCAGATGTTAGCATGTCTAACTGAAAAGGCTGCTTTCATTGACCAATGTAGATCATCCTGAGCTTGGTAGACCAACCAAGGGGAAGGGTGCCATTTTGGGGAAACTGCTGGGTCGCAGGCAGGAGTGCTCTTGATGAGTTGTCTGCTTACTGGACTGTTCCTCTCCCATGTTGTCTCTCTGTTCCAGATCTGGCTGCAATGAACCTTAACAACGGTTCCAGCGGAGCTTCTGACCAAGACACCCTGGGCCCCCTCCCGCACCCCTCCACGCCTTGGCCGCTGGGGCAAGGTTATCCTTACCAGTATCCCCTCGCCCCTCCATGTTTCCCGCCAGCCTACCAGGATCCTGGTTTCAGCTATGGGAGCGGCAGTGCGGGAAGCCAGCACAGTGAAGGTAGGCCCTCAGATGCCAACGTCTGCCTTCCTCTCCTCTGGCTATTTTGCTTAATCCTTCCCCCCCCTGCGTTCACTTTGCCTGTCTCTTCTCACGGTCCCTTGCGCCCATCTTGCATGGAGTCTGATGCCTATCTGCTGCCATAGAAGTGGGGGCATAATGTTTAACTGAGTTACCTGCATGGATTCACTGGGCAGGGAAAGATCTGGCAGCTGCAAACCGTGCCCATATTCAGCTTGGTGAGCATTAAGTTGTGACCTTCCATGTTGCCTGTTTGTAGTGAATCACAAATGCATCATACTGTGCAAATCTAGAAAATGAGTTTATTCAGTTGCAAGTTACAAAGTATGATAGAGTATGAGTGTTGTTCCCATAGAATGTTTGGCTGTTTGTTTTTTTCCTCTTTCCCCTGCCCCGGCCCAAATTACACCATTTGGCATAAACCACAACAGTTAGGTTCACCCCCCAGTCTAAGAAAGAATGAGAGGCTTTTCAGCTACCGCATATGGAATAATTCTGGAGTCACTGCTGGTTCATGCAGAGCTCCCAATTTGCCAGCAAAGTATGTGGCTGCCTTATGAGTGTGAAAAGAGGGCCAGAGTGTCTCAAGTGGCTCTTCTGGCTGGCATGTGTTGCTGTCTTGGTGTTGCTGCTATGACATTTCTCTTGGGTTGAGGAACTTTTCTTTTGGTGACTGCTATTCCCTTGTTTTATCCTGAGCAAGCCTTAGACTGAAGGATTCATAAAGGATTGGTAAGCATATTCTTCCTCCATTCAAAAGCTCATTTTCAGTCCATATAGATTCTCATGCTTTTTCTTTCTCCCCTCCTCTGGAATTTTGAACTTGTTCCTCCCCACTTCCTCTCCTCCGCATCTATAGTTCTTTTATTTAAAAAAAAAAAAATGCTTTGGGCACCGTGTGCCCTGGCCTTATTGCTTGCAGAATTCCTGGCAAGGCAGAAACAGATCCCAGTTGCAGCTGGAGCTGTCCACCATTGGCCAGAAGTCCTTAGTCAATAGTTTTAAATCACACATCAACCTTATGTGGACATTTCAGCACCATGGAAAGTTCTGGGGGGAGAGAGAGGTTGCTTCAGCAGAGATTTCAGAAGCTGGTCAGCAAAGCTATCCTGTTGAGCAAGCAGATTACAATCTGGCTCTTGAACTTTCATATTTTGCTGTCCCGGGGGGACCTCTCCTTGGCAGCTGACAAAAGAAGGAATTCAGGTAGCTGGAGATTGGGAAAAGCTTTCTAGCTCTTTTCTTGAGGAAAAGTCATCCAGGAAAGAGTCATGTGTCAAGGGCTTTTCTGCTACAGGGTCAACAAACTGCTTTCTGTTGGGAATGATCTTGGGGATCCTATCACAATCCCCAAGAGAAAGCTAGTCTCCTTCTTCTCCTCCTCCTCTGTCTCTGAATCGTTGGGCATGGCATCTGAGCATAGGAACCTGAAGATTTTCCTTCGCAGCCCCTATTTTTACAAAGCAAAGGGAACAACATCTCCAAGAGAGAGAACCTCGCTTACAAGCTTCTGAGAGCAGAGTGGCTATTGAAAAAGAATGGGATATTTTGCTAGGAGGGGCAGAAAAAGCCAAAAGGTAGTCACAGGGCAACATTTTGCTACAGGGTCCCATCTGTAAATCTAAACTACCAAAATCTTGGGATTTTGGAGCCCAGGGACTCCATTTTGCACAGTACACTATTCTGGCATTCAGCTTCCGGAGGGTGTCTCTTCTTTTCCGCTTACGTGATCCACCTTTGCTTCATCAACAGCCCCTTCAAACACAACATTGCAATCATGCTGCTGCTTCCATTCGGTTTTTGAGCATTTCTGCATGCTGCATCTTCATCTGCATTCATCCCGCGGGCTCTGCTTTGCAAATCCTATGACCACCAGCCCTCCGCCAGGACTTTTCTCTTGCTCCGAGCCGCGGTTGGGCGAGCAGTGAAAATCGCCTTCTCCTGGGCCTGATCCAGATTGCTCTTCTCCTTTTTGCCACCCCTCCCCTTCCCTCCAGGAAGCAGAAGCAGCGGCTCTAACCGAAGCAACAGTGAGAACAGCCAGCGAGCCCTGAGTCGGGAGAAGGATCGCAAATCAGCCGGCGGCAGCAGCAGCGGGTCGGACCCAGCCACCTGGAGCGGGGGTGGGGGGAGCGTCTTGCGGCAGGAGCGGCCCCCCAGCCAGCTGAGCCACCGCAGCCACATCTCGGCCACCCCCAGTGAGAGAAGTCCTCGCAGCCACCACTCATACGGGCTGCCTTCTCTTGGGAATTTCCCAAAGCTGGGGGGCAAAGTCTACGCGGCCAGCGGGCCGCCCGGAGGACCTCCAGTGCGGGAACTTGGCTCCGTCCCTCCCGAACTGACCGGGAGCCGCCAGTCCTTCCAGAAGGCCATGGGCAACCCGTGCGAGTTCTTCGTGGACATTATGTGAACAGAAGTGCCTTCAGAGAGAGTCCGCGCTGAGGGTCCCTGTTCTGTTGGCGGACTGGCGCTGGACTTTTTTCTTTCTAAGCAACGGGGAAAGAGAGGAAAAACCCGATCCCACTCCCCCCCGCCCCCCCTTGACAATCTTTTGCATGTCACACCCTTCTGACTCTTGATTGTGTTTTGCCAGCAAACAGGGAAGAACAATTCCAGGATGTTAATATCTGCCAATCGGGCATATTTTGTCCTCGTCCCTTTTTTTCCTCCCCCTCCCCTTCCTTTTTCTGAATGTGATTGATAGGTGTTTTCTCCACATATCTTAATGAGCTTTGTTATGCGTGGCACCTTTTCTCAGTGCAATTTTACTGTGTTCTCCTTGGCTTAATCAAGGGATCGTATTTTATATAGTACTTAAAAACAAAAACAAAAGCAACACGCAATTCTCCGGTTCTGCATATTTGCACCTTTAAAGAATACTCTGGTTTCTTTCTTTCCAGTCTTGGGGGAAAAAGTTACAATGAGGAGGATAAAGACGACACAACTAGGAGCTATGAGATTGGGGTGTGTCTGTGTGTGTTTGTTGGGCCCCATTGCAGCAATAGGTGAAGATCTATCTGTGGGTCTAAGTTCTTTCCGCCTTCCTTTTGGCTCTTTTTCATTAAGGTTTTGTTTGTACGTTCTGACCCTGGTTCAATACTGGGTCTTTTCCTTAAGAAAGAAAAACCGTTTTGTGAGAAACTCAACAGGTTGAATTTCTCCTCCGAAAACGGGAACTCTTGGGTTCCATATTTTACACCTCGAAAGAAGATTCTGGTGATTGTAGAGCTTCAGCAGGTACTACAGGCAGTTTTGCCAAGTGGTCTTCCATCCATCACTCTCCTTGCTCTAGACAGAAAGAGAATTGCTGCCTTTGTCAGTCACACACCCTAAAACCGGTCCTGTGTCTTGCCTCCCTCCCTCTTTCTCCACCATTTTCCCTTCGTTGGGACTGGCCCAGCCTTCCTATGACATAATTAAACTCCCCTTTCATTGTCTGATCTCTTAGCAAATGGTCAAGCTCTCCCTTGGAGAAGCATCTCTTGGGGTGCTCCTGTTTCTGTAGAAGATTTGGCCCAGGTGAGGTCTTTTCCTGTGGCACCTGCGTTGTGTATTTTAAAAAGCTGAAGCATTAATGCAAACAAACCCCACCCAAGTTGTCAAGCTGGATGGCAAGAAAGTGTGTGGCTTTGTTGACACTTGTTAGAGAAATTCTAACTGCGACATGGTGTGTTTTTCCCAATTTTACTCTTCTAAGCGTTGAATTATCATGGCTGTGTTTGCATCTGGATATTGTTTGCGATTTCTTTATGGTATTGGCTCCCCCCCCGCCCCCCCAATTGCTCTGAGTTAAGAATATTGCAGGGAAGGGGAGCGCATAGGTTTTGGTGGAAGATCTGGGGAACCTGGTTTTCTGAGAGCCCAATCAAGGTAGGAAGGAAAGAAGAGGAGTGTATAAGAAGAGGGAGGGAATTACGTAGAGGGGCAAAGTTGTTCTCTACTTGTGTGACATATCACCTGCATGCTCTTTGCCTCCAGGTGAGCGAACTATGACAAATGGTGAAAAGGCAGAGAGAAAGAAAAAAAAAATCCCAGGGTGATTTGCGGATAAATGAGTAAGGCCTGTTACAGAATGTTTCAGATGCCCGCCAGCCAGCCACCTGTGCCCCTCCCTGTTCCATGCCTCCCCTCCGTGTTTGACCACTGGATATGGGCATGTGATGCTGTGAACAAGTAAATGGGAGTCACAAGACAGTTTTGTCCTGTATGAATGTTGCAATGCCTTCCAAGTGGTGTTCCTCTCCCTGGATGTGAATGATGGGAATTAGTGGGTACCATCTTGGTGAAGGCAGATCTTAGATTGCTCCTGTGTATCAAGGGCAGGCAGGCAGTTGGCTCCCTATGAAGTTCCAAGGTCTTGGAGAGACTTTGTTTTTCCAGACCTGTTAATCAAAGGAGATCCTTCAAGGTAGCTAGAGAACCTGTGCCCAACTGCTCACCCACATTGATTTTTCACACATGCCATGCACACTGTTTTTCTCTATCTATCGTTCTCTATGGTTGTGGGTGTGAAACAGGTTCTCTTGACGGGCTGCTGTTGTTTTTTTAAACAATTCTGGCTAATACTTGGATATTTGAGGACTGTGCCTAATGGCGAACTGTTGTAGGTGTTACTCTTTTGAAGGAATTGTACTGTGATTCCAAATGGTCAGTTTATCTTGCTGGGCAGCAGCAGGATAAGCTAGTTCTCATGAATTAATTGAGGAAAGCATGTTTAAGTTTATTGTTTCAGAGACTATTTTGAAAAGACGTGTTTACCCCTTTAAAATCTCTGGCATATTCACCTTTTCTTTTCAGAGGGATCCATCTCCCAGATGTTTTACCCAGATGTGATGGGATAAAGCCAGCCATCCTTTGTGGGCATGACCTCCTTTCTGCCTTGCCTTTAATCCTTTCTCTTCCCAACTAGTGAGTCCTGTCTTGGGCACAGAGAAAAAACATTGAAATTGAATGTTTGGGGCTAGCTGCTTCTTCCCCTTTAAAGTTGCATTTTACTGAATAGTAAGGAATAATGTCAAAGGAACAGCCTAATTCTAATCAGGGATTAGAATGATGCATACAGAATCTATGTACAGTCGAGCAAAAAAAAAAAAAAATAGAAATGAATGAAATAAAGGCAGGACATGAAATCCCTGCCCGCCGACTCTAAAGGATCCTAACATTGGTTCATACCCGAGATTGATTTCTTGATGATGTTTGAATGGCACACTCCCCTCATTTTTAATCTCGTCTTCATTTTCTGAATTTTTTTTTTGTAGATATTGTATGAAAAACTCCAGTGGTCTGTATAGTTAATATATAGCTGCTTATGTGTAAATGCTATTTTAAACTCTAAAAAAAAAAAGCTTTTACTTTTATGTGACAAATGCACTTTCGTGATTTTTCTTCATTGGTGGTGGCAACATTTTATTCTGAGATATTATATATATATATATTTCTGTTGTCTCTGTCTTTTATTTGTTTGTTTCGTGATCAGCATGCAGATTTCTAACTGCTGTTTTCTCCTCTTTGATAAGACTGTCTTAATGCTTCAAATGCTATTTGAGGAAAAGGCAAAAAGGCTTCCATCCCCACCCCCCCATATAGCAGATGCTGTGTGCATTTCAACTTTCACTGTGTTTCAGAAATATTTTCAATGGAATGGATCAGTGCTTGAAATATCCATATACATTGGGCGTGCAGATCTGTCACAAGGCCTTAGAGTGATGTGCAGTGTTGCAAAATGTTAAAGTCCTTTCCAAAATAGCATAGCTCAAGTGACAGCCCCTAGCCAAGACAGGTCAGACTTGGTGTGTAGTTGGCTGGAAGACCAGCAAGAAACCCCTAGCTATAGTTTTAGACTTGGAAGTTGGGGAGGGGGGGAAATCCATCAACTTCCATATTCTTGCCAAGAAAACTACATGGATGGTCCCTGTTGATGCTAGGAATCAAGCCTCAGAGATGTCTTTACTTTTTAGTTATTTTTGGTCACTTATTTTGCTCAACAGAAAGCCCCATGTCTGTCGATGTGGGTGGAGATCTCTGCTGCCTAGCTAAAAGAGTTAGTCCCAATCATTTGCATCTCTACCATTGTTGAAATGCTTTGACCGCCTCAGTTGTAACTCTAGGAATCCCTAGCTTTGGATTTGGAGTAAGTCCTTGAAATTTTCCTCCATTCCTCTGCCTTTAGTGGCAAGGCTTCCTGGAGACTTAAATCGGGTACTAGAGAGTCAGCCTCCCCTTCCTTCATCAAAATACCACCAATAATCTATTGGAGAGAATGTGGACTCTGAAACCCATTGCTCCTGGCTGTCTGGGATGGGGTGGGTATTGGAGGCTAACAACACCTGGGAGAAGGTCACAAATTCTTCACCCAGTTAAGCACCACATTTGCTGAGCTTTTGCATATCCCTCAGGGTTTAATTTGTGTTTAACCTCAAAAAGGAAGAATTTGCATGAAGAATCTGAGTTGGGTGAATGTTCACATCATTTGCAAAGGATAGGTGGCTGAGCATTCAAATTGGTGGAGGACAAACCCATTGTACTTTTCTGCTCTCTTTAAGTGTATCTTGTTTCAACCTTGTCCATGGCAACTGAGTAGCACAAAATGGGAACAACTGAGGGAATTTACACTAGGATCTTTGTGAGTCTTACTTAGAAAAGCTGGAGAACAGACCTGGGAACTCTCCGTAGCAAAGCAGAGGCTGTTACACCCAGTTCATTAGCAATCTTCTTCCACCCGCTGTCACTCTCCCTCACACCAAATTTGAGTATCCCGTTTATCATCCAAATGTTTCTGGGAAGTTCATAAGGGATGGTAGTGATGGAGGAAAAGAATTCAAATAAGCTGATGCAAAAGGCCAAGCTCTTTTTTATTCAGCGTGAGATGGTTTGCACTTTAATTCTGACCCCCATCACAAAAGACGTGTTGGCTGTATATCACTTATTAAAGCTTAGCATGTTTGTACATGTTCAACTTCATGCAATCAGAAGAATAAGTTTAAATGAAGTGAAGTTTTCTCCTCTTGTTTCTAGTAATGCATGTAATGAAGTGTAATGTAAGAAAAGACTACTTTTCGATATACACTCGAGAGTTCAACATTGTAGCTGAAGTGGTACAGCCTCCCCAACAATAGATTACTGAAAACAGGACTTTTTATATATCCCTATCTGCACAGATGAACATGCTTGTGTGCAGATCTGGGAAGTAAACAGTTCCTATATTTAAAACCAAACGAATAATATGTTTAGACTTCTGATTCTTAACAGAAGCAGTTCTTCTGTCTCAGAGAACATCCCAGCAGCTAATCTTGGGATTTCTGCTCTTGCTGCCTCTCTTTGGTGTAATCTTGAAAATAGTCTAGCCTGTTCTGCTCTGGCTTCAAATAGAAAATATAACATTTGGGGAGGTAGTAAGTGGCCAGCAAGCCTACTATGCAGAGCAGCATGGCGCCCATCTGCACAGCTGGCTGGGTGTCTTCCTTCACGGAAGCGTAGGTGGGTATGAAGACCACCAGGGTAA
The DNA here is from genome assembly GCF_059951505.1 of Python bivittatus. Classification (NCBI taxonomy): domain Eukaryota; kingdom Metazoa; phylum Chordata; class Lepidosauria; order Squamata; family Pythonidae; genus Python; species Python bivittatus. The sequence goes on from NW_028277046.1 coordinate 2,839,247, forward strand.
TGAAGTAGGTGACGGTGGCAAAGGTGATGCCTCTCGCAAGGTTGTAATGCTTCGGGGAAACTGGCACCATAAAGGTGCAGAGGAAAGAGATAAATGCCAGGAAGCTGTTGTGGCCGTGGATTATGGCAAAAGCAGCCCAGGACTGGATTTTGCACTGGAGGAGGACTTGGGAGGAGAAGAGTTTGTAGTTTTTGACCAGGAGAGACGGCGAAGCATAGAGGTACCCGGTGCAGAGCAAGATTTCAACCAGGAAGCACCAGGCCACCACGGCCCACGGCCGCCTCCGTGCAAGAAAGTGCAGGGCGTTTGGGCGGCTGTCTCCAAAGTCATTGGCCAGCATGATCTGGAAGGCTTTGACAGCGATGGTGGAGAAGCAAGCGTTGAGGCAGAGAGCACAAATGGGTTGCTGCAGGAGGCAAGTGGTCGTACTGGGCTTCCCAACATAGAGGGTGGAGCTGAGTCCCATCAAGGCGAGACTGAAGAGGGCCAGAAGACACGTGGTTCCCCCTGTGGCCTGTGCTGCAGGGGTCTGGAGGTATCTCAGGAAGAGCCCCCCCGCCAGACAGGTGAGAGCGAAGGTGAGGATCAGCAGACTCAGCAAGGCGACAACCAAGGGTTCGGACCAGGAGAGGTACTTCTCGCTGCGGCTGTAGCACCGGGTGCTGCGTGGGGGAGACCACTGGTGCTCAGGGCAGGGACTGCAAGTGGAGTCATCTAGGAAGGAGCAGCAGAAAGGGCCAGACCTTGTAATGCTCAGTGGATTACCTGGCAGGGTATGCCTTAAATGTATTTCTGAGCTCCTAGGCTCATGGGGGATTTGGGAGGTCATCTAGAGCAGCAGATTGCTCTAAGCCACCGCCTGTGCTGGCCGGCCTGCTGGGTGTTCATATTAGGTAAGGCAACAGGTTTCATCATCTGATGAACACAACATCTGTGTTCAGGGAGAAGGTTACCACATGTCTGTCTGCCTGTCAGGTCTCCCCAGGATGCAGGGACTGTGTTGTGGGCAGAGATTCTTCTTACCTGTGGAACTGGAGAACGTGCCTTTCTCACAGTCAATGCAGTCGTAACAGCAGAGGTGGAACCCCTTCATCTGACGGATCTGCCCAGGTGGACACGTAGTAAGGCACTCGGATGGAGGCACCTGGAGGGAAGGAGAGAGAAGGAACTGTTCCCGGTCCATCTCCAATAAAGGCTGCTCAGATTCCTATGTGGCCTCCCCTCCCAGACTTGGATCGGTGACTTTTTTTCTTGCAGCCCTCTTTGTGTTCTCTTTGCACATCTTTTACTTTCTTCCCTGCTGGCCTGGTATTTATGTTCCTCCCCCCCCCCCCCCGCCATTGGAATGAAATGATTTGGGCTGGGAGGAGCATCTCCTTTATTGGATTTTTCTGGTGAAGAGGAACCTTTTACCGTTTGATCTGGGGTGTGAAACTGAACCAGGGATTTGTTGATGTGCAACGTTTGGTTGAAATGTCCCAAGATGATGGGCTCAATCCTGCTGTCTCGCCAGTGCCACCAAATGACTTTATAGCCCAAGTCGATGCTGCGGTCCTGGTTGAAATGGAACGCCTGGTTGCCAATGCTGAAATTCACCTTCCTCAGCTCGTTAATCAGCTGCCGAGAAAAATAGGAAGCTGAGTTGGGAAAGGATCCCTAGAGATGATTGTTCGACCTGCTCTACTATATAGGGCTTCTTTTGGATTTGCAGAGCTTCCTCATCTCTTTAGGAGAAAACATCAAGAACCAGAAGAAAGCTACAACCTGATGTCTTTCATCCCAGAGTGCAGGAGACAGAAGCATGGTCTAGGAAGGCAGATTCTGGTTGAATATTAGGAAAAACTTCCCAACAGTAAGAGCAGTTCAACAGTGGAACCAACACCCGGAGGGGAGAGAGGGGGTTCCCTTCCTTTGGACAAGCTCCGGTAGAAGCTAGACAGCCGTCTTAGTTTGGATTCCTGCATTGAGCAGGGGGTTGGATTGGATGGCCTCAGGGGACCCTTCTACCTCTGTGATTCTAAGGAGCTGAGCTTCCTCTCTCCCCCCATCCGCTTTCTTCCACTGCGTTACAGAAACAGGCTGTTTACAAAGGAGCCGATCAGGAAGCTCTTTCAGGTTGGCAGGCCACGCCATGGGTGCTGTTACAAAACGACTGCTATCTGCGCGTCTGCACCACTTGCTCTCTTGTCCCCCCACCCCAACCGGTAGCCATTCAGGTGGTGCTGCTGGGTCCCCATCTCACCTACCTCACCAGGCTTGAGGTTACTCTTCCTACAGTGCCCGCTCTGGCAACGCAGCAGTTCGTGGAGCGCATGTGCTACGCTGTGCACAGCGACATACACAGCAAACGTCTGGTGGTGATCCAACACTGCTGTGATATTTTGATACAAAACATGGTTGCACTGCTCACACGGTGGCCCCTGAATGTCGGCACTCATCGCTTCCGCTTGTGCCTGAGATGCCTGGCAGAAGCTGTCCCCCTGGGTCAGGTCTAAGAGGTTGTGGACGTACTCTTGGAAGCCAGGGACCTCTCCCCCCTTGATGACAAAGCCAATGACTGTCCCGATGGAGCGGATGTGGTGCAGGGTGGTGACAGCATCAGACACTACCCAGGTTTGGGTGCCTATCCACACCTTCTTGCCCAAGCCTAACCTGACCCACATTTGAAAGAGGGCTCGAGCCGCCTGGTCACTGGAAAACAAGATGACAACGTTGACGTTGGTTTCATTGATTGCCTGGATCATCTGCTTCAGCCGCTCTGGATAACCGGGCTCCAAGATTTCTGAGGGGATCAGCCCCTCGTAGGCGACACAGATGCTTTTGTTGGCCACCATGGAGGATAAGAGGCTGAGGCCTTCGCGGCCATATCCATCATCGCTGGCCACCACAGAGATCCAGTTCCACTGGAAGACCACCAGGAGCTGCATCATAGCTTCCAGCTGACTTTTGTCACTGGGCACTGACCGGAAGAAAGAGGGGTAGAGCCCCTCATTGTTCAGCTTTTCGGTGGTGGCACCATAGCTGACCTTGAACCAGAAGACAACAGTCATATCAGACATTCAGTTGGGGGTGTCCGAATGATGCAAACTGCCTTATCCCAGATCATTGGTGCATCTAAGCAGATGCCCAGCTACATAATACTAGAGTCTGCGTTTAATTTTTTATTCAAACTCCTCCCCTTTTAAAAATCTAAGGACATCCTTGCGTTGAGCTTCATTTCTGAGGATTTCACAGATAGGGACATGAAGTTCTCCTGCCAACAATACCAAAGTGATTGGCCCTTGCCTTTTGGGGGGCTATTTTTCAGCTGCTCAGTCTAGCTTAGATTCCTAACATTTCCTGGTGGTCCCTTATCCATAAACTAGCTGGGTCTGATCCTGCTTAGGCTGAAGCTGGCTGTAATACTGACCTGGGCCATTTTGGGTTTGTTAGCATTTAATTAAAGAGGGTGATTTAAATGCACAAAATGGCCCAGGTCAGTTTTTAATTTAATTTTTTCAATGCAATTGAATGTTTTAATTTTTGTATGCTTTTTTTTTTTTTTAATGTAATCACTTCTCGCTCATTTCTGTTTCTAGTGATCTGTAAGGCAAACACTTCTCCAGGTTGACTTTTATAAAGACTTGGATATGGTTCTATGCCAGTTTAAAAGAATTCTTGGATGAGGGAGAGGAAGGTAATAAAAACTGTCAAAGTCACAGGGTGAACAATACCGACCAGTTTAACTTCCATTAAGAATAGTCAATATCCAGTTATCGGCCCCTTCTTGCTTGCAACCCGTTTGCTTCTAACAAGAAAACCTGTTAGTGCAAGGAGACCACTGAATTTTCAGGATCAAAGACTGCATTTCATGTTTGGATAGGTGCTATACAATATTCCTAGGACAAAAATGAACTTGTCCTCAGTTTAAGTTTTGCATGAATTCAGATTCAGTGGATTCAGAGTTCTTAGGCTGACTCCTTATTTCCTAATGCTCCCCCAAGAGACCCTTATAAGACGCTTATGGAGACCCCGATTACCTGTGGCATCAGAAAGAGGCTAAACAGCCTGGCCGTCACCGTGCAGAGCTCTGAGCTGTGAGGCCCTACGACAGCCATCACACGCGTTTGGTAGCCTGCGTAGTCACACAGGACCCCGAGGCTGCTAGTGCCAGCTTTGGCGAGAAACAGCAGGCTGGGTTGAAGTGTCAGCCTGGGTGCCATGCAGTTGTCGTAAATGTCATAGCCCAGCACGATCCCCGGCAGCAGCGTTGTGGAGTTGTTGATTTCTTCGATGGCAAACTTCATTCCCAGAGCCCAGATCCAGCCAGCTGGGTGGAACCTGTGTGGCAAAATGGGGAGCATCTGGCACTGCCCTGCTGTTAGCAGTGGGCACCGGTAAGGGCCATTCCTTGTCCAGTGGTGGTGGTGGTGGCATTCAAAGAGAAGGTTGAGGGTTGGCAGAAGCACAATCCATAATCATATTGACCGTGCTTCTATTTTGCTATAAACAATTATATAGAGAAGCTTACATAAACAATACACATAACAAAAATGTTGCACAATGAATCGTGCATATAATAACTTTGATCTACATCTGTTATTAGCTTTGTGCCCACTTTCCGGCTCAAGGACGCATTCAAGGCAGCTTACATCAGTAAAGCAAAATGCAAAACGTAGCTGTAAAATCATTGCAGTTAAAACCAAAATCAGTGTCATTAAAACATCCCAAAGATTAACTTGGCCTTTGGACAGGAAGTCAGAAAATCAAAGAATGGAACGGACTTGCTTGGAAAAGACCGTAGCTGTGTGGTTGGCGGTCACTGAGAACAAAAGTTTGCTGCTGCACTTCTGTATTTATTTGTCCTTGCTGAGCGTTCAGCTGGACCCTAAAAAAAACCCTGGATCTTTGCCTCTCATAACTCACTTCTACTGGCTTTGTTCTTACCTCCCACAGTTGTGAAGCTCTGGCAGAATCTGGGTGGACAGGTTGGTAGGAGCAACTCTGAAAGGGAATAAGCCACCCAAGATATAGTCGCCAGGCCTCCTAAATTGGGAAGACATGCAGTGATGCTCCTGGGCTGAGGCCCAGTCGAAAGTGATGCCGAGCATTAGCAAAAGCGTCATTTTCCTGGCCTGCTTTGAAAAGCAGCTTTTGAGTAAACCGCAGTTCACCACAACTGGAACCCTCTTAGAACACTAAAAAGAATTGTAAGTTGCAGGGCGGGACCGTCCTAAGGAAATTTGTTTAGCAAAATATCACATTCCCATAGGTGTGGAGGAAGGTCTGGCTGTCCCCCGTGCTAATACCATATTCCACCCTGAACTGCTTGGCAAACCATGTTCCAGATCTTCTGTGTTTCCTCTCCCTGAAGTTTGAATACAAAACTGGAGGTGCTCCCCAAGGGGAAATATCTGGATTCTCAACAGGTAGAACTGCGGGGCAAATATCAGGATCCCCAAACACCAAATGTCTGTGACTTGCTATGGTAATACATATTACGATGCCGTGCATTCAGTCCCCCGATCAAATGATGAAGCCCAATGTTTGAAATGATTAAATTATCTTTTGCATTGCTGAATTTTATCCAGACCCCAAAATGTTCTGTCCATGTCCAGGAGAGCAGCTTTTTGGGGTGAGGGGACCCCAAAGCCATCAAGTCCTTCTTCCTGTAATTGCTGAAACTTGGAACCATATCCAAGAATTGCAAATAACATGTGCAAATTGTGGCATGCCCAGTCTTGTCCATTTGGAGTGGTTTGAATGAATTATTTGCCTGACTGAGATCTCTCTAAACGTTCCCTGGACTGGCACTACTCTTGTGGCAGAATATCAAGACAGGGGACTTGCTCCCCGCCTGCTGGATCTCAGCCTATTTTGGAATGGCCTGGATGCCAGCATGAATTTCCTTCCTGTTCATGTGCCCCTGGCCTTTCGGCCCCCGGTCCCTCCTCAGCTATACCAACTACAGCTCAATTTTTGAAATGATCCTATGGCCTGGTCTTCATTAAAACGAAGGAGGAAAATGTAACCCCTGGAACACTTGAGGGTTTCTCTGGATGTTCTTGTTCCCAGGCTATTGGCTTCAACAGAGGAAGGACTGTGGAGAAGAAAAAATGTAAACACATTGTGGCATGAAGAGTGTGTGTGTGTGTGTGTGTGTGTGTGTGTAGGAGATTGAACATTAATATCTGGCTTCTCGGAGACTTAAAAAAGGACTTGTATGCTGTGATTTTGGGTCAGGCTGGGCTTCCATACCCAACAGCTGGGCTAAAACAGCCAAAGTTGGTGGGATATGCTGGAGGTTGGACTGAGCTTAATTGCCAGGATGGGCTGTCGATCCAGGTCAGTCCAAGAGATCTGTTCGCCCTAGAATTGAATCTAGGGCCCAACTGGCCCCTCCCTCCCTCCACCCCCCCCAACCTGACAATACCTGGCTAAAGAGGGCAGTTTGCTCCATTTAATTAGTCTCCCTGTTCAGATCTGTTCCCAAATATATTGCTTGGAATGGGATAGGCCGGTCTAATCTTATTATAAAAAGCTAGGAGGGTCATGGGGTGTGGGGTGAAGATGGAGAGAAGGGCCTTTCTGTCCCTAACTTGTTCCCTGCAATCTTCCAGCTGTCAGAGCTCCTGAAAGAGAACAGTCGGCTTCAAGCTGCAGGATAGACATTTATTTCAGGCTGAGCAGTGCAAGAGGTAAGGACAGGAGTCATTGCAGAGTACATCCAGGCTTTAGGTGCAAGTTCCTTAGGGCACCCCAAAACAAAGCACTTATAATTTAAACAGACAAGAGGTAGAAAATACAAAAATATACCTTAAATACGTTGGTGCCCAGAAATAAATACAACATGGAATCCTCCCAAATCACTGTGACAAAAATATATATACACACAGATCCCACTTCGAAAAGACACACATAAACAAACATTCCTGGATTGTCTTAATTTCAGAGGTACAGCAGCAGATTTAATCTGTGCCTGGTTTCAGTGCTTTTTAATGTTAAGTCTTGGAGTGAAAGAGGCAGGGCTCCCCCCAATCCCCTTTAAGAAAAAAAAAAAAAATTGCAGGCAGAGATTCAGGCCATAATCCGGGGGGAAAAGAGTCCACTGCTCAGAGTCCACTGAAACTAAGGAGCTTAATTTGTTTGGGGTGAGTCTAAGCTCACGCCCTCTCATTTCAGTGGGGCTAAAGCACAAGGGATGCCTATTTCAAGATTGGGCTAAAAAGCTTCAGAGATAAAATTCTAAGTGGACATGCAGACATCACAGTCCCGGTGTGGCCACACATACAACCGAAGGAAGAGGCAGAGCCTTGAGAACTGCAAGCGGCACGGTGGCTTCTCACTACAAACGAAGGAATACTGGTTTTAAATCCTGCCCTTGCTTTAAAAGGGGTATGTGAGGATTCCTTAAAAGCAGAAACGTAGCTTCTCAGTTTATGCCCCCGCCGCCTCCTCGCTGTCTAAAGTTGCAATAAAGTTGTATTACCAATAAGGGTGGAGATTGGTTACTGGATCTATAAGGGAATCAGATCTTCAAGTCACTGGTGGCTCCGTGTTTTTTCTTCTTTTTGGCCTATAGCGCAGAAAGTATGTCTTTTAGTCTCTAGACATAGCAGCGTACTGCTTGAGGGGCATGCTTTGGGTGTACAGAACAGAACTTGCCCAATACTTCAGTTGTCAAGGGAAGCGGTGAAGCCATAGAGGCGTGGATTCTCTCGCTTGGTTTAAGCCACTTTCAAAGCCAGGCCAGTGCCCTTGCGTAGGAGCGTGAAGGTGCAGCCCAAGGCTGATTAAAGGCTTAAGTGTGCTGCCCAGATGGATTGAGTGTGGAGGGAGAAAGGTTAGGGGCCAGCAATGCGTGAAGCGTTAGGAGGTAACCAGGAAAGAAGATGATGAAAGAACGGGCATTTTGAAAAGGAGAGCTGGAATACCCGATTTGCTTCGTCAGTGGTAACCAACGGATTGTCTTAGCTGCTAATTTTTTTCTTCTGGTTACAAAGATTGCATGCTTTCCAGTTGCTGGGTGATGATGCAACTGTCAAGTAATCAGCACATGGATAATAACCAGGATTGTTTTCGAAACCACCTAATGTATCCTTGTCAATACGTCATGAACCGAAGGGAGAGGCTGGCTAAGCATCCCGCCTTAAGAGAGATTGTTCACGCGGGTTTCACACACCTCCTCCTCCTCTTGTAAATTTGGCAGAGGATCAACAGTTAGATTGTGTTGGGCGTTTCTTTCTCAAGCACACGTCTACGCTTAAAACTGCTTTCAGGAGTAGGCTTCCAGATGGTGAACTATGACTCCCAGCATCCTTTGCCTCAGTGAGATGGGGGGTGCCGAGAGAGAGGGCTCAGGAACTCCTGGGAGGGCTCCTTTTGCCTAGTCCTGCTCTAAGCGATCACAGATGTCTCTTGATCAAAAGCATCCATGTTTTCCCAGCTCCCTAACCATTGGCTGTGTTCAAACCCTTATCAAAAGGACCAGTGAAATTAGCTGCCTGCATTCCTTGGGCTGGAAGCTCCCCCCCACCTCCATATGCTTGTTGGTGGGTGGACAGAATGCTCAACCAAACCCAGGCAAGAGGAGCTGTTCAGATCAGATGTCTTCCTCACAGCAGAAGAAATTCCCCTGCCCTATTTTCACCAGCAATTAAAACCCTTTTCAAGGTTAATTGGATTGGAAGAATGCTGCGGGAGGCAGCGAGAGCGAGAGAGATCAGGGACTGGATGCATCTCTGGATCAAAGCTTTTGGAAGAAGGAAAAAGGGCAGAAGAGCAGCAATTGCTTTCTGACTGGGGAAACAGCATAAAGGCTTTTTATCTCAGGGCCAGAAACCCAAGCAGGGACGGCTTGAAGGCCTGAGAGCTTTCCAAGAGGAAGCCTGATTGACAAGAGCAGGAGATTATTTCTGAGCGGGCCTCTGCGGCAGGAGCATCAATCCGCGCAGTAGCTGTTGCCCTCGGACGGCCCTGTCCCCTTAGGGGAGGTCGAGGAGCTTGTGCTGAGTGAAGAGGTCTTCCGTGATATCGTAGACCCTGCTTATGCTGGGCAGAGCCTCGCCGAGCATCTCTATCGCCGCCTCTGTGGTGCCCACCTTCATGTTTTCCAGGAAGGCATCCCGGGTGGGCAAGGCGTAGAAGGCCATGGTGGCTGCCTTGCGGATGATCCACGGGTGGTAGTTGGCCAGGGAGGCGTTGTAGGAGTCTGTGCACAGTGTCGAGGTCTTGGAGCTCGGGCTGCTAGTCCGCAGGCCCTCCAGAAACAGGTGCAGCCAGCGGAGGGCCCGGTGGAGGCGAAGGATAGTTCGGCAGCCCGAGGTGGGGTAGGTGCCAGGCTGCTTCAGGTCAACCAGCCCATTGGTCAGTTCATAGTTCACCATGGCTTGGAGGCTGATGTAATTCTCCTGCTGCTCGCTGCCGCGGAAGGTCTCCATGATCTGGATTTTGGCAACCGCATCTTTGGAAATGAAGGAGAAGATCGGCCCCATTGTGTTTAGAAACCTCCATGGGGAAAAAAAGAAGATGTTGTCGTCACAATAAAGTAACAGGAACTTACACCCCCTTCCAGATTCTGTCAAGCTGCAACGACTATTGGACATGTTGGCTGGGCTAGCGGGAGTCAGGGTCCGAGGAACAGTGGGCACACCCAGGCCCAGTGTCTCCGAGCAGAGCAAATGTTTCCGCTGTTCACGTGAGAAAGAGAAGTGGAATACAGTGAAATCTCAGTTTAACAAACGCATGGGAGTGGAAGGGTGTTCATTAAATCCGAGTTTAGGTAATTAGCATATTTTCTGTAATTTATATCCTTTGTGTAATTACATCAGTTGTCCAGACTGCCTTGGAAGCAACTGAACATCTCTCACGGGGTGAAATCTGAACTAAAATGTTGTCGGATAAGCTTAAGGTTTGTCTGTACAGAGCATGACAGCTATGATGAAAAGATCTCTTGCTAACCTTTGTTTCATCACCTTTCTAAACTGAAGATTGCAGAATCCAAAGCTGAGGTTTGAGCCCAATTTTAATTGGGTCAAGCAGTGGCTTTATTCACATGACCTGTTCCTCCGGGTTCATTTAACTCTGGTTTACTCAAATGACAAAATTTTTCCGGGGTATGCGAGCGTAAAGAGTGGCCAACTCATTTGCAGTGTGGTTAAGGCACTGGGCTCCCAAAACACCGAACACCCAACATTGGAAGAAGCTAGGTGAGACTGGAACTCTGGTTAAAAGATTTTGATCTGACCTAGAAACAAGAGCCCAGTCTGTCCAAGAAGCCAGAACTCTTAAGTTTAGCCTATCATATAGAAAACAGCTTGATTTTTTTACTGGTTTCTCTAAGGTATTCTAATCCCAGCAATTTTATTTTTCTCCCCAGTCGCAGAACGGATCAGGCATTCTGAAGCTAGGTCAAACCGGGCGATGAACCTTACCTGACCAGTCCCTTCCAGCCCTCTAAATATGGGTCCATGAGGATTTCCTCCTTGCTGTCCAAACAGCTCTGGAACATGACCAGCACGCCTTTCAAGCCGTGAACGTCCTCGCCGTCAGCCATGGTGAAGCTCGGAAAACGGAGGCGGCGGCTGGAGGAAGATGGAACAGGGTCCTGCGGGAAGCTCCAGGTTAGAAGATATTTCTGCTCTTAGTTGTTACGTTCAGAAAGAGACTCCCGGCACTAAGTGAAAACGAAACAAGTTCTGAATAGTCATTGGAAAGGGCGTGGTAATGGGAGGTGATTCAGAGCATCACGAAGCAGAATGTCGGTGTCAAAACGTTCTGCTTCAGGGCAGAGCGATCCCAATCCAGTTGAAAAGTAAAGTGCGTAAGTGTTTTGGGGGGCGGGGCGGAATTAGCCATCCGTTTAGCAGGCTGAGCTGGCCTAGCTTCCCCCCCCCACCCCCCATTAAAATGACTTCATGCTAGAAAGGAATGGTTTGAAAAAGGCCTGCCTCAGTACAGTATATATTTGTGTCTCAGGTATGTTTGGCGCACAGCGCTCCCTGGCGCTGTTTCTAACCATGCACTTCCTGACAGTGGCGGGACGATGTAACCAAGGGTGGGGTAGTTAGACCCAGGATCAGGGAGGCCCAGGTCCAAATACCGCTCAGCCTCCGAAGCCTTGGGGTTGAGTCGCTGCCCCTCTGCTTCTCCTGCTCGGCCGACTGCGTCCGGTAGCCTGGTTATCGAATCGGTCCTTTTTCTGAGGTTGAGGCTTGTTCAGTTAGTTACGCATGCAGCTGTTGCCTTTGGACCCCGCGCAAAGCTTAATTGGTTTCCACTGGGGGCAGAGGCCTGATCCAGGCAATTGGGTTAGTTTCTGGTCCCCCCCCCCAAGTTAGCCCAGATTAAGACAGTTAAGCATTGCACAGGGTCCAAAGTCAGGGTCCGCGTCTGGGCATGGCAGAGTCCACGCGTGTGACGTGGATCCGAGGGCAGCCGAAGGGCAGTTCCTGAACTCTGCGGGGCAAAGAGGGGCCACTCCAGCGCGAAGCCAGGCAAACACGTTTAAAAGAAAACTGGAAATACGAGTGCCGAGTTCCACCCGAGATGAATAAGGGTTAATCATGCCCCACTCCTGCCAGAAGCCTGCCAAAGGGAATAACTCCGTTTCCCGGCTTGTTCTGAATTCAGAGGTTTCTGAAATGGCTCGGGTTTCTGGGCGCCCTTCCTCCGCAGATTTCTCCCGTGGTTCGTGATGGGGCAGAAGGGAGCTGGTTATGATAGCCGACCGCCTTGTAGCCAACACCGGAGTAAGAAGCCCCGGGTGAGCGCAGCCGTGGCTGCAGGAGCCCCCACCTGTCTAGGTCTCTGCCCCGCTGGGCTCCCAGTCCCGAGGCGTGGCCCCGCCCCGCCCTCCAGGGGAGGGGCTTCCTCCCCCCAGGGGGCTTCCCTCTCCGCCCCGGCCGGCGCTCCACTCACCTTAGCGACCCCTCCGCCCTTCCCCGCTTCAGCCAGCCCCCTTCCCAGAGCCGCTAATGAAAGCCCTCCTCGTGCCCGCACTTCCCGCCTTCCTGCTCCCTCTAGCCAATCGGCTGCCCGCTGGCCGGCGTTGGCGGCTGCCCGCCAATGAGGGCTCAGAAGCTGCTTGGGAAGGCGCGCTTCCCGGTACTCGGCTCCGCAGCACGCATGCGCAACCCCCAGTGGGTTGGCTCTCGGCTTGGCTTTTCTAGATGTAAGAAAAAGTAGACTCGTCCACTGGTTGCGGACAACGCTGACGTCAGTTTCCCTCTACAGCCTAAGAGTTGAGTTGTCTGCTTTGACTGGAGAGACGCCGAGCAAAGCCACGTCTTTGCTGCAGGGCTTTCTCTCGGTTTTTCCTTTACCCGGAAGTAAGGGATCGGTGGAACACTCTAATCTGTTCGTTAGTCTATACCAGTTTCGCCCAAGCGGCCGTGTTGCGCACGCGCGCCGCTCCAGCTGTGTCGCGCGACGGGCCTGGGAGGCAGGCGAGCAGCGGGAGGGAAGGCCGCTGGTTGCGGGCGGAGCAGCGTCGGCCCTCCGCCTTTCCAGGTTGGACTACAGTTCCCAGCATCCCCAGGCTGCCCGGGGAAGGGTTGAACGATGGGGTCCGCCCCTTCAGGCTGTGCCCGCACGCATGGCCGTGCAGCGCTGGGAACGATAGGGACTGTGGTCCCGCCCTGGACAGCGGATGCTGGGAGCTGCGGCCGGGTCGCCTCCGGCCTTTGCACTGACTTATTGCAAAGAATGAAGATTTTTGCACCGCCTCTCGCTTCGCCCTAGGAAGGCCGGGACGGTGATCGCTGCGGAGCCTCGGGAAGCCCTCGTCCTGCCGGGATGCCCGAAATAAAAGTCACCCCCCTGGGTAAGGGAGCTCCCTGCCGGCTCTCCCCTGGAGGAAACGGGGGGCCGGGGGCGCTCTGCCAGAAGCGAGTCTCCCCAAACGTCGGGAAACCCGACATCGCCCACCGGGCCGCGGGGGATTAGGGGCCCCGAATTGAGTGCTTTGGAGAAGGTCGCTTTGGATTGGCGGATTAAATAAATTTAACAGCAGCTCGTTTGGGTCCCTGTCCCCAGACTGGTCCCAGTACGTATTTCCACGCTGTATTTGGGAGTCCCGAAGCTGGAGCTCCTGTGTGGATGCTTGGGTGGGCAGTAGGTGAACTTTAAAAAGAAAGAAAGAAGGTTTACTGACCAGAGCAAGGAGGGAAGGAGCAATCCGATTATCCTGCACCAGTTTGCCTGCTCCCCGGGCTGGGATTCCCGGCTCGCCTAGTGTGTCGCCCGCGTTAAGGGCAAACGTGGCACGTGCCAGTGAGAGGATCAGTAAAGCCTGGATTTTTTTAATGAAGCCAGTTCACTTGTCTGCTCCCTCTCTCTCGCTCTTTCAGGAGCTGGCCAGGATGTGGGCCGCAGCTGCATCCTCGTGTCCATTGCAGGGAAGAACGTCATGCTGGATTGCGGGATGCACATGGGCTTCAACGACGATGTAAGTGCGGCGTGCTCCGCTCTGGCTGCCACGTGCTCTAATGGATCTGGCTTGAGGTTGCTCCGAAACACGCACGTAGGGTTGAACGTGGCGCGTGGGAAGGCTGGGCTCCATCTTCTGTGAGCCTCAGCCATCCTAGTGAAAGGCTGCGGGATGGTGTTCATAGTCTCTCTACCGCTCTCGTTGTGGGTTCTCCCCCCTGACTGTGGGGCATGGGCAACCCTTTCCCCCCAATGACTTTCTGAGTGGCTGTTTCCTAGCCAAAATCATTGGAGCCCCTTCCAAGCTTCCTGGATTCTGGGTGCTCAAGGCGAGGCTTTGGGAGGCAAATGGAATAATGTCTTTCATCTTGTGAATGAGGCTCAGAACAGAAAGTGGTTCAGGCAGCCTGAGATCTGTGGCCAATTGGGTGGAAAGGAGGGAGAAAATGCCCAGACGTGGTGGCTTCGCCCTTGTGTCTTCTAGAGGCGGTTTCCGGACTTTTCCTACATCACTCAGAACGGAAGGCTGACAGACTTCCTGGACTGTGTCATCATTAGGTGAGTCCAGCTCTCTCGTGTTTTAGTATGTCAAAACTAGCATCCTTTACTGTCCGCTGGCCAACTTGGCTTGAGATGTGCTGGCTGACGTGCCTCCCATAGAACAAGTTTGACTGCCCTGCTTGGCTTGGTCGTCTTTTGTATTTCCCCATCTCGTGTTTGCAGCTGTCAGTGATATCCTGGTTTTTCCCCAAATAACAAAAATCTCTGGAATTCTTGTAAACTTCACACAGAGATTTTCAGTTGGAGGGTTTTCTGGGCTGGAGGTTTTGCCCAAAGATGGTGGTCTGATGTAGCTTTTTTATTTGATTTACATTTTGCAAAGTTTTTTTTTTAAATAAAGCATGTCAGGTTAATTGCACATGCTGTGTCAATATCTGAATAGAGGTTTTTTCCCTACAGTGTTCAGAAAGAGAGTCAACAAATAGGCAAAACAGTCTCTGCTGAAGCTCAGTTAATGTTTAAATGTTATTCTCATGTTTTATTTGGAAATTGGGCTGCAGCCAGAGAGATGCCATAGATCAATTCTGAAACTGGTTTCGTTTGGTGAAATTATACTCCAAAACAAAGTGGAGTTGAACTGAGACTTCCTGATTGAGTCCTCCTTAAAACCCACCTTGGATTTGTGTCACTCCAGCCACTTCCATCTGGATCACTGCGGGGCCCTTCCCTACTTCAGCGAGATGGTCGGCTACGATGGGCCGATCTATATGACCCACCCAACAAAAGCCATTTGCCCCATTCTCCTGGAAGATTTCCGGAAAATCACTGTGGACAAGAAAGGGGAGACAAACTTCTTCACGTCCCAGATGATCAAGGACTGTATGAAGAAAGTGGTGGCTGTCCACCTTCATCAGACTGTCCAGGTAGGGAGAAGTGATCTTTAGACTCCATAACCCAGATTTCCAGAACTTTCCTCAGTGGACAGACCTTTGCACAATTTGGGGAAGGAAAATACCTGGATACAATTCCTTCCCCACACCCCACCTACCCTGCCTGTTGAACAAAGGGAAAAGTCATATTTGTAGCTCCGTTTACTTTGGGATCTGTACTTATCCAAGTTTGGATCTACTCCACCACGGATCCAGTTAGACCAAGGGATGGGGTACTTGGTCAAGAAAGACACACCCTATCCTTGGAGGGGCGGGAAGCCAAGTTCTGGCTACCATTGAAGTAAAAGAAAGAGTATTTTGAGGTGCATGTTGTATAAATGTATACTCTACATTCTCATCTTTCTACACAGTCATGGGAGGAGCAGGACGTGACATGCTCTGTGTCACAACATGGCACAAATGACACACTATGTAATTTGTATAATTACGCAATGACTTCATCATGTTTCCGATGTCATCATGGCTTATACGGGACACCTGTTCACACAGTGGTGGCAAATTGCCCAATTTGCTATAAAAAAACAGTTGGAGTGACCCTATTTGGGAAATTCTCAAAACTCAGGCAGGCTTCAAAACATGCTGCTTTGTTGTTACTTACTGGTTTTCCAATCTGTTTATAGTCTCAGTAATAAGTACATAAATCTTTTTTTAGGTGGACAGCGAGTTGGAGATCAAGGCCTACTATGCTGGCCATGTCCTTGGGGCTGCGATGTTCCAGATTAAAGTTGGTTGCGAATCGGTGGTTTATACTGTAAGTGACCTGGATGAAATTGTCAGATCTCTCCTTGGACTCTTTTAACCCAAACTGTGTTTTCTGTGATGCACTTGGTGTAAGCTGGAGCTGTGCTAACCGGGGCATGATAACATTATCACATCATTCCTGGGTTGAAAGATCTGCACAGATACCATTAGATGTTGGTTTAATTGTTCCAACCCTTTTAGGAGCTGGCTAAGGAACTGCCTTTCCCATGACAAATGTGACTAGAAATTAAGACATGACAAAGGACTCCAAAGGCTGATACTCTTATAATCTCTCCTTTCTACTGGGATGACCCCTCAAAGAGGTTAGCAAAACTGAGGAACAAAAAAGTTAAAATTACAAATTAAAATTAACGTCATAACTTCAATGGGATATTACTATTGGCAAAAGACAGCAGAGGTTACTCTTTGAGGGCCTATTATTGTTGTTTCTGTTATTCCATAACCTGCTATAACAAGCGCTCAAGGCAGCTAACATCATTTAAAAGCATCCAAATGCAGGGGGCTGTAAAGTCTGCCCCTGGTGGCCATATTTGGTCATTACAGGTTGAAAAGGAGAGTAAATGCTGCCCTCTTGTGGCTATGGCAAGGTACTGCTGCTGCAGAGGAAAAAGTAGAGGCATATATGGTGAAGGACAGCAAATTTGGATCTGCTGGGCTTAGGCACCTAGCAAACGCTTTCTCTCGGGTTGTTTCCTGCTTTCCTCCCGTGTTGCATTTGACCATACTCTTTAGAAGGCCAACTAAAGCACCCCTCTTGAGCCAGATCTTTAAATGTTAAACTGTTTTTTCAACATTTGTTTTAAGTTCTTGGTTTTTAATCTGTGGAATTTTTGCTTTTTCTACAGTGTAAGCCATTGGGAACTTTTGGTATGAAAAGAAGAGGATGTAAATAGAGTAAATAAAGTATTTTTTTTTTCTTCTCTTCGTTAGGGTGACTATAACATGACACCAGACAGGCACTTGGGGTAAGCACTTCGGATTCTTGGGAGAAATTGATTCTGATAACTGATTTAATTCCACTTATTTTGAAGGGGTGTAATGCAAAAAAAAGATCCTGTAAGTCTATAATTTGCTTGCTTTTAACATGTTGCATATCATAACACTCCCAAGCTGGCAGAGGGTGGTGTGATTTTTTTTTTTTAACGGAGGAATCCAGCAATTGGCATACTAGGTGCCGAAACCTTTAGTCCTTTGCTTTCAGGGCTGCCTGGATTGACAAATGCCGCCCCGACCTGCTCATTTCTGAATCCACATACGCCACCACCATCAGAGACTCCAAACGCTGCAGAGAACGGGATTTTCTGAAGAAGGTCCACGAATCCATTGAGCGTGGGGGGAAGGTACGTGACACAAGAGGCTTTTCACTGGATTGCTCCAAGGAGACAGCCGCCTGCAACGGAAAAGCTTGGTTGTGGGCAAAACACCATGGAGTTGGACTGAGGGAGACCTGAGCTTAAATCCAGATCCAGCCCCAGAAGCTGACTTGCTGGGGGACAGTCTTGGTCTTTGGGCCCACTTGTATCACTGCAATGTGAAGAAAAGAGAAAATCCATCGGAACAGAAAGAGCATAGAATGATGACTGATATGGTGGCTTTATGCAGAAATTGGGGGGGAAATCACCACTACTGTTGCTGCCTCTGTACAGTTTGAGGGGCTGAGATGTTAGAGCCAGCTCTCGCCTGGGACTCTGGCTGAGAACTAACATCCGTGTCTTGTCCCTCCACCCTCTCTCTAAAATAAAAGCAGGAAGGATACTGGGCTGCAGGTTTCCACCTGAACCTGTTGCTTTCTTGCGTTCTTTCTTTCCCTACAGGTCCTGATTCCAGTGTTTGCTCTGGGTCGGGCTCAGGAGCTCTGCATTTTGCTGGAGACCTTCTGGTAGGCAGGCTGAAAGGAAACCCGTGCTGCTCATAGGAACCTTCACTCCCAAGCCTCGGGATTGGTTTATGGCCTGCCATAAACGTGCCAGGCTCTTGCCGCAGCAGAAGTTGATGCGGAAAGGGGAGAGGGTCAAACAGGGGAGGCAAAAAGGTGTGGCTTTTTTGTGAGCGCCCCCAGGGAGGATGCGGCCAAGAACATGGGCCCTTTGTTCCATTTGAGGCTGAGTTAAGGGACAAACCCCTTTGCTTGCAATTTTATCCGTAATCTTGCTTAAGGATGGGAGTTGTCCCATGTAAAGAGCAAGGAAGCAGAGGCAGAACTCTCTCTTTTGCCCCGCCTTGAAATTCAAGAGTCACACCTGATTGACTTCTTTTTCCCGCTGCCGCCTGCCTCTTTCCCCACCCAAGGGAGCGCATGAATTTGAAGGCGCCCATCTACTTCTCAACCGGGCTGACGGAGAAGGCCAACCACTACTACAAGCTCTTCATCACGTGGACGAATCAGAAGATCCGGAAAACGTTCGTCCAGAGGAACATGTTTGAGTTCAAGCACATCAAAGCTTTTGAGAGGGCGTTTGCTGACAACCCTGGGCCCATGGTATGCATGCAAGGGGGGGCAGCATTTAAACCCACAACGTGCTTGTGTTAAGGTGTGTGGAAAGCATGAGAAAGAGGGTTTGGGTTGGTTAAGATTTCTCTCCCTCCCCACTAGGTTGTGTTTGCTACGCCAGGAATGCTGCATGCGGGCCAGTCGCTCCAGATCTTCAAGAAATGGGCTGGCAACGAGAAAAATATGGTAGGAGAGACACAGCAACTCCACTTGGCTCCACTGTTAAATAAATTGCCCAGAGGGGGCAAAGCCCTGCAGGCTGACGCTGTCTGCTAAGATTTGCTTGCATTTTTTACACTTTCACATCAGAAAGGCTAAAGTGTGATTTGAACTGCTCGGGGACTGGGGGTCTTAAAAAACAGGCTGCCTGCTAGATCAGTCCTAAAGCCTCCTGAGTCCAGCACTCTCATTCTGAAAGGAACAGTTAACTCAGCCTCTGCTGCTGAAGGTGGGGTTTTCATTCTTCCAATCCTTTAGCAACTAAATGGGTCAACGTGGTGACCAGGTTAGGCCATAATCTGGGTCTGTGCTTGCAAGCAGGTTTGCTGCGATCACACATCACGGTTTTCACTCTGAATGCTATCCAGTATTTAAAATGCACACTTTAACACAGGGAGGAAGATTGCAGTGAAGGGCGTGTTTTACAAGGACCTTTTGTTGATTTCGGAAGAGGGAGCCCTCGCCACAGCAGCGTGTTAGGAAAAAGATTAACTGGGAAAAGAGTCTGCATGTTGCTAACCCGGGTTGTGCAGACTCAGCTGCTTTAAGTCTGTGTGAATATGAATTTGCGTTCAGCTGCCTTGAAAGTTCACGGCTATTTGGGGGCGGGGGGGAGTTAGCTGCTGTTCATTTTCATTCTCAAAGCCTTATGGCCTCCTTTCATTTCCTTTTCGGTTTCCTCTCCAGGTCATCATGCCAGGGTATTGTGTGCAAGGAACAGTGGGCCACAAGATTTTGGGCGGCCAGCGGAAGCTAGAAATGGAAGGCAGACAAATTGTGAGTTGAACCATCGGTGGGAGGGCGGCTCAGAATGATCGCCTGCAGTTATGTGTTGGATCTCTGCTTTTAAATCTGGGAGAATGTCGGTCGTTTTGTTTAAAATGGATATGGGCTGCATATCCTTGCTTAGCATGCTATCGAGGAAATATTCAGAGACGGTGGAGTGAAGTGATACGGTAGGGTCCAAAACTGAAAAGGCACCAATCTAAAACGGGCAGAAAAATCCCTGTTGAAGAAATCTCACTGTTTAGCAAGAGGTCTCAGCATAATCCTTTGCTCCTGACCTAGTTTGCTACACACAGGGAGAGTTTTAAAAAGCAGGGAAACCTTCCAGATTGCACCCTGTAAATAGAAGTTGCCCTGCCCAACTCGGTCACTTGGTTGGAGAGGGCTGGCACGCTGCCTCCCTGGGCCTGACTTTTTTTTCTCCCTCTGCCTTGCTCCCCATAGCTGGAAGTGAAAATGCAGGTGGAATACATGTCCTTCAGCGCACATGCCGACGCCAAGGGGATCATGCAGCTGATTCGGCAAGCAGAGCCCCGGAACGTCCTGCTGGTCCACGGCGAGGCCAAGAAGATGGAGTTCCTAAAGCAGAAAATTGAGCAGGAATTTCGTATGTAGTGCATCCAATCTGAGCGGGAACGTTGGGGGAATTTTTTGGCAGCCTTCCATTCCCTGCAGTTTCCAAGGGCTTCTCAAAACATAGAAAGCTTGAATTGCTTGATGCAGAAGACGAACTGGCTTAGAGCGAAGCGTGAACCCAGCTCAAGGAGGGAAGCTCAGTGGTTGAGTGCAGGTTTGCAAATAAGGTTAAGGGCCAGTTTTCTGGTTTAGTTCTGCATTTCCTGCAAAAAGCCATGACTTAAGTGGCCTGACGTTGGTTTTGTGGCATGCCACAGCTGCATTTTGGCAACTTGGTTTTTCTTCTTGAACAGAGCGCAGTTTCTGACAGGCAAGAGCAAAGGGGCTGGCAGGGTTAAGTTTTGTCTGCTAACTTGGAATTGGGAACGTCAGCTGCAGTGACAGGCTTTAGGATCTGCCTTCCTGCTTGTCTCCAGGGTGGGAACGAGGACCTTTTATGTGCTCTATTAACTGGACCTTTTGGGGCGTTTAAGTGGGGAACACAGAAATGCAGGAAATTGCTTGCACCAAGTCACGTCTAGCCTTATATTGTGGGCACAGGCTGGCAGCTGCTCTCCAGAGTTTTCAGACTGGAGCTTTTCTAGTCCTCCCTGACATATTGAGGTTAAACCAGAAACCCTGGTTTGGCTTCTGATTAGAGGAATGGTTCTTTTGTCCAGCGGGGCTAACCAGCACCTCGCTTTTTCTCACTTGCAGGAGTCCACTGCCATATGCCTGCAAATGGGGAAACGGTGACCGTTTTCACCAATCCTAACATCCCAGTGGATATTTCTCTTGGGCTGCTGAAGAGAGAGCTCGCCATTGGTAGGTATCACAGGACTAAACACTCAATATCATTTGGGGAGGGAAGCAGCATTCACTGCCGTCTTTAGCTGCGTTTATGCTGTTTCTATGACTCGGCTCTTCTTCCACCTTTCTATCCCCAACTTAGCACTTCCAAATAGTTTGGGCCAATGGGAGTTGCAGTCCCACTGCCTTGGAGACCGCCAGCTTGGGGGCTTCTATTCCTAGCACATTCTGGCTTTCATTTAGCCAGAAAAGCACCACCCATTTATAATGGGAGAGGATTCGGGCAAATCTGTATGGGCCTAACATCAGCACAGCAGCGTAAAATCTTTGGGAGGGAGGAAAGTGAAACTGTCCCCAAATAACCAACTGGGGACAGAGTTTTGCCAGGAGGCTGTATGTTGGGTGGGCCAGGCCAGTGGAGGGAAGATGGAACGGCCTTCCTTGGAGACCATCTCAGTTAAGCTGAATAACAAGCAGTCTAATTGAAACCTGAGAAGCATGTCAGAGGTTTAATACTGGGGTGATTGGATTAACACCCCCTCCCCAGGGTGGATGTTGAAGAAGGAGGCCTGTGGCCTTGGTGAAGTAACCCAGCACTTTGGAATAAATAGAAAAAGAGATCTTGGAGATGGTGGTGCACGGAGGGAGCACTGAAAATTAGGCTGTGGCGAAACAGCACTGCCCTGACAGCCATACCCCATTCAAGCCTCCGAGGAGGTGAGGGACATGACCTGGAGGGAAGACACTTGGGGACCAGGGGCTGGAAAGCAAGGGGGCCAGATGACTCACCTTTCCTTTTTCTGCTCTAGGCCCCTCGCCGGCGCCCAAGAAGCCAAAGCTGTTGCATGGCACCCTGATCATCAAAGATAATGTGAGTGAAGGGGAGAAGGGAACCCTCTTAGCCCAGCGTGCCTTTCCCAGCCATGACCCCCCTCAGGGAAGCTGGGCAGCTCAGCAAGGATAGAACCCCTTTGAATTTTACACTGCCTTTTCCCCAGGGAGAGATTTATGACAGCCCTGCCTCTGAGAACGTTAAGCCAGGAAAAGAAAAGCTTTAAAATGACATTGTTTTCATTTTAAAGAGTTTATTTTGGGGGCCCAAAGTCTTCCTTTTGGGTAAATCCATTATTCCCGACTGGGAGGAACCAGCAGGGTTCCTCGGGGTTCATCTTTGCTCCTTTGCTTATGGACAGAGTTTCCGTTTGGTTTCTTCTGAGCAAGCCCTTAAAGAACTGGGGCTGGGGGAGCACCAGCTGAGGTTCACCTGCCGGATCCACTTTCAAGACCCCCGCAAAGAACACGAGACCGGGCTTCGCGTTTACAACCACCTCAAAAGGTAAGCGCTCGGGGATTGGCAAGAGCCGCTGGGGATCCCAGATGATCTGCCCAACGTTGAGGAATAGAAATTTGCTTTGGTTGGAAAGAGAAAGCTTACAGTGATGGGAATCTCCACTGAAAGCTGATTGAATGTCATGTCCCCTTAAATGTATTTAAAAACACAAGACAAATGGGATTTAATAAAGCAAGTGTCTTGCGATGTTTGGGAAGAGAAGCTAATCCAGGAACTGGAAGGCCTACATGACTGCGACCGAAGTTTGTGAGAAATGAAGTACACGCTTGGGGCTCACGTGAGAAGGCTGGGAGGGATTCAGCATCTGTGGTGTTTTTTCCCTAGTGCCTTGAAGGATTATTCCGTTCAGCATCTCTCCGATACCTCCATCATGGTGGAATCCATCTTGATCCAGGTTACGGTGCAGTCTGAAGATCCGGCCACCAAGCTTCTGCTGGTGTCCTGGACGTACCAGGTAAGGTTTTAAATCTGATTTTACAAGAGGAGACTGCTGCTTAGGGCAGAACTGTTGCATCTGGCTTTGCTTGCAGAGGCTTGTTGAAAGAAAACCCGTGGCTTTGGACAATCGCTGAACCCTCTTCCCATGTAAACCAGGGTAAAGAGCTTCTGAGCCTCCAGCTACAGGTGAACTATATCTTGTAGCATCCTATGTTGACAGCCTGGGGATTATAGTTCACCATCAACTGGTGGGCAGAGGCTCCCCACCCGAGGGAAGAAGGCGCTCCATTACTTATCCACCGACAAATGGAAAGAGGGTCAGTGCCCACCCCTGCTGACGCACAGGCCAGGGCAGCATTCTCTCTGTGCAAAAACACCCATCTCGTGCAAGGATGTGCCCATGGAGAGAAGGAGTCGCACGCTTCAGAGTCCATCTCCCCAAAGTGCTCTGGGGTGACGGAGGCCTTGTCTGCGACATTTGAGAGCTGTGGCTGGGTCTTTTGCCAGGGTCATAGGTGGCTGCAGGCAGGGGCTAGATGGGCCCTCCTTCTCTGCTACAAAGCACTTTGGGATTGGCTCCAAAGTGCTGTGCAGCCTCAGATGTGTCCCCGTTGCTGTGCCCCCCCCCCAAATTGTCTGTCCATACAAGTCTGGAATGGCCTTCCCGCTTAGGTTCCCCCTCCAAAAGTGAGGACTTTGTTTCCCAGAATTCTCAGCGATGATCACTGGGGAATTCTGGGAGTTGAAGTCCACAAAGCAAGGGCCACCACTGAAATCTTTAATCTGGGTTCTGTGTGCAGGATGAAGAAATGGGTAGCTACGTCACCTCCCTGCTGAAAAAAGCCCTGCCTCAAATTACAGGATGAGCTTCTGGATGCCTTCACCTGCTGTTACAGACTTTTAGTTACAAAGAGGTGCAGGTTCGGACAAGAGGCCATGGTTTGGCCAAAAAAAAAAAAAAAAATTGTATTTTTGTCATCGCCCCTTCTGCTCTGTGCCACCCACCAGCCTTTCCATTCATCTTCCAGCATCGTTTGTCTCCACAGCTGTCAGTGCCCTTGGTTTTCCTTTTTTTGCCCCACCTGCTTCTGCTGAAACAAAACAGCCTCGTTTTGTTCTGCACAGAAATCTACACACCAGAAGAGGCAAGTTCTGGGCGCAGGCGCTGCCCCAAATAAACACCCCTAGAACGAGCAGTGTAAATATTTACATTCTAAGTCTGTGTTTTAATAAAGATGTTTTCTTTCAGTATTACTGGTCTTCCTTGTCACAGATGGCCTGTGTCTAGGTGCCGGGCATCCTGAGTGAAAATGCCTAACCCAGGGCCTGGAAAACCCCTGGCAAAGACTCTCACGAGAGGCATCGTAATCACGGAGTAAGAATGCAGATTGTTCCCTTGCCCCAAGCCCTTCTGCTGTCTGAATAGCAGCTCTGTATTTTCAGGAATGTGTGCACGTTGGCTGTCTTCGAAACAAACTTCTGTTGCTGTTTAGCTCAGGGAAGGCTGCAAGGAAGCTGATCTGTGCCTTTGTGTCTCTAACCAGACAAAACCAGCCCCCCCAAAGCTGCATTTAAAGAGTCTCCTGGCTTTCCGAAATGTCAGTTGACAATTTTAAGCATACCTGCCCCAACCAAAAGACAAGGGAACTGCCCAAGACAACACTCTTTATTTGAAATGCTCTGGAAAGTTAGAGACACAGTAGCCCCTCTCCAAAACCTAAAATGACACATGACATTAAACGTGCGCCCACAACTGGCAAAACAAGATGAACGCCACCCCCTTAAAGATCAGCAAGCTTTCTCGGGGGGACCATCAGCGTTACCTCGTTGGCAGCACGGCTGCTCCACCTCCCGCCCCATAAGGCCGGTGTCTGGTTGAGGTGTCCCCGGTGGCCACCGCTGATGGTGCAGACCTTTGAGGTCCCTTTCTGCCAACAGAGCTGCCAGTGGCACTGCTTGCTGGCCAAGGTGTAGTAATACAGAACAGGGTTAAGGCAGCAGTTGAAGCTGACCAGAGCTAAGGTGACCCGGCGTAGCTTGTAAATGGTGGTGGCAAAACGGCAGTTCTGGATGAGGCCGGCCCGCGCCAGGAAATGCAGGAGGTGGGTGAGGTGGAAGGGAAGGAAGCAGGTCACGCAGATGAAGAGGATGAGATAAATGGTGCTCAGCGCTTTCCTTCGGCAAGCGCTGTGAGAGATGTGTGAAATTCGCCGGGCAATCAAAGGGTAGCTGATCAAGATCACGACAAAGGGGACCACAAACCCGAAAACCAGCACACAGACGTTATAGGGGAGCATGCGCCCCTTCCACGAGGCTTCCCCAAAGCTCTCAAAGCATACCCGGGCATTGCTGATGTTGGCATCAAGAGGCCCCCCCAGGACCAGCGAGCCAGCGACGCTCAGCCCGGTCACCCAGAGGATAGCAGAGACCAGGGCATAATGGACGCGCTTGATCCTGACGTAGGCCAGCGGGTGTAAGACGGCCACGTACCGGTCGACGCAGATGGACGTAAAGAAGGCCACGCTGAGGTAGATGTTGAGGAAGTACATGCTTCCTGTGATGCGACAAGCCATATCCCCGAAGATCCAGTTGTTGTGGTGAAGGTGGTAGTGGATCTTGAAAGGCAGGACACAGGCGAACAAGGTGTCCACCACGGCCAAGTTGACGAGATAGATGTACGAGCGAGGGGGGTTCGAGATCCGCCAGATCAGCAGGTAGAGGGCGGCCCCGTTTTCGAGCAAGCCCAGCACAAAGACAAGAATGTAGATCACAGGAAAGAGGAAATACTGAAAGTCTGCCTGAGGGCTGCACCCCTCGCTGGCGTTTGCCGCCGTCTGGTTTTCCATCTTCTCTGAAGCAGGAGAGGTCTGGCCTCGTCTGCTGCAGGAAGCCTCTTAGCCCGTCATCCTGGGAGCAAAGGTGGCCAGCGAGCTCGGCTCTGCAGCGTTGGGAGCAGAAGCGGTCTGCCTGAAGTCAGCTTGGCCCGCCTGGGTGGGAAAAAAGGACCCAGTCCGAAGAAGACACAGGAACAGGTAAGACTTTTTGAAAATTCAAAGCTTCTTTTTAAAAAAGAAAAACATACCAGCTGCATTCCTATAACTAGAATTAGCCACCGTGACGTTGGTTCAGTTTTTGATTGAGTTGGCAAACGGTGGCTCAGCAAATGTACCAAAAGGCTAGCTGGCCCTACAGTCTAAGCCCAACTCTCCCAACCCAGGGCCCCTTTATATGTGTTGGACTGGAACACCCATCATCCCCAACCACCGCGGTAGCCACAGGCAAGCAGGAATTGCATTAGCTTGCTACCTGCATAGAAGGAAGAAGTTCTTCGCAAGTTTGGGCAAAGTTTTCAGAACTATGAAACATTCTTAAGGGGGGAGAAGAAGTAAAAAATGGTGGTGGAAACTCCCAAATTGTGGAGGGAGGTTTATTTTAAGGGAGCCTCCATGTATTTTCATCATGATTAACCATAAGAACAACAACATGAGAAACTTACCTGTCTGCATACCCCCAGCCTCCGTCTTCAGCCGTCCTGGTGTTCTTCTTTGAAGAGGTCTGAGCTTATTTGCCTCCTTTTGACTTTCGGGGTGCTTCCTCTCCCCCCTCCCTGCTTGCTAGCCAAAAGGGCCTCCCACACGTTTTGCACAGGAAGCAGGGACGGAGGCTTTGCCGCTGAGGTTTGCAAAGCACAACCGAGGCAGCAAGAAACATGCAGATCAGCGTTGGTGGTGGCGCCTTCCCAATTCCACCGCATTTACCATACGATTTTAGAGCAGAAGAGCAAAACTGGTGGTTCGGAGTTGATAAGTTCTCTGTCCCGATTGGGCCTAACCCCCCTCAAATAAGGCAGTGGGGAGGGAACCTAAAAGGTGACCCTGAGTCCCAGGAGCCATGAAGAGGCAGCAAAATAATAATGGGACGCCTTTACTTCTGCAGGGCTGAAAAGATTCATTCTTTCACCCAGCCAAAATGGTCAAGACGTGTCTAATGTAAAAGCTTAAGTCTATAATACTCTGCTGAGACAGGCTGTTTTTAAAATCATTTTTAAAGTTCTTTGCACACTCACCCAATGCGGTTGTGGCACAGGTGAAAAGCTCACAAAGACTGATTTGTAGTTTGATGGGGGGGGGGGCAACCAAGGTCTGTACCCAGCAGTAGTTTCTTAATTGATTGCTAGGGACTAGAAACTTAAATTCAATTCATCTTAAATTAAAGATGATGTTTTACATGGTGAACTGACTAGATGAATTACCAGCAGAACGCTTAAAAGATGATGCACTTAAAGTAGTAAGTGCAGTTTGCAAAGAAGTATGGAGAACACAGAAGTGGCCAAAGAACTGGAAGATCAAGTTACACTCCAGTCCTGTAGAAAAGTAGCACTAAAAAGTACGCTGCTGACTTACGGAACAATTGCATTTATCTCACACGCTAGTAAGATAACACTCGAGAATCCGCAATCCTGACTTCAAGAGCAAATTGCTGACGTAATGGGTAATGAGGGGAGTTAAAAAGGCATCTATTTTTGCTTTATTGAGCACACAGAAGTTTTTGACACTGTAGACCACAACAGAGCACGAACAGCCCTTTAAAACATGGATGTTTTCAGCAGGCCGTCTCATCTGCTTATCAAAGAATGTCTGTGATAATCGGGAAGCAACTGAACAGTTCAACATTTGGAAAGGATTTGTCCAGATTGTCACCTTCTTTATTTAACTAATATGTAGAATACAACATTTACAACAAAGGTAGGTGTGGTCAAGGCAATGGTTTCCCATTGTAACATTTGGCTGTGAAGGCAGGATCCTCCGAAACAAGTTGAACAAAGAACAATGGAAGCCTCTGAAAGGTAGGAGAGGAGAAAATAGCGGAGAAGACCTCGGCCCACAAGAAGAACGTATCATTCAGTTCTAGCCGAAGCAAAGCCAGGCTGCCCCCTGGAAGCCCTAAGAACAAAGCTGAAGTTTAGTTATTTTGGACATTATTGTCCATTTAAGCACCCTGGGATCTTGGTGAAAATCCAAATTCAGAGGCAATTCAGAGTCCATTTCTTTCTTACCCACCCCAAAAAGGAATAGTTTCTTGGCTCAAACGTCTGATTAAGCAAGTCTATTGACAAATGCCTGCAGAGCGTAAGAAAATGAGATTTTCTTTCTCCTGAGCAGTTACTCAGCAATGTTTCTAAACCCCGGGTAGAAACTACAATCCATTTCAGTCTTCTGTCTCCAAATCTGCAAGAGATGAAGGGGAAAAGAAAACAAACCAAGAATAAAGGCTACAGAATATAGCAGCTAGAAGGTTGAGCAGTGAATCAGTTCCAACCTCATCTCAGAGACAGCCTTAGACAAGTCATTCCCTGTCAGCCTCAGTTCCCTCCTCCCCACTTGCAACATAGAGAAGGTAACCAAAAGACCCTCCCTTAGCAGAGTTGCTGTTGTGAGAACGGCAATAAAAAACTTGAAACAAAAAAAAATGTTAATTATCAGTACAGCTGTTCAAGCTGGCTGTTGTGTTCATGAGGACTAGAAGCCTAGAAAACAGACACCAAAAGGCATTCTGGATAGCCTGTTCTCTGCTCCTGCCTCGTTTGGAGAGGCCCCCACATTCAACCTGGCGCCCTCCTGATGCAACGGTTTGCTCACCACTTTTGTAGTACTCTACGTGCTTGAGGAAGAGCCCGTCTGGGGGCGCAATGGTGTTTGGAGGGTAAGCCATCAAGTCCCGAACTGCCAGGAGTTCTTTGACGTGGTGTGGTTGTAGCCGGGACTGACCCACAGCCACCAATGCCCCGACCATTCGCCGCACCTAGAATGAGAAGGCTTGAAAATGCCAAGTTCCAGAATCAGCACGTTTGGGGCAAAATTGGGGAATGGAATCATGGAACTGAAGGGTTGGGTAGGTCCTTTGGAAGCCATCTAGTCTGACCCCCCTGAGAAATCCGAACTCTAGCATTCCCCAGAAATAGCCATCCAGCCTCTGCTTGAAAGAGGAGAAGAACCCACCAGTTTTCTGGGTTATCTCAAACCCCTCTTATTAGGAACAAGATTGGTCTTAATGTTCAGCCCAAATCTGTACTGGGTTCCAGCTTTTCCCCGCTTCAACGAGGTGGGAGAGGAACAGCATGCTTCTCTTAAGGACCTTTCTCTTCTTCCCTTCCTGTTTGTAGCCCACAAGTAGGCCAGGAGTGCACAATGCCAAAATGACCCATGTACACATTGTGCTAAGCCATGGTTTGCTTACTGAGGATTTGTGGCATAAACCACAGTTGCCTGGATTCCTACCCGACCTTAAGCTTAGGTTTCAAAGCACCACAATTTGGCCCCAAGCAAACTGACGGCACTTGGGTTTAGGGCCAATAAGCAGCAGTGGTGGGAACTGCCCAGCGAAGGAGACTAAACCTGTTCCAGCCATATCAAATCCCCACTCAGGCCCAGCGCTCCCCGGATGACCTCAGCCCTCCCCGCAGGAGGGTTGTGAGGAAACCAGGCGACCTTTCTTTCAAGCCGACGGGGGTGGTCCCGGGGTTTTTGGAAAAGAACCTCTTTCCTTTAGCAAGGCAGCGAAACTACCCACCCGGATTCACTCGCGTCGCTTCAAGCAGCCGCAGAAACTCGGCTCCTGTAGGCTTTTGAGGCAGGGAGGCGAACGGCACGTGGCCGCCCACCCGCACTTGGCAGGGGCAGCCGAGCCCCAGAGCGTCGCGGCAGCAGTTTTTGGTGCTATTTTTAAGCAAGACGGCGGGGGAAATGAAAGTGCCTAGTCCTTTTTACTTTTTATTTTTGTAAGAACTGGCTGAAAACAGAAAGCCACCTCCTCTCCTTGTGGCTAACCAAATGGAGGCGCATGCCTCCACAAGAGCCGGCATTCCTGCCCAGCCTCTGAATCATCTGCAGCGTGATTCACTTATTCTACCTAGGCAGACGTGGCCAGCTGTGCCCGAGGCCTACGGAGAGTCACCCACACATATATTCACGGTCGGCTGCTTGCCGGGTGACCCCACGGTGGGCCTCAAGAGAAACTCTCTTGGGCCTGGCTGGCTTGGAGTGATGGGAGTTGAAGTCCAACACATCTGGACGGCCGCAGCGGGGAGATGGCTGGCGAGTTAAGGCTCCTTTGGAGCACCCAAGCTGCTCTTCTGACATCTGCCACCAGAAGGTGCTGTTTACCCTTCAAGTTCATTTTAAAATTTCAAAGTTAGAGGCTGCCTCTCGATCATAAAAAGGTAACTAGGATTTGGACAAGATAAAAAAGATTAAAGAAAAAGCAGGCAGGGGCCACAAAACAGCCTGCGTTGAACAAAACCGGTATTCAAAATGTCTAGTTTCAAAAGCTCTCTTCATACCTGTTTGTACAGGAAAGATCGGCTTACAAACTCTAGTTCCCAAAACTTCAAGTTGCTGGGGAAAAAAAGAATGGGCAAAAAGGCAGCATTAAAATCCACGCAGAGAGGAAGACCCTAATTCCTTTTCTGTCCTTTCCTGCAATGCAATCAGATATCTGCTCAGGAAGAGATCCTCTGTGAGCAGAAGCTGTCTACCTCTGAATACAGCAGCAGGGATTACTAAGCAACTCGGCTCAAAGCCTCCATAAAACCTGGAAGAAGAGGCTGATCAGCATTTGGGAGATCCAAGATACCCCACATCTTTATTTCTTTTCCCACCCCTCTGTGCAGGAGGAGTCTGGATTACCTCGCCAGATTAAGCTATGGATGGGGACTTATAGGTCAAAACTAGGCAATCAGTAATCTATTTCCTCTCCAGATGGGGCTGGCGGGGAATTGTAGTCCTACAACTTTCAAGAGCCTCCGGTTTCCATTCTGAGTGAACCGTGTGAAATGGCCGGGCCATAATTCAGTCTCAGACCTGCTCTGTGAGCGTTTTACTAACGCAGGGGAGAGCGACCTTTTGGCTGGAGAGTTTTCAGAAAAGTAGCCGCTATTTTCTGAAATAATCCTAATGTCTAGGAACCTGATTTCTTTTTAAGCCACGCTGTTCCGTTATTTAAGCAACAGGCCCCAAACCCACACATTCCTGAATTATGTTACAATGCTTCATCTCAATTAGCCCCCTGGAGCCTGGCCTTAACCGTCTCCCCCACAGAACAGAGTAGCTCAAAATAACTTGGTGGAAAATGAATACTACGGAGAACAAATGTGGAGGAAAAACAGGCTGTTAAGAACAAGCTCTATCACAAGGCCCTTTCATCGGGGTTATATAGAACGGTATTTTTCACAGGCACTAATCCAGGGCCCCAGCATCAGCAATGCTGATAAAAAGTGCTCAGAGGATCCTTTTTCAAACCAACTGCGAGACCTTCAGACAAATCGAACACTAAACCTCGGCTTGAGCCCCACTGGCTGCAACATCGGATGTGTCCCTGCAACACATTCTCACCCGAATTCACCAGCAGGATTGTCATGGGTTAAGCCACACGTGCTAAAACGATCCCCTGCGTACAGTGGCAGTCTATCTTGGACTGCCCTGCTTGTGTCTGGTGGTCTTACAGGGCGCACCTAATGCAAAGCCATCACAGCTTGGCACCAAACATTAGAAGAAACTTTAGTTAGATGATGAACTCCCCGCTGACATTTCTGAGCAAAGGCCGGATGGCTGTCTGTGGGGATGCTCCAGCAGCTAGATTTCCAACACAGAGGGATGGATCAGCGTAGAAGAACCCCCTCCCAGAACCCCCTTCAACCCTTGGATTCAACAGTTATGACTCTTTTTGGATCACGTGGAAATGGCTCACTCAGCTAGCAGCTGGTCCTTCTCCCACAGCCTGGCAGGCTGAAGCAGCCTGAAGGGAAGCCACAAACATGCCGTGGGCTTCAGATGTCAACTAAGATCCCTTCCTCCTCTTTTCCCCATTCATCTTGTTTTCAGGTTTTAAAACCCAGCCTTTATTATGGCCAAGATTGGGCCCAATCTGCCAAGAAAGCCATCTGTTTAAAATAAGACCGAACTTGATCATCTCACTCAAAAGCGTGTCGTGATTGTATTGCTTCACATTGCAGAAAGGAACTGTATCTGGTCCCTGCAGATAGAAAGCCAGCAAATCAGGAGAAGGCTCGGCTCACTTTCTTCTTCCTGACAAGCTAGCTTACTCTGTGCAGAGATCGAATCCTCTTTCATTTGTCTCTTCTAATCATCTTGTGAGATCCCCCGTCCGCAGCTACCTCCTTAAAAAAAAAGAGCCACATGACCTGTGGGTGGGGGGGAGAACAGCACCTGTAAAGCTCTGGACTTCCATTGTAGGTCCGAAGCAGGGGGTGCAAAATTGAAAAGTGCAGGACTTTCAGGACCACGGAGAGCTCTCGGACCTTCACCGCCTTGTTCTGCTTCTTGGTTCCCCCCCCCCCCAGCAGAGTGTCCATTTCACCCTTACGGGGGCCCCAAACACCCAACTTAAATCCTTGAAAACTCCACTTCTTAGATGCAAATTAGTTAATGCCAAGCAATCAAAGGAAGGTTTTACCCTTGGAGGCCTATTCATCCAAGATCCTCCCTGTTTCATTTTTGGTCCCTTCCTAAGAATGTGATATTGCCCCCCCCCAGCTTTCTTGCTTCCTGACACCCCTCCAGATAACCCAACCTGTCAATCTTGGAGACGTGATGTTTCAAAACCGTCTACTGAAATAAGCTTTTCACCGCACACACAAACCTTGGTTAACAAAAGCAATTGACACATTCACATAACATGTAATACCCAAGCAGAATATATTACCGCTTAATGTGTTTATCATGCCGAATCACACGCTTCCCAACCCTGTTTTCACCACGTGAGGGGCAAAGCCAACCAACGAGTAAGAAACCACCACGCAGTTTTACAAAAGGGAACGAAGAAGAAAAGATTGCTGCCTTCCTTGGTACAGATTCAGGGCGGAGGAAAAGAAAGCTCGCTCTGCACCATCCCCAATTCACTGAAGGAACTCCCTGCCGTGGACTAGCAACCAACAGGAAGAAATTATGGGGGAAAAGAGAGAGAAAGGGGCAGGCAGCCTCACCTGTCCTGGCTGTGCTCGGAAAGGAAGCCTCGGGCGGGCCTCACCTCCACCCAGTTCAGCGTCCTGACGGGGCTTTTCGTCGGCGTCTCTGAGCTGGCTGAGCGGAAGGTGGAGAAGTCGTGGGTGCCCAACAGGAAAGTGGCTGCTTCCTGCATGGCGGCCAAGTTTGGGTGGCTAAACCAGAGGGAGAAGACTGATTGACCGATTATGTGCCATCGAGTCATTTTTGACTCCTAGCGACCGCACAGATAGATTTTCTCCATGACGATCTGTCCCTAACCTGTCTTTTCAAGACTCCAGAGGAGGAAGAGCCGCTACTAAAAAACTGCTTCAAATTGGTCTGTCTAACTCTCAGCACAGCTACACAGTCTTGCAAAGCAAGCCTAACAGTCCTCCCCTAATATTAATTTTCTTTGGGAAACTCACCAGACTTGTGCTCTTGGGAATTGTGTGGAGGCTACGAGAAGGACAGAGGAAAACAGCCTCTTCTCTTGGCAAAAAAGCTGATATTCCCAAGGATAGAAGGATAATAGATCTCTGCCTAGAAGGCCTTGTTCCTCCCCGTATTTGAAAAAGCCCTCTATAGACAGGAGTTTTGACTGATGGGCTGTTTAAAAATTCAATCCATTTTTCACTTGTTTTGTTTTTCTCTCTTACGATGATTGAAATGACAGCACCTTAATTATACAACAGAATAACCTAGCGCCTAGTAAAACTGGCCATCTTGAAAGAAAGTATGCCAAGTCGGATCCCGTTAGGATTTAGATGGGAGGCTACCAAGAAATCTTGGATGGGAGACCACTGAGAAAGCTGGCTCTAGGGATAAAAATAGAAATCTGGAAGAAAGCAAGGGTGAGGGCAACACGCTGCCAACTCTGCCAAGCAAAGTACAGTCACGTCTATTAAGTCACCAGGAGACCAGGTCCCATGGACTATGGGACCAATCCAGGAGAAGCAGTTGACTCAATGATCGAATTAAGCAGCCACGGCAGACTGTTGGCTCCTTTAACTGTTCAGACTGCCATCTTTTCCAACCTGATGTCAGCCTAGCAAAGGCTCAGGGAGAATGAACACACTCACCCATTGAGGGCTGACGATCCATGTGGCTTTTTCAACTTACAGAGATAACGACTCATGGAGAGAAAGCAGATTGTAGATGTGTGTTCACGCGTGCGTTAGCACATACAGTTGCTACATAATTTATGGGTGCCCTGGTTCCCTTGCAGATACCAAGGTCGTTTTCTTGGAGCCAGCTCTGAATGACTACTTAACCCATGTAAGTTAAGATCTTGCAGGCCTCGTTGGAGATCTGCATCCCTGATCTTGCGTGAGCATGGTTTCGCCAACTCACCCATGCCGGTTTGCCCAGCAGAGATCCCGTTCAAAGACAGGCAGATCAGGATAGGTGGTGCAGCCTGTGGCGACCCGATACACGTACGTCCTGGCTCGGGCTGAGAAGCGGGCATGGAAGTTGCTGGAAACCCGGCAAGCGCTCAGAACGCTTTCAGAAAGAAAAAGAGAAGAGGCAGTGAGGGATTTGCAGCCCTTCCTTCAAGGTGGCTTATGTGGAGATCTCCCTTCGCTTTATCCACCCGACCATGACCCTGGGAAGGAGGTTGGGCTACGAGAGAGAGTGTTGGTCCAGAGTCATCCTGGGAGTTCCCAGGACTGAGGCTGGACTTGAACCTGAGTCTCCTCGGTCCCTATTCAACTGGGAAAGCTTCTCCTTTGGCCTGACACTTCCTTGCTGTTATGCTTCCTGGCTACTGTCCTAGGATCTGTGCAACACGAGCCCAGCCCGTTCCTGGCACACTACTCCCAAGGCCAGCAAGGGGGCCTGATGTCAGCTCTCATCACTTCTTGTCTCATGAAGCTTCGCCGCCTTCAAAAAGACAGTGCCCCTGGCTCTACCATTTGGGGAACCAGCAGCAGGGAAACGTTAACATCTGTACTGATGTGTTGATTTTAAAAGAAAATCCTGAATTTAAGACCATTCCCCAAGACCACCATAGGAAAGATTATATGGTTGGCTGGGGTGGGGAGGAATCGTCCGCCTCTGTTACCGTATTTTAAAATAACCTTCCAAATTTAAAGGGAAATTATTTTAGGGAAAAATAAGGTAGTCTTCTTTTCAGGCAAACGCACAAATGTTCGGCATGGTCAGTAAATGCTTTTCCAGGCTGGGGCCAGGGGAGAATAAGGAAAAGAGCACATACAATGGAAAACTCGCTGTGTTGGCATCCAAGTTGGGTCACGTCAAACAAAACACGGATTAGGGAATAAAGCAGTTAAGGAGAGAATGGCTAGAGTGGATGAATGACCCAAACCCTTTCCATTCTCCTTGCAAAGCAGGGGCTGAGCCGAGGGGAGGGCAGGGCAGGGGGGGTGATCCCACAATGGGAGGTGAGCTTTTCAAATTTTCAAACAGGCCTTTTGCGTAAAAATCTCATGCCAGAAAGAAAGAAGCAACGTTGGCCGTGGCAGCGGAAAAAAGCAACAGGTTTTGTTTCGCTGACGAGCACGGCCGTCTTTGAGTCCAGGGCGTTTTGACAGGGCAGACGGCCCCGGTGAGCGATCTGGATGTGGACGCAGGAGAGGAAACCAAGGAGAAGGACTGAGAGGTGCGGGAAAAATCAGAACCAGACGTGCTGGTCTCTGCTGCTTGTCCAACTGACTTCAAGAGCAGTAGATCTGTCGATTCCCCTTGGCGCACACACCCGCCTCCCTTGGGCTCCCCGGAGGGGAGGATGGTTTAGACCAGAAGCTCAACTGAGCAGCCGTACAGCGTTCCCCCAACCAACCACTGGCCCTGGCTCTGGCCAGCCCAGTTTCATTAGATGCAGTCATAATAGCCACAGTACTGGGCCGTACAGGCCGAGAGACTCCTGTTCTGCCATTTTCTGCAAAGTGGAGCCATTTCTCCCACTGCTGTGCGCATCCGGGGGCGAGAGGATCCAGCTTATGTAACATCTGAATGAGATGCAGCTTCCTACTCCCCGGGGAGCTCAGCCCGCCAGGCGAGTAGGTGGGCAACTGGGCATGGCGCCATGTTTACAAGGATGCCATGACAACGGATGGAGATCGCAATGGGAAGAGATCTTGCTGCCTGATCCGCTCCGCCCTTCCTTTCAGGCCCACTGAAAGAAGAGCGCCTACAGAGGAACATACTTGTCATGAAATCAGTACCAGAGCCACGATTTTACCACTGGGTTCATTCCAGTTAGGCCCACAGCTGAACAGATTTGAACTCAGGGCTCCGGTTCAATACCTGCAGGCCGCTCAGGGGAAGCCCATCCTACAACAGAAGGGATGAAATGCACGCCTCTGGAAACTGAAGAAACTCACCGGATGGGCTCCAATCTGAGATGCCTGTTGAGAACCCGAACGAGGACTTCTTCGGAGAAGGGGGGCTGCCCATCCTTCCTCTGGATGTCGAGGTGGGCGCTGTTGCAGAGGGCGTGCACCCCGGCATCTGTGCGGCTGGAGGTGACAAATTTGATGGGCTCGGAGGCTCGGAGGTTTTCCGCAGCCTTCTGGGACGGGGGAAGAAACAGACGCTCAGCTATTGGGAGTTAGATGCCTTTCGCTTTTATAGCTTAAAAGGCTCGGTGAGAAAACACAGAGACATCGACACAAATCTTCTTGCTTCATGGAGTCTGGTTGTCTGGAAGGCGGTTCTGTTTTTTTTTACTCGCCTCAGGTGACCAGGCGCAAAGAGCCAATTGCAAGTCTTTATTCAATCACCCTCCTTTAAGGACGTGGCGAGTTGGAGGGTCACTGCAGAGTATAGCTGGAAAGCTTCCCAATAGGGATGGGGAGCAGGATGGGGTAGGGTAGGGATGGGGAGCAGGACCCTATGTTATCTTGGGAGAGAGAATGTCCAGGAACACATTCCAAGCTGAGCAAGATTCTTCTACCTCCCCCTGCATCTGGCTCCTTCCCCCCCCCCTTGTTTCTCCAAGGAGCTAAGCTGTCCTGGGCATCCGTCCCGCTGCTTTTGACTGCCTGGGAAGAAATTCTTGGCCCCAGCACAGACATTTGGGGTCCAAGAAAAAGACTTTTTTTCCCTAGGCAGAGGTCTCTTCTGAGCAACTTTCATTGCAAAAATTTTAAAAAAAAGGAAATAGCTTGGGGTGGGGGGAATGGAAGGCTTTTGCCAGGAAAATGCACCCCCCCCCAGCACATTTACCAGATGAAATCCGAAGCATACAACTCAGCACGGCCAGTTTATTTGGGAGAGCACCTGATTTCTGAATCCACCCTTGGGGAGAGCAGCAGGCCCAACTTTGCCATTTCCCCCCTTTATTTCGGCAATAAAACTGCTCAGGCGGCTGCTGCTTTCTCAACAGTCTTTCCGGAGAGGATTCCTTGGTTCGTGGTGGCGATGGGAGATCACCAGCAAGGCCGGGCCCATAAGCTAGGCGGAGAAGGCTCAGAAAGCCCCCACGATCCGGAAGGGGGCGATGGTGAGCAGAACAGCACGGACAGGTCCTGGGAGTCGCCAAGAGCAGAGCTCACCTCGAGGGAGACGGCGGCTTTGGGCCCTTCCCTTCTGGGTGTGGAAAAGCTGGAAGGGTGCCAAAGCAAAAGCCCCTCCGGGACCCCCTTCCTGCCCCAGATGGTGGATCTGATCCATCGGGAGGAACGCAGCCCCCCCCAGAAGAGTTGCAATGCAGCCCACAGGAGGCGGCTATTGAGGTTTGGAGGGGGAGTGAACAGCTGGCAGGAGCCAGTCCCCCTTCGGTGCGCTTCCATGGGGGCATTCGATGAGTCAGGGAAGTGGAGCCCTGTTAGCTTTAAGGGGTGGCAGTCCTGCCATTGCACCTCACTGCATGCGCTTGCCCTTCTGATGTCATTGGAAACAGAGAAGCAAGCGCCCTGCTGCAGATGTCGAGGTGGTTGGATTCCTGCCTGCAGAAAGCTAGCATCTCAAGGAAAAGTCAAGAACAGAATGCTCCGCCCCCCCCACTTTGATATGCTGGTTTGATATGGTGGTATGGAAGACCACTGACCGTTTGAATCCCTGTACTTCCAGATTTGATTCCCTTTGTACAGAAAGCCTGCTCAGTGAGAAGCCTGCTTCTCTGGCATGCTGGCTTTCCATAGGAAAACTTTTTTCCCCCTGCATGGGGAAACCAAGCACCAAACCCAAAAGATTCGAACCCAGAAAAACAGTGATATTTCTATCACAGCTTTTCCTTGAGATACTCATTTTCCTCGTGCAGGAAATGTCTTTTTGTAGCTCTGGATCTCCAGGACTGGGTGGTGGGATGGACTAGAGCACCCTCAGGGACCTCCGCTGGCATCTTTCACAAGCTCTCCCATGTGTTTCTCACAATCCCTTTCTCGTGCTGAAATCCTAACCCAGTCCTTACCTCCAGATGATTTTCCACACCAAGGCTTGGCCCGTTAGGGGGCAGGGCCTTCACACCACTGCAGGGGAAGAACAAAGCATTATTCTTTAACAACTGGGTCAGACGAATGCCTGTTTGAGCCAGCGCTTTGGTTCCAACATCCACAAACCAGGTGCCTTGACAAGAAGAGAGGTAACCCCAACCTTGGAAACGGGTTGTCCGTCACCCTTTTCCTTTCAAGACTTTCTTGTCGACAGCAGCCTCTGATGAATTCCACCCATCAGCAAAGAAATTCCATATGTCCTTCCTTGATATCTAGAATTCCTTTTTGATTTTTCCTATGTGCCTTTTTGGAACTGACACTGCCCTCTTTGCCCCTGGCAGGCTGTCCCTCAACCACATACCCAAGTCCCTTCGTGCTCATCTCACACACAGGGCATTGGCACACCCAGAGGAACAAAGGCATGCCAAAACAGAGCTGATGACTGGGGCAAAGTCTGAACCCAAGACTGCAGCGTTGTGCCCCTTCCTACCCATCTTTGTGGTTGAGCAGATACGTCCCCACAAATTCTATTTGTTCAGCCACCTTAGCACTTCTGGCTGTTTCTGCTATTCCGACAGCAATTTCTGTTCCCCCAGATTTAAGCACAATATAAATAAATACTGTATTACTATTATTCCCAATTCGTTATCTGCATTTAGTCCCTAAGTTAAAGCAAGCAATAATTCTGAAGGCAGAAGCCAAGGTGCCTCCGCCCAGGGGTAGGTTAAAAAAAAGTTTTGCTTTTTTTAAGTGGCACAGGCTTTCATGTGAAACAACTGCCTTTTTAATAATAAAAAGCCCAACAAGGTTAAAAAGTAAATAAAAATATTAAAGCGGGAGGTGCAGATACAAACAAATCTGTATATGAGTAACAGCTGTCACTGGCAGGCTAAATTCCAATTATTCCTGTTCTTCCTGCCCTCACTCAACCTGGCAATTTTCACACTGCCTAAGAGCAAAAGAAAAAAACCGTTCACTCGAGCACAGCCAATTTTCTATCCCTTTGACTCTCCATCAGGGCTTCTGAGAATTTTTTTTTTAAATCTAACAGGTCCCATGGCCTAAAAAAGTTTGAAAGCCCTTTGTCCGGGCTAATGCCTTGGCTTACCCAGACTTTGAATTAGGGCAAAAAGGGGGAAGATAAAGCTCGGGGCTACCTCAACTGTCAAAAGAGGGGGAATGTGGTAACTCTTCCTCATTCTCCCAAATGGATGATCAGCTCTGGCTGAGTTTATCCACGCCATGCTTCAAAGGACTTCAGAATCAATTCTCAAGGTTAGTCACATGTCACCAAGGCTTGGCTGGGTTCTAACAATATGGAAACAGTTTATTCCCCATCTCATTTGATACGGCTACTTCAAGCCTTGTGGTTCTTGAAGGATGGGCCTCTTGGAAATTAGATGACTTCCCCCATTCCTGTCTTATTAAAGAGTTCAAAATGTGTGGTTTCCTTTCCTTGGAAACAAACATGGCAATGGAGTTACCAGTTTCCTAGCAGGCAAAGCTTTATGTCCTGTCCTTGCAGACCATGTATTTTTGACAGTGCATTTGCCAAGTTGTGTCTTGTAGCTACGTTTCTGAGATGAAAAGTGGGTGAGTCAACCTCACCCCTGTAAGACTTCTGCTGTAGCTATTTATTCAGCCCTGCAGCACACCCAAAGGAACTTAAACCTTTTAAAGAAATCTTTCTGTGCCACACTTTCTACAAATCAAGGCCTCTGTTGAAGCAAAGAACGAGAAAGCTGCAGAATTAAAACCGACTTTCTACTGATGGAACTTTAAAGCAGAACCAAATGCATTGCCCAGCAGAGAAGTAGGGAAATGGAAGAGGCAAAATTATCTAACCCATGCAGCTGAATCTAGTTCAAAGCAGTGTGGAATGACACATCTCATCGTTCCCTGCCACCTTGGCAGACTCAACCAGTATCACCACTCCATTCTGAGGGGAATACACTCCCCTAATCTGGTTTGCCCATCATACTAAATTTTACTGCAATGTTATGAGAATAATTAAGGCGCTGCCTTTTGCCAAGAGATGCTTCTGTCCCACTTAGAAGCCCCTCCGTTCTATTGTATGCCAGCAGTTCAATGAGGTGCACATTTAAACATTTTAAATTAGCACTTAACATGCATACATCGGAATGCATTTTAAATGATTTGCATGTTATGGCCATTTTTGACATCCAAAAAAGTTGCTCCCTCTGCTGTTGAGACATCTGCTAGAGAGGGTGAAGTTATTTCACTTGTTTTCTGCCCAAATTCACGTTGGAGAAGGTGAAACCTTTCAGCCGTTCGTCTTCCACAGCGGTCCAAATCAGAACGTCAGACGAATAGACAGACATAGTTAGGGGTGTAACTTTTACTCAGAATGCAAAAGGAGAGGGAAAGGAAAATAATATTTATGTGCATTTACATACGGCTCCTTATTCAATTTATGCAAAATCCTCTTCCGCAAAGAAACAGGGCAGAATTGATGAACAGAAGCAACTTAAGAGAAGCTTAGAAGTCTATGGTTGGCCCAAGGGCCGGAAGTTCCTCTCTGGCTCACACACACCTTTTAGGGCACTATTGGTGATTTCAATTAAAAACGTATTTGTTGCATGTATCCTTTGGATCTCATCCTTCTTAGATGACCCACGGACGTAAATCATTGTTTTCTTCCTTACTTCCCCCCCCCCTCATCTTTTTATCACCTCCATCCTCAACTCTGAGGTTGCATTGACGCACGCTGTTCGTCTTACCTATACTTTGCCCCGAAGTACTGAAAGAATATTAAGTAGCGAGTTTTGGCAGCGTTCATTTCAGCTTTTCCCCGGCAGTAAAGCAGCAGGCGTTGCAATTTCAGCCTTCCAGGCGCGACTGGAAAAACGCATCCCCGGCGGTCCGCTCCCTTCGCAGAAGCCGCTCTGCCAGTGATTGCCAAGGAGTGCTCGTTACACCAGCGCCTGTCTCGCGGCAAAATGTTACTGTTCTCCAAAAACAAGGGGCCTGGCGCGCCCTGAAAGGGCCTTTTTCGCTTTAAAAATGGCTTATTGATGGATGAAAGAGACCCCACGCGCCGCCGCCGCCGCCTCCCTCGTCGTCCCCCACGCCTGACCCAGGGCGCCGGGGCTTTTCCGACGCTCCAGGCTCCAGACGATGAAGGCCCCCTCCGGAGCGCGCCCCTCCGATTGCCTCCCCTGCGCGAATAAATGAGGCCGAGCGTTTTAAAACGGGCCACATGCGGGATGTTTCTCTTTTGCGTGATTACTCCCCTTCCCCTCTCCCCTGCCTCCTGGGTCCGGAAGCGGCTATCTCCCTGCCCCAACCGGCTGCCTTTTGCAGGCAGCGAGCTGGCCACCTACACTCGGCTCTACTGAAAAGATAGGGCGATTGCACGGGGGCCTAAGGCGCGTGACGTCGTGCCTTGATTGCCACCTTCGCCTATAAATGGAACGCCGGCCACGGCCGGAGCTTTCCTGGAGGGATCGGGGAGAAATTGCCAACCTCGAAGGGAAGCGGCCAATTTCCTTTGTGCCACAAAGCCCCAAGATCCAAGCAGGTGGGGCACGGTCGAAAAGTCAGGTACGTTTCCTTTCCTCCCGGGGGCACCCGAGATTGAGCGCCTCTGACCACGTGCAGAATTCCTTCCCTCCATGAGAAATTCCAAAGCACTGAGGCTGAAGCCTCCTTGTTTGTGGGCGGAATGGGGGTACAAAGGTAACGCTGCTAATTATGTGACCTCTGTCGGTTGGCGAGGTAGACGCTCTCTGGCAATGGAAGCTTTACTAAAGAATTGCAGCTAGTAGCAGTGGAACCTCCATGCTTCTAAAACAGTGGCCAAGTGACAAATGTCAGGTTGAGTTTGTAACCAATGCCTGTTTTCTATATTACAGATGGAAAAATCCTTTTTGCGCGATGCCAGAGGGAGTTGTATGTGTCAGTACTGAATATATCATATTAGCCATGGTTAGTTCAGGGCTTGCTGTATTTTTTTTTTCTTTCCTGCTAGCGATCCATCCTCCCATTCTGCGAACAGGCCAAGACTAAATTCCTCGCTGGGCCTGCAGTTCTTTTTGGCAGCTGGCGAGAACTCTGCTCTCAGACAGAAGAATGAAACAAATAAACAGCAAGCCTCGAGGCTTGGCAACTGTCGGCCGTGAACTTACAAAAAGACCACCCAATATGAGACCGACCACAGACGGCTGCCTCTGTGAAAATTCTAGCTTTGGCTTAAAAATAAACGAGCTTCTATCCTTTTTGATTGCAAGGATACCTTCTCCTGGGTACGCAAGGATGCTGGGTTGTATTCTCTGGGCTGAGGGGATCGATCGGATTCAGCGGTTCTAGAGGGTACCGGGATGGGGCGAGCGGTTGAAATTCCCATTCAGGCATGAAAGCTGCCATTGAGCCTGCCTCCCTGGGTTGTTGTACGGTGAAAACAGCCGCCCAGCATCTGGAAGAAAGGCCAGAGGAAAAACCTCAGCGCTTCAAATTAAGACCAGCGATAGAACTAGCATGGGGGTGCAGTTAAAACTATATTTAAATTCTTCTGCATAATGAAGCGCCCAGATTAATCCACTAGTGGAAATAAATATATGTAATTTCTTGGCAAGTTTAAATCTGATTTTTACAAGCTCAGCAATAACTTACATCTAATACAGTTGTCCCCAGATGTTGGGCTGTGGTGACAAAAAATGGCCCAAAGTAACAACCAACTGTGTGTGTCACTTCAGAGAAAAAGGTTCCCGCAGCTTTGGCTGAAGGGGTGA
Organism: Python bivittatus; assembly: GCF_059951505.1. Taxonomy (NCBI): domain Eukaryota; kingdom Metazoa; phylum Chordata; class Lepidosauria; order Squamata; family Pythonidae; genus Python; species Python bivittatus. The sequence continues at coordinate 2,881,725 of NW_028277046.1, forward strand.
TGAACCTATTGCTGTTGAGGCCTTCCCTGTGCTAGATTAATTTAATCCCATCTAGACCCAAATTGCCATTTACAGCACAGAATTCGGTAATGATGTGGCCTCAGTGTTTGATTCCCCAGCCACCCCACTGCCCCCAAATTGTGAGGCCCCAAATCAGCAGAGGTTGGAGTAGAAGTCTTTGAACCCTGTTCTATGGCCAAGGTTCACTAAATTACTGTGCTCCAAAGAGTGCCTATTTAGAGCCTGGGAAAACAGACTGGTGAGCCATCCAGGTAAATTTTGGGAGAAGTTGTCAGGCAAATTCCCTATATATTTTCAAACATCCTTGCAGTCATAAGGGCTAGAAACCTGGCTTGTTTATAAATGTGCTGTCCTGTGTTACTTTATTTTTCCTGGATTGGTGAAGGAAAGGACAGAATCATGAGTTGGATCCAGGTTTCTATTTAAGAGCAGATCTCTGAAATCCATGGGGCTTGGATGGCCTACTGACCTTCTTAAAAGGCAGCCTCCATTCTTCCTTTTTTTTTTTTTTTTATAGAGCTTCCCTGACCAGATTCCTGCCAAAGAGACTCATGACAAAATTACTAGCTTTTTCATTGCAAGGTCGTTTCCAGCTGCAAATTTACAAATGAGAACAGCTGCCCTCTCTATGGGAAATGCCTTGTTTTAAAAAGACAGGTCAAACCATTGCAAAGGGATTTGCGAAACAGGCTGGGGTTGGAATGGATACCTTGCCCCCAAAGCTTTGGAGATGCCGCTCTTTGGCCAGGCTGAATCCCGGGGCCTTTGCTGGAGTTATGCCAGAATAATCCATGGGAAATGTTTTGAATCTGCAAAGCACATATAAATGTCAAAGCTAGGATCCTCCTTGATGTGTTTTAACTCCCGGATGAGCTCTGGAGAAGACATGCAAAATTATTAATTTTGGCTGTTGGGTGCTCTCAATCAACTCTCTTTATTGATTTATTTCCATGTTTATCCAAGGAGGGGTTCCCTTCTGGACAATTTATCACCCAATGATCCTGAGAGGTAAGCTAGAAATTGGCCCGGACTCGGACTGAGCGAGCTTTGTGGTTGATCTGCTCCATCTGAGTCAAAAGCTTAACCCAACCACAGACGGTTAGTCTATTTCACCTGTTGCCCTAAGCCATGGTTTATTTACTTGTGGTTTATTGGAAACATGACCTGGAAACTCCTGGGTCTCTGTCCAGATGCTAGCTTACCCAGGGTGGCTTAGAGAGGCAAAAGGGAGACGGAATCCCAGCGTGGTCCCCCTTCCTTTGGGTCGGTTACCCTCAACCAGTTTAGGCTTGCGGGGCGGGGAGAAAACTCCCGGCTGCCATCTAGGGGCCGCGGGAATGTCTGCAGCCCGGATCGCCTCGCTCTGGCTGCGGGAGGCTCATAGCGGAGAAGCCACGGCGAGGACCAGGCGCGGATGGGGGTGGAAAGGCGTTCCCCGCTTCCTCCCCCCCGCCTCTGGGAGGGCTGAGCTGCGCGGCGGCGGCGGCGGCGGCGGCTTGCACGGTGCGCAAGGCGGCTGGGCGTCGCTGCAGCGCGTCGACGGCGCCCCGGCGGCCCCGGAGTTGGCCGACGCTCCCTGGGCTGCTGACAGCTCGGCTCCGCAGCCTGGCTCTCCCCCCTCCTTTCTTCCAGGCGGCCAGCCGTGCGCCAAGGCGAGAGCGTGCGCGTTGCGCAGGGCGTCCCCGGACCGGCTCGCTGCAGCTTCTGGGCGCGCGGTTGGAGATGCGCCTCCCCGGCTGGTGAGCGGGCTCGCGGTCCCCCCGGCGGCCAAGATGACGGTGGAATTCGAGGAGTGCATTAAAGATTCGCCCCGATTCCGGTAAGGGAGACGCCCCCCGCCTTTCCCCCTTCCGAGCCGGGGTCGCTTCGGATTGCGCCCCGGCGATGCGTTTTCTCTCCTAAGTCGCCTCTGCCCGCCGGGCTGCGCTCCCGGGGTTCAAGGCGGAGGGTGGGTGGGGGGGCCTGTCCGAGGGCGTTGGCGAGATTTCGCGTAGGCGGGGGGAGGGAGACCCAGATGCCGGAGGGTGGAAAGGGCTGCGGGTTACACACACACGCACACACACACACACACCGCTCGCCTATTGTTAAGAATCACCTCGCAACTCAGCCTTCATTCGGGACAAGATCCCTGCCGCCAACGTCGCGTTAGCAGCGCGAGGGGGCAAAATGGGGGTGATTAAAAGTACTCCCCGTTTTTCTCCCTTTTGGCTACCCTCAACCTGGAAGATGAGCAGCTGGCTGCTGGGTGGGGGTGGGGGTGTAAGACTAGAGATAACATCCTTTAGGACCCCCCCCCCCATTATCTTATCGAAGGAGAAGGGGAAGGCAAGGAAGAGAGGGATGTTCAGCCGGATAAAGCTTTCAAACAGGAGACTGATTTCCCCCGGGATAACGGCTTGGCTTCTTAACGTGCCTCATGAGATCTAGTAACCTGGGTGGCGTTTTGGAGGGGCGCTGGCCTGGTGGCCACAAAGCTTGCTTTTTGCCTGGAGATGGTTGGGCATCTGCCTGCTCGCTTTGCTGGGGAAGAAGAGATGCCTGCTTGTGTGTGCATGCGCGGGGGGGGGGGTTGGTCCCTCCGGCTGCAGGAAGGAGTCCGGTGACGGAGGGGCTGCGGTGGACCAGGGGCCTGCCTGTGGCTGCGGCTTCCTCGTCTGCTGTGGGAACAAATAAAAGAGCAGGGAAATGGGTGGCGCAGAAGCATCCCTCGAAAGCCAAGTTGGACGCTGTCCAGCGGGGGGTGGGGAGAAGCAGGACGAGGGGAAGCAGCTTGGGAGCCCACGCTGCCCCTCTTGTGGCACTTCCCTCTGCCCAAGACTTGCAGTGACTTAGCAGTTGGGAAGGAAAAGACTGCTGCAATCCCCCCCCCAGCTTTGGTCACACCAAGGTCGTCCGTGGCCACGCGCGCGTGTGCTAGATGGGTGGAGGCTGGGAGTTGTGATACAGGGATGACCCGCCGCAAAGGATCGGGGTGGAGGGTGGCTGCCATCGTGATGCACATGGGCTGAATGGACAGGCCAGGATGCCCTGGCTAAGACAAGTTGGAAGGGCAGCGCTGCACGTGGAAGGGGGAGCGAGCCCTAATCCTGAAGCAAGAAGGGAGCAGAACACAGAGGTGTGTGTCTAACGCGTGCTGGCAGATGGTTGAGCGTGCTAATGCGTGCATGTCTGTGTACTGTATTCCTGTCTATTATTTATTAGGTATTGATTGAAGCATGACGTCTGCTCTGCTTTTCAGCCTGAAAGGTTCCCAGAAAGGAATTAAAAGCCTTGGGCTTACAATCGGAAGAGACGTGGCATAAGAGGATAAAAGGAGGGGGAGGGAAAAGGAAGTCTATGAGCCAGCCTCATTGAGAAGAGAAGAAAAGGCCGTTGGGTCATAAGAGAACTGACCAACGTGCTCTCGGTTACTAGTTTTCCCCCCAGCAGTTAGTTTCCTCTGGGAAGCTCAACAGCAGGGAAGCAATTCCCTCAGTGGCATATTGTCTCTGAGCATGCGCTGATCTGAGAACTGGCCTGGACTCATTTGATCAGTGGAGCAAGTGTTCAGAAACCCCCTTCACGTGTTTTCATTGAAGGCCACCTGATCTGGGCTGCCACTGTCCAGATGACCCTTAGATGGCACCAGAAGGCGAGTTTCCTCTCTCTCTTGCCAGCCTCCGGTGATCAGGTTTTTGCAGCGTTGATCTGATGCAAGGTGGTAAGAGAGGAGGAGAGGTTTTTTTGCTTCAGGCCCCTGCCATCTGGATTGAGTTTTCTCTTTTATCTTGGCAGTTGCTTCCCCTGCGATCCTCCAGGTTTGAGATGAAATATTAAGCTCTCTAAACAACATTTGCTTATTCAGTGTTTATATGCCTCTCTGTTCCCTTTAGTACCTTAAAAAGGTACTGGATTAGGTAAGACGAACGCTCTGATTCCAGCGCTTCGGCCTGCTCTGGATTCTGTCCATGGCCTCCAGTTCCCTCAACGGTGGCAAGCAGAACGTTTTTCTCTGGTCCATCCTCTGCTTGCGTCACGTGCTCCAAGTATATGAGTGTCTGGATCCTTGTTTTAAGAGAGCAGTCCGTCTTTATTTGGTCCAGGTCTGCTTGTCGCTGTCCGTGGTACTTGGGGGAACCATCTTTGGATCCAGAATTTGCCCCCCTTCTTTCTCTTGCTCTTTGTCTGTGCCCTGCAGTCACAGCCCTACCTTACCATGTGATAATGCAGAAAGAAGATGATGTTTGACTCTAATGGGATTTGCTGATGTCACTCAATCCCACTTTTGAAGCAAGGTCATATGTATTTATTTAGCATCCTTCGACGTGTCGTGAGCTGTTCCATCCTCTGTGGATGGGCGTGGATGCCACAGATTTGATAATACCACTGCCCTTAAAGTGGAGTATTTACTGTGTCAGGCAGGGCCCCTGAAAAGTGGCAGGTAGAATTCGTTCCTAGCCTTACCTGGAGATATCCAAACCTCCAGGGACCTTTTGCAAAATGAAGTTGTTTAAGCTTGCATTTGCAGCATGACCCAAGTTCTTGGGGGTATGCAAATATGAGTTTCTTCCACAAGAGAATTACTGGTTGCTCAGTGTCTCTGAAACAGTGGTATAACGGAGTGGCCTAGAGCATTCTGCTTTTTTGGTTTGGAGCGGGAGGATGAGGACAAGGGGCCAAAATGATGGGAGGGTTTGCACAGAAAAGCTCATTATATTCTGAGGAATTTAGGATTTCTGAAAGAGAAAGAATGGTATAATTTACACCTGCTAGATTGCAACGAAACCAACTTTGCACACCATGGTGTGGTTTTCCTTTCTGGTTATTAGACGTACCCATGCATTGATACTTTTCTTTTCCCCTTAATGTTCAGTTATTTGAATATTGGTTTGGGAAATGTCCTTCACAAGAATCCAACAAAAATAGTGGGAAATAGCCCTGGATTGGAAAGATTGCATTCCATCAGGATTATAAAGGCACGTTGGTGCTCTGATGTCAGGCACAGAAATTGCTGGGCCTGATGAAGCATCCCGAGCACTAAGAGGATGGAATCCCTTGTTCAGCTTGCTTTCAGGGAGCGGGGCTGTGAAGTTGATTTCCGAAAGCTTGCTGGATCTTGTTTTAAGCCCACTGTATTCTCTGCATGGGAAAGGAAGTGCTTTGGCCGCGGTTTTGGCAGCAGACCGACACAGAAACCAGAGATGTTGTTACACCTTGACATCTGTGCACTTCTAAGTTTTGCTGCGTGGTTTGCAACTTGAGGGAAAACACAGAGTCCCACGCATTAGAGGGAAGTGTGCGCCAGAAAACGAAAGACGAGGTGAAATCAGGGTGTCCGTGGTATGTAAAATAAGTGCAAGAATAAGAAAGGGTCTATCTGAAGAGATGTGCATATATAACGGACGTGCCTCAACGCTTTTGTACACGTTCCTTTTAGATGGAGGCGGGAGGGTGCAAATATACAGAGGGTGGTGAAACAAGGCCCCAAATTTGGGCCGAATCTTTCCACCTGAGTTGACCTTTTTGTTCTCTTTATGACCCCTGACAGTTCAACCTGGCGGATCAATGACCGTGTTTCAGTTCTGCTGCCCGGAGAAGAGGGAGGTGGTCTGTAAATACATCCTTGGCCTTGTGCCAGAACAGTGACCTCACTGATCAGATAGCTCTTCCCCTGTGGCCGTGACCCTTTGTGGTGGGACGTCAAGGTGGAGCGCACACGCTCGGCACGTGTGTTTATTTAATGCACAGCTGTGGGGCTGAGCATCTTTGTGGGAGATGTTCTGCTGCTCTTTTTAAAATCCCATGGTATCTGGTGTTATAGTAACCGCCTACTTTGGGCTGATCACCATCATAGCTGATCTCAAAACACTAAAGAGTATTGGGGTGTGGAATCAATTGGGGTGCTTAGTAATTGGATGGGAGATCAACAGGAAAGCTCAAGGCACTTGGGTTGACCAGGAAGTTGAGAAGACATCCCACAAAAATGGCAACAGGAAACTACTCACACAATATCGTCAAGAAGAGTAGAGAGAGGCACGTCTGTCAAGTCACCAAGAGTCCAAAAGAGACTTGATATGTATTAATGTAATTTTTGCAAGCATGGGCAGTCCAGCCAGATTCAAAACTGAAAACATTTTTTTGGTTCAGGGTCTGGACGTCTTCCAACACTGGATTCCAGTTTTTGGATCAGATCAGGGCAAAATGTTAGATCGTTGTTTCTTCAACTTTTCAAACTATGGAAGAGTGAACAGTTATTTTCTTTTAAAAAAATGTGGAATGCCTGTGGTTGTTTCTTTTTAAAAAAAAAAAACTGGGGGAGTAACCGGAATACTGAAAGGAAACATATTTTAATAATATACTTTGGTTTTTCCTAGCTTTAACGCACTGATGATAAATCTCAATAGAATGAATGAGTTTGCGTACGATGGAGCATTTCTCCTCGTCTGATTTGTCCAAGATAGTGGAATTGCTGCTGTTCATGTATCATTTGGCCTGTTCTGATGTTGTTTGAAAGGTACTTTAAATGTATTGTGTATGAATAGGTTTAGAAACTTAAAAATTGGCTGTTTTGTTAGCTGTCCTGTGGAAAAATTGTTTGGGAAGGTAGTGTATCCATTTTGAAATAGAACCAAGGTAATAATGATTGCTTCCCCTGTGCTAAGTGTCTGAGAAAGGGTTCTGGAGCTGAGTCCCTGAGTCTGATTCATGAAGTGTGAAAATGCCAGCAGCCTGGGGGTGCCCAACCTCCTTTTTGAATTAAAAAAAACCAGCCTTTCAGATGTTGCTCACTCACTTTCTTTCAGATTTCTGTGCATATTATTTGCATTTCCTTTGGCCAATCTGTTACTTTGGAAACAGCCGTATCTGCAAGGATTGAGTCTTATTTCCCTCTGCTTTGCCTGGTTTGGAAATTTATTTGCAAATGTTTTGATCCTGTCCCATTCGGGCTCAGTTGGGAACGAAGACGGCTTTTGAATTAGACAAAATCAAGGTTTCTCTTTAACTTTCCTGGGTACCGGATTTACACTTTGCTTCCTAATGCATCGCTTTGAAAGTGGGCCTTATTGGGGCTTTTATTTAACTTTTTGGTAGAGCAGGAAAGGTCTTTGGACCCCTTCTGGTGCTCTCGTTTGGGTCAGCGGAGAGAAGGGATGGTTCGCGGGCATGCAACTGCTCCTCCTTTGCCAGTTCCTCAGTTTTGGATGCTTATTTTATTTATTTATTTATTTATTTATTTATTATTAAATTTGTATGCCGCCCATCTCTCCCAACTCCTCTGGTATTTATTCATCTTTTCGCTGGGTTGGAAACTGATTTGCAGATCTGATGCCATCCGACTGATTTGGGCTCAGAAGGGACTGGAGATGGTTTGCTTGCTGCAAAAACTCACGGGTTTGTGGGCGATGTTTCTCTGCATTTATTTTTGTTATGTTTCTTTTCTTTTCGAAATCAAGCCACGGTTGAGTCATGCCAGATATTGTTTGGATAGTGTCATCTAGAGCTTTTTTCCCCCTCATGGCCAAATGGAGCACCTTCCACGATCGTAATCCCCACTGAGGGTCCCACCCCCTGTTTCTTTGCAAAGTTGGTCAGTCTTTAAGTGACTTGAGACTTTGTTTCCCCCTCTCAAATGCGCAAGACTCAGAAAAAGTGCCCATTGACAGATGAGGCCACTTATCGTACGCTACTGGGGGCAAGTGCGGGTGGGTGGGCCAAAGATGATGAATTGAGAAAGTATCATGGTGGGTCCCCAACCTGATGCCCTCCAGATGGGAAGAGGATTCTCCCCGCACACCGGCTGGGGATTTGTGGAAGGTAGAGCGTCCAAGAGCTCTGAAAAGTATCCACTGGGGAAGGCCGGTGGGTCAATCTGAAGATAAACAAGTCAAAGTCCAGTAATGGCACATTTGCAATTCAGGGCTTCCATGCAGCATTCAAGTCTCCTAATCCTCTTTCTTTTGTAAATTGGTTTTTAAAATTTGAATTAAAATGCAAACAACCACTGACTTGATTAGCAAAAGGGAAGGAGGCCCAAATCCTATAAGGACTGGGAATATAGCTGATAGGCAATGAATGTAAAGTAAGTTGAACGTCTGTAGGGTTTGTTGGTTGGTGAAATGTGGTTGCACAGCTGCCTGGAGTGGACACCTGGGTGACAACAGAGAGTCAGACAGAAGCGGAGGAGTGAATGAGCATCTCTGAGGATGTGCCCCTGGGGGTGATGGGGGCTGTAGTCCAGCCCATTTGGGGGAACTAGGCTGGGAGAAACTGATCTGAAGTGATGTTTTTTGGGAGGGGTGTAAAAGTGAATTTAATTCTGGGGTTTAAGTCCAAGAAAAAAAGAAAGAGAAGAACTGACATAGATCTACGTTGATCCTACCCAAGTTCTCGGCCTCGCTGGTGCAATATGGGCCTTGTAGAGGCAAGTCTAATTTCAGGAAAACAAATCTAATTACCTTGAAAGACCTGTTTGGGCTGCATTTTTTTTCCCTTCCTCACTCTGGTTCCGCTCGGTGCGCTCACTCAACTGGCACTTGGGCGATGATTGTGTCGCCTGGCTAAGGAGTCACGGCCCTGACGTCAGCCGCTCAGTGGCTTGGCTGACTCGCCGTCAGCTGTGATTGGGGAAGCAGTTCGGCTACGTTAGGAAAACGGGAGCTTGTTTTGTCTGTTGGGTTCCCCATCACACTAAGCCACAGCTTGCTTAACTGTGGTTTGTAAAGAAGACGGCCACAGTGGGCCAGTCGACCACCTCCTGTAACCTATTTAAAAAAGACATCCAGCATTTTATGTTTTGAGACTGGGACATGTTGGGAATAATTGGGTAATTTCAGTTTTTTCAAGCACGTGATTCCTGGGATGGCTTATGCGTCCCCCTTTAAAAGAAGGGGAACAATGCTGGCTGGGGAATTCTGGGAGTTGAAGTCCACACATTGTAAAGTCGCCGAGGTTGAGAAACGAAGGGTCTAAACAATACTATACTAGACAGAAGGTACCGTCTTCCTCTGTTCCTACTTAAATCAGTTTGTTATCCAGAGTCATGAGGACTAGAACCTTAACTTCAACTTTAGAGCCGTTGGTAGGGAAAACATCTCCTTAAAAGTGTACACAGAGACCCCGCCTTTGTCTGTGTTGCATAAAGCTTTTAAGTACTAGTCTTCTTGCTGCGAAAGGTTTTTCTGGAATTTAAGCGAGTTGAGCCAGGCTCAAAAGCTAAGCCCTTTCCCTCAAAACTGATTGGATGGATTTAATTCTTGGGAAAATAAACACAAAGGGTGCGTGTGTGTGTGTGTGCGCGCGCGCCAGCCACATTTGTTCCCCTGCTTTGGGTTTACAAACCGGCCTGTTGAAAGAAAAGGAGTCGATGAATGCAAAGGAACGAAGATGGGCAAACAGCAGATTAAGGCGGGATGTCCGAATTCGGGGGTTGCAGGCTCAGGCGGAAACCATTGCTCAGCTGTTAAATAAGCGCCCAGTTGGCCTAGTCTAAACAGATTTATGTAACTTTGGCCTGTGAGATAATGTGTCCTCTCCCTTCCCCAAAGAGACAGAAACAGTTTCTGTAAGAAAGATGGTGCGTGCGCAGCTCGGGTGCTAATGAATAACTGAAAAGCAGCATTGGGGGAGTAGGAACGAGAGGGCTGTTCACAGTGCTTTGCAAATTGATTTAACTGTTAAAATGATAGTGGTGGAAGGGATCTGAGAGGTCACCTAGCTGGACCCCTGCAATGGTAGGGCTGAGTTTATTTATTTTATTTATTTATTTATTAAATTTGTATGCCGCCCATCTCCCCCAACAAGTTTGGGTTAGAACAGCTGCAAACCTCAAAAAAAGAAACTTGGTTAGTGTTGAACTTGGTCAATTTTTCTCTATGGGTCTGTGTCGGTATTGTGCAAACGCAGCCTAGGGTGCCAGGTATTGTCTGAATCCAGAAAATGGGTTAAGTTGGTAAGCAGGGTTGTTCTCTTGAAGCAGTCCGTGACTATGCACCTCTGACAGACGGATGCTCAAACCCACCTCTCTCCAGGACAGTGATCAGATTTCTGCCACATTTGGCTTTAAAAATATATTTTTTAAATAACCTCAACCCCCTATACTTAGTCATAAACCATGGTTTGCAGAGCCAACAGCAAACTGGCTACACAGTGCATATTTAGCCATGATTTATTTTAACCACATTCAGTTGACTGCCTCATGCGCTCTAAGCTATGGCTTTCTAAGCATGCTTTAGGGAAGAATTTGCAGTCGGCTGTGTTCACGCAACCAGGCTAGCCAAGCAACCGTATCTGGATGTACTGTGATGCGTGAATCGAACTTGGTCGAACTGGTTTCCCTTAACCAGCAGCAACTCTTCGGGCTTACCATGTTAGAATTTCAATTTTCAGAGTCGGAGGGGGCTTTGAAGGCCCCGTAGATAGCTGGCTTTGGTGGTGCTAGTTCTGCGATGGCCTCTTGCTTTGATCCTAGGCTGTTCTTTCCTGCGGTGCGAGCCGTATGTTGCTCACCCAAAGGAAGACATAAAAGGGTCTCCCTTAAAGTACGTTGTTGGTTCCTGGGGTATTACCCGGCGCTCTGGGTTTCAGGAGCCATTCTTGGAAAGGCCTCTCGCCAGAGCAGACACAGCACCTGCTTTGTTCTCCCTGGGAATCTCTGGCGCTGGCAGGAAGTGGGGGCCTGGCCCCTCCATTACGGCCGTATCCTGAGGGTGCATGAAATGGCCTTTTGTGAGAGGTTTGCGAGAAAGGAGAAGCTGGCTCCTCATCCCTGCTGTTCCTGCAGGGCTGGCTGAATACTGAGGCCATGTGGAAGCCGCACCGCTGGCTGGTGGGGATAGATCAGAGGATTGGTCTTGGAAATGTTTCACCTGGGTATCAAAGAGTGTAAGAAGCGGGGCCTCCTGGCTGGGTAGAACCTTCGAGTTCAAAGGCAGTCTATCTCTGGACATCAGTTGCTGGGGGCAAATCGCAGGCAGGGCACATTTCTTAATCATCAGATTAGGGGCGCACATCAAAATATTCTTTTGAAATAGTAAGCCTTGCCCTGTCTTCTCAAATAGGTTAATTTCACCATCCTGCTTCTTGGTATATGTTGTTTTGCGCTCCTCTGCTCTTTTCTGAACGACATCAACTCTCACGGCCGTTTTTGAAGAAAGGTGGTGTGGTTGGAAATATATGAATGGATTGTTGTCTCCCAGTCAGTCATTGTAAGGGGTTAGAAACCTGTGGATCTTTCTGAATCCAGGCAGGTGCCATGCAGATGTGAAGGCACTACCTTTGTGACTTATTTGGTCTCCTTTTGGTGACCTTTCCATTGGCCTCTGACTTAGGAAACATCCCCACAAATCCTGTAAGGCTCTGGAGGAAAGAAAGAGCTCTCTGACCATCAGGCAGAGGAAAAAGGGTAAGGGAAATATAAGAAGGGAGCCAGCTCGCTCTGGAGGAAATCTGGGGGACCCACCTTCCTCCAGCCCAACTCTCATGCTCTTGGCAGCAGGGATTTCTGCTGGCCACAGCCGTGGCCTGAGGACAGAGTGGCTGGAGGGCCTGCGGAAGGATGCCTGTCCGACCAGAAGAGGTTCAGGGTGCAGAAGATTGAAAGCATCTAAGGGGGCTGGAAGGAGGTGTTGTTAGACATGTTATAAGGCCTTTCCTCCACTTTCCTTGGTGTCAAGAAAGTTATAGCTCAGAAGGAGGGGGGGGTCCCAAGTCTCCATTCATCCTGATTTACCGCTTGTGACTTTTGAAACAGAAGCGCGTGCATTTACAGACATCCATACATTCAGTCCCACTTTTATAGCTCCCGTCTCTCCGTAGAAATACGCGGAGAGATCTCTTTGCAACATTCAGCCTAGCTCATCTTGGAGCCGGCCCTACCGTAAAACGCAGAGAACCAGCAGCCTCTGGCAGCAGACGGCGATGCTGGGGAGGGGGGTGACCAACCTCACAGAATAGCCGCCGAGGAGGGAGTTGGGGTTGTGCTTTGTTGTGATGACCCCTCCAATTTCCCTCTGCATACCACAGCATCATCAAAGCTACCCTTGTTTCGAACTGCCTGGGAAGCCTTGGGGCTGATGTGCCTGGCAGAGGATCCCCCATTCACTTATATTTCGAGTCGCACTGATGAATCTCATTTTCATCTCTTTCCTCCTCTATACTGGGCTTTTAATCCGCCCCCCCCGCCGGCCCCAAATTCCTTTTGGGCCTGCTGATCAGCCCGAGGACTATTATCATCTGGCTGGATGGGGGAACTCGTGCGGTGGCTCGGCCTCCCAGGATGCCCTTTCTCCTGAGCCGAACACCAGAGGATGAGAGTCGGGCACTGCAAAGGCAGAAGAAGAGTGTGGCTGTTCAGATACCTCCCCCAAACCCATCATTTCCACAAAATATTTGATAGCTCTCTAGTTCCCATCCATCCATATAACAACCAATTTTTTCTGTTTCATCTGCCTGCTTCCCCTCCTTCTCTCTCTCTCTCTCTGTTTTTTTCTTTTTTCCCATATTGAACCGTAATTTCTAAGTGCCTTGCGGGAAGGGACATCCTTCCCTCTTATTTTAAAAAACGCAATCAGCCTTCATGGTGATAAGTAATACGTCATTCCTTTGGGTAGAGTGTGTGTTTTTGGACTGTTGCCTGTTCAGGTTTCTAGTCCCTAAGTTTTGGGTTATTCGAAATCTCATTCTATTTAGAAAGGATTTTTGTTTGTTTGTCCCTCCTGCTGCAATTATGTTGGCTTTGTGGTGGTGGTTTTACTTGATGATTGATTGCATTTTCTGTTTCTGTGGTATCTTTGGCTGTAGTAATCTGAGAGTCATTGGGTAGATTGGGAAATTAAAAGTTACCACCCTGGACATATCCAAACCATTTTATGGACATATCCACACGATCACCAGGAGATGAGCTTGACTCAAAACAGTTTTTACCATCACTAAGTGGAAGCCCTTGCCCAACCTTGGCAGATCCTGGAAAGCTAAGCTGGTTTGGTCTGGTTAGTGCATGGAAGGGAGACCACCAGGAAATCTCTGGGTGGTGGGCAAAACTAGGATATTGAAAACACTCCAGAAGAAGATAGTGGCAAACCACTTCCATAACACTTCCAGCAAAACTGCCCCTGAAGTTCAAGTCAACTTGAAGACGACTTGATTTTTTTATGGGGACCACAGAAGCAGATCCAGAGAGCCATGACCAAGGTTGGTTTTAGGGAGAGACTTTGAAGAGAAGAGCAATGGCTAAGACCAACAGAGGCATTTGTCAGGGACAAGAAGGAAGAAAAGGAAACTGCTTGAAGGGAACTAGGAAGGCTGCAGTTTGGGGGGAAGAACTTGGAGCAAAAAGAGAGGCGAGAAGAGATAGGAGGACACCAAACCCATGGAGCTTCAGAAGAGAACTGCCCACGCAGGGTAAAGACTCCCTCGAGTCCTGATGACAGGTCCCTGCAGCTTTCTTGGCAACAGCATGAAAGTGGTTTGTCTTCTGCAGTGTTTTGTTTTTAACTTCCCAGTTTGGCCTATCACCCTAGGATTTCCTGGTGGCCTCCCATTCAAGGGTTAACCAGGCCCAACGCCATCCGATGCTTTTAGAAGCCGGATCGTGACCCATTTGTGGCCTGCTGGAATTCAGAGAGGTGGTCTTACAAGCTCTCAAAAAAGACCCCTAGGGTGAAGATCCTGTTGTAAGGAAGCTGTTTTAGCACAGGTTGCGAGGGGGTCGGCTTTACCGATCCTTTCAGTTAAATAAACAAACAAGCAAGGGCCCACCTTGCAGTAGACCCTGCCTTTTGGGGATATCTCATTGGGAGAGCGTGTAGGATCTTCAGATGTCGATACAAACCTGTGGGCAGGTACAAATCGGGCAAGAGCGTTCTTAGGAATGTGCATGGAAAGTTGAGATAACCATCTCTGGGAGAAAAAGCTGCCCACCTTGACCCCTTTTTGGTGTGTGCCACTGATTCCTCATTAAGAGGGGTCGTCCTAAGGGGTAGGTAGCCAGTTGGGTTGAAGATGCATTGCTCCAAGGGTCTCAGGTGGTTTTGCTTGCAGAAGGACCATTTTGACTTTAAGGGAATATGATGGGATGAAAAAGCACGAGGGAACCAGGCAATCACAGAACAGAACCAGGCTGCCAACCTGGGAGTTATAAATATACAGGTTGCTTCCAGCAAAAAGAAACCAAAGATGCTGGTGAGAAATGATTCAGGCAAGATAATTGGTGATTTCTATTCCAGGATCATCTCATGATGAATGTCAGAATAATAATTACTATTGCAGTGTTTCTATCCATGCAACGGTGTCTGAATGAGCCTTAGCAAAAAAAAAAACACACACGCACACAAAAAACCCTGAAAACCCATAATTACAATCTTGATGCCTCTGCGGGAAACAGGGTGTTGGGCTAGATAGGAGTTTGGCGGGAGGGACAGTTATTGGTCTGAGACACAGTGCTCATCTTCTGCAGTCTGCTTGCCAGTGGAGCCAACCAAGATCCACCTGTTTGTTGCTGATCGTTGTGAACTTGGATGTTTCCTTTTGGTTCTAGTGCGCAACCTGCTTTGGGCAACGAGAGATGGATACGTGTGAAGTGTTTGCATGCAACTGAATCCTTAAGCCATCAGCTTCCAGAGGCTGCACTGTTTTCCATGTCCCTGTTTATTCAGAGTTGGTGCATAGTTAACGGGGAGCAAGTTCCCCCAAATGAAAAGTCTTGGCTTGAGTGTTTTCCTCTTCCCCTGACTTCTCCTGCACTGACTGTGTGCAAACAGGATTAACTTTGAAAACCTTGGTATCACCTCCGTCACGTCCTAGAGCAAGGACAGTCTGTAAATTATCCTTGCCTTTGCCAGGTAGGTCTGGGGAAAATTCAGACAAGACAATATCTCTAGAAAGAATTTCCAGGCTCTTTGGCTGGATCAGACCAAAGGCAGCCTCCAGCTGAAGCAGGTTGCTTTAAATTTGGCAGCATCTGCTCTACACTGAAAAAGGCCCTCGTTGGCTGGATATTCTTCCTCCAGGAGGCAAGGGAAGAAGATGGCTTCAGCAGAAGAGATCCATCTCGAGTCCTTCCTATGAACTGAGCTAAAAGTCTCCATGCGTGCTACTTTGCTTTCTCCCTGCATCGGATGGATTCAGGGGTGCAGTCCCCCACGGTTCAGGCCCAAGGCCTTGACTGATCTTAGCACTCCTTAAAAGGTCTGGGTCCTCTCAAGGCTGACTTGAAATCTGCCTCCAGACTTTTGTATCTGAAGCCAGGAAACAGGCGGCTGAGCAGCTAATGACCACTTTGGATAGTGAGAATAATGGCTGAGCCTGCTATGTGGTTTATGTCCTCTTCCAGGAAGTTTTTTCCCCAGTTTCTAGGGGGAAAATGCCAAGTGATTCCAGGGAGAAACCCTGCAGCTCAGTTCTGGCTGGGCCAAGGTTCATTTTCCCCCCAGGAAAGAGGCAGAGAGATGGATATAGAGGTGACGGTGACATGCGTTTAGTAGTAAAAGATGTCTCAATGTCAAGATGGAGACTCTTGGTTTTAAAACTGGCCCAGAAGGGAAGCCATCCTCACCATGGACTGGTGAGGAAGAGGAGAACATCATTATCATCATTCCAGGAGTAGGTCAGGCTGGCAGAGCATCTGGAGAGCATCTCCCAAAATGTCTACCTTGGAGAAGTCCCAAAGCACCCATTCGCCAGAAAGCAACGTGATGAGATGCAGCCCTTCCGCCTTCTAGCTGTCCCAATTTACTTGTCTTTTTACTGGATAGGTGAGCACATTTCCAAGGAAAGCCCTTAACTGTAGCTCTCTGCTGTTCTTCTTCTTTTTTTTAATGAATATTGGTTTATATACCTTTTGGGGGTGAGGAAGCAGGCATTCTTGGAAATTAGGATGAATGCTGGAGGTTGGCACCTTGCCCCCCCTTTTCGTATTTCTTCCAATTAACATAATCTTGAAAAATAAAATCAAAATCCGTCGGATCAGGAAGGCTACTGAGTGGAAAAAGTGTCCGTAGGAACTTTGGTGACCACACGAACCACCTTGTTAAAATAACAAATTCATTATGGCCCCAAGTACCGCGTACCCGTTAGACCACAGTTTTCATCATTCCTGGTCTTGCTGGCTAGAAACGCTGGGTATTGTAGTCCAACATCTCTGAAAGGTGCCTGATTTAGAGAAGGCTGTGAAAAGCCAATATTGATGGGGAGAGACGCTTTGCTCTTTCTCTAAATGCTTTGTTAACCCCCCTCTTGGCTTTCAGGTGCATTTTTTCCAAGGTTATTTGCTCCACTCCTCACTTGGCTTGGTTTGGTTTGAGGTTGCTTTCTTCCTCCTCTTAAGTTGACACTGAGGGTAGATTCTTCCCCCCTTTTTGGTTAGAAGTTTTAAAATAAAAATCCAGGGGTGGGGAGGCGTGGCTCCAAAATGATGCATGCAGACGAGGAAAGAGCGATGCTTTTCCAGTTCCGTCATCCAGGAGAGAGAGGTGGACTGAGTGGCTTGACCCACGTGTCAGATTGGGCCAGCCCCCTGGCCCTTCATTGCCCTTCTCTTCAGCTCCCAAGGAAATCCCACCCCTTCTACTCTTGCCTTGTATTTCCCAGGGTATAAATCTGATGAAATTACAGGAGGTGGAAAAGGAGAGGTTTAGGCAGGGAAGGTCTCCCGGCCAGTCTGTTGGGGGGCGGTTGGCCATCCTCTTGGGAGTGAATCCTGAGCCTTGTTTTTTTCCAAACAGCTTTCACTCTTTTTAACCACATAATGACTGGATGGCCTTTGGGAAAGGTTTCTGGGCCTCCTGTGCAGGAATTCCCATAGCAGTTTTCTCTGCTTAAAAATAAGGCAAGCCTGCAAGGCCAGACTTTCTCAAAAAAGAGACAGGGCCTACAACAAACCATTGACACCCACAAGGACTTGGGCAGGGTGCCAGCCAGCCTGCCCATCCCTTTGCAGGAAACCCCATTCCATGCCCCCCCAGTGGGTTTTCCATTCACTCCATCTTAATAGTATCAGGCGTCTCTACCGATTGTGCTCGGTTTGCATTTTTAGGAATGTCAACCAATAATAATTCTACTTCTACACGCCTTGAGGTTTTAGTCTGCAGTAGCTGGCACTAACTGAAAATCAGGCAGCCTTTGCAGTCTTGTTCACATGGTTGGAAAGAATGTTTGCTTTTTAAAAGAAAGCTTTGTTTGACCTTTGTTGTACTGCAGTTTGAGTGTATCTATTTTTTAAAAAATTATTCACGTGGCTTGGTGGACCTGGTAAGCAGAAGACCAATTTATAGATGTTTAAGACCGGTTGCTTCCTCTATCCCATTTATATTAAGACACAGCCCCCAAACTGTGCAACCTTTTCTTCTGTTATTCCTATTGTTTATAATGAATATTTCTGCGTGCTTGGAAGCTAAGTGAGGTTAGTCCTTGGATGGGAGGATTTCAGGAAATATCAGTGCTAGATGGAGAAATTGTAAAAACCTTTCGGAGGAAAGCAGTGGCCAGCCACGTTCATAACGTAGCAAAGAAAATTGCAAACGTCAGCTCAAGTAGACACCGGGAGTCGAACTGAGCTTGAATGGCTACATAAAATTAGTGTCTAAATGAAGAGGTTTAACTCCAGAGCTTAATTCGGTACCCAAAGAGGAATTTCGCCATTTTGCAGCCGTCTTTCAGTGAAGAGGGTCTGACAAGCTTGCACCCCTGATGGGAAGGGTAAAGCCTTCCCAGGTCCCCCGTGCTGGGGGTGCTGAAAATTTACAGCTTAAACGGAAAAGGGGGGCCCTGGCTTGGACTTAAGAATCCGGGAAGGGCGGAGGAAGCTGGGGAGAGAGAGGGAGAGGATGAGAAATCGGATAGAGAGGCCGACCTCAGGCTATTTCCCTGCTTGGAGAGAAAGAGGCTTGTTTTTTCTGGCGGGAGTTGGAGGCCTGAACAGACGGCAACCCATCGCGATTCCGCATGACCAAAACTGCAAGTTGGCAGAACATGTGGGGCGCTCGGATGGGGTAGCTTTTTATCAGGGTATATATTTTTTCCTGCTTTTTCTTTAAACAGCTGTCAGAAGCAGTTCTGGGCAACATAGAGACTCACTGAGGTTGCATGTTAAGCAGTCAAGCAAGACTGCCGATTTGGAGGTGACTTGCCTGCCTAAACAGCCCTGGCAGCTCCTTTGGCGTCCAGAAGTGGATTAAACCCTGGTTTGTTCCAACCCTGGTTTGCTGAACATGCCACGGTGGGCCTAGTCGATCAGAATTGCAATATTTGTCAGAAAAGGAGCCGGTCTTGCCAGGGAAAAACCATCAACAGCCTCAGCATAAGATAGATAAATAGTATAGCTCCTCTTCCTGCCATTTTGGATTATGTTTTTTTCAAGCTCGCACAGCGGCGTAAACTAATCCAAGATCACGTCGTCGTTTCATAGCTGAGTAGGATTTGAACCCAGTACCAGCCCAGCACTGATGACGCTGTTCGGAGAGGTCCCTGTGGTCAGACTGCTGTGAAATCTGGAGCTGAAAATCTTGGATAGGATGCCACGGGCAAGGAAATATTGTACAGAAAGGAGGATTGTTGGATGCCCGTTGGGGAGTACACAGCTGTTAGTGTTAAAACGTTGACAATTCAGTTCCTGTAGCAGAAGCTGGAGAGAGAGAGAGACAGAATATTGTCTGGCAAATCTTAAAAAAAAAAAAAAATAGGAAAAAACCCTCCAGTGTTCCTCTGACACAAAGCAATGAGCCACTCGGGTCCAGCAAGTTTGGAAAAATGGAAACAAAAGAAGAGAGAAAAAGGATCAGTAGCTGCCCATTGCAAAAGGCTTGCTCTGTTGAGGACAGATGATGGAGTTATGTGTAGTCAATTGTTCCGGGGTTGATGAAGTCAGGCCGGGGAACAATCTCTGGAGTGTGCGCGCCTGTGATTTGTGAGGATCGCGCTGGTCCCTGCCAAGGAAAGAACACCTGCGACCTCTGGCTGGGAACCGCTGGCACGGGAAGGGTTAAGGTGCTTCCGCCACAGCCTCTCTAGCTTTCGAGCCGGTGCCAGCTGCTGGCATGGTTTATGAATGAGGCTGGGCGCCACTTCTGCCAAGGACCAGGGAGAAGGAAGTTGGCGTGGAAGTGTCTCCATGCAGCTGTCGAAATCAATGGCAGGGGCGCCTTCTCCCTCTCCCCCATCACCCCAGCTTGCTGCAAAAATGAAAGAGGGTTAGGGACCTCTGCCAGAAGGAGCTGGCAAGGAATCCGGGCCACTGGAGCAAATGCCAGCTGCAAATAGCCCCAGATGAGAAAGGGAGGAGGGGGAGGGAAAGAGTGATTTCTAGTTCAAGGAAGAGTCTCAGACTTGCATTGTCTTACAAGGGCTTTCGGCAGTCTGGTGGGCTCCAGGTAGGTTGGACTGCAGGATCGCCAGCTAGCGTAGCCGGGGAGGGAAGGGGGAGATGGATCTGGTTCTCCCACACGTACATGGCACTGCATTGGTGCCCAGGCACAGCTGAGTATCGCTGCTTTCAGCTGGGCAAAGGAAGTGCGGTTTTGGAAGGGTCCCCGTGAGGTTTTGTCAAGTTTTGTGTGCATGGGTGCATGACCCCAACCAATCAGGGATGCTGACTGATCCCAACTCCTTAGGGGTCGCAGGGCAGCACCACCAAGCGCAGAGAGATCTGAGCAGACTTAATATGTATGGCCAAGAGCCCTCTGTCTCCATAAGGCTTAGGGTCTAAAACAGTGTTTCTCAACCTTGGCAACTTTAAGATGTGTGGACTTCAACTCCTAGAATTCCCCAGCCAGCCATGCTGGCTGGGGAATTCTGGGAGTTGAAGTCCACACATCTTAAAGTTGCCAAGGTTGAGAAACACTGGTCTAAAATAACCTTGCTGCTCCTGATGCTGTTTTAAGGCATGGTTGAGGAAAAGAAAACAGCCCCACAGCTCTCTGTGGGTGAGGGAAGTTATGATGAAGCAGAAACCCTAGTGGAAGTTCAATCCTCTAAAGTTCCTCATTTCTCTTGGTTTGGAAAGGCTTCCCCCGTGTGACATTCCCCTCCGCACATTCTTTGGCTCCCCGTAGGCCTTGGCATAATCTAACTAAGGGGGGATTCTGGAAAGGAAAGGAGATTTCCGGAGCGCAGCTGACTCTGTGTAAACAACTGCCCTGTTTCAGGGGAGCTGGAAGGGGGATATTTTAAGAATGGCTTTGGTTGTGATTTAGTGACAGCCCTTCTAGGATACGATGGGAATCTAAAGCATTGCTATTTGAAGGGCATTCTGTAAGGTAATTGATTTTTAAAAAATTAAAAAGGCGATTCTTCACCTTTGGGTTCAGAACTCCCCACCTCTCTCAGATTTTAGGATGTTTAAAGAAGGCGGGCGAGCATGGAACACACATATAAGGCATTCCGCTGCGAGTTTTAGTAGATTTCAAGATAATCAAGGGTGAGAACATGTTAGCAAGTATTAATCTTGGCTTCCTTGTTTGTGTCTTGGAGTACAGTGGAAATCTGGCTGGTTTGGTGAGTTTGCAGTTGAGCGAATGGGACCAGCCCAGAAAAGAGGTTAATTCAGTAATTAAGTTCATGTGAATGCAGTAGTGGTTGAACTTATCAGCTATTAGCTTGGATTGAAGCATAAGTAAAGGATGTTTCTAAGGTACTTTTATACCTATATCTGCACATACACCCTTTCTTTATTGTTGGGTGTTTTTTTTTAATAAGAACAGCCAGGATTCTCTGAAGAAGAGGATAGGTCCATAAAGGCAGAAGCAATGCGATGGATATCCAGTTTAAATATTTGTCTTAGCTTGGAATGTTTCAATCCCTGGATTTTTTTTCTTCTCCCTAAGCCAGCAGTAATGGGGGTGTGTGTGTGTGGAGGGATAGAGTTCCCCATCTTAACTTCCTCATGTGCCAAACGCGTCTAATCTTGGGGAAGTTCTGCTTACACACATGGAGGGAGAGAGGATTGTGGATTTGTGTATCTTGGCTCAAGAAAGAGAGCCACAATTAATTCTTGGTTGATCTGTTTTGTCTGCTCCGTCCTGCCTTTTGTTCCCACCAGCCTGCAGGAAATTGAGTAATTCTGTTCCGCTCAGAGGTGGCTGACGGGAAATAATCTTGAGTTCATAATAATCAGGGAACACATAATTGTCCCATAATTAGGGAGCGACGAGCTGTTTTGAGATGCGGATCTTTGGCCATTGCTGAGGACGCCATTGGTGCTGTTGAGCATAAAGAGAATGCTTTTTCCCACCGTAAACGGGAGCTTGATTGGGTTATCCTGGCGTAAAGGGTGTGCAGGGGTGGAAGAAGTGGGGGTAAAACCTCTTGAAATAGATAGTACAAGTGAGACATGCCACAAAATGTTGCAGAAGGAAGTGTGCTGGTTCACTCTGCCAGCCAGCCAGTCAGTCCTAGCCCCTTTCTCACTGCACTCCATTACAACTTCCCTGGGCATCACCATTTTTTCCCTCTCTTTCACAGCCAGTCAGCTTTACTTGGCCATTGAAGTTGCTCTGCTCTGTTTCTAGAGGGGATTCTCCCCTGCTGGAAGAGTTTTGTCCTTCAAAACCCATTGATCCGAAAGGCAGGCAGGCTGGCTCCAGAATGGAGGTGCAAGAGAGGAAGGGTATTGTGACATGTGAGTAAATGTTCTCCATCAAGGCTGCACTCCAAGAGAGCATTTAAGAAGAGCAGATAGGCAAAAGCTCAAGAGCCCTGTTGGAAGGTCTGAGAAGTAGGGTTTACATGTGTTTTGCTGGCCTGGGCCATCTGAATGGTAAAGCTAACAGCACGAATAAAAAATAAAACAAAACGATAATGATCCTCAAGTTTGCCTAGATGTTCAAATGGTTCAGGCAAATAATGGTGTGCTGTCTTTGCACCCATGCCTAATACCCCTTAGCCAAATTTTGCAGGTTTAGGTGGCTTTTTAAAAACCTGAAACCTTGCTATCCTGCTTCTGCACAGTACTGTGGAATGTATTCCAATTGCACTAAATGAAGTTTATTTCCAACCAATTCCTAATAGGAAGTTGCCTTTTGTGTCTTGCACTTACACGCTCTGAAGTTTTTATTTCCAAGTTGGGATAATAGATGGCACTGGAAAAGGATGCCTTTTTCAAATTCTTTTAAATGCAAGATTCCGGTTTCAACCGCCAGCACAAACCCCACTGGTTGGGGTTCTTCCCCTCCCCCTTAGACGATTTGCAATTTTGACAGCCAGGTTTTTACTAAAAATACACTCCTCGCTGCTCCTGGCTGCCTCAAAGTCCCAACGCAACGGGCTGGGTGCCACATTTGACAGGCCACGCGAAATCTAGAGCCTCTTTGAGCGATTGGAGCAGATGCCAGCTGCGGTGGCCGTCCCTGGATCCCCTGAGCATGGAGACGGTTGCCATGGAGAAGGGTTGCCATGGAGCCGTTTTCTCACATGGGGAGAAAGAAAGAGAGGGATGTAAAGTAATGCTTCAAAGGTGGGGGAGACAATCTTGCAAGTGTGGGAGGTGTATTGAAGAAGGATGCCTGGGGACCCTTGAATTTGCATTGGGTTTCTTGAGTATCTGGGTGCATCGATTTATCTCTTATGGACTACAAGAATACCCTTGCCAGATCAGACCAAAATGCTGGAGTTCTGGTCTCCAGAGATAGTTTCTGCAATGCTGCTCGAAAGGCACAAATATGCTAACACAAGGGTCGATCCATGTTCCTTGCGCTCCTTTGTCAAAAGTACTTATAATTTTAACTTTCTCACCAGTGGTGGGCTGTCAAGCGATGCAAAGCTACAACCAGCTAAAGATCAAAGCAGAATAAATCCTGGGAAGACAAGTCTGCTTTAACATGAGCAGAAGTTGAGAGTAGAATCTATTGGGTTTGGGGGTAAGTTTGCTAATGTCGGAGCCAACACTTGGGGAATTTGGAGGGAGGGAGATATACAAAAGAGAAATTTGATGAGTTTATCCTGTTAATCACTCTGAGGTTCTGGATTGCCTTCTGATGAGCAAGCTGTCTGAGAAATACAGATCTGAACCTGTAATTTAGTATGCAGCATCTTTTAGGTTCAAAAACTCTTAGAGCCTTCCCACACATCTTTTCCTACAGTCCTTGCCTTCAAGTGATACATTTGAAGCACCTCCAAACGTAGGTTTGTGCCCCTTCAGATTAGCTTAGTGATCCCACAATTCTCTCTCTGTCCGGCAACAGATGATTTATTTTTGGGGTATCACCAAAAATCCTCTGACTCCAACCAGTGGAGGCTTTCCAGAAATTAGATTTTTCTCCATGGACAAGCTCTCAAGCTTGGGAGCTTGTAAGTTTTAGTCATAGTGTCATGATGCTCAGGTATTATCATTTCATCATTCAGCATCTGGTCAGATTGTAAGCAGTGGGGACGTGCTAGGGTGGCTGGTCCCTGTTATAGTGAGGGTGTTAGGTGCTGGTTGGGAACTGAGTTATGTTTTTGGTTGAAGGGAACTTAGTTTTAAAACTCTGAAGGTGAGAAAAGATGAACGGTGTGGCAATTCCTGCAGGGAGGATCAACCTAGAAAAAAATGGAGAGAAGGGGAAGAAGCTAGATCTCTAACTCTAAACCTTGATAGGCAACTGGTTTTATACAGAGGAGCTGGCTATTGCTTTCAAATGTTCCAACTATTTTACGTGCCTGATTGTATTCTAATGCTTTCAAGCATCCATAAACGCGGAAGTATCACATTAGCTCTTTTTTTTTAATGTTTACAAGATGCACATTCAGGTAAAGTTTCGTTTTTGTCTTGGGCCCACTGACTTTGTGGCTCTGACTGCCTACTTTTTAAGAGTACAACCTGCAGCATTTGAATCTCAGGCCAAACGTGCGGGTCAGCCTGGAAAAAACTGTGCCCCTTTAACGAAGGCTGAGATAATATTTTGCTTCGATCCTTTGTGGGCTGGTTGCGGGGGTGCTTTTCAAACCACAAAACGCTGCGCTTTCATCCTTCAGCACAACGGGCTATGGAAGATTCTGCAATGCTTGCAGAATAAATTATGCAAAAGAGAAGTACAGGACATGCATTTAGGAAGTTGTAGAGATGACTGGTAGGGTGTTTTTTTGTTTCTGGCTCAGTATTAACAATGCAATCCTGGTAAATTGATAGAGGTGTAACATTTCCCCCCGTCTGCATCTGGTGATCCTTCCTTCTTGGGCAGGTGTGGGGGGAGGAGAGGAAGCCACAAATACCCCCTGCGATCCAACCAACTCTGTCGAAAACAATTGTGTTAGACATGGTTACAACTCATTACCGGTCTGCTGGCAAGATGCCACAACAGCAGAGCTCATAAAGCAATTTATCCAGTGTTAATGTGCTTGTCGCGTGCCATCCCGTGGGTGGGTGGGTAGGGAACAATGCAGCCCTTGGCAGGCCAAGAAGAAATTCACAGCCTCGCTCTCCTGCTTTCCCAGTCCCAAACTGTTTGGGTCTCGAAATCAGTGGAATTCAGTTCTGCTCAGTTTTTCATCTGGCTATGGTTTGTTCTCGTGTTTCTGCTCTGCAAACTCATTGAAGCGTGGAGAGAGAACTTTAGAACAACCAACTTAGGTGAAGGCCATGCAGGGGAGAGATCAGTGGGCCAAAATCAGTCCTTCCAATTCCCAATAATTTAATGGGGAACTTAACTTAATGTCCTTCAGAACCTAGGTTCCTCTTGGGTGGCTTGAAATATGTTAAAATTTCCAGGTAAAATAAGTGCAGGAACATCATGCAATGCTGGTATCAGAATTTCAGCACTGTCTTTGTTTTCTTCTTCCTCTTCTCCTCCTCCTCCTCCTCCTCCAAAAAGGCCAGCCGGCCGGCCGGCCTGCCTGCCTGCCTGCCTGCCTGCCTCCCTATTACAAGCATTTGCACCTCTCTCTTCAGCACTTGCAGCTGAGATAAGCTTCACAGAAGCATCACTGGCAAACCGACAGAGAGAAGATGTCCATGCAAAGCCCACGTGACTTCCAGGCCAGGGGAATAAAAATAGCGAGAAGGAATCAGCCCAGGAGAAACACGTTCATTACTGTATTTCAGAAAGGCAAGGCCTTGCCAACCATATGGGGGGGAAGGAGGCTAAAAAAGGAGCAGGCAGCTGCAGAATGTATCTTCTCTTTGGAGCCAGCTTCAGGAAGGATGGATCAAGTGTGGTCCAGACTTGTGGCTCTTCACTGCAGCAGATAGTGAATGACTCCTCAAATATGACTCCTTTTTTTAAAAAAAAAAAGAAAGAAAGAAAGGCAGATGAACCCAAGTGCATGCAGATGAAAATGCTTTTCCAGAATGGTAGAAGTCATGCCGTTTGACCTGGACACTTTTCAGGTACTTAACTCCAGATGACCCAAGGCTGGACTCTCTGCATGCGCTCAGAAGCACACGAGATATAAGTATGTACAGTGTTATTCCAGGATTAAAAATGTCCAGCAGACGGAAATCTTCATTATTCCTCTTGTAAGTTAGCAGATATTTCTGTTTGCGTTGTGGGAAGCAGAGCTAGGGGCCAGCTGTCCTCCCTGGGACCACATAGCTCCTTGCTCTGTTTTGGTTTTTCCAGTCCACTGTTGTTGAACGAAACCAGATCTCTCCTCTGTCTTATGTAATCCAGAATGGTGATTAACAGCTTGAAGCATTTCCTCCGTTTTTACAGTTTTTGTGATACTTATTTTGTTGGAGTTGGGCTTATATGTCTGAAAGCCAAGTTGTCTGGGTGTGAGGGTCTTTTTTGCTCAGAGGGGAATTCTGGCACACTGTCATGACTCAAGTGAGGGGCTGCTGCCAACTGGGCCACAGAAGTCGAGTGGTGACGCCTTGCGCCGTAAGGGAGAGACAGAATGTCTGACGTAGGAATAACAGGCATCCAGCTTGAAAGTGTTACAGGGTGCCAAAGGCAATCTGGGTTTGAAAAGAACCCAAGCTGGCTTCTGACAGGCCTCAGAGAAGCCACTCTTGGCCTCCTGAGTTAGAAGACACAGCCTTCAGATACCTGAGATGGGTGCTAGGTGCATGGTCAACGTTTTGGGAAGCGACCAGAAGTCGTCTCAGAATTCCACATAAAGAGAATTGCCAACTTTTGGTTTATGGGGTCCAGTGGCAGAGAAGTTGGAGCCACAAAGCACTGTGGAAACTTCCTCAAACTGTCAACTTCCAGATGTGTTCAGGTGCTACTCACATAACTCTCAGGTGGCATGACCTCAGTTGCCTCCTTCAAATCTGCTAAGAGAGCAGTTTCTCTGTTTCACAGTAGGGCTGGTCCCAGTTCCTGGATTCTGGAATGCTAATTTCACATGCTATTTTTTACTGATAACATGGTCAGACAACATTCTCAAAAGGGATGGCAGCTGGTTTCTTCAAAACCTGTTCCTCACCAACCCTTGAGTTCCTGTTTGCTGTTATACTTGGCTTAAACTCTCTTGGAGGTATGCTGTGACCTTGCAAAAGGCATCTTTTAGCATGCCAAAGCTTGTGAGGGATAGGGTCATGCAAATTCACGTGTCTCTATCTTACCGCTGATGCTGTGATCATGAAGTGCGTGCCATTACTCTCTCTGACTCACCTTCACGAGAGCTTCCAGACGGAGTTCTCCTGCCCCTGGGCAGTTGTCATGTCTATTGATTGTAGAGTTCAGTGTACCAATTCAGGACTGAATTCTTCTCCTAAAGACCAGGTCCTTCCCGTTTGCTTCTGCCCGTTTCTCCCTTATTGTGGGAAACCAGACAGTTCTTTTAGGCACCTGGCTCACTTGGATTGCAAACAAGGATCCAATGCTGGAAGCGTTTTAGCTGTATCAGATGGGAAATGCATTCTTCTGTACAAGGTATAATAAATGCTTTGGGGTTCATTGGGGGGTGGGGTGGTACCTTTTGAGAAATCTTTCTGGTTGTGTGTGTGTGTGTGTGTGTGTTGTATGAGAGAGGGAGAGATGGGGTTAATTCTTCTAAAACTGAACTCAGGTGGAGAACACCAGCAGAAATGATACCCAAACAGGATAGACAGACACAGAATGATTCTCAAGATGGTACAATTGCCTAATCCAGTGAGAAGTTTATGCTCCTAGCTTCCAGCTAAATTTCTCTTTCCTCTTACTGGGTTTAGAAAACAGCCTTGTTACAGATCATTACCTATGGAGTTTCACCTTCCAAGCATGAGAACATCAAACAGCTGAGAGTCGCTGAATTCTAGTTTACGCCTGTCCAACCATCCTCTGTTGGATGAATGAAAGTTCTGGACCCACCACAGATGAGCCAGGAAATAAAGAAAGGTGGCCACATATCTTACTACCACAGGAGGTTGTCTTCTGTTTTGATGCATCCTGTACTTGAACCACGCAGCCCAAGAGATTCCTTAGCTTGCCTGTGAAATTTTCAGATAGAGTTGGAAAAACTCCAGTTTGAAAAATGGACGAATGATTTGGCTTGGTATAAAGCATCTCCCTCTGTTCCAGAATTATAGAGTTCTAAGAAAGCAAGCAGGGGACTTCAAGAGACCCATCCACAGAGGTGACTATCCACTCACAGTCCTCCCTATTCTATTACAACAGATAGTATTTCCGTTTAAATTCCTGTGGGAGTGAATAAATGAAGAAAAACAAGTTTGGTACAAACCAGGGACTTCTTTCCTTCTCCACTTGGTTGGCTGAGGTGTGTGTGCGCGCACGCGTGTGTATGTTTGTTTCCCTTTGAGGGATAGAGAAGGAACTACCCCTTCAGCAGAGTGGAAACAAGGGGTGGGGGTGATGTCAGAATACTTGAAGAGGACAAGCCAAGACATTTCACAGGCTTTTCTCCCACTTCTCTTCTGCATTGCAAACCACAAAATTAGGAGCTGCTAACCCATGGGATTTGGCCAGGCTGTTTGGTGGGTGGGTGGGTGGGTGGACAAGTTGGCCACATGGTTTGCTGCACTTCCAGGAGACAGTTTAAAGGATCCATTGTCTGGTTCTACCACCAGAATGAGCTCCAGAAGAAACCTTTTCTCCTTTTTTGACTCACCCATACTTCCAGAGTCGAATCAATTCTAAGTCCCAGGTCTTGCTTTAATAATATATTTTCCTCTGGAGTGCCTGGATGTATGTGTATAGTTCTGGGGGGTGGCCTGCTGACCTGTGCTAGAAATAATCCTGGACTATATTTCTTTAAAGCAATGCCTTCCAAACAGAGGAAAAACAGACCTCAACAACACACTGTAAAACTCTTCTTCTGAGCCTTGGCTAAGCTGAAGGTCGGCTCCACTGTTAGACAGTGTGGAACGATCACTTCAGACAAAAAGTGGGAGGGAATGTGGAAAAGGAGTTGGTCTGGTTTCCTTCCTTCCTTCCTTCCTTCCTTCCTTCCTTCCTTCCTTCCTTCCTTCCTTCCTTCCTTCCTTCCTCCTTCCTTCCTTCCTTGGAAAACAAAACTCTGTTCAAAACAGGATATGCTATTTGGGACGCACTGCAAGTAGATTAATAATTGTGTTGGTGACAGAGGCAGTCCCAGCATGTCAACTCCTAATCCGTTCATATCTGAATCTGATAACAGAGTATTATGGACCAGCCCCAAGCCTACAGTGTTAGGATAGTAGTATGGGGGTAGGCCTTTAACCAACAAGAGATGGTATGTGTAGAGAGGAGAGTCTTCCCCACAGGGCAGCCTGGATCAGTGGAATGTATTGCTTTGTATGGGAACTGAGCTAATTCTTGTCATCACTGTCCTTGGGATCCAGATAAAAGACACTGGCATTCCCAACAGCCTACGGCAAAGAACTTTCCTGATCAGTTGTCATGGACCTTGGTTGTCTTCAGTCCAAATTCAGTTTAGAGGAAGTAAAACTGAGGTTGGCTGATTAGATGGGAAATGTAGGTCAGTATATTTGGAAGATGGGAAAAAGCTGGTGAGGAAGATGTTATTTTGGTGGTCAGGAAAAGGTGGCAAGTTGGGAGAAGAGGGCAATGGTTGGGTGGAATTCTGAACAGCTGTTCTCTGAGGCTAAATATTCTCAAACTTTCAGAGAGATGCCAGTTTGCATTACTTGTGGAAGTCCTGCGGGTTGAGCACGGGGCTGGGTGCATATCTACATTGCTGTCTACCCCACAGCAAATTGTGCATGTTTACTTTTCCTTCATCGGATGCATGGAAACAGAGATTGAAGGACTAAAGGAGAGATGTGGGGTTTGCATCCTGCGTTCTGCATTTGGCATCAGAGGGTTGGGCTAGATGACCCCTAAAACCCCTCCCCATAGGCCTGATTTACAAAATGAACCCTAGGGTCAATTTGGAAATGGTTCAGAAGTTAAACAGGTAAAAGCAATGAGATGAAAGTGAAGTTGCTAGTTTAACAGTAGCTGTCAAGTGGTTCTTCAAGCATTA
Organism: Python bivittatus; assembly: GCF_059951505.1. Classification (NCBI taxonomy): domain Eukaryota; kingdom Metazoa; phylum Chordata; class Lepidosauria; order Squamata; family Pythonidae; genus Python; species Python bivittatus. The sequence continues at coordinate 2,911,038 of NW_028277046.1, forward strand.
ATGTAACATAGACTTCAGCCCAAAGAGTGCTCCTCTTCCTCTGCACCAGTGCCCTTCTGCTGCTATAGTTTCAGTTACTCCTAGCTCAGTAAGTTGATGCTTCTGTGTGGGACCACAAGCTGGTGTTTCATTCTCCATCTTTCTTTTTGCAGGGCGACCATAGATGAGGTAGAAACAGATGTTGTGGAAATAGAAGTCAAGCTTGACAAGGTAAGAAAGGAAAGGATCTCAAGAACCCATGAGCCCTGGCCAGCAGGAACAACCAGGGGTTGGAATCACGTGGAAGCCAGGAGGCTGAGAATTGGGTGGCATGCAATTTTAATTAATAATAATAGATGGGTGTGGTCAATCAGGAAACACTTATTTGCTAAAATGCTAATTGTGTATGTGGTAGCTGGCACATGGGCTTCTTCCAAATAGCACACCTCTGCCAGGCCTCAGCTCCTCCTTTTTGGTTGTGGGAGATGGATGTCCCACAATTAGTGTGAGTGTCTAATTGCATTTCAGGGCTCTCCCCCCCCCACCCCACAAGAGCTCTTGTTGCAAATAATGTAAGCTTGCTTAGCTTTCGGTGAAAACAAAACCGCATTGCAGAAACTGCCACGTTGCAAGAACAAGCTTGCTTTGCTTCTACAGAGGCTCACTCGGGAGCCTCCCTACTGCCCATCTGGCCGCCAGATGTGACCGGGAGCTGCATCTGTTTGCTTTTGTTCCCTGGAATCAGATGCAACAGTGCAAAGAAGGTTGCCAGCAACCTAGGCTTGCCTTGGCAGATGTTGGGAACAGAGAGAGCAGGGGTCTGTACTCAGATTTTATTTCTTGTCTGGCCTTTGCAAGTCCTTTTGCCTAATATCAAACTTTTTTTCACATTCCAAGCGCTGGGTCCTTTCTCTGTGGTGGGATCCAGATTTGCCTCTCCCCAAAACATAGGACAGAACTCAATATGATTTCTGGCATAATTTGCCACTTCCCTCATTCTCTGGGGGAGGTGTTAGCAGTCACTAGAGGTTTAGAATTCAACTTCCTTTAGCTCCACCACAGCAAGGGATTCTGGGAGTTATGGTTCAAACATCTGGAGTGCACTAAATTGCCAGTCCATGGTATGCATTGGGTGGGCAATGAAGAAGTTCCGTTCCCATTCCACTGAATGCTTACCAAATTTGCTCTTTCTGTCTGATGTGGGAACCAAAGGGCGATGGATTCAATCCCAAACCCCAAAATTGCGTAGCAACACCAAGTGGTTGGGAGACAGGCATGCAGGAAAAAAAAAACATGGAGGAAAATGGTGTGGAAATGGGACATGGAATGAAGAGGTAAGGAAGAAAGAGCAAGAAAGTGTGCTAAATGGGCTGAAGTAAGGGGCTGAAAAGATCCCCTTTTGATCTTTGTCCACTCGGAAACTCTTCATCCCTTCATAATGCCTGAAGAAGGCTTTCTTCCAGGGAGGCTAGAACAAAACTGGGAATTGACTCCAACACTTTGTTTCAGCTGTCACAATGCTGTTTGGGTTGAGGAAACTGACACTGATCAATTGGCACCAGCCATTGCAGGCTTACTTCCAGATGTTCTGGTCAACGACAGAAAAGACCCAAAATCAGCTCTGTCCATTTCTGTCTTGTTTCCAAATGGTTAGTTCCCAGATGGAAAAGGAAGGTGGTGAGAAGATATTTTATCTGTAATTAACCAGGGAAGAAGTAGGAAAAAGTAACTACATATATCAGTGATATAATATCAAAAAGTGACCTCTGGCTTATAAACTCTGGTATCTGTATATAGATGCCCAATAAGAATTATGTATATTTCAATGGGTTATTGTAATCTTAGATCAGCAGATGGCTGGCTAGTTTGCTATCTCCTAAATAAGGCTAGTGAAAGGACAACCAGGAACAGACTTTGCTGTGAACGGCCTTTGAATTCAGTTCAGTTTTGAGGTCAAGCAAACAGGTTCTTATGTTTACGCGCCCCTTCTTTCCTTCTCAGCTGGTAAAGCTATGCAGCAATATGGTAGATGCCGGGAAAGCGTACATCATCACCAACAAACAGTTTGTCGGTGGGGTCCGAGATCTCTCCCAGCAGTGCAAGAAGGATGAAATGATCTCGGTAAGTGGGATGTGGTATGGGGTTGCCTCCAGAATGAGAACTTGGAAATTCTGAGTGTGAACAAAGCCAATAGAAGCGAATATGTGTAGCTCAGTGTTGAACTGTGGAGTCCTTGGGGTTCTCTGAGCTTGGTTGTGTTCTTGTAAACGTTTCGTTACCCGGCTAGGTAACATCTTCAGTGCAGATGTGTACAAAACATCAATCAAGCTCAGCTTTAATAAGTGCCGACTTGTCACTGCAGATTTGATTATGGGTTGTATTTCTCACAAGACTATTACTCTACAACAGTGTTTTTCAAACTTGGCAATTTTAAGATGCGTGGATTTCAACTTCCAGAATTCCCCAGCCGGCATTCTGGAAGTTGAAGTCCACACAACTTAACGTTGCCAAGTTTGAAAAAAACTGCTCTACAATTTCTGTCCTCCCAGTCCCCATTGAGACTTTGGTTTTTCTATCTCATTCAGAGGCAGCTTTTGAATTTGGCAATACTGTGCTTAGAAGTGACAGGGCATCTGATTTTTATCAAGTACACACACACACACATATTACATGTTTTGTTTTTTTAAGTTTCTTTTTTAAGAAACCTTGGCCAAAATTATTCACAAAAATACCCAGAATCTATGGGGTTATGATTTCATTCTTCTCATATGAAATCAGAGGAGTTAAGAGACTTCAAATCTCCTAAGAGTTGCTGATCTTGCAAGATTTGGATTTTTGGTTTTTGTTTTAAATGGGGAACAGAGAGACAGAAAAAGAGGCCCAACACAACAAGTGGAAGATGGATTTTGAGACAGCCATAGAATGAAGATATTTTCCTGAAGGTGTTTCAACTGTCTGAAAGAGGATGGAATAATTTTATTATCTTTTTCTCCAGAGCAGAGAACCAATACCACTAGGTTCAAATGCCAAAAAACAGATAATTTAATTAAATATTTGGAAGAAAATCCTCAGATTTTCTTTGATTGCAGGACAAATTGCTTAGAAGCAGAGGTAATCGATTTATTGCAGGAGGGTTCAACAGTTTGACTTTTGAGGCCACTTTCAACAGTATGGCTGCACCCACTTAACTGAATTTACCCATTTTCTGTGTCTGCACAGTGCAGGAAACCAAACAAATGGATTTTCACAATGTGCTAAGCTACTAAAGACTAACTCAGGTTAGCACTAACCAAGGTTAGGGTGTTGGGTGAATGCACCTGCTGGGTTAAATGTATCATGTGAAAACAGCATATGATTTTATATCTGAGGAACAGATTTGAAGTTTGGATCATATTTGGAATTACTTGAACACTTCCCCACTGGCCAAGATGGAAATATTATTCGTGTTATTAGTAGGCTAATAGTGACTTAATATGCATCTTGAAGCTTATGTTTCTAATGAATGTTAAAATTTTCTAAACAAAGACACCAAATCAGACCTGGAAATTGCAAACAAAAAAAAGGAGGGGGGAGGGGAAGAATCCCACTAAAATTTCTAGTTTCCTGCATTTTGGGTGCAAAGAATAAATAGAAATGAAACGTTTGGCTTTTGTAACTCACAACTCACAACCCACACACACACGCATATGCACAGATTCTTCACGTAGCTAAAAATATCTGAGGCACTGGATGTCTTAAGGAATTGTGTTGTTTTCTAAAAAGCCAGAATGCAAAGCTGCCAGCCAGCGGCTCTGAACTAGGTCATTGAGCATCCATTATTTGGGAGAGGGGAGACAGGCACGGGGAGGGGATGTACTGAATGGGGACAACAGCGATCGCTTTAGGACCGCAACCCAAAAGATGCTAATTTTCATTTGGGCATTGCAGCTTTATGTGATTTGGAAAACGCAGCACTCCTTGCTCTGTGCAGAACAAGCATTCCAGCAGAGATAGGTCTACTGTTTGGTAGAGTGAACCAAGTGTGTCAGATAGCAGAAGCAGGCGATCATGCATCTGACAGCCTTAAAAGCAGACCATGGCCTCTCTCAGCATTGAACCAGATTAATTTGTTTTTGTCCATGAAGTGAATGGTTGGGGATCGGTTCAGTCCTGTCCTTCTCTGCATGATGCAAATTCCCTATGAAAAACCTTCTCCCCAGAAAATGGCTTATGCTCCCATTCTGGTTGCCAGAGGAGACATACTTGTTTCATACATTAGAAGAGTGTAAACTAGAAATGAAGAACCAGTGGGTTACAATCAGTCAGTCCTACAAGAGATGTAGGATGCTCCCATGCAAATAACTGATCTTTTTTGGTCAGACATCTGATGCATTGAACTAAGCCCAGCCGTGCTTCTCTTCCTTCTGCAGGAATGCTTGGACAAATTTGGAGACAGCTTGCAGGAAATGGTCAACTATCATATGGTGAGTTGCGTCCTTTCCCGAGTTTCTTTCTGCGCATACAAGTTCAATGGGCATTCTTGAAGTCACAAAACCACATCTGAATGGGGAGTTCCAGAACATGAGGAGATTGATGTAGGCCAACATCTGTCTAGCCAGCAGTGGTCAGGGAGGTAATTTGGGAAAGTGGTGTGCAATAAGAGATCCCGTTGATCTTTGTCTCCAGCACCTTACATATCCAACATTGTCTCTAGCTGAATTTTTCACAGTGAGCATCATGTGGGAAACTGGATCTCATACATTCTAAAAGCCATCTTGAGTCTTGGAGTTCATTAGCTTGGGTGGCAGTGAGTTCAGTGTTTATACGTTTTTCTGCAGCTTTTTTTAAAGGACCCCCACCCCCCTGAAATTGATATGGCCAGAAGATAGACTAATTTTTTTAGCTGTAGCCTGTGCTGAATCCTTTTCAAATCTTTGAAATCACTAAACCCGAATTCTAAGTATAGTGAGAAAAGGATGAGGGAAGGAGGGTGTAATCTTTGGGGGTACAAAATCTAGTACTGTAAAAACTATTCAGTGGAGAAATGGAAAGAAATCCTCTCCCCAAATGATGATGATAATAAAATTCTGCTGTTTTTCTATGCACTCCAGTCAGTTCTATATACTATGTAGCCACACTTCTTTTTCCATCTCTCTTCATGCCCAGATAAAAAGGAAAATAACAGGTGGAACACTTGGGATATTTTTTTCCCCTTCTGTTTGTTTCCCAGATTTTAATTAGTAAATTAATTAACCTTTCACAACCTATTGAAATATTCCCATATTATGTTCCCACATTATATTCCCTTGTTTGAAGATTTGCCCACATTTTCTTGATCCTTTTTCATACCCTTTCAGTACTTTTCCATATCCTTCTCTAATTGAATTATTATGTGTCATGAAGCCAGTGACGACTCTTAGCCACCACATAGATAGGTTTTCTCCAGGAGAATCGGGTCCTTCCACCTAATTGAGTCCATCCACTTTCTCTATCCTTCTCTAGAAATTAGATATTTCTATTTATAAGTTAGCAGCTGTGTGATATCAGGAGACCCCTCCCTCTTGATGTAATCCCCTGATTGCCTGATATATCTCTTTTTAAGTTCTTAGGAAAGGGAGGGAATCACACCTTCCTTGGAAACTCAGCCCCCAAATAAAATCGCATGTGTGTATTGCATTTTGAACCTCAAAGTACTTTTGTGTAACTCACCCATCAGCTGATCAGGGCAGGGCTTGGTGATGGTTGCATAGAAGCTGCTGACTTAGCCTCAAGCTGGCCAAAACTCTTGTTTGCAGCCGAACTCCAGACAGGGAGTGGACGATGCAGAAGGATTACAGTGGTCCTGGGAGGGAAAAAGGAAAAGGTTTTGCTCCCAGGGGTTGGTAGGTCTGAGCAGGGAGGAGCCTTGCATTTCTCATCCTTGCTTTGATGGATTGAAATCAGTCCCTGGAGACTGTCTGGGGGCAGGCAAAGGCTGGGCGGGGGAGGGAGGGAGGGAGGGAGGGCATAAAATCCGTGTCTGAGGGAAAAGGGCTAAGAGGCTTTCTTCTCAATTGGACTCCAGAGGTGAACGAAAAGCAGAGTAATCAGGACTTTAATTTCTGCAGGCCTGTTTGGCCGTTGTTGTCCGTTTCCTCTGCAGCGGGGAAAATAAACTTGAAGATTCTTCCCCGAGGAGTTCTGAACATCTGTCATGGCAACAGCGGATGTTCAAAGGCAGAATGTGGTGATGATGGTGGGGAATCAGCACCCGCAGGGTGTTTGTGGGTGCATGGATGAATGCAAGGCAAACCAGGGTTTTTCTTTTCCTTTGCTCCGACCCTTGGTGGTGGCTCCCTGAGGCTACTGCCTCCCTCTGCCTCAGGCTAAAGACAGCCATGCAAAAGAACGACAGAATGGAGGTCAGGTGTCCCTCTTTGGGGATCCTGGTGCTGCAGCCTCTCTTGTAAGGCTCCTTGTAACTATCCGCGTTGAACGTGGACTTTGCTGCCTGCAGGTTCTAATTGTCAAAGCCTCTTTCCCTCTCGCTTTGCGCCCTTGAAATGTTGCAGGGAAAGTTGGGGTGAAAGTTGCAGGGAAATGTTGCCGTGAAAGAATATGGTTGTCTTCGGCACAATTCTTCACCACCCTATCGCTAGTTCCTGAGAGCAGAATGAGTCCACGAGGGGCTGATGCTCTTAAGAGGTCTGTAGGTCGACTCGGCCTTGAAACGCTTAATTTGAATAGCTTGTGGTTCTGTTTTTCTTGGGCTTGCTGGGGGTGCGCTCCTCCCTTGTGTGAAAATGGAGTTCTGCAGCTGTAAACAGGGTTCTCTTGCTCCTGGCACATGTTGGGATGAGGAATGGGCTGGAATGGAGAGAAAAGAAGGAGATACCTTAGCAAGGTACCTTACCTTAGCAAGTCCGGTCTGATAACGTTGGGCCCTTTGTTGGCATTGCAAAGATGCGAAGTCTCTTGTCTGTGCAACCCCTTCTCTGTAGCTCCCCCCTTTTTCCTATAAACCTTCAATGTAGAAAAATGAAGAATAATGAAGACTAATGTGGATACACAACTCAGGGATAAGAGTCCCTGCAGGTGGGGATGGGGGGAATTCTTGGCTCCAATATTGAAGGAATCCTTGCATGTAGAAAATTAGCATGTCAGAAAGAAGAGCTGCAACTGATGTGCTGGTTTTCTGCCTGTGGGGTATGTGTAAGCTTTAATATTTGTTTGAGGGAGGAACATTAAAATATGCATCCTGCTTTCTAAAAAAATAAAATGCAGTGGTGGTTTTAAAATTATTGTGCCATGAGAAACCATCAGGCACAAAGAGGAGGCTACCAGCCATGCCTGGATGTTTTCCCCTCGGCAACCTCTAACAAGACTCCATAGGGAGGAGGATGGATGATTGGTTTTGTTGTGCTCTCTGGGTTGATCCCCCCATTTTAGATGCAGCAGAGTGCTCCCTTTTGTTAAGAGAGAGAGTTCATTGCATCTCTGTGTGAGTTACTGCTCTCAGCCCACTTCTGTTTCAATGAGCAGGCGTGAGAGCACACCAGGTTGGGAAAGCTGGTTTAGTCTAGCCAGTCCTTTGTAAACTAGGACCTATGATCACTTTAACTCTGGCTTGATGAGAAGGATATCAGAAACATCTCTTCCTGCACTGCTGCTAAGAAAATCTACTTAGCACAGATGGATCATATGTAGCTTCACCGACTCTTGCAACTTAGGCGGTGAAACAATGCTATGTGAAGCTAATTTATGCTTCTTGTTCTTCTGAAAACTCAAATCAGTAACCGGGGTGGGGTGGGGAACGCACGCAGAAAAAAAATGTAAAAAACATGGAAGATGAACAATTTACTTCTACAACATAAAGTGGGTTTTTTTTTAATGGAATGACAGGCTTTCTGGTTAATTGGTTCCGCTTTCACCCCCACTGCCCCTGTTGGCAAAATGTTATGTGATGCCACCCTGAAATTTTGGCACCCCAAGACTGGTTTAGGCTGACTCTATGGTTGGGCTGGCCTTGAAGCTAAGAGCTGAATCCTAGAGGAGCATCTCCATCCAAAGTGACCAGCGCTGAGTGACTCACATCCTGGAATCTCAGTGACTTCTTTGGAGCTGGGAGCTGGGTGGGCAGAAGAGACAGACTTTCTGGAAACTTTTATTTTATACAATCTGCTCCAAGCCTGGTTGGGAAGCCAAGAAAATGACTTGAGAAGTTAAAAATCATCTTTTTTTTTTTTTTAAGGTGAAGCCAAGCTCTTTTAAATTGTGTGTGTGTGTGTGTGTGTGTAAAAATTCTTTTTGGAAAAAAAAATATTGCACCCCTCTGCAAATTATCTCTATATGATCTTGGCTGCTGGTCAATTCAGTATCAAAGCTTGAAAGCTGATCTTTCAAATTGTTGTTTCTATGACTTTTCTTCAAGCCAATAGTAGTGAAAGGTATGCTCCCTCCGTGGGAAGTGTTCCTCACCCCCCCCCCACAACTTTGGGAAGGTGGGCCACTAACATCAAAAGATATAGAAGAGCTGTGCTGGACCATTCCAAAGATTAGAGAATTTTATCTGTAAGCTGGATGGGAAATAGGACACAAAATCCCAGAATTTTTTGCAAACCATTTCTGTGCGCTGCCCAAAACCTCTCTGATTGTGTCCCAGAACTCAGTTCAATCAAAGGACATCTTTATCCTGTTTGCTATTTTAAACCATTGAAATTGGACACCATCATTTCCATCCTGTGATGGAGAGTTCCACAGGTTAACTATCTGTTTTGTGAAGGAAGTCCTTTTTCTGGGCCTCCTGACTCTGTTGAGCTCTAGTATTGTTCTCCTTTTCCTCTTATTTATTCCATGCTGGTTGGACACTTTTATACCTTTTCCAACTCATTTTTTTTAAAATTGTGTTTGAATTAGATTAAATCAGATTTTGTTCCAAGCTTGACCATTAACCCCAAAAAAGGAGGTGCATCACGATTTAGAGTCATCCTCTTGATTGAGAAGAATGCCAAGGTGGACTTACACAGAAGAAACAGATTCTGAGTAAGAAAAAAAGGATTGAGCAGGGATGGAAACTAGTGTGTGGAGCCAATTCTTTGGAGATTTTTGCCCAGTGGCAACCTCCCCTGCCCCCCATTTTGCAGCCTGAAACTGATGGCACTTGCTGAAATCAAGGTGCATAACATGCAGATTAAACAACAGCTTTCTGCCCTTTTGCAACATCTTCAATCTGCTGCTCTCCTTGGGGCTGGCCTTGCGGTCTTCATCAACCCTGATGGGAGCTGCGGATCTAGACGTTGCAATAGGTGGATTGGACTCTGGGCCTAGATCCTCTCTTTCTCTCTGCAGGCATGTAGAGTCTCAGTTTGCTTAATCTCAGTCTGAGTCTCAGAATGGAGTCTTCTGGAGAATCCCCAGCAAACATTGCCCTGGGTATAGGACCCTGCCAGAAACTTTTACCCCTAGAAGTGAAAATGGGCTTTTCTTCTTATGGTTGGTGGGACTATCTTGCAGTTGCATTACGCATCCCGGTGCTGTGGGAAACTTTGGGCACGTACTTTGGGTATGATGTTTCACCCCATCCTTGTCCCCAGGACAGAAATGGCAGAGTGCAGAGAAGGAAAGCTGGGTGGTCTTTTCTACTTCCTTTATGTCTGCATCTGTTTGCATTTAAAACCCACTCAGAACCATTTTCAAGCCAGGAACCAGCTTCGGTATGTCCCTTTGGCTATTCCTCTTAGCCAAAGGCACTGATGGAGCCAAAGGATTTCAGTGATGGGCTATTACCAGTGTACCCCTTTGCCAGCAGGGGATGATGGGTGCTGCAGGCCAACATACCTGGAGGGTGTCTGATTGCAAAAGGGTGTTTTAAGGCTACTGGCAGTTTGTTCAAATAATTTCATAGGAAAACTTTTCTTGGATAAACAAGCATTTCTGTTACTTCAGGTGCGTAAGATGTGAATGCCAGTGCTTTGGGACACAGAAGAGGAAAGTGTGTGCGCACCCAGGGGGATGCTGGAGTCTGCAGAAGTGCAAAGAATTTGTGAGGGAGAGCACATTTCTCCTCCTTGCCTGAAAAACTCCACAGTCACAACTTGGTGTGGGTACTGGCTCTGTGGCCAAGCCAGCCTCAAAAAGAGTAGGACTTGGTTGGTTCTTGGATGGGAGGCCACCATGAAGTCCCAAAGCTGCCAGAGAAACAGTTTGGAACAAGGCAGCGGGATACCACTTCTGTCCTATTGCCAGAAAAGTGACAGGAGCTGGAAACCTAATGCAGGGACTGGGGGGGAGGGTGTTAGAATTTGGAACTGGAGAATCACCGCCACCTTCTTATAAAATAAAGGCTTTTTTTAAAAAGTAACATTATAATAATTTAAGAAACAGGAGAAGATGGGATGGGATAAATAGCCTTTGAAGTTGCCTGTTAAGATATTGAGAAACGGTTCGATGGTCGAATAGTAAAAGAAATAAAAGTATTAATAATAATAATAATACATAGACATAACTGGTTTCAGTAAATTAGAAACGGCTGCTAGACATAAGTTTTCATGCTGGTGCCAGCAAAGATACTGGCACGTTGAATGAGGGCGCCCTCTATAGGAACAAATGGGGAATGCAACTGAATTCCCCCCCCCCCTTCAGTTTCTTGACTGATTTTTGTTTCTATTGCTGCTTTCTTTTTATGGAACTTTAATTGCTGGTTGTAGGTTTATTAGCTGGTTTGGCTGCCTTCCAGACAGAATAGCAGCCTATACTTTTTTATAAGTAGACATATAAATAAAATAGCAGTTATCCAGTGAAGCAGGATGTCGTAAGTTTCGGGTGGGCAAAAGGCAACTCTTCTTCGCACGGTTAATGTATGGGCATTCTCTTCTGGAAGACAGAATGATGGCTGCTAGATTTGGAACTTCCAGGAGTAGAAGTAGTCTACCTCTAAGTAACTGTATGGGGAAAAAACAATGGGAGGCTGTTACTGATTGTCCTACTTGTGGGCTCCTCCAAAACATATGGCTGAGTGCTGTGGACTGGATCCAGCACAACACTTCTTTTGTTTTTAGTTAATGGCTTATGTTAACAGTCATGCATTTAAAAGTCATTGCTGGAACAATCCAGAGTTTTATGCTTTTTAATGGCCTTATGTACATTTTCCCCCTCTGCTTGCTCTTTCCTCTGTCTTTAGATCCTTTTTGACCAAGCTCAGAGGTCTGTCCGGCAACAGTTGAACAACTTTGTGAAGGAGTGAGTATCTGGCTCTGCTGGTCAGGGCTCTGAATTCATGGCAAATCATTATAAGACCTTTCGCTGATAATGTAGGGTTCATGGCACACTTAAAATATGTTGGGGTATTGGGCTGGGATTCAATGCTGGCTGGGGAATTCTGGGAAGTGAAGTCCACGCATGGCCAAGTTTGAAAAACACTGGACTAGATTATCTCTAAGATCCCTTCCTCTGTTTCATGATCCTACAATTCTGTGTCTGAATCAGAACCATGGCCCATTATTGAGTTGAAAGATAGCATCTGAACACTACCTGAATTATTAGTTCATGCAAGCTTCCCTTCCTTTGCCCAGGTTGATGCCTCCTTTGACTACCTTGCGTTCATCAGTACAGGTCTTGTGTTGAAGATGCCGCATGAAAAGAAAAGAAAATCCAAAAATTCCCTTTCTTGCAAAAAGTTAAAAAGATGGCTGGTTTAAACTTAAGGATTTTCTCTCTCCCCACCCTACCATTTCTATGCACCAAGTTTCATTAAACTGCTTAGTCCCCTTACATTTTTCAGGGCAAATATATGGCCAGTATATGCCCCACTGTATTTTTTTTCCCTTGGCTTAGAAAATGTTTAGTATTTTTGAAAGTTCAAATCTTGCTCTTCTGGTAGCTACAGCGCTGTTAGATGGGCCAGTATTAAGCAGACCTTTGCAATGACAGTGTAGACCAACCTAGTCTCTTTTGGTGTAGGATGGGCTGCTGAAGTCAAGAAAGCTAATGCCCGCCATCCTGTTTTGCCCTGCAGGGATGTCCGGAAATTCAAGGAGACCAAAAAACAGTTTGATAAAGTTCGAGAAGACATGGAGATTGCCTTGGTCAAGAACGCCCAAGCCCCGCGGCACAAGCCGCACGAAGTAGAAGAGGCCACGGGCACGTTGACAATCACCAGGAAATGTTTCCGGCATCTAGCCCTGGATTATGTCTTGCAGGTGAGCTTTTATGAGGGTTCCCAGAATCAGGCAAAAACTGTGAAGCCGTTTCTTTAAAGCCAGACCATCGCGGTTTCCCTCGGTTTCTCATACCCTGTGCCCACGTTTGGCCTGCTTCTGCATTAGCTTGAGCACTGGGTTGTGCAAAATGTGTTGCTTCAAAAACAGGCCCATCTTTCTGTGGGCGGAAGATCCCAGGTTGAAAACTTTCCTCCAAAGCGTGATTGAGCAAGAGACAGGAATTAATATTACTGATTTACTACCCTGCTTCCTCTTATGTGGATCTGGATATGTTATTGTACCTGAAGCTATTCCTGGATTGAGTTTTCTTTTCCTCATTCTCCCACCGCCCCGCCCCAACTTCCAGGCTAATATTGATCCAAGCTGCTCCATTGGCCTCCCCCCTCCCTCCCCCCCTTGTAAAATAGAGCCATCTGCCAACACCTTCTGCCTCATCCTGGGACAGCATATGGATGTCATATCCTGTGGATTTGTAGGAATGAGCAGAAGCAAGCTCTGGGGGAATCGCTGGGAAGCAAAGAAACGAGGAACCCTGAACGGTTCTCACCGCATGCTCTGCTCTGCTGGTGACCAAAAGAGGGGAGAGTTGTTTTAGCTCCTGGAAGCATTTTTTTTTAAGCCTGGTTGAAACAGTCCATTTTAGTTTGCTACAACAAGGGAGCCAGTAGCCTGCTGAAAAGGGTTCCTCTGCAACTGCCATCGTTCCAGAGACCGGCCATGCTGGCAGTGGCTGAGGGGAATTGTATTCTAGCAGTGTGGTTTCCCTTTCCCATTTTAAAGGCAGCCAGAGTGGAGTTGAACAATAAAAATCACATCCTGCTCTTCTTTGTCTCTAGTGCTTTTTACTTAGAAGTAAACTGCCACTGAGCCTTAAAGGATGGACAACTTTTGGGGGGGAGGTTTGTATCTTGTGTCTTAAAGCATTGCTAATTGAATTGATTTTTCCCAAACAAGTTACTGGATGCCTCCAAATCAGTTTGGAAGATTCAGGTGCTTCCATGCGTTTACAGAACCAGCTTTTTCCTGAACCAGTTCAGTTCCGGTTCAGAGATTCCAACGCCTAGATCAGTTCAGTTTTCCAAATCAACTTCAGTTGTCCAATTGGATGAATTTTCCAAATGGAATCAACAACCTGAATTCAGAGGGATCTAATATGAGCTGATTTTTTTACAGATTGGCATTAGAATCATAGATATAGTGATCCGGCTAGTTTATTTCAGATTTGTTGGCACCCCATGAAATTTAGCTTTACCTATTTTTGTTTGATTGTAGATCAACGTTCTCCAGGCCAAGAAGAAATTTGAAATTCTGGATGCCGTAAGAATTTTATTAAGGTCCCCCTTCTTGCTTCCCCACCCCACAACTGACCTGTGAAGAGTAGAATTGATCACTAGGGATGCCGTAAACCAGGTTAAATTTCTCCCACACATGCAGCACGGAATGGCTTGGGTTGCCTTTTCTTTGACAAGGTCTTCGTGTCCTGGAGGGAGATCTTCTTTCAGCACCATTTTGAGAGAAATGCAGAGAAGGGAATGCCTCTTTTAGTCCATCTTGGAAGAGGCATCTTCATTTCTTTCACGTACACAGAAGGACCCAAATACAGGTTTTACGTTCTGTACCACCGGCCCCAAACTGCCACAGGTGTCACGTAGGAGGATGTAGTGGGTCATGTGTGAACTTCATGTCTTCCTTCCAGATGCTCTCCTTTATGCACGCCCAATACACATTTTTCCAGCAAGGTTACAGTCTCCTCCATGAATTGGATCCTTATATGAAGAAACTGGCTACTGAGGTGAGGAAGTAATTGAGTCTTTTTGGGAGTGGGGTGGAATAGAAGAAAACCAAAACCGGGGAAAGGAGATGCAGAGGAACAGAAGTTTGTCAAAGCTAGAAGAAAAGTGAAGGAAACAAATACCAAAAGAAAGGGAGTAGTGGAAGGAAAGAACACCAGGGGACTCTCTGAATGCCTTGTCCACAGAGTTTCATGGCTCAGCTCTTTGTTCATTGGCTGTTGAGCTTGGGACCTTCAGCTCTGGACCTTCCTGGCTCATGTTCCTCACCTAAGCTCAAGAGGAGAACCCTCTTGAGAAATCTTGAGTAGGATTGCCTGGTCTCATGTGCTCATCTTCAGCTGGTAGCTCTCCCTTGGCAACTGCCAGTATGATTTCTGGATTGTGGTCTTTGGGGTCACCCAAAGAGGCTGGCAAAGGGCAGCTAAACCTGTTCCCATTCACCTACTTGGTTCCTGATGTAGTTTAATTAAAGAGAAGCATCTTTCAGTAGAGTTAGAAAAAAATCCAGTCAGCCATCAATATTGAGTTAAGTTGGTTGGCGTTTTTCTTCGAATCATCCCTTTGTTCTGAATCACGAGGTCTAGAACCTTACTTTCTGACAGACGGATGGTTTGTGACACAGAGGTGCCTAAAATAAAGTAGGCAACCTGTGGCTCTTGCCCTGCTTTCAAAAGACCACCCCAGATACTGGTTTGAACTCTGTTCTTTCCCTACAGCCTGAGAGTGAGAGAGAGAGAATGGGTATGCTTTTGGCCTAGCCCCACCTACTTGGCTTTTAGCCCCACCCACCACCTGGACCCCAACCTAACTCATGTGGCCGTTGATAAACTGATAGTGTTGTCTGGCCTAGAGAGAGAAATTGAGAGAACGGAAAATAACCCTGTGACTTCTCTCCTATGTTTCTTCTCATTCATCCTTGAAGCTGGACCAGTTGGTGATCGACTCGGCTGTGGAGAAGAGGGAAATGGAGCATAAACACGCTCTTATTCAGCAACGGGTGAGTCTGAATCCTGAAGTCACACAAGCAGAGCAGCAGCATCCTGCTTTCAAGAATCCTCAGCCCAGTGCCTCAAGGAAATTCACTCAAGCATGACATGAAATCTCTGTTACTCCTCTCTTCTCAGACCCAGGCATCTGGTTAGATACATTGGATCATGCTTGTGTGTGAAAAGGTGCTTGCTTTCTCTACTGGATTAGAAGTTCTCTCTAGACTAGAATCCCGTTTCAAACAAGGGTTGGCTTCAAGTTTCTGTTAACTGCACCAGGGAAAAATCAACTTCCTTCGTTGTCCCAACTTATAAGAACGGTCCAGTTTAGGTGAAAATCTATATTATTCATTGATTCTCCTGTCTATAAAAAAATTAAAATGTAGGGAATTATATGCCTCTACCATATAATTAAGTTAAGCACAAGACTAATTCTAAAGCTTTTTTTTAAAAAAAAAACTTGATTCAGCAGGAAGTTTTCACGCAAGATGCATGTTAACAAAAATGCCGCTGCTGTATACTTCCAGTACAGCACTATCCAGTGGATTCTGTGGGTTGTATATAAAGCCCCTATACAACTTCTTTAGCTTGGAGGGGAAATGAGTGACTTTCCAACAGATTCCCACCAAATGTGGAGAAGCAAAAATGTTCTCTTACCTTCATCTCACACATCTGCCCAGTGGGCTTCTCCTCCACTTCTCCTGGCCCATCCTGCTTTATCAGCCAGCAGATGAGCAAGGGCTGAAGTCCTGTGGTTTTCCTTTCTCTTGGCCCACAGGGTTGGGCCTTGCCATAGGGCTGCATCAGATGGCAGCCCTAGATTCAGTTTCATGGATCTTCAAGAGAAGAGGAGGGAAGAATCAGGGGAATGAATTGGCCATATCATCTTTTCTCATTGCTGGGGGACGTTTTCCTCAAACCCAGACAACGTAACCTCTCCAAACATCACAGCTAACCGAACATAACTTGCATGCTTATTTAAGCCTAAGCTGGAACACAGGAAATGCCCACTGAATCCTCCTTCCTGTCTCCAGTATTAATGTGATATTGCCAGGGAGGGATGGTGGATGTAGGGTTGGGAGGAGAATAGACCACCAGCCAATCTGTGGTGGCAGAATTGAAATCCCACCATGCAGAATGGCACTGGTGGAAAAAGACATTTGGCAAAACAATTTGTGCATTTTATAGAGAGAGAGATGCTGTGTTGCTCTCTATTACTTCTTCCTTTCCTCACTTGTGGCCCTTGTCATGGCCTAAACCTTCTACCTGGCATCCTTGAGGTTTTTACAGATGTGCAGTTTCCAATAACACTGTTTATTTTCTTTCCTTTTTCTTCACTCCTCTTCAATGTCCGGCACACCCATCCAGACTCTTTTACAGGTGAGTACCAGGTTAAGTGTTCCCTCTTGGTGTGGCTTATAGAATTTATTTCAGATTATTGAAATGCCTCTGTCGTCTGTTCTGACTTCATTCAGACGCTGGTTTGGATTAGAGTTCAGGGTTCTTTGGTCTGGCTGGCACAAATGTTTGAGCGTATGCAGGATCATTTCTCTTAAACTCCCTTGTTGCTAGATCCGTTCTCGGCACAAGTAGGGAATATCCCTTCTGTGTCAACAGCCTTTCACGGCTTGGATTTAAATTCGATCCTCTGAACCGCTTTGTGTCACTCTTATTATTTATTTATATGTATTGGCTGCCCAACTCCAGTGGACTCTTGACGAGGGTATCTGCTTATTTGCCTCATAGTCATATTTTGTAATGGCTAAAGATGCAAATTTAGAGGGGAGAGAAGGCTGCCAAGATTCAGGAATGGGACTGCCGTTCCTATGTGTGTTTGGCTTTGCGAAGCAAGAAAAACTGGGGCACTTTTGTAGTTTACTTTAAGGCTTCCTTGTGTGACACATGATACATCCTGAGCATTAAAAGCTGAGCCAAATAGAAAACCCAGGGGTAAAGGTTTGGGGTGGGCTAGTCCCAATGTAAAAGAGAATCCATGAGAGCATTTTTCCCCCCATGTTCTTAGATGGGGAGGGCAAGGAATGGGAGATTGTTTTTTGGCAGAAAGAGGGCATATCTCCTTTGAATGAGGCTGTAATTTGCTTTTCCTTCTGGAGAGATCTGCCCCTAATGGTGCCCACCTTGGTGGAAGTTCATTGGATGACTCTGGACCAGTTCAAACAACTTAATCAGATCATTCAAAGACAATGCAGCAGCTTTTGCATCACGTTAACCTGGAGTAGCAGTATTTGTTGTTGTTTTTGGTTAGCATTGTGTGGTCTGTTTGTGGTTTAGTGTGTTTTGGGAGCTCAGAAAATGGATAAATTTAGTAAGCAGGTTCAGCTGACTGGGTGAGCACAACCAATGTCTCTCAGTCTAACCTACTTTACAGGCTTGTGGTGGTGGGGAAACATTGCTAGGTAACCTGTCCTGAGTTCTGAGAAAGGGCAGGATATGACACATAAATGATTGTCATGAGATAAAGTAATAACTTCTAGGTAAGGTAAAAATGAGGAAGAAACATGAGAGCATGAGAACTGGAGGTATTTGTGATGCCTTTTGTTTGTCTACCAGGTAGCATTCTGGTATACACTGCCTCGGAATGTGGAGGCTCTATTTAGCTGTTGCAGGTAATAGAACAATTCACTGGATCCGACAAAGCTGTCAATATAGCCTCATAAAGGTGCAGATATGGCAAGCCATTAAAAAATCCCAGCATTGACCAGAAGGAGATTCTGTGCCCCCCCCCCGCCTCCAAGCCATGGCAAATTGCTTAAAGAGAGGTGCAATTTGAGGCAAGCAGAATCCCCACCCCACCCCGCCAGGTTTTCAGGGGAGTTGGAGACCTGCCCGGCATGTGAAAGCACGGGAACAGAGAGAAAAGGAAGGCAAGGACACCAGGACTGGGCTTGTCACGTTGATTTAAGAGAAGGCTTGAAAAAAAAATCGATTAAAACGGGCTGGCCATATGGCCCTGTTGCACAGCATCCAACTGAGCAGGACAGAAATTGGGGTGGAGCAGGGAGAGAAGACCCATCACGGCAGGAGGCATCCCGCAGAGGAGTTGTGGTGGAGGGGGGCTAGTGAGCAACCTCGGTAGGAAGTGGTCGGCCTTAGGAGTCCTCAGGGTCAAAGTTCTTTGGGGGCGGGCTTGGGTGAGATTTATTTATTTTTGTCGTTTAGGCTCTGCCCTCTCCCTGCCTTTGCTGCTCTCCCCACTTCCATCCAGAGGCGACAGCTGTATGATAATGAGCTCATGCACTAAGCCGATTGATTCTGAAAGGAAAGCCGTGGGCCCTCGAGGGGAGGACCGAGGGGGGACGGGCAGGTGGTCCGCAAGCCAGCTCTGTGCTTGGGTTCACTCTCCCAGCGTCTCTTGCTCTGACAGGACCCAGCGGGCCAGCCTTCGAGCAAGGGAAAAACAGCAGCATAAGAGAGATTTTTAGCACGCAGCAGAAAACACCCTTCTTGGCTAGTAATGCCATGCAGAATTACCCGTTTGGAGCGTGATTGCTTGTATGCTCAGTGAGCCCAGCCAAACGCCACAACAGGGGCATTATGAAGATTTTTGGAAGACTGGAGTATCTTCTGGTAAGGGGGGGGGGGTCTTTTTCCATCAGGCAATTGAATGGGGGGAACAGCATCTCTTGGGGGTCTGAGAAGGAGGCTTGGAAAGGATTGGCTGTCTCCAGCTTGAGGTGCCAAAACTGAGCAGACTGCATGGCTTGGTTTGTGTTCAGAATGATAGAAGGGGGCATTAGTGCCATTGACTCTGTCGAGGCTCCCCCTCCCCTTTGTAAATTGATGCTGTGGTTTGGGGGCTCGGAAAGCACCCATTTTGCACAGGGCAGGTGAGAAAGCTGGTGTGCGCCCTTCCTGAGGTCCGTCTGGTTCAGGACCGCCTGTATGGGCTGAGAGCATCTTTGGAGGGGTTCAGGTGCTTCCCAGCTCATGAAAGCTGGATGGACTTCTTTTCACCACTCTTGCAACCTTTGACGTGGGGACGCTTGGACCCTTGAGCTGGCGCAGCCACAGAGGCGTAGTCCCACAGAGCAAAGGTCTCTTGAACGTCAGCCTTTGCTGGGCCTCTCAAATTCTTCCTGCTTTCCCACGTTGGGTTTTAGATGGTACGCCTCTGATCATGGCAGGGGAAGTGAAGAGGAGAAACAAAAGAGTGGTGTATTATGTCATTGTGGGTGCATCTTATGATAGCGTGGCTGAACCACAAAGATGGGGAAAGTGGGTGAGGATGGGCTTTAGCTCGCATTGTCTTGATCACATAAAGGTGCCAGAGAAGAACTAATTTCAAGAATAAAAATGAAGTACTAATTTCTCTTCTTCCAGGGTATGGCTGGTGGAAGTGGGGGAAGCAAACTAGGCCATGTGCTGTCTCCAAGCCCCTCCTTTGCAGTCTTAAGAAAACTAGCATATCAGGTTCTGAGACCAGCTAGATTTCTAGGTGCAAGGGTTTTTCCCCAGTATTGGGGGTGGGGTAACATGCATGGCTACAGCTGAAACATGTAGTACTTTTTTCTCGGAAAACTTTTGCCTTTCGGCACTTGTATAAGCTGGCTCTGCAAGGGAGCGCTAAAGGTATGACATACAAGGGAAAAGAATGTGGAGGGAAGAGGAAAGAAGTAAGCTCAGTCACAGCTCTTAAAAGTTACACAGCTGATTATTTGACCCCAGTGATACAGTCATCACGATTTTTTTTCTCTCTCTGACGATATTTCTCTGTTGCCAGAAATCTGTGCTTTTGTTTGATTTTAATTCTCTCCTTCATCATCTTTGACCAATACAGATTCTGTATTTTAGGGTAAAATTGGAATAAAGATGTGACACTCTGGCAAGATGGGGGAGGAACCAGGGGGAAAATGGTGAAAAAATGTGTTTCCCTGTTATTCCTTGGTGGGGGGGAACAGTTCCCTGATTTTCCCCCTATTCCTCTCTCCTTAGATTTTGCATCATTTCCATCCTATGATCACTCTCTTAGAATTTGCTATCTCTTTGTGTTGGCATTTGATGTTTCCATAGAAACAATTGTCCGATGTCATTTGAAAAAACCCTCTCTGTTATATAAATTCAAATCAAACAGGAAAGGAAAGGCAATGGAAATGGCTGAGGCTGGGGAGCGGGATGTTCATAGCCTGTGATTTATTGACATAGTAGGAAAAAGGATACACAAGAGGAGCTTTTAACAGAATTCTTGAGTGTGCATTTTATGGCCAAGTACTCTGCACCTATTGTGGTAGATCTGTACCATCTGCAATTTTGGCTTGCATTTCCATTTCTGGAATCACCAGTCCCTGTCTTCCTGTCAGATCAAGCTCATTTTTTTAGCTCCCCAAAATAGAGTTTTACATTCCCTGCTTTCCTGAATAATAAACAGTTTGTGGGCGTGCAGGAAAAACAGACTTTCTTGCAAGAAGGGGTAAGCCACAGGCTACAACTTTAGCCTCTGTTAGGTCTCTTGGTTGACAGTGGATCAAGTTTAGGCAGCAAATTTTCTGTCCATTCCACATGGTTCCTTTGTCCATCTAGTTCAGGGGTGCTGCTGATATTAATTTATTACTTGTATGCTACATGTGGGGTGGGGGTGGGGGTTGGAAGGCTGCCCCTGGTGCTGTAGGAGATTGCTTTGATGCGCAACATTTTTGCCAGTCACGATGGGGAAACAGGAAGTAGCCAATGTCTCAGTTTCAATGATAAAAACAGGGTCGAATTAAACAGGTTACTTTAGACCAATTTGGACACTTTGCAAGGATGGGCAGATGTGTTTTTCAGCTCTGAATCCAGTTGGGTTTGATTTGCAGTTTGGTTCAAACTGGAGTCAGAAAAGGGATTTGCCCATGGCCTAAAGTTCACCAAAGCAACTGACTGCTCTAGATGGCTTTTTAATTAAAGCGTAAACTTTCAGAAAAGCTCAGTTATGCATACCACCCTACCTGTAACGTGTGTGCATGGTAATAATAGCCACCAACTGGCTCAGGCCATCACGGTTCACGATCAGGCTCTCCGGCTGGGCAAAAGCTGGGACTGAGGTGGCTCTCTTGCTATATCACTCTATATCTGTGTCATCAAGGCTGAACGACGTGTGGCGTATCTAAAGGTCTGCAGCATTTCTTTCCTTTTTTGGGCGGGGGGGGGGTGCCTTTATTAAAGAAAAAGAATGATGTAATGGAGTGAGCAATAATTTTTCTACTGTATAAAAACACTAACACAAAATATGAATTTCAATCGGGAATTATAAATAGACCTTATATAATGTAAGATTCCAATCGGAAAAGACAGACAGACAGACAGCCTTGGAAAATTGGGCCAAGACCACTCTTAGCAGCGCACTGTTGCAAATGAAGCGTAGTTTTTTCCTTCCAATATAAGATAAATTTTAAATACAACCCATCTCCTCCCACGAAACAATATAATTATTGATGCCTTGATAAATTCCAAATATTGGGGATATTGCAAAGAAGAACGCAGGGGTCATTGACAAGCGGTGATCGCTCAAGTTGATAATCCTGCAGTTTGGGTCCAGAATGTGGTAACAGAATAGAGCAAGCTCAAACCAAACTATGTTCCGATCTTTGAACCCACAACATAGTGATCTCATTAAACCATCTCTGAGGTACCCATTTTGCATGAAAGAAAAGTGTCTTTCATCCTCTCTTCATTTTAAGATCAAAAGAGACTGATTTCACATTTAAAACAGTTGACAAAAGCAGAACATTCATGCTTATTCTTCCAAAGTTGTGTCAATTTCATCTCCTTCCTCTTTTTATAAAGTTTCCTTCTTGCTCTAGGATTCTCAGTTAATTTCTGGAGGTTCTTTAACAAATCTAGTAAGCCAGAAGCTGGGTTTAATTTTTTTTTTTTTTTTTTACACAAAACATTCAAATCACAAATGCCAAACTTGAACAAACTGCTGAAAAATGCTCTCTGGCAAATGGAAACTCTTAGAAAAATGGCTACAACGGGGCAAAGCAGTCGTTTTCCATGTGTATCTTAGGCTGAATGTCAGGGCTGGAAGCTGGTTCCAGAGAAGCGGGGGCTTGGCCAAAATGCCGGAGCACTGGGGGCACTGGTCATATTGCTTTTATTCTCTTTAATGTGACGTGAGCCTGAGTGAGCCAGCTTTAGGGTTTGGGGTGGGATGCACTCATCCTAAGAAGAGAGGATGGCTTGTTGCCTAGCAACTGGGCATGCCTGAGGCCGTGCTGCTCCGAATGAGCAAAAGGCTTTTAAGCCAATGGTTCTCCTTGCCTTGAAACTTCCTATTGCTTTGGCCCTTGTTTTTATTGTGCAACTTAAGATGCCTCAAAGGAGGAGGATGAACATGGCACCTTGCACCAGAAAGGAGGCAAGGGTGGAGGCAACCCAGAGTGCAAGAGAATCTTAGAAGTACAGTGGTACCTCGGGATACGAACTTAATCCGTTCTGTGACTCTGGGTGTATCCCGAGTTGGTCGTAACCCGACACAAATTTCCCCATCGGGTTCAATGTAAATCCAGTTAATCCGTTCTGCCCTCCGAATTTGGTCGCACCCCGAAGCAAATTTTCCCATAAGGTTCAACGTAATTACCGTTAATCCGTTCTGACGTCCGCGGACCACGCATCAGGGGCGGGAAAACGGCCGGGCGCTGCGCGGCGGGAAAACGGCCGCAGACCACGTGTCAGGGCGGAAAAATGACCGTACCCCAAGGCGGAGTTCGCACATTGAGGTAAATTTTTGCAGCCGGAGCTGGTCGTAACCCGAAAAGTTCGTTAGTAGAGGCGTTCGTATCCTGAGGTACCATTGTAAAGGGCTCTATCTGGCTTCATACTTCTAGGAAGTTTTAATTAGGAGGACTAAGGCTTTGAGGCAGAGGGCTGCCAACATCCCAGAATGAGAGGAGAAATTGTATACAGAGGATCTGTGTTTAACAGCACACACTGAGCAGGGTTTGCATATTGCTCTAAGCCATGGTTTCTAGAATAAATCACATTTGGCTGAGTATCCATACCAGACATGACCATACGTTGCGGTTTTCAGATCCTGGTGGCTGGATTCACTTGGCACATGGAGCCTAAACTTGTATTTTTAGAACTTGTTTCAGTTGTTCTCAACTTATTATAGATGGTTTGCTTTTTCAGGAATTGTTTTGAGGATGGAAAGCTGGATAGACCTCTTGTATGTAAAATAAAAATAATTAAACCAAACCACATTGTGGCTTAAAAAAGAACTATGAAGCCCTCTGCTGGCGTTCTCATTCGCACATCTGGATGACTCATGACTTGCTTAACTATGATGTATTGACATAAACCCACACTTAGTACAAGATTATTTTTTTTTTTAATGGGAAGGGGCATCCAAGCCTTTTGTAAAAATGCGTTTTGATAGTGGGGGAGTCTTTCTGAACATTTTTTTGCAAGTGAGTGAGGCTGGGATTTTCCTGGCTTTCGGCTTTTTTCCCGCCATCGTTCTTTCAATCATGTTATACTTATTGTAGGACTACTGCTACAATTTTTGAGTCTTTCCCATCTGGTCATTGGTTCTCAGCAATCATGGCTGGAAGGAGCCAAAAGAAAGGAGATTGGACGGCCACAGGAATCCCTGGGGCCATAGCATCAGAGTTCCAATTCCTCACTAAGCCAAAACCAAACGAATTCTGTGATGGCTTAGCATAAAGGATGAATGTGGCTGAAAGGTTGTAACCTGCTACATTATCTGACTGGGTCAGCTTTCACCCAGATTATGACCACAATCCTACTTAAAGTATCTGCCCAAATCAACCTTCTTTAGCATAAAGGTATTTAGGATTGCTTTGTTGTATTGGCCAGACAAAGCAGTCCCAACATTGGGTCATCTCTTTTCCCTTCTACCCTCTACTTTGGACCTTTAGGACTTCTCTTACGATGAATCCAAAGTGGAATTCAATGTTGATGCTCCCAACGGAGTGGTGATGGAAGGCTACCTCTTCAAGAGAGCGAGCAATGCATTCAAGACCTGGAACCGGTAAGCCATGGGGGAGTTGCCCTGGAACGGCTGCATCTTGGAGGGTTGGGATGGTTAGAACTAGGGATGGGGAGAACCAGGTTCAAATCTCCTCATAATGGGCTAGCCCATTTCACTGCCCTGCCCTGCCCAGACCAGTATTTCATCTGAACAAAGTCAAGGTGTTCTCCACCCTGGTTCCCTTCAGATGTTTGCCGGGAGTTCTGGGAATTGACAACTCACTTATACAGTTATCAGCCTTATGAGATAGTCCAGACCAGAAGCACACCCAGAAGTACTAGCTTTAACTTTATTGTAAGGTTACATTAACAGAATCTTGCAAGTCTGAAAGTTTCTCTCCCCCCTTGCCTTTACAGCCCAAGAAACTAGGGAGGGTCCCTTCTGAGATGTTTGCCACATCCCCATTCCTTCTGTGGGCTCAGCTGCCCCTTATCTGACCATTGTCTAGTCTGCAGCTGTTCCTCCTGTCTCCCAAGGTCATTCCCATACACCATTACATCAGGGCACTAGGTTGTGGAAGGCCATGCTAAATTGGCCATGTGACAACTATTTGTCAAATCCAATACTGTACCTAAAAGCTTTTTAGTCACTGTTTTCAGAATCTTTTCCAAGTCTCCACTTATTCTGAAAGACAAGAGGTGGCTGTCCATCCTCTTTCAAGCTGTTTTTGTTCTCCTTGGTTCATCTGTCCTTTTCCTTCCTGCTATTTGTTTCTCTTTGCAGGAGGTGGTTCTCCATACAAAATAGCCAGCTGGTATACCAGAAGAAGCTAAAGGTTAGTTAAGTTCCCTACTTCCAATGACTTGGTCAACTTAGCTGATTGGCACACTGATTCACAAGGCTTAAAAACTCTACTGTATGGAGGAGGGTATAGACAGGGGCAGATCTGTGATTGCAAAGCTGCTGAGGCAGCCTTAGCTGTTGAACTGCAACCTACAGATTGTCATCCCTGGATTATTTCGAAGTGGGTCTACCTTTTGGAATATTCTTTCCCCTGGAATTTGAGAAACTATAATATGTTTTAGGCACTCATCAGACCATGATCTCTCCTGTTTGAATGTTTTTTTTAAAGTTTAGATCTGTGGGATAGAGAGGGTGTTTTTTAATCATTGAAATACTCTTTATATAATTTGATGATGATGATGGTTTGCATTGTAACGTTTGAGTGCCACACCTTGACATATTTTTTCTTAAAGCAAGGAAGGATATATACATTCAAAATAAAAAAAAAATGGATAACTAAACAGGGTCACCATGAGATATCAAATCCAGTCCAGTCTTCAGTGGAGTACATTCTAGGAATACTACCAAGCTCTCAGAAAAAAAATTGCAACATCTAGATGGAGTCTGCAATCCTTCCTTGGATGCTCAGGCTGAGATTAAACAAATGTAAGGCTTGTTGAGTCAGCACACAACTTTTGAGGAAATGGAATCAGATGCTTCCATGCATCCCTGTGTCTGCTGTGTGGATACAAGGAAAAAAATACCTGGGGACATTTCTTCGCCCAATTTCTATTTTGGCCTTCTCACTCATGCTCTTGTTGCTATCTGCCCATCTTCCCCATTTATTTGGGGGAGAAATGACTCCCCTTATGTAAAAGGAATGTATCCCACGTTTTGATTCAAACAGAACATATTACAAAATATATAAAAAAGGACACTACTTCAGTGTGCACTACTGCCCTCTAAGAGTACGCAGACCAGTTGCAGAGATTCTTACACCAATGTCTTGTTCTTCCCCTTCTAGGATGTACTCACAGTGGTGGTGGAAGACCTCCGACTTTGCACAGTCAAGCCTTGCGAGGACATAGAACGGAGGTTTTGTTTCGAAGTTGTCTCTCCCACCAAGTAAGTTGCGTGTTTCTTAAAAGAAGAGAAAAGAAATCAATGGGTCATTTGTTTCTTCATGTCAGCAGCTCTCTTGAAAAGAGGCTGAGGAAGGAGAAGGGAAGGGGAGATAGAGAATAAACAAGGAAGTTACAGGCAGCAAGTTTAGTGAGCCATGTGGGCAGGTTATCTTTGGAGGCTGAGTTACTTGAGCCATCTCTACCACTAGATGGAAGGTAAAGCAACCACTTCAGATATTTAGAGGGATGGGAAAGAAAAAGAATTTCTGCTTTCTTGGCCATTCATTCATTCATTCATTCATTCGCTTTTTCTGCTTCACAACAATTTCTCCATCCAAACAAGAAACCAGGTCTCTCGCTTAAAAAAAGGCCTGATGTTCCTCTTCCTACACTGATTCTGGTTTAGTCCTCATACAAGAAAACATATAACTGGCAGTTTGATAGAAGGGTGCCTTTGGAGTCCAATGACTTCTCCCTTACTCTATCTGGCTTTGTTCGTTCCAGTAAGTCATGATTTGTTTAACCACAACTTGTTGACCGAGCCATAATTGGATACATTCACACATTGCTACAAATTCCAGGTTTGGAAGGGCAAAATGTTGGAATTAACCATCAAGAACTGCTGAGCTTAGCAAAGTGAAATTGTTTGCCTCCAACACTGAGAAGCCCTTGCGGCTGTTACTCCAAGCAGACATAATCGACAAGTAATAAGCAAAGAGGAAATTAATATCTACTGGTGTAAAACAAGGTTGAGAACAGGAGGACCTCTTTGGACCAGACCCTGATTCTGTTTCTCCTGGTAAGCAACTCTTCCCTTTTTCCCTTTGCAGGAGTTGTATGTTACAAGCCGATTCAGAGAAACTGCGCCAGGCGTGGATCCAGGCTGTCCAAGCCAGCATAGCTTCCGCTTATCGAGAAAGCCCTGATAGCTGCTACATAGAAGTGAGTAGAGCGGTCAGCCAGAAGGATGTAGGACAGAGCCCCTCATGGGCATGAGGAACATACTCATAAATTGATCATAGAAACTAGAAAATGGATATAGGGCATCCTTTTTTTTCATAGCCACAGGAGGCATTTGTATCAAATCAGCTTCGAGATTATCCTTTAAAATGGTACAAAAATATTTTTTGGCTGGATTAAGAGAAATTGAGAAGCCAAAGAAAAATGGTCTCCCTGAGAGACGCTTGGCAAGCCGCCTTTTCATCTGACGTTTCCCTTGTGGGCTCTTTTCTTGCTCCAGAAATTGGATCGAACTGCTTCTCCTTCAACTAGCAGTATAGATTCTGCCACCGATTCCCGGGACCGAAGTGGGAAAGGGGAAACCATCCTGCAGAGGGTGCAGAGCATTTCGGGCAATGACCAGTGTTGCGACTGCGGGCAGGCTGATCCCCGGTGGGCGAGCATCAACTTGGGCATCTTACTATGCATTGAATGTTCAGGGATACACAGGTATTTCCTGCGTGCCTCCTTGGGTGCTAAGAGTGTCAAAGTACCTCCAGTTTTTCAACTTGCACCAGAGGCTGTTCTCCCTCCACATGAGAGAGTTATCTCAGAACATGTGCACCAGTTGAAAAGTTGGTTGCAATTTGATTTGGCTTGGCAGGAGTGGAAGCTGACCACTTCTCTTCCCCTTGCCCTACAGGAGTTTGGGAGTTCACTGCTCCAAAGTGCGGTCACTCACCTTGGATTCTTGGGAGCCAGAATTATTGAAGGTAAAGACCAAATCCCCAATACCTAAAAAGTATGTGGTCAAAAGAGGAAAAAATAGGGTCCAAATCACATCTTGAGTAGAACAACTAGGCACAGGATCTCTTGAGGAGGAAAAAGCTAAAACTTAAGGAGGCAAACGTTCATGTTTCCCACACTCTATTTTGCATTGACTTCGAAAAAGTAAGACTCTAAACCAGTGTTTTTCAAACTTGGCAACTTTAAGATGAATGGACTTCAACTCCCAGAATTCCCCAGTCAGCTGGGAATTGAAGTCTGGGAGTTGAAGTCCACTCATCTTAAAGTTGCCAAGTTTGAAAAACACTGCTCTAAACCTTGCAATTTTGGGGAGGAGAAAAACGTAGTTAAGAACCAGTACTGCATTGAAGAGGGTTGGATTTGGGCTGGGGAGAGCCAGGAAGAGCTCCAATCCTGAAACTTGGAACTGAAGAAGCACCAGGTGGGCCTCTCTAGGGAGAACATCCCAGAACGAGGACATTGCCACTGAGAAGGCCCACAATATGATTTGAAACAGGGTGTTGTGTGTAAATGGGGAGGCCAAAAAAGCAACTTTCCTTCTCATGCTTTCCTATTTTTTCACATGCTTTTCAAAAGCTGATGTGTGAGCTGGGCAATGCTACCATGAATCAGATCTACGAGGCGCAGTGTGAGGAAATGGGGCTTAAGAAGCCAACTGCTGGGAGCTCGAGGTAAAACTTCTACTGTGTCCCCCTGCCCACCCCTCTCTGATGTTTTGGTTCCTCCATGTCTGCTTCCCCATGAATTAGCAGAGGAACCCTATCTCCCAGTCTATGACTAAATCAGTATTTTAAGTGATTTGGTAACTTAAATAAACTTTCCTTTCTTGCACATACTGTAGCTGTGTTTAGACAACACACATAACCTGGTTAATGGATTAACTGTTTTCTGGGTTTGCACAGTGTATCAAACCATGTATGCACAGTGCACAAAGAGAGATAAAAATCCTAACTGTGGTCCGTATTAACTGAGTTTAGCATGTTGGTGTGCCAACACACAGGATGGACTTGAGAAATTGTTTCCTCTCAGGCAGGACAAAGAAGCATGGATCAAAGTCAAATACGTGGAGAAGAAGTTTCTGAAGAAGCTACCTTCTGGGGAACCTCTGGCTGAGAACGAACAGAAACCCCGCCGCTGGAGTGTGAAGAAGTGCCAGAGGCGCAATAGCTCTACGAAAGCACCCACTACCCGTAGGAAGTATCGGCACGAAGCAGGAAATGCGTCCCCAGCAGCACACTCTTCAGGTAGGATATCAACCTCAGGATGCCCAAGCTGGCAGCTACTTTGTGTGGTGGAGAGTTTGATGGTTTGTTGACACGGTGGGGCTTTCCTGATATTACTAGAGAGGGAAAAAATGTGAAATGGTGTTATTTATTTCATCCTGAAGTATGTGGAGCTCAGAATAATGTAACGCTGAATGTTTTGTCAGGTGCAGTTTCAGCATATTTAATTTTATAAAATTTCCTGGGACACACATGTACGTTTTTAAGTACTGTACCTTGTTCGTCCTGACTTCAGGAACTGCCTTCAATCCTTCCAAACATATAGTTACACAATGAAGATTAGAAATCTGTTCTTGCATTTTTGCTGGCAAGTAATGATCGTGTGGCAACCTTTGGCGACTGTATGAACACAACTATGCAGCTTTCTTGGCAACGATACAGAAGCGGAAGCAGCTTCCCACTGTTTTTAAAATTTCCTAGCCTTGCCTCCAGCCCTGGGATTCCCTTGAGGTCTCTCATCCAAGAACTAACCAGGTTTGAAATTAGCCAAAGTCGTTCCGCTGCAGCCACCTAAAACACAAGCTGAAGTGGGTCACATATCGTGCTATGATATAATGGGGTTTGGATTGGGCTTGGTGTGCTCTGAGGTTTGCCAGTAACAAGTCATGATTAGGGGCCACCCCAGCATTGTGATTTCTCCAATAAACCGTGGTTAAAAAATCCTGGCTTTGCATTTTTATAAACACAGCTGTTGGCATGTGTGGGTGTGTCTGCGTTAGAAAAATAGTAGTAAAGTTTAGTTTTCAAACAGCTGCCACCTTGGAAAGGAAGTTCCGGCGAGATTCCCTCTTCTGTCCTGATGAACTGGATTCCCTCTTCTCGTACTTTGATACAGGAGCAGGACCACGCAGTAAGTATGGTAGATTCATCCATAATCCCTCACACAGCTGTAACTCAATGCTCAGCCCTAAGAGAGAAAGGCGGCAAAGGAGGAAACACCGATCATAATTTTTCTGGACCTTCTCAAGTTCAGTGGTGGGTTTACCCTCCCTTCTCCCTTGTTCTGTTCCAAACTTAAGCAGTTTGTTAACTTTCTTTCTCCCTCCCAAAACTCCCTTCTTTCCCTTTATGAAGAACAAAATCTGGTTCTCAGCGATGCATTTTTAAAAAAGAATAAAAATCGCAGTACTTTCCTGTACGCTGCGCAGCATCATGTTCTGTCCTCCTCCCTCCTAGGTGGGAACCAGGCATCCGTCCAACAGCCTGTGGGTGCCGGTCCATGGAGTGAGACCAGCAATGGCCCTGGGGGGAGTGGTTCACCATTTCTCCTGGATGGAGGTAAGGCAGTAGAATATTACTTGAGTCAGTTGCCGCCTGGCTCTGTCACCAGATATAGGGCCTCCATGGACAGCTAATATCTTATTGTGCATCTGGCAGCCTCACAGCAGCAAGCTCTGGGGCCCCATGGCCCAACTTCCCAGAAGTACCTGGCTTTGATTGTGGAAGCAGGATCAGGGGCATCCAACTTTGGCTGAGAGCCAAGCCTGGTCTTTGAAACATGTCAGATGCCTGCACACCCAAAAATGGGCAGGTGCAGTCTAAAGAAGTGAGTGAGACCAGGGCAGAAACTAAGTTTGATTAAATTTAAATGGAACTGTAATTATAATCAAGTTGAAAGTCAACGTATTTCTCTCCTAATTGTTCACTCTCCCTGACTTTTCTTAGCTTGCTCATCTGCCTCCTACCCAGAGAGCTGAGACTTGCCCTGTGGGACAAAACATAGTTTCTCTGGCAGATTTCTCTCTCCCTTAACTCATTGGTCCCCCATTCCTATTACTAAGGAGGTATCTTGAGGGGGGGAGGAATGTCAGGAAATGACATTGGTCCATCGTGCACTGGATGTACCTCACTAATTTAAAAAGGCAAACTCAGCACTGATTTGTATTGTGTCCCTGGTTCCCTCTCTCTGCTGAGGACCATTGATTAGGGATGTTCACTGCCTGGTTCCTTTCTATGGAGCTACCAGGCACCCAAGTTTTAATACAATTTAGAAATCCTTCCACAAACAGAATCACACCAGTGGCAAGGGATTTCAAATGAAATATGGGGCTGGGGGAATTAGGAAAGAACTGGTGGGAAAGGAAAATGTTTCAGGAAAGGGGTAGAGACTCTTTGGGGCAAATGTGGAGACCTGGCAGGCCAGAACTTCCCTACTTGATGAGCAACCAGAAGAGAAGAGGAGCAGGAAGATTAACTAACTAACATAGGAAAGGACCAGTAGATCATGATACCTATACATTGAAGTTTACTTGGTTCCTGCTTTGATCCCATAGGTCTAAGCAGCGACAGCGGACTGGGGGGCAGCACAGACGGGAGCACAGACGTCTTGGTGTTTGGCTCGGTGGTTGATAGTGTCACAGAAGAAGGTGAGATCTACAGCAACAGAAGAGGCAGCAGGAAATTCCCCCTTTGCCCAGTGCAGATTTCAGCTGTAGAATTCACCACCACATCCTACAGTAGCGGCCACCAGGCTGAGTGGCTTTAATAGCATGTGGAGATCAGAGAAGAGGGATAGGAAGATCAGTGGTGGTTGGTCACAGTGGCTAGCTAATCAGTGGCTACCTCAAGTAGCAAAGACATTTTATCTTGCTGGGAGACACAAGCTTTTGAATCAATGCTTCCAGAGGTCTCATTCTGTTCTCCTCCTCCCTGCAGAGTGTGAAGTATCCGAAGAATCCAGCGGGGAAGTCGAAATTGAGCAAGAGGCCTCTGACTTGGAAGACCTGAGGGAGCTACATCCTGGTTTACTAGTGTATAAGGCTTCACGGGCCAGGAACCTGCCAGTAATGGCAGAGGCCCTGGCCCATGGTGCCAGTGTCAACTGGGTGAATGACGAAGATGAGAACAAAACCCCGCTGATCCAAGCTGTCATGGGGGTAAGCAGTATCTACATGTTGCCGTGCCAACTTTGAGATTGCTCCATCAGGGTAAAGCAGGACTGACCTGCCTATGGGCCATATGTGGCCTTCATCAGCACCACCTAGATTTCACAGTTTCCTGCTATTTTTAGGCCTGAAGCTCTACTCAAATGAAGAAGAACCCCAAGTATCTTCCAAAATTTGGAGGGGGAGGGATAATGGACTCTTTCCTCAAAGTTATGAAGTACAGCCCCCAGCCACCAAAAAATTGCTCACTTTATCTGTGTGCTCTAGCAAGAGTGTGTGACTAAAAGATAGCTATTGCCAGGTTAGAAAAGTGTATGTGTGCGTTTCTAGCTGAGGCCTTGTTCAGGCTGTTGTGCAGTAATGCTCGACTGTAACGTAAGAGAAGCCCAAGACTCCAAAACTAACCTTTCTTTCTCTGCCTCCTGCAGGGCTCCCTAATAGCCTGTGAATTTTTGCTCCAGAACGGAGCAGACGTTAACCAAAGAGATATCCGAGGGCGGGCACCTTTGCATCATGCCACATATTTGGGCCACACTGGGTAAGTCACTTGCTGTGCCTTCAGTTACAAAGAGAAGGTGGTTTTGATTCAAAATTCTGGGGCGTGGGGAGGCCAACCACTCTTTGCAGAAGTCAGCTTTTCCTCTGTGCATCTGCAGCATCACGTCATGGAGCCGTCATTGCTCTGTGCTCCTTATTCTCTCTATAAGGTCTGAGCAGCATCTGAGCAAGGCAGATCAAAAGCCGGAGATGTCAGCATCCTAGCTAGCTGGTTTTCAAGGCATTAGCAAGAGACCCAGGTGCATGTCACCAGCATGACATGAATGATGAGGTTGGGAACAAAACTATTGGCCTGGGTTAGCTGGAGGCAACTACTGATGTCTCTGACCCAGACAGTAGTGCCCATCCTTTGCAGGCAGGAAGTCTGAATAGAGGAAGCTATCCAGCATAAAGTAGTTTCCTATGAAAGTCTAGTGTAATGCATTATTGTCCTTCTCCACCACAGGATATTCTTGGCTGACCTAATTTTTCTCTCCAATTTCTCTCTCTTCTTTTTAAATATTTGGCAGCCAGGTCTGCTTATTCCTAAAGAGAGGAGCCAACCAGCACGCAGTTGACGAGGACGGGCAGGACCCCCTCAGCATCGCAGTCCAGGCCGCTAATGCGGACATCGTGACCTTGTAAGTGGGTCCTTGCTGCATCAGAGATGAACTGCATGTTGGGGCTCGAAGTTGCTGGTCCTGACCTGGAAGCCGAACACCCAGGTCTAGAGATGGATGTGGCCAGTTGAGTGTGTATGAAAACTTTATGGCCCAAAAAAAGAGATCAAGGCATAGCTTTGATAGACCACCACCTTAAGCAACTGTGCTGCTTCCTTAGTGCTGAAGGTAGCAGGATTTAACTCCAGCTGCCCATTTTTTCCATGTTTGAACCAAGCGCTGTTTCCTGGAGGAACTCCGTTGGCTAACTAAAATTTCCCTCCGGGTCTCGTCCTGCAGGCTGCGTCTGGCTCGGATGAACGAAGAGATGCGTGAAGCCGAGGGCCCCTTTGGGCATCCAGGTCAATATACCAACAATAGCCCTACAGAGCTTCAGTACCGAAAATGTATACAGGAGTTCATCAGCCTTAACATAGATGAGTGTTAGTGAGAACTTCGGCAACCCTGCCGCCACCTCTGCGTTTGGGTCAAAATTTAAGGAAGCTGAACTGAGCCCAAGAAAAACAAAACAAAAAGGAAACAAACTCTAGACATGTGTTTTGGGATAGGGGAATTTGCTGTCCGAAGGTTTCCATTCAGAAAACTAAGAGTGGATGGGCTGAAAACTGCACAGCGAGAGAAGGAGAGCGAGAGAGGACCCTTAAAATCAACTGAGATCAGATTTTTTGTATTTGGTTCAGGAGTGGGTGCATCTGAGCTTAAATCTGCCCTTCAGTTTTCCCAAAAAACCAGTTGACTGGCCAAATGTCCTCTCCAGGCTGAAAAGCAGGGTTTGGAGTAGAAATGTTTTTAGGAGGAGGGAGGAAGGAATTGAACATCCATTTGGAAAGTGATCCCAAATTGAACCTGATGGAGGCATACTCTTAATCTCTCTCTCTTCCTCTATCTGTCTCTCTGTCTTTGTCTTGTGCACACTCTTTGCAATGCTTACGGCCATCAGCTTGCGGTGGGAACTCCAGATCAGTTTGAGGGAAAACAGACACGCAAGACACAAGCATATATACACACATACACAGTAGCACGTGGTTGGGAATGAGATAGCCCCATTTGAGTGTGGAGCAGGCAGGGGTGAAGTTCAACTGGGCCACCAGTTTGGTGGGTCCTCAGCACGTGCTGCAGTTCGTGAATCAAGAGGCATGGGGAAGGACCTCGCTCCCATGCTCTCAGGTTCTTGCAAGCCAAACGCTTCCTCTGGTGATGACTGATTTATTGTGGGAAATTAACCAGGAGGTTAGCTTAGCTGGTTAAAGCCATAACTCAGCCACTTCCAAGTTGAGGATGCAATCCTTGTAGGGTGAAGACAGATGTTAACTCACGCTAGGCTGGTTTGGAAAAAAACTTGGCACATGCAGTAAATGCTCACCTTTGCACTGAGAGGGACGGAGTTCTGCATGTTTTCAGGAAAGGTTGGCCGAGGGTGGTGCCAGGTGGCCAGCACTGGTGAAGTCAGTGACCCAAATGTTCAAATAGTCCATCACAGAATGTTCCTACCCCTTCTGGAAAATTCAGAACAAGGGTTTGAGTTGAGACAACTTCCGAAACACTTGATCTGGACCTTTATGAGATACCTCTTGGTCCAGTCCTCAGAGCTCTTCTGTAATTGTCCTTAAAAACTTCCTTGATGAAGGACAGAGAGAGGAATAAACAAATCAGGGACAGCTGAAAGATAACCTGGCCTCCCAACTGATTTTGGACTAGTTCTCCTGGAGGCAATCAACCTGTTTCCAGTTACTATCTCATAATCAAATGCACCTCCATAGTGAAAAATAAAAATCCTTGCACGTAGAAAATTAGCATGTCTGGGACATCCCTTTCTTCCTCGTGTGCTGGTTTTCTCTGCCCTTGAATTTCCTTACTGTATTGGAGGAAAATGTTGTCATTATTATTGACACGTAAAGGAGGCAGCCTGCCTAAATGGATACAGAGGAAGAAATCTGTCTCAGCACATGTCTTTTATAAGCTGTGCTTCCATCCGACACATTCAGAGTGTGGAAACAAACTGAGCGCCTCCAACCAGGGGACAAATGTGCCCGCGTATCCTTGAAAGAATACCTCTGTCTTCGTTCTTCAACTCTTGCGCCTATCTTCACCCTTGACTTACCAAAGTGGTGAGGCTTGGAAGAATGCACTCATCGCCGACGATGGGTTTTTTCCCCCCTTTTTCTTTCTTTCCTTCCCCTTTTTTAAAAAGAAAACACAGCCACAGCCAGGGAGCAGTGTAATGTCTCTCTCTTCTCACTTCTTGAAGCAACATTTAGCTAGATAGCTAGAACAAACCTGGGTGGGAGGGTGGTTTATATCCCTAAGTAACTGTGAATTCCCTGATCAAATCTCTTGGGAACTGGGGAAATTCAGAAATGGTCTTTTTTGCATGCGCACTCTTACAAAGGCTGTGATTCCCCTTCTCACCAGTGCATGATTGCAGAGGGCTCACAGAATCCTGGGATTCAGGATATTGGGGGTGGGTGGGCACTATTTATTTTATTATGCTTTTTTTGTAGAACAGGAAACAGTTATTCTCGGAACCCACTTTGGGGTTTTAGATGGTCTCGATCAGAAGACAGGTTTTACTTTAGAGTTAGAAAAGTAGGCAGTTTCTCTTGAGAGTCATATGTAAAGTCCAAAGCATCCGCTGGTCCAGTGATACTTTTAGGGAAGAGGATGGATGGAAAAAGAGAGTATTCTTTCTTTTCTCAGAGTAATGAGTAATCTCTGCAGTGCCTCCTTTCTTTCAGGCAGAGGGGAGGGATGTCTTTGGATGGGCAAGGCAGTTCTGTTCTTCATCTCATACTGTTGCATCAAATCATCGTCTTCTCCTTTTCAATCTCGGGCTAGGACATATAGAGATGTTTATTTGATTTGCGCAATCTGGAAGTTTGGTCATTATGCTTTGTGAACCGTGGTCTGTGACTTAGAGTCTTCTTGTACCAGCTGTGGCTTTTGCAGCAAACTGGGTTTAAGTAAGCCACGGCTTTGAATAAGGTGTGAGTCCAGGCACATTCTCATAATTCTTCCTTCAGATTTGCAATTGAATCTGGTGGTGGTGGTGGTGGTAGGAAAAGATATGAGATGTCCTCTTTTCCTGTGCTGCTTCTAGGGCACCAAAGGGCACTGCTCTCATTCCTTACCCCTAGGAGCAATGCTCTATAATAGCATAGGGTCATCACTCTATGGAAGAATTCTGGAAGAAAAGTAGAAAAAGGGGCAGTTAGAAAGCCATACGGCAGTGAGCGAGGAGTTTGCCCCTCTTGCTTCATAGTTGGCAAATTGGGATGTGCCACAATGTTGAGTTGACTCAAATGTGAGCCCTGTACGGTTAGGGGATTAGGTCCCTGGAACTTGAACTTGAACCAGAGCATCTACTGTATGTGAGACGTCATTTTCTTCTGAATGGAATCCAACTTCTGGAATTGGCTTGGCCAACCCGTGGCTTCACATTGCCTGTCAACACATTCTCACCCAAAGCTGTGTTTTTCTCGATTGCTTCTGTGCCTTCCACCTGCAGCCCCCATCTCTTGCCCTAAATGTCTTGCAACATTTGACCTTGATTATGACATCTGTGTAAGGCCATGCCCTCTTTCACATGATTTGCTCTGATCACGCTCAACCTGGATTATGTCAGACATCAGCCTGGCTTTCTCCCCACGATGAGATCGCTCTGTGTGGTTGACACAATACATCAAAAAAAGATGCGTGTTCTTTTTCTCATCTCTCCTTTCAGCTCCATTACGCCCTGTAGTATTGACTTGGGCTTCCAATTCACATTTACACTCCTCCTCCAGATAGCTAGTGTAAAATGGAGAGTGGCTGGCACATAGGAACAGCCATATATACCTGGTGTCTAGCCCCTATGCCTTCTCCTTAATGTACAACATACCCTGGTATATTTTTGTAAAAGCAGGAAGCCAGCATTTTCAGATGATGTCTGTATCTCATTTTTCTCCTCAGGAAATCAGGGAAGTGGTGAGAGATGGTCTATTATTAGCATCATCACACCCATCCTATCCTGCAAGGTCCGGTGAGGCTGAGCTTGTGAATGGTCGGCCTCCAGTACACAAGAAGGTTCATAGCTAAGGCAGGACTTAAAACATAAGCCAACCCTTATGATTGTGCTTTTTCCACTGGCTCTTTTGGGTAGATTTTTCTTTTGGCCATAATCAGTTTAATAAGAAAATAGAAACACTCTTCACAAACATATATTCATTCAGTCTTCCAACCAGGTGTCTTCATGTTTTTTGTTGATTTTGACACTTTGTTCATAAACTCTTGATTTCTCCCATCTCCTGCCACTCATTCCTTCTCCCAGTTCTTATTATTCCGTATTTCCAAGTCATTTTTGAGAATATTTAGAGATCTCCTTGTCTTCTGGTCTATCACAAGCTTAGATTCTGCCCCATCCAAGCTGAATACTTAGAACCAAGAGGAAATATCCAGATACTTTCTTTACTCCATCCAACCATCCTGCCGTGAAGTAACCCTTAGATGTAATTTTTAGGAGTTATTAGGCTATCTCAGTGCCTTTGGAGGTTCACAACATAGTTTCATAAGGTGCTTATACCCATCTTTAGAAACAAAAACAATGAAGGGACCATGAATTTGACAACTTGGATTTTTGGCATGGTGAGATGGTGTGCAGAATACACAGTGTGGGCAAATCAGAACTCGTTACATCGTGAAAGTGCAATAAGCAGGAAATAGAAGTGGAAGTCATTGCAAATGATGATGGCCAGACCAGCCAGCAAAACTAAATTAATCCAATTGTTGAGATACCTTCTTTCCAAGCGGAAGGGGAACTTTTCCATTTCTCAACTACTGTTGTGTGCTCTGCTCAGGAAATATGAAGGAAGACAAGGGATTTTTAACCAGAGGTACCATTCTGGGTGAGGAGCAGCAGTTTTCCCTATGCTTCCAAGCAAATGTGACAATGCCTCAGGATTAACAGCTATTGCATGGTATTATTAAAGAAAAGAAAGGGACCACGAATGAGAGATGCCCAAATAAGGGGTCCTTAGTATTTTTTCCTAGCCTGGCCAACCAACAGGCAACTTGTTGCCCATCAGTTACAAGGAAGCACATTCCTACTAACACTGGTTTTATTTTTCCAATAATTTCATCTTGTACCTGTCCAAAACGGATTCTTCCAATCTTGCTGTGATCCCCGTTTGAAATTTCTCACCAAACCTCATCCAGTAGCAATCCCCAGGGTTCTTTGGAGGAGGCAGGGGCAGTGGGCAGCAGCCATGATATTTCACCACGTCCAGTTCTGGTCTCACTCAATTCCTCTGGCAAACTCCCTTCAGGTATGATTGTGCCCATGTTCAGGAAATTGTTGAACCAGTTTGAGATCCTCCAGAAATTACCTCTTTGGGGAAATGTCCACAGCGTGCAAAACTGTGGCGTGACTGGCCTGTTTGTCTTTCTCACAAAAGTCTCCTTGAGTCTTGGCTTCTCTGTCTCAGGGTGGAACGCGTTTCTGCAGTTTGAGGTTGGCAGACAGGGCATGTTTGTAGAAAGGCAACAGAGGACAGAAATGGCATGAAGAAAAGGGAGAGGCCCTTTATGGATGGCCTCTTCTGGGTTCTCAGTTATATTCTAAACTGAAGTCAGGAATTGGTCTCTGCTCTTCTGACATGGTGATTTATGTATTTAAGATGTACCTTCTCTAGATGCAATGTATAAAATTGACTTTGTGCACTTTTTCCTATTTAACAGTATTGGGTTCTCCTTTTTTAAAAATGATTTTTAACGTTCTTTTTATTATGAGTTATGTGCTGTCTTTTTAAAATGGGTGACATTGTTAAATATTTAATTTATTACTAAAGATGCCCAGGTGGACCATTGCAAGTATTTTTATTTATTTCCCCCCACCCACCCCACATTCAATATAGTTTTGGTGTATTTAATGTCAGGATTTTTTTTTTCTTTTGTACAGTTGCTAGGGAGTGTATCTTTTACCAAAAGAAATAATAATCAACAAATTCATTTCATTCCTTCTCTCCTGCACATATATATTTTTTTCTCAAAACTTTCCTTTGGTTTTGGTATGATGCCTTGGAGTACCAGGGGTGAAACGCATCGCTACAGTTTCCAAAATCTCCTGGGTTGCCTCCCAATTAAGTTAGTTCATCCTTTGAAACTAGTAGGATTTGAGCCATGCCTAAACGTGTGCGCATAGCTCAAGTGGCTAGTGGTTGTGCATGTCCACTGTGACAGGTGGGGGTGATGTAAGTTGGAGACAAACTCAGAGTCATGCCAGGAAAACAGCAACAAGAAAAGAACGCTAAAAGTTGAAAAGTGGGGAATATGCCGAGTGCTGTTTCCATAGGAATTTGGGATACCCAGGGATACTTTGTCCATAAAACTGCATGTGCACATGCCATAGTCCTAGGTCTGTCCAAATCAGATGACATCAGTCCAGTTTAGAAAGTGGACCTGAGTCACACGTTGGAACTAATTCAGAAACATGTTTTTCTGCAGGCACCAAAATGTCCGAGAGGTTTTGGCTCCTCAGTTCAGCTGGGGCAGTCGATTGGATTAAATCTCCTCATCGGGCCTCTGGGTCACGTTTTTGCACGACCCTCTTTACAGGGGCATTGCCTCAATTACTCAGTGTGACTTTCACTGCCTGCAGTGTGCAATTGTACCACAAGGGGGCAGGAGTTGACCATTGTTTAAGTAGGCGCTTTTAAAGGCATAGAAGGAACCAGACGGAAGCTAGCTTGCTCCTGGTTTGTACTCTGGGCTCCCGACATACATAGTGATGCTAGCTGGCAAAAGTATTTCCCTACCTGGGGAAAATCATGAATAAGCTGTCTGAGAAATGGGAAGTGCTATAATCCAACATACCACCCCAAAGCTTACGAAGATGTGTGGTGGATTCATAGCCAACATCCTTTCCCCTTACAGGGCTTAAGGGTGTAACCTTACGCTCACTGATTTTAGGCATTTATTAATTAGATTTAAAAGTTGCCTTTCCTCGAGGAGCTCAAGGCAGCAGATGCAGCACTCCTGCTTCCAGTTTTTCCCCACAACAACTCTTGCGAGGTAGGCTGGACGGAGAGAGTGTGACAGGCCTCAAAGTAACCCCAGGTGCTTCCGTGGCGGAGGCTGAATGTGAACCAGGCTCTTCCTGGTCCTTGTCCAATGCCTTAACCAGTACACTAGTTGGGAGTAAGTCCCGTGGAACTCCATCAGATTCGATCTGATTAGAGAGATGCAGGATTATGCTCATTCTTTCTGTAGGAACCAAACCTATACATGGAAGACGACATATGGATGTTTTCTGTAATGCTGGGCATCCTCACCTCATTTTAAACGTATTTATTTTTATACTAGAAAAGGATAACATTTTTATATTATAAAGTTGGAACACCATCTTGAATTCAGGCCCTTTCCAGTCCAGGGTCCTACACTTCCTATTTCAACAGCACTGAATTAAATAAAAGGGGAGGGGGCGTGTTGTTGGGGGGTTTTTTTCCCCTGAGCTATATATTCAGCAGAATCACTTGATGACCCTCCCTGTCTTAGATACCAATCCCGGGGGGATTGTGGTAATCAACATTCTAGCTCAGGAGAAAAACAATAGTTTAGCTTAGCCCAGTGGAGAGGGATGGAGGGGAACATTTAAATGCAACATCTCCCCCCCACCCACACACACAAGTAGCCACCTGTTTCAACCGGACACGCAGAAACCTCTGAAAGCCACCAGGTGTACTGCTCTAGTTTTCAGTGGTGGGTTGAGAAACTGTAAATACATTCCTGCATATTAATTCCTCTCCTGTCACTTAGACTCGCTTTCAGGACAGTCTTTGTAGTACTGGTTCCTTTTTTATTTTTTTTATTTTCCTCCTCCTCCTCCTCCTCCTCCTCCTCCTCCTCCTCAGAAAAAAAATGACCTCTTAACTTCCTATCTTCCTCACTTTTTGCCCTACTTGGTCTGTCTGCTGAGTGCTATTTTTGAACTTGAATTCTCTGTATGTTGTTTATCTTTGTATGATTTTAACAACAAGGAAAGAAAACTTTGGCACCCGCAGAGAAAAGCCAGGGGGGTGGGGGTGGGGAGAAAATCTGATGCTCTGATGTCTTACTTCCTTCCTCTTCTTCCTTCTATCGTCTCTTGAAACACTGTTAATAAAAATCTAGAGTAAACGCTTTTATCTCCTCTTCTTTTTGCATCTTGTTATTTATATTGTGATCTCTCACTTCTCCCCTCCCCCTGCACCCCCATATTAACACTCAAGCTTTGGGACAAAAAGAAAAGATTTGGGTCAGCCATATTGCAGATTGTCATTAGTGATGAAGCAGGGAGAGGTTGGGATCCCAATGGAATTATTAAAGCACCCCACAAGAATTGATTAAGCTATTGCTTCTACATTTTCCCCAGCAATCATTAACTATTTGCTGCATTTGGATGAAGAGGTCCACTTAATTTCCAGCTGGAGGCATGCTTAACTGGGAGTGAACACATATTTCTGAGCACTGCATAGCATTTAATTCAACCAGATGTTTCTGGGAGGTTCACAAGCAAAGATGTTAAAGCTCCTGTTTCCCAAAGCGGCTTCCATAAAGATGGATGGTCTTGACTCTTCCTGAATTTGTCCCATCCCCTTGGGTCATCTAAGCGAAATGCCCATCATCCACCTTGGCTGGACTTGGAAGCTAAGCATGGTTAGAAATCAGTTGTGCTTGGCTGGGGGATGGCCTTGGAAGAGATACAGGCTAGACTGGGAAGTCCAGAAAACACCCCAGAAACAGCAACAGCAAAACAGATCAGTGCTGCTAAGAAAACTGCACAGAGCCATACTCAAGGGCCTTTCCGTTCTATGAAAAAGGAATTGTTTAGCCTGGAATTGGCTGCAATAACATTCCAAAACTAGGTGGAGTTTCAGATGACGTTCTCGGGAAATGTTCTTAAATCTTCTGGAGCTGTTATCTTCCGAAAGCAAGCATGGTGGCACCTTGCAGGACTGCTGCGTGACCAACAGCGTGTCTCGCCTGGCTCAGTTCCCCCACAGGTAGTTATGGCTGCTTTCCAAAAGGGACGCTAGGTCAAAAGGTTGGACTGTTGGCTAAAACGTGCCTCCTGCCATCTGAGAAGTACATACCAGCCTTATACTCTGGGGGATCGGCTGTGTGGGCACGATGGGGGCACAACTTCAAAGTGTGGAGAGAAAAAAAAGTGTGTGTAGGGGGGAATACCGGTTTAGTCTCTTCTGCCTTTTTGTCATGCCGGCTTGGGCTCTTGGCTTCCCGAGGGGTAAGACAATTGAGGCAGAAACACTCATTTGCAAGCAAGCTGCAGATAGCAATCAGGATGAGGCTAAACCAGTGTCGAACTGAAAGCTCAGAGCTAGGATGAGCTGGGAGATGGGAGTCAAAACTCAAGCAGAGAGTTGGAACAGCTGGTTATCATCCAGGCGAACAAAAGATTTTTGATTGCTGTTTTCTCTCTAGGAAGATCAAAAGGATGGCTTGGGAGAGAGAAATGGTCCCCTAATATGGCGTAAGGACTGCAGCTGAGAGCCGTGGCAGATTTAGGAGCTGTGGGAGAGGTAGAGGCAACGAGGTGCAGATGTTTTTGCTTCCAAAAGTGAGCCTGCTGCAAACGCTCTTCTGCTCAGCTGCTACCTGTGTTCCAAGCAGAAATGTTTTCGCTTTAGGTTTCTCCAAAGACTCCGGCAGCTAGCAGGAACCAGCCGTCAGAAGCCCCTTAACAAAGCCTGTGCGTGCCTCTCGAGGAAATGTTTTCAACCAAACAAGCGACCAAACAAGAATGTCCCCCTGCTCCGTTGGCAGCTGCGACAAATATCCCAGTTTAATGCATGGCCCTTACAAATGCTAAGGCTAGGAATACGGACTTGCCCTGCCTGCTTTCACTCAGCCTAGGAAGCAGCATTACCCAGATGGAAATAACTTCAGGACAACTTCCTGGGGAGAATGTGGAAAGGGTCTCTGCCTACTTGATTAGCAGCAAACGGAATCATGCGCCAAGACACCGCATAACCCCTTCAACTTAGGTGCAAACCTAAGCTCACACTATGGTTACTTGAAAATAACAGAACGAGTGGCTCTTGTGGCGTAAAGATTAAGTGGAAAGAATTGGCGGTGATTCCTAGAGCCAGGATTAAGGATGAGGATTGTAAGGATGAGGATGAGGATTTTCAACTATGCAAAGCTTCCTGCTGATCATTGGGTGGAGATAAAAGAAAGGAGATAAATTTAGCTTTCTCTGCACCCTGCCTGTTTCTAACATTTAGTATAAGGATCTCTTCTCTTAATTATCTATTTCTCTTCCAATCTAATTTCCTTGATGCATAAACTACAAAGGGCACGGGCTATTTCCTTCATGGTTCTAGCTGCTCTTCGCCTCTTAAAAACTTTCAAACACATCAGTCTATTCCATGTGCTTCTCTCTCGCTTCCTCATACCCCAAATGGGTCATTGCAGGCCTGCTCAAATCTGGCAATTTCCAACCATTGGAATTTCTGCTCCAAACTATACTCACAGAACAGGTTGTGATGTGTAAACCACTGGCTTGTCCTTTTAGAAAATTAACTGAAACTGATCCGGATATAAAGAAAGAGGAAGAGTTAATACCTCTTTGGAAGCAGAGTCTAGCTAAGTTCACGATGCAACCAGAGATCCTGACAGCTGACATTTTTAATGCTTTCCAGTTTTTCAAAAATTCTGAGATTTGGCACTTCCAAATCATTTGATCTTGTTTCCAACCTGAAAGCAGTTTCTTACGATTGCTGCTCGCTTTCCAT
Source organism: Python bivittatus (assembly GCF_059951505.1). Lineage (NCBI taxonomy): Eukaryota > Metazoa > Chordata > Lepidosauria > Squamata > Pythonidae > Python > Python bivittatus. The sequence continues at coordinate 2,954,705 of NW_028277046.1, forward strand.
TTCCAAATTTTATAGAAAATTCTGGCTGTTAATCATCTGGACAATTGTAACAAGCTGTTTTGTATGAAACATTTTGCTAACATGTTAAAGAGTAACACATGAGTAACAGATGGCCCAAAAGAACTTATACACACAAATATACCTGTATCAAAGTTTGCTTTCCCTTTTGCAGTGTTTGAACACTCTGGACACATGAATCACTGATAAAAACCTTAACTGGGAGATTTCAAAGTGGAAAAAACTGCAACAGAATGCTGTGGGAGATACAGGCATCCCTCAGTTTGGGAATTAATGCTTGAAATTCCCTTTTGGTCAAAATTCAGGAGGAAATGGGAGCCAAGAAGAGATGTTGGGATCCCTGGAGAACTTCCCTGGACAGCTGCTTCAGGAAGTGACTTCAGGCTCTGTGTGTTTCTACAGTACATGAGTTTTGGTCTTGCCTTCAGGATAATTTGCATGCGCATGTTATTATCGAGCAAAACATGCTTTTCTGCTGCCTGTAACTTCCACCTTTTCCACCCAAAATGATTGGGTTCTGTTGACACCCTGAAACAGAAACTAGTGTGCCATGCAAGAGCCCTTTTTTTTTTTTGGCAGAAATGTAACCCGTGCAGCTTGTGTGACAGGCCAATCCAGAAAATTAATACCACTGATCGTTAGTCCTAGGTACCATGTCATGCAAACTCAGCCAGAGGGATTTACAAGCCACTGTTTACAGCTTAGCATGTTGCACGAACCCAGTCAACGTGGTTTCTGTACTAAACCGTGGCTTAATGGAATGTGTGAACATGGTCAGCACTCTCAGGCATTCTACCCATCTTCTCCCAAGAAACTGATCTTAACTGAGGTTAGGTATTTTCTAGGAGGAAAACAAAAGGGCAAGAAATCCCACCTTCTCCTTAAACGGGTGTGATCAATGCAAGTGTTGTGTTTTTCTTTCTCCCGCAGGAGATGCCACTTACCTTGACATCTTCCGAGACTTTTCTCACATGGCATCCAACAACCCAGAAAAACTCAACCGCCGTAGCCTTCATTTCCACCCTTCTTACCAATAGCTTTCTCCTCCAGTGTCTGCTTTCCTTCTGGTGGTAATGGGCTCATTTCAACTCAAAACAGTAACCAAGAGGAGGGGGCCTGCATGACACAGAGAAAAACAAGGAGGGACAAGTTGGTGAAGAACTGGGTCCACCTGAGATGCGGAGTCTCCGCCCACCCTCCAAATCTGATACCAGTTTCTACACACCTCTCCAAAGGAGTTTTTCCCATCCCTAGACTTTCTGAATAATATGGCCCTGCCTTGCGAATACATCTGCCAAAATTATGAGCCACAGAAATGGATCATCAAAAAGAGAGGCTGGGGTTTTTCTACAGTTTTCCTCCTTGCTAGCCAGGGAATCTTCTTCACTAGCCGCTGGTGGCTGGGAGCCAGTTGCAAGCGTACGGCAGAAAGGCTAGGATGGCTGTGTGCCACCGTCAGATTGGAAAGGATCATTCCCATCTATTATGTCTTGGCTCGTCAAGTGTACTAAACTATGGTTTCACTGCAGCTGATTAAATAAAATACGGTTTTCTGGGACACACTTCCAAGGTCAGCTGCATCATGGTTTAGCATGAAGCACAATCCAGACAATCTCTTGTCCTTCCCCCCCCCGCCCCACTTTTCTTTCAGTGATCAAACGTTGGACTTGAAAAAGCTTCTCCCTATAGGAGAAAATAACCTTACTATTATATTTTTGTGAAGTGCTTAGAAGTCTTCACTGTTCAGAAAGCCCATAATGGTCCATTTTGTTCCCAGAGAGGTGCTTTGGGTGCCATCTCTACTGCTTTGGACTAGAGGTAGGCTGAAGCCTGGATTGCCCTGAACCCAGGACTGCCGTGGGCTCTTGGTACCTTCAAATATGTGTCCTGCTTTTCCTCCCCACCCCTTCATTTTTTTCCCTCTTGACCTCATCAGACACCACCACCTTTCACTTCCCTTAATGCCCCTAACCTGGTGTCAGTGTGAGGCATTGTGGGAAATTAAAATGGTGGTAAGACTTAGCTGGCCACATCCTCTGCTCAGAAATAAGAATCCAGCGCGAACTTCACTGAAATTTTGCTCCACTTCCACCGGGAAATTTATTTTAAAGGTAAACCTAGGAACTTGCCAGGTGATGGATGGAGAGGGTATGGTAGGAAGAAATTTGTTGGTGGACATGGAATTTAAAAGCTGGATCTTCCTGCTTCGCAGCTCACATTTCTTGCTGACGTGTTGTAGTGACTCTTGGTCGATGAGAACTTAGTCCCAGAGATACTGTCTGCAGATTAAGTAATTACCAAGTTTCTTTCTTTTTAAAAACTGGAAAGAGAAACTGAAAGCAACATCTTCCAGAACCTAACTCATTTGCTGATGGCCTTGGCAAAATGGAACCTCTCTTGATGAAATTTGAACTTCGATTATGATGGGGATTTGAATTTCAGTTACACTCCAGAACAGTTGACGTCGCTCCGGGGTATTGTGGGAAATTGAGACGGCTGGCCGGCTCTCTTTGTCACGATCTAGTAAATGTACCATAGCCGCTCCGTTGCTTGCTAATATATTTTATAATATTTCTGATGTTCTCTTGTTCCTCCCTCTCTTTTTTTAGACAGCAAGAATTGATGGCAACTTTTTTTTTTTTTTTTAACTCATATTGTTTTATGGTTTTGTTATTTTGCGTGTATGTTTTTTAAACAAATTTATAGGGAAGAGTTTGTACGGGTACAGACCTCCTCTTGAACGTGCTTAATTTTTGAGTGTGTATAGAAGTCCTTGTTTATATGCTGAAAATGTAATATATCTCCAAGCAAAATATAAGTATTTTTAAATCTTGTGATGGGAGAGTGGGAGGGATGGACAGCAATGCCTTATTTACAAGAGTATAAATAAACTTGGAAGAGATTTTTCTTCCAGTAAAACCAATAATGCTTTCCTTGTCACTTTTTCTGGTTTGGACCTCTTTTAAGCTGGTGAGAAATTATGTCATGCTGTATTTTATAGGATAAGATTTACTGGGAACAGGTTTATGGCTTGGAAGCCAGCTGGTAATTTTTTTTTTTTGGCTTTGTAAGCTAGAACAAGTACTTTGTGTCCTAAGGTTAAGAAGCCAAAATGTTTTCCTTTGAAATGTTTGTACTTCTGCTTTCTTAGTAATGCTATTAAATTACATGTTGGGGACGGATTAACTGCAGACTTCTAAGGATTCAGAGCAAATGCTGTTTGATGCTTTAAAATTGTCCATACATAGAAACGCACACTGCAACGGATGTACGCATAGCCTTTTTCCTTACATTTGTCTCTTCATCATTTCTAAACTTGCAAGTAGGGGTCTACCCATGAGCTAAAGAGATGTGATGTGATATGGGTTGCACTCATTTGTGTATATGTGTGTGTATTATTATATTAGATCATATTACTATTCTGTAGTTTCCATTATTTCACGTGTGACAATATGGGTTTTCGGCAGACCCAAGCCTTGACCGTTAGTTTGGTTTTTGAATCCTTTTATTTATGAGAAAACAGGCATTCAATGCCAACCAGGCTAATTATACACTGTCAGTTTTGGTTTGGCTCAGTTTCTCATTTTCCCAACCCCACGTCGGATTCAGTCTGTTTTGGCACCAGCGCCAAGCCAACAAAATCTGCCTGAAAATGTGTACGCATCCATTTTATGCCCAGTTCTAACAGATGCATGTTTTCTAGTGTGTATGTGATTTTCCATCCAAACGTAATGCACCAGATGCTTTTAAGCCAAACTAAATTGTGCACTGAAGAACAAGAGGAAAGACTGATGATATATTTATTTTGCCCTACTTTAATACATATATCGTTGGCTTTTCTTATTTCTTACAAAGAGAGTTTTGGTCTCCCCATGCGTTTCCATTTTGCAGACAAATGACTGAAAAAGCAGACAGAATTCCCATAGAGGCAGAGACAGCAGTTGGTTCCACCACCTGAAAGAAGCATGCTTCAACAAAATGGTCGTTGGGCCCTGCAGTTGGCCACTGGGTGATTTTTGAACTGAGGGTTGTAGGTGAAAAGATGTTTCTGGAAGCAACTGGCAGCTTTCTGGTCACACTCACACACCATTTTCTCACAATGATCCCTTGATTTGACTGCAGAGAGGGAAGACCGTGGCTAAGTCCACATATGATGGTAAACTAAAGGTTGCTCAGCCTGGTTTTGGCAGACGAATACAATTGCTGGCGTGGCTTATCTGATTTTGTTTTCTTTTGCCTCAGAGAAAGGGGCGTATGAAATCTTGGGTGTATCTCCCCTTGCAGCCCACAGAGGCCACATCCCTCTTCCAAAGTTTAACCCAAGTAAAAAGAGTAGCTGCAAATGTGTCAGCTTCTGCACTGAATTGTGTTTTGTTTTAACAAGCCATCATGGCCTGGGTCATAGAGGCCATAGTTGCCATGCTACACCATAAACGATAGCTTACGAACATTAATGGCTGAGTTCCCATATTGCGCAAAGCTAAATGCAAGCAATCAAGTGGCTCAGCTACAGAACAGCTTGCTTGGTTGGACCTTCTCCCTCCACTTTGATCCCGTGAGATGATTCTTTATGTGGGCCGCTACTTCTATCCAGTTCCCTGGTTCAGCCTCTCCTTAACTCACCGCATTTGATTTTGTCTCTCTGGGCGTAGAACCTGTAGGTGTGGACTTTGGGGTTGCAGCCGTACATCTCTGCCTTGTTGTAGCAACAGTCATGGCTGTGGCAACACCTTTGGGTAGAGAAAGAAAATGCACATGTATATTCTTACCCGAACATTTCAGAAGTGATAAATGAAAACATCAAGCACCTTCAAGTAGCACTTATTTAAGGTCTCCAGTTTTGTTTTCGCAGGATGCAGTTCTGATACTCTAGGGCCACAACCATTTTGATCAAGGGCCCTCCTGTCCAAAATGTGAGGCTAGAATAAACATAATATTCTACTGAAATGAAGTGAGGTAAGAGTGAGTGCAATTCACCCTCCCACACATTCAGTTGCATTTCCTCCTCCCATTGCAGAACAAACTTATTGAGATGCTCTGTTAGTCCTGTTAGGGTTTAGGGAAGTTTTTATAGGTTAACTAGAAAAACAAAAATAGCAGTGGCTACAAAACATGCTGCACCCCCCCCCCCCAAATCATGGCCACCATTTTTGCCCACAGTGCCTTGCAACAGAAGAATTTCTAAGAGTTGAGATGAGGAGATTGAAGGGGATCAGCAGCAGATGTACTAACCTACTTGCACTTGTCCTAAAGCTCAATGCAGCTGAAGGTAATAGGTATGGCATACAGGTGAGGGAGGTGGCTGGCAGAGTTCTCCGTTGCTTTGCAGGGGGGCTGCTGCGGGATGAATGCAGACCTACCTGTATCTGCCAACCAGTGATTGGCTGTTTTTGCAGGGCTGGTAACTCATTCTGGCAAGTGAGCTGCTTGTGAGACTGTGCCTGTTTCGTGTAGATGCCACACCAGAAAGGAAATGTCTGAAATCAGTAGATCATTCCTACTTTGGACCTGGATACGTAATTCATCCAGAGGCTCCTTCTTTATCTGCTGACAGTTTTTGGTAAGCATGATAAACACACTAATTTTAAGTCTGGATAAATATGGGGTGGAGGCACTTTTGTTGGCACAATATAATGTATTCTATCAAGAAAAGAAATTAGATGCATGCACAAAAACATGAAGCTTGTTTAGCTTTAATCTTGGTAACTTTATTTTTGGGTGGGTTTGCATGTTGTGCAAACGCGGTTAGTTATTTTGTTAGTTCATTTATTACATTTATATCCTGCTGCAATTTGAAGAGTCTCAGCAGCCTACATGATATGAAAATGTTAATTGAAACATCCACAGTGCATCTAATAAAAAAAATTAAATATCTAGGTCATAAAGTCATAAACCAACAAACCCTATGAACAACAGCTGAAAAGAGAGGAAGGCAAAAAATAAAAGAGTAAAAAGAATCACAGATGGTACAAGTCATGAACTTAGCTGGATGACTCCCCAAAAGAACGAAGTTTTTTAACATCCTTCTGAAAGCCATCAGGGAGGGGTTTGGTTTGATCTCCCTCAGGAGCTATTACAAAGCACTGGAACTTCCACTGAAAAACAGCTCTTCTTGGTGTCAGCTCCCTTCACAGATGGCGCAGTGCTTTGTGTAAAGCTAGAAAATGGGCTAATTAATAGTCAAGTTAAATGTGTATGAATGCAGTTCCTAAAAACAGTAGATGGAGTTCAAGAAAAATAGGGGTGTTGCTCTAGACAAGTCCGCTCTGATTACACCCACTTTCCCGCTTCTCCCACTCCAGGGCAGTCCTTGGAAGGCTCCACATGTCCCATACGCAGGCCTTGACCAACACACACTTTTTGCACATATCCTTCTCAGCCTGAAATCCTGATGCCCTCTGGATTTTAGGCAAAGGTTGATACACTCCGCATTTAGATGAGAAATGCAGGTACCCCTCACCTATCAATGGCATCTACAGGAAAGCCTTGAGTCCCTGCTCCACAGTGGCACCCATAGTTGGTGAAGTTAGCCAGGTTGTAGGTGACGGTGCTGAGCTGGATCATCTCATTGAACTGAGTGGCTGTGCTGGTCACAAGAGCCAATCCTGAAAAAGGAATTGTTCATTTTAGGGAAGTGCGAAGGGCTTGAAAGGAGTCAGAAGGCCATATAGTCTCTTCTCTGCCTTCAGAGTTAAGGTGTATTCATTTTCCCTTCCCAGCATGTTTCAAGATGATGGCTTGAAGCAATGCCCTCTCTCCAATCTGGCTTAATGATGGAGCCAACTCAGAGTGAGGGTCACTGTCCTTCCATTCTTTGAAGCTTTTTGGGAAACAAACAGTACCTCCTGTCATATTAGGATACAGTTGAAATCACCAAATGAAACACAACATGGGAAAATCTCTCCACATCTCTCAGAACTCAATTTTTTAACAAGAGACATTCTAAAAAGAACATACAACTCCACTCTCAAAAGAATGTCAGAGGAATTGCTTACCGCAAGCCAAAACCAGCATGGAGATGACAACATGCTTCATCTCTGGGGTAGATCTGTGTAAAACGAATCTTGTTCAGCTGCTGGAAGACTGGTTTTGTGCAATTTTTCTGGAACCATCTCCCTTTATAAGCATACCTTGATCAAATCCTTGGATCAAATGACCTCTCCCCCCTAGCCACCGTTCATAATAATTATATCCAAAGACCAAAACAAAACAAAGTGATGGACCATAATTATCAAGCAGGTCTGAAAACATTGGGATATTTTTGTTGGGTGCAACCCAGGGATGTGGGCAGAGCCTTTGTCTAAGCATGTTTTTTTTTCCACTGACCATTGCTTTTTATTCATTTAAAACCATGAGGAAAACCACCACTGGAGAGAAGGGCTACCTTGGTTTAGTGAAAGGCAAATCAGTGTATTTCCTGGTCGATGTCATGTTTGCGTAAGTGCATGCAGAGGTCCATTTCACATGAATTTATATTTCTCCTTTTTTCCATTGTAAATGATCTGCCTGAAAATGTGCATGTGAATCTATACTACTTTTAAGTATTTTTCCTTCAAAATCACAGTTCTAAATCTGTTGTCTTAAAAAACAGACATTTTCTATATGTTTTTTAACACTGAAAACATTAAAAGAACTAGGGAGGCCATGGCAGAGCCATTTCTGTCAAGACGTTATTTCAAGAATCACAGTTCTGACTGATTTGTATTGAACTGGCCAATACCAAGTGAATTAACGGAGACATTATTAGTTATTCACTTAAGAATGCCAATAGTTCAGCTTTTCTTTGTATTTGCATTTTGCTAGATGCAGTGAGGCACTCTTGGTTTTTAAAGCGTACAAATAGGTTTGACATGTGGAAGAGGACGGGCAAAAAGAGCGTCGTCATCCCCAGGATGCTGATGTTTCCATGACAGACAGGAAGGCAATACCCATTCCTCTTATCAGAAGTGGGGAAACATTTTGACTTGATAGCCACATTGACTCTAGTCAAACACAGTAAGGGTTTCATATAGCCACAAGCCATTTCTCTAGATTACACACATCCTCCACTTACATATCCATGGTCCATATGGAGAGCTGACGAGATAGTCTTTCCCTCTGTTTTTTTGGGCCCTTTGTGACAAATCGAACGCCACTGGCAATCTGCCACATAGAAGTGGTTCAGATAATGAATGAATGCATGGGAAAAAGACAAGGATAGAATAAGATAGGTGGTCTGAATGGGGAAGTCCACCATGGGGCATATCTGGCCTGCGCATCAGAGCTTCCTGATGCCTGCTCTAATGTAGACACAGGGGAGATTAATCTTGGACGCTTTGAATGCAAATCTTTTGCATGAACTGAGCTATGATTGTCCCTGTCCGTTATTAATTTCTTCCGTTGTCTCTCACTGAATTCTTATTCCTTCTATAACTGATCTCTTGTCCATTCCATATTAACTTAAGGACCTTCCTTAAGTTAGAATTATACCATGGGGCCCTCCAGCCCAAGATTCTCTCTCCCTGCCACAATATTTGTCATCAACTGTTACATGGCTCTTTTAGCAGAAGACCTTGAGACTGAACCTGGCCTCCTCCTGCAGGCACAGCAAAGGTCTACAAGTTAACTCCTGAGTTCAAAGGAAAAGAGGCAATGGAATAGAGGGAACAAAAAAATAAAGTACAAAATATTATTTTCTTAAAACAAATGGATGGTCCTTCCATTTCTCTGTACTTAATTACATGTTCATTACGTTGGAAGGAACAGGAAGGTTGATCATAGTGTTTCTTTTTTTCTATTCCTGTCCACTGATGATCACTGGCTCAGGGGTAAACACCGATGGAGAATGAGGTGATCTTAGTGTATTTATCAGCTGAGCTCATGGGCCATTTCTAGTCTTGAGGAACAGAAAACCACTGTAAAGGCGGCAGTTGTGCAACCAGAAGGAAGAGTTTAGTCAGAGGGGGGAAATTTGGATGATGCTGTGGAGGAGACCCAGAGGTGAAATGGGCATTTAGCATTTTGTCAGTCTAGTTAAGGCAAAATAGCACGAGAACAGCTTGCCTTTTGACATGGGCTGAAGTTCTGGAGATGAGGAAATAGTTCTCAAAATGTTCTGCTAGATGTCAATTTTGGTTCGATTAACAGTGGGGGGCGGTACAGCCAAGTAAGGTGACCTTTTGCCTTTTTTTTTTTGTCTTCCATAATTGAAAGCTGCTGGATTTGATGGCATTCTCTATTTGAAAAGATGATGCAGTTGCTCTTTTGCATCCTGCGCTGCAGCTCCTTGACCTCCAAGGTGGGGTCCGAAACTATTGATGTTCATGGACAACTCCATGTGGCATTTTAGCAGACCAGCAAGTAGGTCATGATCAAGCCATTCCATTAGAAAACCAAGAAAAAAATAATATATCTTGACCTCAGGTAGGGAGATTGAGCATTACAGAGCAGCCAACGGTTCCTCCCAATAATCCTCGTAGAAATGGCGTGACTCACAATGAGAAACATCATGACCCCATTTTTCTTTCTTTCACATATGTGTACATACACACACATGGAAAATTAAGAAGGAAAAGTATGTATAAAAACACACACCCAGACTTTTCAGTGACCTTATGAGATGACCCTTCCCTTCCATGTAAGTTAATGATTTGTTTTAGAAAAAACAACGCCCTTTGGAATATGATGTCCTGGATCAGGAATGCAAGATGTGGGACCAGTGACAAAATATCCTTGCTCCTGCTAGGAGTTTCAGTCAGATAGCTGTGCCCTTCTCCAGGACACGACGTCCTGCTCTTGTCTTTGCTTTGCTGTTCCGATTTCTTTTCTACATGGGATCCATTCCATTGCCGGGACAATGTTTCTCAACATTAATTTATTCAGAACTAATTCCTTTGCCAGAAATGCCTACATGTGTTTTAAGTCATCCACACTGGACTCAGTTAAAGGCTTGAAACCAAACCTGTTCTTATTTCTATTTTGTCTTTTCCCTGGTGAATTTAATGAAGACAGAATAAAGGGCAGAAAATCTTTTACACAATGCTCAGATATGTGCCCCCCCCCCCAGATCATGAGATTTTGGCAAGCTCTCAAGCAAGATTGCCAAAATCTGCTGAGTAACGTTCCCACTGAGACAAGGATGAACACAACGATGTAGAAATAATCATATTCCAGAAGTGGGTAGCCACATATGATAGTTGACAGTTCTTGAATGAGTGAGAATTGCAGTGCAGAATTTATACCTGGCCACCTCTCAAACATTTCATGCTGTTTTATGATAGCACCATCTCAGAACAGGAGACTTAGATCTCCTTTAATCTCTAGCCTTCGTGGTATTTGCTGGTGACAGATGCTTGCTTACATGCTCTGCGTTACTGGTCTTCTATTCAGATATGTCCATCAAGCTAGGCAGGAATAATAGAAGAGAATATCTGTAGCTCAAGGTTGAACTGTGGAGTCCTCGGTGCTCTCTGAGCTTGGTTGTTTGCTTGCAAGCATTTCATTATCCGACTAGGTAACATCATCAGTGCTCAGGAATATTCCAGCTGTTAACTGAGTTAGGCAAGTAGGCGGGAATCAGAAGGCAGGAATATTCCAGCTGTTAACTGAGCCTTCTACAAAAATAGAAGTAACAAATCTGGCACTATTGATTTTTTACTTCTATTTTTCCTTTCTTCCTTTTGCCTGCTCAGCAAGGCGGGTTAGATGGAAAGTGAGTGTTATGGGATTAGATGGGATTCTAGCTCCAGGATCTTATTTGTGGCTCTCAAAAGAAGGGAAAATTAGATGACTCCTTCTGAAGTCGCAGCCATCCCTGGGAGCTCAAAGGCAATAAGATGGTTGTAATAGGTTAAGCCAAGGGGCATCTGAGCAAAAGAACAGATCTGCATCCTCAAACATTTCCCATTGCTTCACCTTTTTCTTGTCTTGGCCAATGGTTGGTTTTAATCTAGGCCACATGCTCCTTTGCAACCCTGTTGACCTGTGACTCCCCTCACAAATCCAGTTTCAGTTCTGTAACCCCATCTCAAATCCTGGGAATGCAGCCAGCTTACACCACACATGCTCTTCTACTGAAACTGAGACGTTCTGTAACACTGGAAACCTATGTATCTCTCTGCTGACTTTGCCTGAAACTGACTTGTCTTTTTGGCCAGCTTTGGTTCTGGAACAGGGAGCAGTAAATTACAGCATTGGGTAATAAATGGCTATGTATGACTTTCATAAACCTACGCAGACCAAAACAGAACAAAAGTATGTATTATGTATACCAAAAAGAAAAAGAAAAAAAGAACATTAAGACTTCACCTAAGATGCTTGCAAAGCCAAATCTCTTGATTCTTACATATGAGGGACATTCAAATTATTCTCCCAGAGCACAGTGACAAGCTCTTGGTTTACCTCCAGACAAAGCTGGCTGAATTTAGATACTGTTGGAATCAATGAAATAAATTGGTCACAGATAGTTTAACTGAATTAAGTGCAAGTGAGTTTGCCAGGGATCTAATTTAATGGATGGGTAGACCAGACACACTCGACTCTAGATCCAGATTAATTCCTGTATTCACATAACGTGATGCTCAAACAAATAAAGGATTTTATGGGTTATTGTAATGGTTCATACAATGGCTGAGTTTCCACAACACATTGGATTGAAACTATCCCACCCCAACATGTTGGGAAGACCCAACCTATATGTTTCTAAGAAACATATGGCGGTAGTAAGGGGTTTTGCTGGGGAGATCTTGTTTCAGTCATGGAGCTTTTGTTATGGGGGAATTGCTACGCATGTTGTCTTTAGCTTCTTAGAGACATGTAGTAAATAAATTAAGTAATCAGTGGCCACCCAGATAATTCTAGGAAATTTTCTGGCAAGAAGCAAAGACAATGTGTCCCCCTAAACATCTTTTGTCTCTGACTTTTTGATTCTAGGTATTTTGTGTAATTTACTAAATGATATGAGAACCTCCCCATGAATTTAGAGGGTTTAGGGCTGAGCAAGAAACAAATTTAATTTTTTAATTTTTATTACCACTTCCATTAATAATATTATGGTCGCACAGTCAGCCAGATGTTTAGACTGGATTTGGCATTTTTATCCTTTCCAAGGACCTAGGATAGGCAGATGTTATTGTTTGATGGTGTTAAAAATATTGTTATTATTATTATTAAAATTTATATAACACCCGATTCCCAATGACTCTGGGCAGTTTATGCATCATGAGAGGTTGTCAAGCTTTCTGATACCCCAATCAGACTGCAGCTCAAAGAATGCTTTCATTTTGCCTGGCCAAGCCTGATCAGGGATTTTTAAAAACAACACTCCCCCATACCCCTCTCTAAGTTGTCTGCAACCTCCAGAGAGTCCCAGCCCACAGTTTGAGGACCCATGGGTTATGGTATTACAGAGCAGTCATACTCTTTAGTTGGAGTGTTCCAAAGCTGAGCACGCGGGTGAAGCTAGCACTTGACTCAGAGGCTGATGGTAAGGCAGACGTGAGTCAGAATTCCCCTGCTGAGTTTGGAGGCCTATCTCTGAATCCAGAGAAAAAAGCTGAACAATTTTGCCATATCCTCTGTTTAATTAGCCTGATATTGTCCGTTCTTCATGTTTTCATGCTGGAGAACCATTGCCTACAACCTTTCCCCTCATCCATTCAGTCTGTTCTCTGTTGGTGATTTCTGGGCCTTTCCCCTACGTAGCTTGCACCCATGGCATTTCCTCCTGTGACCCACAGGATGTGGGTGGAAAGTTGACCTGTCCTGAACTGCAGTTTCATCAGGTACAACAGCTTTCTTTTTCCTTTTCTTTCCTGCTAGGGTGGGACTTCAACTGAAGGAAGAGGAAATAGAGTTTCATCACACGACAACCGTTCCTACAACGACTCTACAAGGTAGGCTGATATCAGACTAGGGGAAAGGTGGATCACTTTGTAGGTACTTTTTATAGTTCCAAAAAAGTAGCCTTCTCTTAGGGGGAAGGATTTTGTAGTTTATGTTTTTGTTGATGAATATGAAGAGTTTTGTTACATGAACCCAAAATTTCAGTCTGAGTCCAGAGTGGCCACTGACACGTCATCTTCCCCATTACACTTGACCAGCTTTTGCTTTGAGTCCTGCTATCTCTTATTTGCACGTCAAACATTGTGACTTTATTGGTTTCTCAAATACTTTTATACACATTCTGGACTTCATTTCAGTGCCTGTGAGAACGAAAGTCTTTGTTTCCACAGGTAGACTAAACAATTCTGTTCCTTCTCTGCAGACAACGAAGCTAGCAGCTTTGGCCAGGCGGCCAAGCCAGGAAGGAGAGGGAAAGAGGTAACTGGCACACACCAGAATGGCCTTAGATCAAAGGTGCATGGCTATTTCTGGGACAAGGGCTGCAACTGGTGTGCTGGGGGAGAGGGGAGGGGGTCAAATTCCCTGAAGCAATGGGTGGGGCAAGGACAAGCATTCAGTCTGGTTTTACTTCCTGTAGACTGAAATTTAACTATAATTCACTGTAGTAAAGATGATGACCCTGAAGTCATGCATTTCAAAGTTGTCCCATCTGGCATACAAAAGTTTACAAGTTTGAATCAGTGGTAAGTTGTTAAGCAGGCCTTGGGATGCTGAAGGGCCTATGTGCTTCTATGGATCTATGCAAACAATTCTTTCCTTACTAGCATCATGGGTGAGGAAGGTGGGCTTATGCCAGCTTCTCTCTCTCCATCGCATCTTTGTTGGCAGCTCTGCTGATTGCAACAAAACATCTCAAGTACTTTCCTGACCTAAGGAAGAAGCAGAGATTTTGTCACCTGTGGTGAAGGGTGTTACGCACAGAGGACCAACATGAGGATTGAATTGTACTCTGAGTCATGTTATAGGATCCAGCAAAGCACCTACAGATCAGTCCTGTGGTAGATTGTTAAAAACAAATTCAACACAATGATCTACAGTTGTTACTATAAATGCCTCCCTTTCTTTGCACAACCAACATGGCTATTTTTCTACAGAATGGTTCCTAACACGTATTCTTTATTTATTTATATATTCATCATATTTACGTAGTCAGGTTAGCTATAGTTTTGATATAGTTTTAAAGTTTTCATCCACCTTTCCCTCTGGTTTCTAGTCTCTCTGGATTGTATACTGTTTTTGTCCTTTTTAATGCAATTTTCTTTCTGTTTTTTTTAAAATGCAACTTCCTTTATGAATGCTTTCTTTAAATGTGATTTAATCCTAATACCCATTTTCAAAATGCAGCTCTTGCAAACCTGCATGGTTCTATATTCCCAACAATAAGTTTGCTTGTCCAAATTTTTGTTGAGAAGTGCAACGAATGCCATTTTTTAAATACCATCTGTGCTATAGTTTCTCTCTCTGCACTTGCCAGCTGCCAAGCATATCCATTCAGTGATTGGTGCATGACATGATCTGGGAAAAACCCACATTTCTTCCCTTTCCTGCCAGTTTGCTTTGGAGAATATTTCTTTACCTCTTTGTCTTCAGTCAGACCAATCCTTACTTGTGGGGTTGAATGAGCTGTCAATCAATTATCAGGATTGGCGCCATTGTTTGGAACTAAAGCACTACCAACTACAACAAGAAGCAACAGAAAGCTTGACCAAGATTAAGAGGCTTGGCTGCAATCTGCCATGCTAATTTGGAAAGATGGTAGCAGATGGTTTTCTTGCCACTGCAAAGAAGTTTGTTAAACAAACAAAGTGGATAATACCCAAGCTAGCTTAGCTAACCTTGTGGTCCATCAGAGGGTGTGGCAATGAAGCCAGGAAGTTTAGAGAGCTATGCAGATGAGCCCTTCTTCAGGATAGAAATGCATACCTGACTTTAAAAAAGTATTAAATGGTATTAAAAAAATCATTAAAAAAACAGTAATTACAAAAGCACTCTAGAATGAAACATGAATATATATATATATAAAAAATAAAGGGCTAGGGAGAGCATTAGATGTTACACACAATGTAGCCATCTCATTAAATTCCCATTTCTGTGAGACCCCCCAAGCCTGTTGACATAACCGGGTTTTAAGGGACTTTGGAAAGCACATCAAGGATGGGCCCAATTTCATCTCGAGGAGGGGGATGATGTTCCACAGGGCGGGCGCCAGAGCAGAAAAGGCTTGTCTCTTGGGTCTAGACGTAACTAATTAGCAGATGGGACCCACAGCACACCTCTTCTGCTGGACCTGATGGGACATGCAGAGGTAATTGAGAAGAGGCAGTCCCTCGAATAACCCAGCTCCATGCCATGAAGGGCTTTAAAGGTCAAAACCAGCACCTTGAATTGGACCTGAGCTGGCAACCAATGCAGCTCACGGAGCAGAGGTGTAACATGTGCCGTTCTAGGGGCACACATAACTGCCCACGCTGCTGCATTTTGCACCAGCTGAAGCTTCCAGATACTTGTCAAGGGCAGCCCCATGTAGACCATATTGCAGTAGTCCATCCAGGAAGTGCCCAGGGCATGAGTGATATATTAGTTATATATCATATTAATAGAGAAAGGGGGGGTGATTTAACTGGCTCTACCGTTTTCCAAGTCTGCTCCTGTAACTCAGATCCTTTCAAATGATGATGCTGAAGATGAATGGCTCTACCATTCAGCTATAGTCCTTTCTCATATTTTAAAGAGGCAGGAACCAAGGGTTACCTCCCCTGGGATTATATCTCAACCACATTCCTGCTTTATCCCAGTAATTGTGTGTGTGTGTGGGGGGGAATTGTACTGTCCCCTCTTTTTCCAGAGATTTTCCACCAATATTTGTCAGGCAAACACCAAGAGAAACACAGAAGTAAGTATGAAAACAGTTCTATACACATCGGTGTATGTGGATGGATGGATGGATGGATGGATGGATGGATGGATGGATGGATGGATGGATGATATCGGATGGATACTGAAAGGCTATCAAATAATCAGGACAGATTCCTGCCTTTGTTTTCAACTTTCCAAAATCAGGAGGCAAAGGGGAACAAACAACACATGGGGAACATAAATTATTACATTACATCAGGAAACCTAAAAAGCTTCAGTTTTTTTTTAATCCTTCCACTCATACATACACACATCCCAAATAACTTACAATCAGATATTCATGTTTACAATTACATCCAGCTCTCAATATCAGCACAGCGGTTAGAGAAACAAAATCAAAACAAAAGGATAGAAAGAGAGAACCGTGACTATGACAAGTTTCTCACTGAAATAATGCTACCTGGGCTGATTCGGAGAAATCTGTTCCTCGCTTGCTGGCAAAGCACGAGAGGTAGTAATGCTTAACAGAGACAGGGCCTCTGTGTCTGGGGTTAGCACACCTCTGCCTGCCAGAGATCCAGGGGGAGCAGGGGAGTTGCAGATATAGGCTTTCCAGAATCTTTGGGTTGGTTGCAGCTGGAAGAGGACATTGGAATGCTCTAGGTGCTTGGCTTGAGCTAGGACAAGTTGTCTTACGCTCCTTGCTATCACTGGAGAAGATGTGTTGGGTTTCAACTGCCATTAGCCACTGCAAATGAGAGCAAGGTGGAGTGCTTCTGCTCACGATGCCAGCGAGGCTGCCTTGCGGATTGCCTTATTCCATTCCTCCTCCACCCAGTTTTCTGTCCCCCTTTCCCCATCAATAGTCATTCCTTGTTCTTTGGCTTCTTGGTAGGTATCCCCACCTCAACCGTTTAATTTTTTTTTTGTCCTCTTATTCTCGGAGACTCCCCGAGCCTTCTGGAGACCCCCTCTTGTCCATGGATGGGGCCATTTTGGCTATGTTCAGAATCAGAACTTGGGGAATGTTAATTTCACAGAATGTCTCCACATACGTGTCAGATGTGTCAAGGCTCAAGCAGGTATTCCGTTGCTTTGTCTAGCTACATGCGATGAGCAGGACTGACAGAATGGACTGCCCCAATATAAGTGCTTTTTAGCCCCCAGCAATGGAGATGATTCTTAAAGAATTTAGTAGCACCCAACTCTCTGTTTTCTGTCTCAGGGAAAAATCTTCCTTAATTCCAGGTCCCAAAACAGCCATGCCAAAGCTATCTCTGCTGGAGCAATGAGAATTTGCAAACATTGTACCTCTCCCAGTTTGCTTGCAGAAATTCTTATTTTCCTCTAGTCTGATTTAAAAATAATAATGCTGATGTTAGCCATAACTGGCAAATGTTACAACTGAAAAGTGTCCCAGGAAGGAAATAATATCCAACCAATCTGAAGCCTTGTTATTGCCAGCAAATCACAGAAATATAGTTGCATGCAGCTATTTTTCTTTCATGCCTGAGGTTTGACTATATTCGGTTTCAGAAAAAGACTAGGTTAACTTTTGACGCCTGCTGTCTTGCACTGTGATAACTATTGTTTTGCACTGTTTGACCTAGGGAACATTGAACTTCACATTTTAAAAGAGAAATTAGACATCAAAAACACCCTGCCATGGATTTTATAGGTCAGCTCAAACACAAAAGTACTTTTGCTTAAATGAAGAGCATGGTTGAGTGTTACCACATCCTCCCAAGATCCCGGAGGCACTGTTAATGCAGACAATACAGAACATTTCCTCGTAAATGTCTTCTTAGAGGCGTTTTTTAAAATGTGTGAGTGGTTTAACATTTAACCTGGGTACATCTGTGAAATGTTGATGGTCCAATTTATTTTATCCAAGGGTGCCCAGCTGAATCTGGTTCTCTCAGGAGAGCTTCAAATGAAAGCTAAGACGGACCTTTTTATAGGGAACTGGATGACCGCCAGGCAGTCTCCCACTGCCCCTGTCACAAAAGTAGACTTCTCAAGACAACATAGGGCATGAAAAGAGGCCACAGATCAGCTCAAAATAAAACTGATTATCCATAGGACAAATATTGCAACAAAAATAACAGAAGGAATAAATATTTTCAAGTCAGTCCAGGAATTTATCAACATGCACAGTCAACTGCCCTTAAATTGGACCCAGCCCATGGGAAAAGAAGTGGATAGAGTTTTGACCTAGCTCATTGTGAAAGTCCTGTCTTTTCACGTATTGGCACCATCTGATCTGCCTGAAGAACCATCTGGAAAACCTGAAAGAGGAAAGTCACAAATTCCACCTCCTGTTGTATGCCCAGTCACATGAGTCCAATCTTTCTGGCTTTGATATTTCCAGGTTTGGAACTCACAACTTCCTTTATAGGCTCCATTCCCTCTGCAGAGAAACTGTCCTTTAAAAAGGGCTTTGCGAGTCTCTTCCATTAACTCTTGGGATCTCTGTATGTAACTTGGTCTCCTTGGTGCTTAAATCCATGAAGCACCACACGTGGATATAGTTCTGGCATCTGATACTTGTTATATTTGGAATATGGAGGGAGTCCCTCATCATGGACAAAGGATGCATTTGTATGGCCGGCCTGAGATTTCTCTGAATCTTGGTCCATGGCCAAGCCTTCTTCTATATAGCGGTATTTCTCCAAAGTCAAGCTCACACTTGGGATCCTAGGCGGACGCGACACCTTGTGTGTTCTCTTAGCCGTAAGCCGCCGATAGAAGAAGATGAGGGATAAGATGATGACATCCACGAGGAATTCAAACATCTCAACCACTGACAGCACAGACGATCCAAACCAGAGACTCCATTGGCTTCCCATGTTGGACATCACCAGGTTCACCTAAACTCAAGTTAAAATATTAACAGTATGGTTAGTTGCTTCAAATATTTTTTCTCTTCCTGGCACAAAGTACATATATAAAAGGAGAGGAATCCCCCAACTTACATCATATTCCGGAGATTCATCCCAAGAGTAGTAATCTAATTGCTCATAGAAAATATTCACCTTGGCAATATCATTTCTGAAATGGAGGAAGGAAAATGTGGTCAAACCAAGTTTCTCTAGTACAAAGTTTGCCCTTGGCTCTGTATTTCATTAAAAAAAAATTCAGGAAGAAGGGGAGCCCTGCCAAAAACAGTTGGAAAAATTTCATTAATCCCTGGAGAATATTTACTGAACTCTGTTGTCCCTCCCATAAAAAAAGCAAACAAACCACACACTGTCTGCAAATCAAGTGGAGGATTTCTGCATCCAAAGAATAAGAACATCCTGTGACTAACCTGTTGTTTGTGGTGGTGGTGTATCTGTTGTCTGCTTGCAATGCTCTGTGAATCCAGTTCTGAAAGAGAAATGCAGGGACTGAAATTAAAATGTGAAAGGGTGCACAGAAGAGCAAAGCTGCACACTAGAAAGGGAGAACTGGTATGAATGAGATGTTCAGGAAAGAATTCTGACTAATCTCTGTAACTGTGATGTGGGAAAGGTCACAGATGACTTTTGAAAATCATACTCAAAGGAAGAGCATGCAATACTTCCTCCCATTTTTCCCCACAAGAAGGTTGGCCCAAAGTCACCCAGTGAGCTTCTGTGACTGGATTACAAAACATCTCCCTCCTTAGGCAACGAACAGATTCCTTTTTCTGGCTCTGTTGCACTACAGCTCAAATGGCAGAACTTCCATATTGCCATTTGCAACGTTGGAGCTCCATGGGGTGGAGGGAGATGATTTGCTGGAACTCTTACCTCACTCTAACTTCTGCCACCTGAATTCAGAGTCTGCACTAGATTTCCCAGGCAACCTTACCTTATTTCTTTCCACCAATTTCTCTCAGTTTCATAACCCCGCTAAAAAAAAAAAAAAAAACTTCCCAGCTTGACTTTCTCTGTGTGTGTGTATAGAAGAAGAATGATGCCTTCATACCAGCAACTAATTTAATTTGCAAAATGTTCTGATGCAGCGTGCCCTGAAAGCCTGGGGGAGGGATAGCAATTTACCCTTCCTTTTTCTGTGTGAAGTGGGGCAAAGGGATTTTCGATACTCCAGGACTTGCCATCCCTGCACGAATTATGACGGTTATCCTGTCAGCAGCTAATGGGCTTGTGGTGTTCCCTGTCTGTTCTCAGCCTTCCAAGGTCAGGAGGAGCACAGCCATCTTCCAAAGGCTTTCAAGAATAGTGGGATGGAAGCCGTGCTGTTGGAGGTACCCTTAATTGCTATGTCGTCCACTGCTTTCTTCCCCATTTCTACCCCGTGCAAAAGAAAAGCTTTGCTTTACCTCGGATTTAGTTGATGGCCACTTAGCGTATCCCGCGGAGAGCTTATACCTCGTTTCCCTGCCAACAACACAGAGTTTGCTGTGAATTCCATACCAATCCAGCAAGTTTGAATTCATATTTACCCCAAATATTTTGCAATGTTGTCAAGCCCTCCCCAAAAATTTTGGGTCACTGTGATTCTGTGAAGATGTTGAAAAACTGAACTGGTTGCCTATACGTTTTTGTCAAACACCTGTATGGGTGTGATTTATTTTTTTTCTCCTGCAAGGTTGTCATCTTTGTACTTCACATCCAAAGCAATAGATAACATTTATTTCTGAATGTGTTGTTTAGTTCCTCATTTTCCGTGTCCTCCAGCTATATCAAGAAGGCTGTCCACCTTCTTTAATGAGGATTTTTCTAAGCATCTTGTAAGATGCTGTTCCTTTTAAAGATGAAGGGCTTGCTCATGGGATATGGGGGAAGTTACTGGTGTTGGTCAGTCAGCTTCTGCTGGAAGCTAGCAGAACAAGTTCCTGAGGCAGTCAAGCAGGATAGGTGGCCCAAGGGACGGTTCATGTCTGCAGCAATTTGTATGCCTATATGCACCCTTGGAGGGTTTGAAGCATGGAAGGAACAAGGGGATGAGATTTTATGGGACAGATAGCGAACAGCAGAAAACTAGCTGACGTAAACCTGCTAGCACTCAATCACATGAACATTCCTCTGCTACTCACTTGCATGTCTTAGGGCACTCGCTAAAGCAGGTGAGATGGTGATCCATGAGCTTTTTGTACAGCAAATAGTAGCAGTGACCTGGGGGGAAGAGAGGAATGAGGTCAATAAAAGGAGCTGCCACCGATAAATTGTAGCTGAAAGTTCACCCAAGTTGGGAAATCCCAAAGGGTCTGAGCCTGGGCTTCAAGAAACCCATGTTTCCTGTTTCCAAATGAATACAGCTGGACTGTCATTTCCTATTTACAGCTGAGCACTGTATGGTTTTCCCTTCCCATTTCCAATGTTGGGTCAGACTGCTGTCCAAATGCTAAATATGAATGGGCATTTAGGCTGCTTTATCTTTAAACAAGACTTTGAAAAGACAGATTACTGAATAGACAACTGTCCTCCAGCAGCCCTAAGAGCAGAGCAAAGATTCCCCCCTTTAAGCCCACACCAATTTCTCAGTGAATGCATCAGCCCTTTGAGGTACTCCAGACAAGAAATCCAAACCATGAGTACTAACACTCCCTTTATTGTAAGGTTGCAGTAACAGATTCTTGCAAGTCTGAAAGTACTTCTCCCCTCCCCTCCCCTCCCCTCCCCTCCCCTCCCCTCCCCTCCCCTCCCCCTTCCTTTCCTTTCCTTTCCTTTCCTTTCCTTTCCTTTCCTTTCCTTTCCTTTCCTTTCCTTTCCTTTCCTTTCCTTTCCTTTCCTTTCCTGGGAACTGAGGAGGGTCCCTTCTGAGACGCTTCCCACGCCCCCATTCCTCCTGTGGGCTAAGATATCTCTTGTCAGACCATTGCCCTGGCTGTGGTTCTTCCCCCATCTCCCAAGGTTATTCTCGCAGTCCATTACAGAACGGGACTGTAATGGCAAAATAAACAGGACTTGAATTAAAAAAATAAAAAAGTAAATGTCCTCCCTTGACAAACTATACTTTAGAAAAACAAAGGATGGTACTGAAGCTCTTAAAATGTATAGCTTGGGGGCTAATTTTAGAACCAGATGGCACGGTCAGACTGACATAGCACGAAGAAGAGGCAGCTCTTGGAATTTCAAAATGGTGGCAGAGGCAATATGTAGCCTAAAGTGGGAGGCTGCCTGCCTGCCCCTCGCCCCCTCACCCCAGTAGAGATTGCCTCTCACTAAAGGGCTGTGAAGCAAGACACGCAGCCAACTTAGAGAGAAGATGTGAAGGAGAACAGCAAGATCAAGTTCTCTGTCAGCCTTGGCTCCTTACCCCAGGTAGGATGCTTATTGTAGTTGCAGTACTCTGCTCCAGAAGGTAGGGGGTAAAAATAATATCCACAGCCGCAGTTTTCAATCATCTGATGCTGGAAGCAGGAATGCAAACAGGCCTGCAAGATAGTGAAATGGGGATGTGGGTGGGAGAGCAGAACAAAATAAGGGGGATTTTCCTGATGCACTGAACTTGGAACTTGAGACCCTCTAGATGACCAGAGAAGCGTGGGCTCCCAGGAGTGGTGAGGGCTATATATATAACCAAGGAACACGAAGACTGTACAGCTCTGGGAGTGAGCAGGGAAAAGATCTGAGCTAATGTAGACAAGAGGACAAGGTGCTGGGCATGAATTTCACACCTGGATTGCAATTAGCTTTATAGCCCATGCATTGGGGAGGTTGGACCTGGATATTGCTTGAATGGGAGACCACCAGGAAATGCAAGGCTTGTGGACTAGACTGGGAAGTCAACAAAGCTTCCTGGAAAAAGGCAAGGGAAAACTACGTCCATATTTGTGCCAAGGGATGCGCATGAACTTGTCCATGAAGGCACCACTGACAAGTTTGACTTGTCAATCTTTCCTTTAAATAGCCCAAACACTGAGCATAGAAGGGAGGACATTGTGAATCAAATAGAGTTTGATGCGGGGTCTGCCGACAAGGAGATTCTCTCAACAGGAGAACCCATCATCTAACAAGGCTGAGACTCAAGGCAGATGAAAATATTTTTTTCAAGCAATATAAATGAAATTGCTACCCCAAGTATATTTATTTAATTTACTTGGAAATTTTAAATATAAACTATATATTAATATAGTATAGTGATGGCTACCAACTGGGAAGACTTGAAAAGAGGGATTAGACAAATTTATGGAGAAGATCCATTACTCATAATGATTATATATTGTCTCTAGTATTGGCAACTGCAAACGAATCAATATCAGTGCCTAAGGAATTCGGTGACTAGAAGGATACAATGATCTCTGGACTTTCCAAAGGCATCTGGTTGCAGACCATGGGAAGAGAATTCTGGGCTTCTTGGTCATATCCTTGGCCAGGATCAGTGTTATCAACTGAGATGAGACAGGATTTAAAGATAGGAAATGAACAAATAAACTGGGACCACACCCTCTTTGCTTCTTCCATACCTGTAGTGTATATGTGCTGTTGTAGATTAGCTTGATGTTGACATCCTCCCCATTATTGGTACAGGCGCCGTAATTCCCACCTAAACGTGACACCTCATCCTATGCCAGTGGAAGAGAAAAAGAACATTTTATTGCAGGTTTTGAATATCTTGAAACCCAGCTGCCAATGCTTAGTACTTTCTGGACTAAGCTGAAATAGTTTCCCTATGTGCATATTTAGAATATGGGAACATGCGTTATTCACTTGTCTTGGCTTGCTGTGTGAGTGGTTATACATATAGAGAACAATTTACTGCTTTTATGGCTATGGGGTACCTCAGGGTGAATACTGTAAAGCACTGGTAGAAACCTACCAACCTGCACTGGACCAGTGTGATAGCTTACAGTCCACAACTTTCAGTGAATCACAACGTATATATGTGGTAGTAGGAGCATTTGGGGCCATGACTCCTAAGCTGGAAGAGTGACTCCAACAGATCCCGGGAACAACATCAGAGCTCTCTGTCCAGAAGAGTGCAGGACTAGGAACAGCTAAGATACTGCACAAAACCCTGAAACTCCCAGGCCTCTGGTAGAGGACCCAAGATTGAGGAAGACACATACCACCCATAGAGGTGAGAGGGGATTTTTAAAATAATATTTATTATACACACACACACGTGCGCACATACGTATACATAGAGAGAGAGAAGGGTGGGTATGTGGGGAGTCATGAGAATCTCCCTGTCAGCACTTCCTGTTCTTGAAAGTCCCCTTTGAGAGACCAACAGGCCCACCTCTTTGATTCCAATGGTGCTTTCAATCCCAGGTCTGATATCAAAACCTTCATGCTCCAAAAAGGGTGTTTGGTTGTGCTTGTGAATCATGACTTTCACACCTGCCGTGGTGGACAGCAAAGGGATGTGGTCTTTCTGCTCCACTTTGAGAATAAGGGATAGGCCTGTTTTGGAAAGCAGGAGGGAGGGAAGGAGAAACAGACATTTTGAAATCAGGACTCGGCAAAAGAGGGCAGGGCTTGTTTTCATCATGCTCAGATTGTACTTTAGGTGAGGAGGTTCACTAGAAATAAAATCTTCCCTGCACATGGCTTGCCTTGATGTTGTGATTAACAAGTATGGAAGCAGCACTGGTTGTGTGGGTTGTGTTTCATTTGTGAATTATTCACTGTGGCTCTGCAACCTGCCATGTGAATAGATGAGGGAGGAGCTGCCTTGAGGAATATGTAATGGTGTATCTGCATGTGCTCCTATGTTCTCCTGTAGAGATCAAGGAAGTTCACAGATCTCAGATAAATTAGGGATGTGGGGAAATGGTTCAAATTTACATTTAGTGTAAATTTATATAATTTGTACCATCCACACATTACATGGACTAACATGTTATTATTTTTCATACTTCATACTTTTCCAAATTCCAAATGTATTTTTCTGACCACCTCTAGCTCCAGATCAGAATGGCAGCTCTCCAAGCTGATGTTTTGGGCTCCCTAAATTCTGAGTTTGTATTTTTGACCATGCACAGAATCCTTTTTGTGGTGACATTAGATTGCGCACGTGAGCATTCCTCCTCCTTTTGCTTTTAACGTTTCCATTTTAGTTTCCCTGAAGCTGCCTCTGTTTTCAGTATCGCTGGTGTTATAACAAGTACATCTTTTATTGTTTTATGCTCATTTAGGATTGTGTGCTCTATTTTATTGCCTTTTTTAAAAATATTCTCATGAGTTCTACTGTGTATCTTCTGTCAATCTGCAACAATAATATAGTGATTTTTTTTTAGGGCTTCTAAAAACAACAAAAGCTCTGAAAGGCTCACAGAGATTTGATGCCCGATTTGCGCCAAGATGAAAAAACTCTGTGACTCACCCTATGCTGTTTCTTCAGATCTCTTTAGAGTAACACATTAGTTCTAAAAACAGTGTTAGCATCGTATAAACTTGCTGGCTGCCTGCTTGATTTCTTTTTAAACACATCCTGTATCTTATTGCTGCTATGCTCAGAGCAACCTATATCTAGCATTACGTTCCCCAAAGTGCTGCCCAGGTCTGTAGCAGTCTTTTCATTCTACCCGCCCTTCCCTCCAGGTCCTTTCTCAGTGTTTCTCACTCATTCTGTTCCTTATAGCTAAGGTGACATGAGGCCGTGGGATTCCGTTTCTCCACATTTACTCTTTCCTTCATTAAAATCAGTCTTCAAAACTACTGTTTGCTATATCTCTGGGGAAAACATACAAGTGCCCATGTGATGCCTGTATCTTTTCCTTCTAAAGAGTAGCAACTTCAGGAAAACGTAAACCACTTCCATAAATAACCTTGCCAAGAAAACTGCATCAATGTGTTCATTAAGTCAAGCTTTACATGAATTGAAGGGAACACTTTTCAATTTTTGGGAAAAAAACTAGCTGAGATCAACTCATGAGTCTCTTCTTGCATCTAAGAATATAAGAACCTAAAGATGGTATCCTGTTTTCCACAGTGGCCAATCAAACCCTGCAAGCAGGAAGGGTACAGCAGCCCCCAGCCACTGAGATTTCAGAAGTGCACACCATCTAATTCTGCAAGATTTGGATCAATTTGGTTTTTCCATCTGTACGTACCGTAAACAATTCCTGGCTTGAAAGCTTTCCAGAACTTATCTGTTCCGTTCTTGTTAAGAGTGAAGCAGCTTCCGTAGACAGGGTGATGAAAATGTTCATGATCGCTGTTGTGAAAAGACATCAGAGGAGGAAGAAAGAAGAACGAAAATATCAGGATATGCCCAGATTTGAACAGATACAAGCAATTTCTGGGCATTTCAAAATGGTGGCTAACAGTGGACCAGTTCTCTCCCTATTGGGAAAGTTTTTATATTTTGTTTGTTTTGTTTGTGATAAATGTTACAGCCTTTTTCATAGAAGGTGGTCTCACTTCATATATTCATGCAATAGCAACCAATAGGTAGGTCGGACTAGGAAAGCAACTGGCCTCAAGTCACCCACATGAGCTCCATAATCAAGTGGGCAGTTAAATTGGGCTCCCTAACACTTTAACTGATGCACTACGTGGCTTCTTTAGGATGGTTTCTGAGAGATTTAAAAATATATCTATGTAGCATATGATTAACTAAATCTTATGGAGACCTTGTGTAATCTGTTATATTTACACCTGCTTTGTGGGCTGAGTCAAGGTCACGTCTGGCAATTTCTTAGAATATCCAAGCATTTGTGAGTTTCTTAAGATTTGCCGGGATAACACTAAAACAAATGTTGGACACAGTGTGATGATCTTGCTTCTTTCAGTTTATTCCTTTGTATCTCATTTCAGTACAGATCAGGCAGAGGTTGCTGTTTCCTGCTTTGGCTCCACCAAAAGGGGAAAAAAAAAAAAACAGGAAAAGGTGATACTGTGTACCGTACAGGCAAGATAAGGTAGGATACAGAAATGGTAAAGAGCTACATGTGAGTTCTAGCGTCAAAAGTCACCCTCTGTGGTATATTTAAGCCAAGTGCAATCAAAGAGCTGGTACAAAGTGAAAGGTTTTCTGAAAATTCAAAGGCTGATAGGCGAAAGGTCTTTGGAATAGTGGTGGATAATATGTCAATAATTATCCTGTTTGCTTCACCAAATCGTGCCTTCTTAAACGGAAAGGGGTTACATGTCATTAATCTGGAAGACTGAGAAATAGAGCTAGCTCACTATGTTAGGTCAAACTCTTGCTTAGCGCAGAGATGCATACATTTCAGGGTCTGCAGATGGAATGCAAAAGCTTTTTTGTTTTTTATTTGCCACATTGCATGGTTTTATTTATCTAATTAATACATCCCGGGCAATCCCAGGTTGGTGTGTAAGTGAGGAACACCTGGAACCCAGCTGCCAACCCAGATCAGTAATATTGGGCTAGATCAGAAGCCCAGAAGTTTTCTGGGTTGAAGGCCACATGTGGGGTTGTGAGAGACATGACAGTGTTGGCCACATTCCAAGAAGGAATAGGTGGAGCCAGGAGAGAGATAAACGTGCATTGCATCAATGCTTATATTGATTCTGGATTGTATCAATGCTTAAAGGGACATTCAATTCACCTGATTACTCTCCAAAAGCGCAGTTAAGCATTCCCCTTTCTGTCAGGTTAAACATTAAAATTTGATATCTACAGATATCTAAAATAAATAGAGAAGATTGAGGAGAAAGAGACATGGGAGAAACCCAAACCAACCCATTTGTCCAGCCCTGTGTGCGTTGTTCCAGTGATACAAACTGAAGCCTCTCACTTACTTGTGCAATCAGACTAGCTTTGGGCTGGGTGGCTTCGCAATGTGGCCAAAGGGATATCAAAGGTAGAACACATACCTTTTGCCCTTCTTTCCTGTCCAGCTCAGTTGCAAAGCATCTGCAGTGTCCCCAGGACGACGTTCTGGGCAAGTGTCAGGAGAAGTTATTTAACCAGGTATGGGCAGGTTTGCACTGGTTTTATCAGATTTTTCTCAACACGCCGCCACTATGGAAGGCTAACGTGAGCTGGAGAGGACTGGGCGGCACCCGGAATAGCTTCGGCCTTCCCTTTACCTCAAGAGATACAGGGAGCAGATGGAGCCTGGAGCAATGCCAGGGATTTCTCCCCTTCAATGTCCTGGATTTTTCCCTGAAGGAGAAAACTGTCCACACCCTGTTGTGGAACTTAAGAAACTAACTTGGTGCCTGTGAAATTGGAGATTTAAATAGGTGGGGTGCACTTGACGGATGGGGTTAGAAGGGAAGGCACAAAGGGATCCTGCAGTTCTTCTTTTGCGAATACAGTAATCCATTTAATTATCTGTGCTTGTTTCCAAAGTGGAACCAGCGTGTTAGGAAACTTTCATTGTTTACTTTGTGTTGTTTTCATTTTCTGATTTCGTCTACTCAGTACCACTGAGTATGGCCAAGAAGCACCTGAATTTGTGAAATCTGTCCCTGTGATTGTATCAAAGTCCTTTCAAATGATATTTTATGGTGTCAGTCAAAGAGTTGGGCTAGAGAAGCAATTCTGTACTGGGGAGGTGAGAATCCAGGGCAAAACAGGCCCCACAGCAGAAGCAGAAGTTGATTACCTTGTTCGGCATGGCTGCCCATCATACTGGCAAGAATAGATCAGGTTCCTGATGTGATCGTCACCTTGGGACATTTTGATAATGGATGGAATCTGTGACATGATATTCATGTAGTGGAAACGGTACCACTCTTGGACAGCGTCCACTCCAGAAATGTAGACCTTATTGTAGCAGTTTCCACCGGTTGTGTTGCACTTGGGAACAAACAGAAAGGGAGGAGGGAAAAGATGCTCAGATTCTAAGAAACTGTAATGCAATGTTTTGATAGATGTCACCTACAGAGAGCAGAAAAGCAGCTTTCTGGGGCCCTGCTTCCTACAGTAGAAACCCATAAATAGGACACAAGGGACATTTGCCATGGGAGTACTGGATTAGCTGTCCCTCTGAAACTTGATCATTCTGATCTAGCATTTCTCCCTTCCTGTTGACCTTACTTTCTGTGCCCAAGGACCAGTCGAATCCAGCAGTGCAAAGATCTCTGCATTGTGCTTGCAAAAATAGCTGGGAGGTATTTCTAATGCAAAGGTCATTTAGAGGGGGAAAAACAGAGAACTTCTCAAAGGAAGCCTGCATTTAGAGTTGTCTACATTGCTGCCGCCAGTATGATGCTGAAATCAGATTCATCCGTGTATACTGACTACATAACCCCACATAAATCTTGAAATTGTACATCAAGATACTATGGGATCTTCTCATTGAGTCAGTATCTCATGAGCAACACTTCTTGAGTTCCCTAAGCTATTCTTAATTGCCAGGTTTGTTGCTGGGGTTTAACAATAACACATTCCTTAAGCCCATGATTATTATTTATTTTATTTGTACAAAAGAAGGGAGGCTGTTGTGGGAGAGGCAAGAACTTAGCTGGGGGAAGTGCCTTGTACTGGACTGAGTCATGATTTCAGAAAAGCTCCCTCCTTCATTATTATTATTTTACGCTAGTAAAAGCTTGCCTCACTTCCTCCAGATTTGATGGCCTAGGGTTTCTACAGAAGCTGTCACCCAAGGGGAGTTATCTGAGTTGGGAAGGCTGTTTTAAAATTACCGAATAAGAAACTTAAGGAAGATAGCAAGGTTATTGGGGAAAGGTTCATTCTCTTTTCCAGATTTTATTTTCCAGATCAATGTACTGTGACTACTGCATATCCTAAGTTCTCACTGATCTATTGTTCAGAGGGTGGTCCTCCAGAAGTCTACTTTGAGAATCCTTCAAACTCCCCAGGTCACGCTACCCTAAGAACATTTGTTTCTCATTGGCTCTGAGCCACCAATACCCACGCTCCTTAAATTTGACGCAAATGGTCAATAAAGGAAGGTGCTACAAATACAAAACTTACCAGCCGAAATCCCACTTTTCCATGCAGCTTCACTAGGGCGATGCTACGATCCAGTTGAAACTTGGAGCCATTGATCTTGCCAGGATTTTCATCTGAAAAGTCTTCCAGATTGGCACCGACATCTTCTAGAATGCTCTTAGGAATGTGGAAGCCATATAAACTATATAAGGTTTCTCTCGCCAGATTATCTAGTTCAGCTATATCCTGACTGATTGGGCTGATCCTGGGAAAATGGTAGAAATGACAAAGGATTATGAAAGCCAGTGCAAAACTTCCAAAACCTTGTTTGGGAGGAAATACTATCCTTTTCCTCACAACACTATGTTGGGTTATGCTAAATCATCCCATTAATTATATTTGGTTAATTTCCAGGAACCTTTGCACTCACAGTTAACAGTCTTCAAGGACATCAGCAAGAATTAAAATCAGTTTAGCTGTGTAGAGCCATAACACTGGCCTGATTATTCTCTGGTCCCTGATTGGCTCTGACACCCACCCACCCACCCATCCTCCCTCCCTCCCTCCCTTCCTTGGCTGCCTCATTTGTCCAAATGACAATAAGAGATTTATTCATTTATCAAATTTTTATGGCCGCCCATATCACAAAAAAGTGACTCTGGACAGCGTACAACACTTAATTAATTAATTAATTAACCAATAAATATATAAAAACATTCATTTTTAAGAACTATGAAAAAGCACAACAGCAAGAGAGGATGATGTACAATATTTAAAGAGTAAAACAAGTAGAAAACAGTAGTAGCAACAATTTAGATTACTAAAGCAGAGAAGGAAACACCAAGAACTAAGGAATAACATCCTTGCAACAATAGTAGTAAAAAGGTCCAGGAAATGATTAATATTGTAAGGATTTTTTTGGGAGCAGGGGAACTACTTCTGTCCAATTTCCCAAAACTGAGAAGCAAGGTCCAGGAGTGGGGGAAACTTACCTATATGGATTCAAACTGCAAAGCGTGATGGCAGGGAACATCTTTGGTTCTGAATGAACAGACATTGACATGATGACAGGGTAGGCCCAGTACTGGTTGAAGATCAGTGCAAACTGCCAGTAGAGCATAGCGAAGCTGGCCAAGAAGAGCAGAGCCCAGAAGGCTGTCTTCATCTTATTGCGGCTTGAGCAGACCAGGCGAATGGTGCCATGGATTGTGGTATTTAGACAGAAGAACTCAAACAGGTCCTTGAAAGAGCTGTAAAACTCAATCAAGGCTGCATCCTCCTCCTTGGTTTCTGCCTCTGTCTCTTTTGGCAAATTTTCCCCCATTCTGTAAACCTGGAACAGGAGTTTGGAATTCTGAATTAGGGCAAGCCAAAGGTTTTGTAATCCACCACTCTTCCTCTGGTTTCTTTCTCTCTTTTTTTCCCCCTCCAAGTTTGAGAATTCCCAAGCAGTATAGTCAATATGATTAATCCAGTGCCTGAACACTTTCTTGATGCCTGTAATAAATTCCTTGTTCTTACAAATCTCAAACAGGTCTCCAGGCCCAGTAGTTGCCCAGAGAAAGGAGTGAGGAATTTAAATAACAGGATATAACTTTCAAGAGTATTGTTTTATTTCCCAGATTTCAACATTTACTGGTTACATGAGTCAATAATACATATGAATTGCAGTGTTCCATGGGTGGGCTGATTGGGGTTTTTGGATTTTGAAAGACTTGTGAAATGTACAAAAGGAATAGCGGCAGTCTTAAGGTACAGCTGTTTCTTCACTCTTGGAACCTATGCGAAATCTGATCAGGCAAGATTTTTAAATTATCACTTTAATGCAACTTTCTTTTACGCAGTGACAACTGAGCTATAAAGAATATACACCTGTTTCTGAGAAGCCCTAAGAAAAACAAAACAAAACAAAAACAGGACAAAAATACAAGTCTTTACAAGATACTGCTCTCTGCTGGTTGCAAGCAAGACTGCCAAATACTTATTGGATATTACACTACACAGAAGTGAACAACGATATTCATATGGACAGAAAGTTCAAGGTGTTTGCAGAGCTGTAGCCCAGAATATTTTTAGAGCTTTCTGCAAAAAATTGTTCCACTTCAAGCAAAGAGTTTCAAACTTGTACGACATATGCTTTTCAGGTGATTGTTCTAAAAAGCCAAGAAGCAGGAATTTTATAGCTCCAAAGGCATGGAGAAAAGAAAAGAGAAAGGGGAGCTAGAGACGCTACAGGAAAGAAAGGAACAAGGACTGAAATGATGAATCACATCTCTGTGTGTCTGCAGAAAGTGTAGTTTCGGATATCTGGATGGCTGTTTCTAAATTCACCTAATTTCCATTTGCATTTATTCTTTCCATGCCGACTGCCGGCAAAGTAAAATTGAAAGATAAAAAGGTTCTAGATTTTGTGAGCGAGCAGAATTACAATGAATTCCTTAAAGAAAAGGTCATTGAAATAAAATAAACAGTCAATATATTTGTCTTAGCGTGCTGAGCAATAGAGTCAAGTGTGTGTCTGACAGGGTCTTTCTGCCTGAGAAATATTTTGAACAGCAGAGAAGTGACTTGAATTTGCGCAGAATTTGCATCCTAATTCCAAACTCAGATTTCAATAGGAAAAAAGTACTTTTGCTATAATCCAGTTGTAACACTTATATAAAGTCCAATGTATACACTGGGTCTACTCAGAAATCAAAGTAGACATGCTTCTGCTTTATTTATGTCCTCTAAGTCACGGTCACCTGTCAGTGTTAAGTTAGTTATAAAATTCAAAATTCTGCTGCCTTGTACAAAATCTTATCTCTGCCCTAAACTTGGAAATGCTGTGTTGGTTTCTGCCTCTTTTCTGTCCATTGATTACCTGACTTCTGAATCTACTTACATTTCTGTTTTTTCTCAGCTGGAAGCAGGGTCAAGTTGGATTCCAAACAGACAGAAAAAGAGTTGCGTAATAACTACATGATGCAAGCAATTGAATTATACAGATGTCATCATCAGGTAAAAAACTAAACACTTATTATCTGTACTAATGATAACATTATGACAAGGACAAGTAGCTGTTGAATCATCTTTGTGTTTCCAACACCATGTTGCAGAAATGACAGTGATTCAAGCCAGATTCAGTATTCATTATCCAATGCTGCAGATTCTGAGGTAATGAAATATACTGTTTGAGGATGTGTGCCCTTGTGTGTTCCACTCACCAAAATTCATTAGTTAACAGGAAAAGCCCTTGATACTGATTAACCTGTTTTTACCTTTTGGGGAGTTCATAAAAGTCCAACCCACTTCTCGAGGTGAAATCAAACATCACTAACAGATGATTAGATGTATATGTGTCGGGCCTAGCCCAAGGAACTCCAGGAGACCATGCAGAATCAATCCAGCAAAGTTTATTAGCTGCAACCCATTAACAAGAATCTTCCCAGAATGAAACCAGTTCCCAGTCTCAGTCAGTTCACACCGATGGATTTTCTTAGGGAGGTGCCAGTCTCCTCCGCTTATCTCTTCCTCGCTCCTCTGGAGATGAGAGCACATTCTTTACTCCCCTCCCACCTTCCAGTCCAACACAATATGTCTAGACTGCACATGCTTATATTCTAGTATTACTAGGTAGCGTTGGGTCAATCCCTTTCTTTCTCCAACTCCAGGGCTGCTGTTTCTGGGGAAAGGTGGGGAGGAGGTAACACTAGGTAAGCCACCTTGAGTGATGCAGTAAAGAGGGCAGATATGGGAAATGCTGAAGATCACCTCAGAAAGAGGAAGAAAAAGGATGCTTGCAGTTAAGACTGGGGAGAAGGTCTGCAGTTCTATGGCCCAACCCTTGCCTTCTGGGCGCTAGATCCTGCGTTCAAGTTCTGGCTTCACAGCTTAAAGATAGATGAGAGAGCATGTTGTGGGAAAGGACCTGTCCCTGCTGCCGCTTGACCTCAATAAGTAGAATCTAGAGTAGCAATCTGTGAAACTGAAACCTTTGCGTGCAGCTTCCAGCCTGTTCATCCTCACTGCCTGTGTTAAAGGAAGACTGGATATGGCTCATGAGGAGGGTTTTATGTGTGTTCTGAGCAAATAAATTCACCTAAGCAAATAAGTTCACAACAGTGTTTTTACTAGGCAACTTGCCAACGTCCATCTCCATTAGATGTTGGAAAGGTCCCCACAGCTGGGAAAGGGGACCAGCCGTCTTCCTTTGAGTCATGTTCTTGACAGGGAACCTTTATGGCTGCTTTAATTCACTCTTCTTCAGTTCTTTTCTTCAGTTTTAGAAATCTAAAATGGAGTGAGTTAGTTAGCAGTTGTGTATTGTCTTAATATGTATGTAGTTTAGTGTGTGGTGTTGTATGGATTCACCGATAAGAAAGCTTTTCTGACTCATCTTTGTTGAAAAGAAGCACTTTCCTTTTGATAATCTAGTATTTCAATGCTTTCGTATAGATAAGTTTTCTCCCCTTAAGTCTAGAACACAAAAATGGGTAAGACTTCTAGAACATTTTATTAACAGGCAATGGTTTTCATGCTAAAATATATTTTATTTTTATGCATACCCATATCTATGATACACCTTTCTGCTGAATGTGAAATAATTTCAAGATTAAATTTTGACTTATTTACTGATGACCCTCCATCCACATATTTTTGTTTTTACACTTGTTTGTACACTTGTTTAACACATAGGTCCAGCAGAAACCAAAATTATTTAACAAAAAAACAAAGGAAATCAAAACTATCTGCTAACTAGACTCAAATTGTTTGAGAGTCTGCATTCTATTTCTTCTTTTTTATACAGAATGTGCTCCTTTTGTGGGGCAGCAGGAAGCCAATCAGTTCAGACCAACTGATAGAGTCATCACTGCTAATTTAGAAGCGCTTAGAAAATCACTGCGTGGCCATGCCCTGGAACCAAGCAACACAATCCATGTGCATTTACTC
Source organism: Python bivittatus (assembly GCF_059951505.1). Classification (NCBI taxonomy): domain Eukaryota; kingdom Metazoa; phylum Chordata; class Lepidosauria; order Squamata; family Pythonidae; genus Python; species Python bivittatus. The sequence continues at coordinate 2,989,139 of NW_028277046.1, forward strand.
AGAAGTGACTGCTGACCTCGTGACATTTTACAAGGATTTACTGGACAAGATATTCATACACGCTATGTCAGGTTGCTTGCCAAACCCAGCAGCGGCTGGTGTGGAATTCCATTTGCAAACCTGCGTGTTAAACCTCACTGGCCTGAAACAGAGAGACACGTGCCCAAGGATCAGAAGAAAAGTTCATCCAGAAGTATGTGTGCCTCCCTTCAGTGAAGCTTGCTCCCTTGACTGTGGTTTTAATTACCATCCTCCTGCTTGGCCACCGTTCTCTGCACATTCAAAATAACAGATGTATTCATTTGTAAGAATGAAAACAGAATAATCAGTGTCTTCAAAGACAGCCATTAAAGGAGCCAAAATAAGAACAAGCGGCCGGTCCTCATGATGAAAAGGGAGCATTTTGTTATGTGACTGAAATGTCTACACTTGAATGGAGGGGACTGATCCTCCCCAACTAAATTTGATGGGCTTCAGCTCTCATTATCCCCATCCAGCATGGGTACAGGTGATTGGAACTGAAATACAATACATTTGGAAGACATAAAATCAGCAAGAGAAAGTTTCTTTTCTAAGAGAGACTTTCCTGGGACAGTCTCACTGAACTGAATGCATTGTAATTTTAAATTGACACGGAGCTTCTATAGCATTCCAACCTTGCATTATTAAAACCCTTCATTTTTTTCCCTTCTACAAACCCTGGTAGCTGCTTGATTGGATATACCCAAATCTATCTCCCAAGCAGTACACATAAAGTAAATCCACGTTTGAGCTTTGTTCGCACTGGTAATTACTGCACTATTGCACTAATCATTAAGACTAATGCCTGCAACCATATTAATATTGCTGCACCCACCTACCCAATCCTCTCAATATGTAAGAGATCTCTCATGGGGTTGTAGGAGGAGCAGCTGGGTATGAGTAGATGCAGGGACTCAGATCTAAGCATCAACATCTGGGATCTTGATGAATGAAGAACTCAGAGAACTGCTATGAGTGCCCAATCATTTGCGTCAGTATACATGAGCTTCAGGGGGGACACGGTGGTGCAGCGGCTTAATGACGCTGAAAGTTGCCGGCCAGAAATGGTCGACGCTTCAGTGGTTCGAGTCCAGCCTTCGCGTTAGCAGGGTGAGCTCCTGTTTCCTCCCCAGTTCCTGTAAACCCAACAGTTCGAAAACTCATGTGATTAGATAAATGGGTACTCTCACTCCGGTGGGAGGAAAAATGCTGGCGGCGCCTTGCAAAAAAGGAGTCAGGAGCAGTTGCCGGTAAGCACGAAAAACCGCGCGCGCCCAAAAAGGGCGCGAAGCAACAGAAACCCCGCCTCCTGCGCTCGCCAGCTGGGCTCTGCTCTAGGAAGGAGGCTCTGGCAAACTACTTCCGAAACAGTTGCCTTGAAAACTGCAAGGACTCGTCCAAGCAGTCACTGCAGAGTCGGTAACGACTGAGCGCAGATTAAAAAAAACCCAAAACATGAGCTTCACCGGCAGATCCTCATTTGAGGCAGACCCAGTTTTCTTACTGAAGGCCCTGGGATTTTTATACTCTGGGGTGGCTTGGAGAAATTTGCATTTGGACCAGCCTAGTAATCTCCTAACCTCCAGATTACAGTCAAAATGTGGATTACTCTGTCCAAATTTCCAGACTCTTCCCAGACTATGCCCCCTCCAGAAGCTTTGCCTTCTCCCTGAATCTACTGAGTTATATCATTGGTTGTGTCTGCTCTCCCCTAACTATAAAGCTGCTAGAAGGAAGATTGCCCAAATCAAAGAAGAAGAGTACCTAAATACTAACTCTCTTTTTTTATTGCAAAAATAAAAGTTGCATCTGTTACTCCATTCACTTTTTTTTCTTTTGCCCTCTCAGTTTTTGGTTTGGGCTGCATATCACCACTGAAAACACTAACATTAACAGATTTTGTGTGTGGCAATGTGAACTTTTGAATGGAGTTCACCAGTCCCACTGAAGTGTGTTCCAGTATTTACTTCCTATTGAAAGTAAATGTCAATGAATTTCATAGGACTTATTCTCCAATGACTCAAAAGTTAGCCTGCATTGGATTGCAAACTGAAAACCGTGCCTGGCTTTGATTCATGAAAGGCCCTTGTTTAATGTAGTAAAATGTCACCATCACGTTAAAACCTCCTCAAGTTAGACTACAAAATGTAATTCAACCTGGAAACCAATTTTAGAAGTGCAAATAAAACAACCCAGTAACAAAAACTAAAAAGTAGCCATCCCACCAAACATTTGATAAAAAGAAGCAGATGAAGACACGTACTATGTTAAGATCCACTTACAATCGTACAAAGGTGAGATTATACATGCTTCTCTGTTACCAGAGAATTTGCCTCAAAATATTATATCTTGGTTTTCCCATAGTTGACAGCTTAGATATGTATATATTTACTGAAACTCCTGGGCACATACAGAAGTTAATCTTCAGTAAACAAACCCAAGTGAACAGAGATATTGATCCCATTAAAAGTGAGAGCCAACTGCTAAAGATAAAGGACTTAAAAGATATCTGAGTAAATACATTATCCTTAATTTGCAAGTTTATAAAACCCCGTTAGAGGACAGGGGAATTTTGTGGGGGGGAATTCTATTCCCCTCTAAACTATATTTTGTGTTGAAAAGCTTCACAGCCCTCTGGATATGCTTAGAAACACTCTTTTCGACTGTATTATTTTTGCTTATTTATTCTCTTGATTTATGTCTTTCTGTTTCAAAAAAATAACTGGGCGAGAGTTAACAGTGATTTAATTACCATTTTTTCCCCCAAAATTCCTTCATGATCAGAGAGATTATAACCATGGCTGTGATTTAACATTTGAATGGATTTTGTGTTTTCCAAACAACAAAAATACCCTCCACCTGCCCCCAAAAATTGGTTTTCTGTGGAAATTGCCTTCTTCTGTCACCTGTGAACATCTGCTTTTTGGCTATTCTGGGATACTTATGATGCATTAAAACTTATAAAATACTTCATATGTTCAGAGTATAAGAGTAAAAAGTATTACTATTTACACTGTCATTCTGAAAACTGTATAAGGATAATGTTATTTTCAGACAAAGTAAGGTTAGTGCCGGGGGGAATTTGTTTTAATATGGTGAGGAAAATGCAGATAATTTGCATGTGGAAGAATCCATTCATTTCAGGCCTGCTGACATGCAACTCATTCAGCTTCCACTGGGACTATCCTTGATTGTGGTCATCAGTGCAAAAAATATATCACATGTATCCTGAAGCCACACGCTCTACACTACAATTGAGACATGTTCCACTCAAGTATATCGCAATTAGAAACTTCTTTCAGGCACCAATGGCCGTGCCAGACAATATATGCATATGAAAGAGATGAGAACAAAATACCTCTGTCTTGTGTATATGCACGCACGCTGTATCTTTGCTGTCCCTAGGATTCTGCTGAGTGGAGTTTGGCAGAGCTGTGAGAAGGCGGCTCCTGGTTTTGCCTGAAGCAGCTGGCAAAGTATCAGAATGGGATCCCGAAAGAGTTCCTTTATAACCACAGATAAGGCATAGGAGCTGTCCAGCCTCGCTATGCAAATCGGGAACGTTGAGTCATCTCCCCAAGGGGCTGGAGCTTCTCAGTCTCCAGTCAATTAGCTGGGCTTCCTTGCCTTTTCAAGAGAATCAGAAGTGATCGGACCAGAAAAGCCAGTTAAGAAAAAACTACAAATTTCACTTCACTGGAATGCTGGTAGTTTTGCTTTGTTTGGAATGGAGGGACTCTCAGGAGGGCTTTTTGATGCAGTTTTGGCAGTATCCTGCTCCTTTTCAGAACCTGGGGTCCAAAACTCAGATACTCTTTGAAAGTCCTCGTCTTGTTTCATCGCTCTCCCAGTAATTTAGATGATGATTCTGGCTTCTTAGAGGCTTCTGGATTTCAGGTTGATGTCAAGTCACTTATTGTATCCTCTGCAGTCCAAAGTTGGTCTCCTCCTGGGCCTGGAGGAACTCCTCTAACATCAGAGAGGATACAGTCAGAAATAATCTAGTCAGAAATCATTGCCTGCTTTGGATGCTTCTAGGCTTCTGTTCTACTGTCCCTTGTGGTGATCTAAAGATTGAAGAAGTCCCAGGGCCGACATGTCTTTCAGGGTGACAACTCACAACCAATTTAGGCTAACTTGATAGGGGTATACAGCTTCAGCTCTGACCAAGGGCATCCCAAACTTTCAAAATGCTAGATGTAGCATTTGTGAAGGACTCCTTCCTATATTCACTTGTACACAAGAGTTCACACTGTTAACAAAATCTGAATGTCTTAGGCAGCTTACAGGCCCTTTACCTTATTTCCTCCTCTCCCGCTGTATGTGTGTGTATACAAATGTCTAGGTGTGTAATGAAAACACACTGCAAAAAGGGATTATAATCCATATCCTTGTATCAACTGTACTTCTTGTGTGAGAGTTTAAGCAACACCCAGGAATACAGATGTTAATACAGGAAAACCTGTAAAACAGTTTTGTTTTTTTTTGGCAATGAGTCTTCCAAAGTAAATGGAAGACTCTTATGTACGCTTATGCATATTTTATTTTCTTGAGATCGGGAGAGCCAGAAACATATTCATTAAAAGATGAAACTGAAATGTCTCAGACTCTGGATGTGATAAGAGTATTGCTGATCAGGAGATGGATCTGGACCCAAAGAGGTAATCTTAAATATTTCACAGTGAGGCAATGACTGCTCCTGCAGTTCCATTGTTTCCCTGGGCCATGTGCCCACCCTCTTCTGCCTTTTTGGTAGGAACTGCTTCTGCAGGTAAGAAAGCATCACTGTTATACACTTTCTCCTTCCTTGAATTGTCAGGTGAGGATTAGGATACTCAGATAGGGTGGCACTTGAGCAATGCTGTCTGCTTAATCAACAGAACGCAGGTTTACTAAACACTCCAACTGAGTGGAGTTTCCTGAAACAGAACATTAAAAATATAGACTTTTCTCAGGAGTCCAGCTTCATAAGCGTTGACAAAGTTATTGCAAAATTCTCTCTACCAGCTGAACCCATTGCAATGCCTGGAACCTTTTCCAAATTCAGTTCCACTTGGAGGGCATAACCTTAACCTGAGATGTGACTCACAACGAGGTCAATCCTCATCAAACAAAGGCACAGCAAGCTTTGGAACACATGAGAAATTTCTTCCGTGTAAAACCTTTATACCCATTGACCTGATTTAGAGCCATGGAAATGGTAGGCTAAGCAAAAAGGTGCAACTGGCACATTTTGGAACAGAGTGAGACAGATTCCAACTCGCTGAATTAATGTACAATGCATGTATTTATTTATAAGATATACATATTTATTTATAAGATATAAATATGGCAAAAATGCATATGACTAGACAAATATACATCAAAATGTGTGGCCTTGTGGATGAGAGTGGGGAACTACTTGTCCCAAAAGTACAAATACTAGAAAAATGCCAGTGAGATGTAGAAGCAGTTCAGCTTTTAGTGTGCATCAGAGGAATTCATAAACTGATGTAGAAATGGAGCTGAACTGGGCTTGGCATTGAACAACTGAGAAATAATGAAATACAGGAGTAGCTGGCAGGCACCTAAATTGTTTATGCAAGAGGGCAACTGTACTTTTAGAGGGAAACACTGTATCTGTGATGAAAGGGGATGCCCAAAATGTTGTAGTGTGGAATGTTGCTGTTCAGGTTTCCAGCCACCCCATTTTATCCCCCCCCCCTCCATTTCTGTTCCCAGAGGCCACAGAGTCAGTCTGCATGTACTCTGTCCTCTCCAAGCTGCTTGGGGAGTTCCTCCCACCCCCCAATGTTTGGTGCTTTTGCTACACTTGGGGCTGCACTTCCCTCTTCTGGGCAATGGTGTTGTTTTGGCTAGAAAAGGAACACCACACACCACCTGAGAGGGGACGCGGTGGCGCAGCGGCTTAATGACGCTGAAAGTTGCCGGCCAGAAATGGCTGACGCTTCAGCGGTTCGAGTCCAGCCTTCGCGTTAAACAGGGTGAGCTCCTGTTTCCTCCCCAGTTCCTGTCAACCCAACAGGTCGAAAACTCACGTGAGTAGACAAATGGGTACTCTCACTCTGGTGGGAGGAAAAATGCTGGTGGCGCCTTGCAAAAGGAGTCGGGAGCAGTTGCTGGTAAGCGCGAAACCGTGCTCGCCTGAAAAGGGCGCGAAGCAACGGAAACCCCGCCTCCTGCGCGCGCCAGCTAGGCTCTGCTCTAGGAAGGAGGCTCTGGCAAACCACTTCCGAAACAATTGCCTTGAAAACTGCAAGGACTCGTCCAAGCAGTCACTGCAGAGTCAGTAATGACTGAGCGCAGATAAAAAACAAAAAACAAAAAAAACAAAAAAAAAAAACACCACCCGAGCACTGGAAATAGAAGGAACAAGGCTGTCTGAAGCTGGCATTTCCTCCTGAATCTTGTGACTTTGACAACAATGTGCATATCACAATGCTACTTAGTCCACAGTATCTTAGGATTTCCCCCACGGCATAGGAAGTGGCCTTGTAACATGAATTCTGTGCGCTCACTGCGTCATGGAAAAAGATCCAGCTTGTATGTCATATCTTCTGGTTCAGAGCTGGTTATACTAAGAGTGCAATGGTTAGATCAGTTACTTCATCTATAGGTCCAAAACACATTATCTCCCACTCGTACACTGACTAATTTTTCCTTTGATGTAACAAGTGCTCTTTGCCCCTTGAGCAATGCTAATTTTTCCCTTGTGTAACCTATTATTGCTACTCATCCCTTATGCAAAGCTAAGACTAATTCTACTTTAAAAAAACACACACACAAAACCTTCCCTGACCTGGGGGTATCCCTGTTCTAATCATCTGCAGACCAAACAAATCTTCCAGCCTAAGACATAATTATAAAACCTTAACAAAGAAATTGGGGAAGTTACTCTGAATTCAAACACGCTATCTCCAGAGAAAAGAAAACTCTCAGTGTAATGTTTTGATACCAAGATCTTCTCCTTACAGAGACCAAAAGGCAAGAGGAGTCATTCAATTTTTGTAAGTTTAAAGATGAACTAATATGAACATTTTGGATCAAAGTCCTGTTTAAACTTCAGCTATCCATAGCCTCTTTGGGACTCAATTCTGAGTCCAAAAGCATTCAAAATTACATGATTATTTTAAAGAAATGCACTAAGACGAGCCCATAATTCAAAAATGTCCATTTGGAAGAGTGCTTCAGTGTGAACTTTTACATGGGTATTTAAAAGCAAAATTCACAGGTTTATGCTTAAATTGCTTCCTATCCTCAGTCTGGTGATTTTATTTCTTAGTGAAGAGATCCACCTCCTTAACGGTTCCCAGGAAGTTTCCACCTAATCTCCCCCTGGATAAATGTACATCTATTTAAATTGATTCCAAATGTGAAATAGTTCAGTTGCTGGAATTCTTCTATTTCCATCCCTTTCTTGCTAAAGTGAACTCTGAAAGAACTGTTCTTGGAAAAGAAACACTTTTGGCTTTAGCCAGCTAACAAAGAGCCTGACACTCTTTATACAAAGCTCAGCCCTTTCCTTTGGCCAAAAACAAGGAGCACCATTAATTATTTCAGCACCCATAAGCTTACACAAAGGCAATTCACCTTCCCCTTGGGAATTATTTCACTTCTGTTCTTCATGTTAGAAAGTATCTCCTGATGGGTATTTATTCAAATCCTTGATTAATCTGGACTTAGAATCTCCTGCCTTGTTCTGATGGAATGGCGATGGGACAACAGTTCCAGGTAGAAGCTTCTCCAGAGGCCCTTCAGTACCTTCTTGTTATTCCTTGCATCCATATATACTCAGTCTCCTTCTAAAACTTGCAACAGCCAAGATTTCCCTTTTCCAGACATCACAATTTTCCCCCCACCAAGGTGACTTCTAAGGATCCAGTCACAATCCTGCCATGCAGCACTCGTGTTGGTGTCTTTCAATTTCGGCATCACATCGTCAAAAGTCTCAATACACATTTAAGGCAGCTCCTGAATCAGCTCTATATCTGGGCTTGCACAGTCCCCTAAAGAAGAAACTTACCAGATGACCCAAGTCAGCACAACACACAAAGTCCCAAAGTCAGGCTGCCAAATTTATGCAAGTTCTTTTGTTGTTTTTTTTAAGAAATTCATATTTAGGGAGGTTTTATTTATGTATTTAAAACACCTCTTGGCTGTTTTTCATTTTTAAAATATCAGAAGCAGAATAAGCACCAGATTGTTTCCTTGCTTTGTGTGGAGTGAGACAAAGTGATTGGCATTTTTTTAATTTAATTTTTTTAAAGCACAGGTGTTGAAAGATTATGATTCATCAAGATATTTTAATTCATTCTGTATTTCCATGATGTTGCCCTAAGAATCATTCATTATAGGATGACTAATGAATCAAATACATGTACTTTAAAAAAAACTGTTCTTTTATTTAATTTTAGAAACTTTACATGTTTTATACTGAACATATTGCTAGGATGAAAATGAGGTTCAAATTCTATAACTAAAGAAAAATGTCCAAATGGAACTTCCATGTTTAGGGGCAGTATGCTTCCAGAGTGTCAGCTGCTCGGCAGAAACAGAAGGTTATTGGCTTTCTGATGCAGCTATTGCAGGTTGATGATCCAGCACAGCCATTTGTAGTAGTAAAGATTGAATGAAGAAAGCAGTCTTTCTTTTCTTATTTTAAATCCTTTAAGATGCCTTGTGATTAGAGGGGAATGCCTTTGTCAAGAAGGCACTCCTTTTCTGTGGGCAAAGAAGTATTTTAGATGGCTCAGGAAAGTGTACACAAGTGTGCTTGTCTGTGGATTTAAGCGATTAACAAAAAATGCTCCCAAAAATGTGATCTCAATCAATTCATATTTGTTACCTATCAAAAGGATATTGTTTTCTTCATTGGCCAAGAGACAATCTCCCATACTTAAGAAGAGAGAAAGGGCTAAAAGTCTGAGCCAAAGAGGAAGAAATCAGAAATGATTCATAAGTTCTGATCTTTCGGGTGATGGCTTTGGCCCAGGTGCATAACTGAGAGCCTAAATTGGTGCTCTGTGAAGGGTGGAGAATTTGTTTTCAGCTGACAATCCCAAACTTCTAGGGTTGACCATAATATATCAATAAGTGCAAAAAGTCAAATATTGGGGGTGGAGGTGCATTACTTTACTGAAAACTGCTTGCAAGAATGAATATGTTGGGAAAAGTTGGTTGAAGAAGAGTACACATTTTCACATAGTTAAAAAAAAACCCTGCAAATTGATTGTCGAAGTTTGTAAAATGAGACAAGAAACAAAACTAAATTTGGCAGTTTCACCCATGAGGGTGGGGAGGTGCATCTTTCAGACAACGTGTTGCACTGTCAAATCTTCCGTGCTTTTCCAGCCAAGGAAACAGTGAGCTAGTTGTGGCTTGGATGAAACAGTCATGGCCAAACAAACAAACAACACGAGACTGGAAGTGACACATCATACCTGCATCTCAGGTGGCAGGAAAATGCAAGCAACAGGCCATGTAAATTGTTCTCTGACTAGGCGTTTAGATTGCCGCTGCAGACACTCTTGTGGGCCATGTTCAGTTTCATGATACCCCTGAAGTGCTTGTCTGGAGGAATTAAAGCATCCTTGGAATGCTTTAATTCCTTCCCTGGCTGGGGAAGCAGGTTAGGTTTCAGTGCACAGCTAGCTCCAAATAGGCTGGTGGTTTCCTTCTGGGGCTGAAAACAAAGTGCCCTCAGACTTGAGTTCCTCCAGGGAAGATGACTTTGGCTCAACCCAACTCTACCATGTTGCAGAACAAATGATTGGCCTCGAGCTGATGATGATGGGTGGTTACTGCAGGACAAGCAGGTATGTATAACTGGCTCGGCCTTGTGGCTCCTCAAGAGTTGTGGAGGATGCTGAAAATTGAAAATTCAGTGACCAGTTGAGTCACAGAACAAGGTTGGGGGGTTCTCTGGTGGCACTGTGTCTCAGCCTTTTCTTGCTCCCCCTGCAGATTCATGGAGAAATCCAGGAAGAATGTTACTTTTCAAAAGGTGTATCCTCCTTTGTTTCCAGGTTGCCTCCATGAGAACCTTCAGTGCTGAATTCCAAATTACAGCTTCAACTCTCAGCCAAGTGCAGGTGAGGGAGAGGCTAAAAAGTTTGTTTCCTTGTTTCTTTCTGAAAAATTGCCTAAGGACTAGAGAGAGTGTTAATCCTGTGCTCCACAAAGGTGATTTAAACCAGGAAAGAGAGCCAGGTTTAGCCAGCTGTATGTTGCAGGTCCTGGCACTAGTATATGTGCATAACAGATTTTCCACTGTTTCTTCCAACAAGGAGTTTCACATGTCACACTCGGTTTTTGTTTGTTTGGTGGGATGAAAAAGCAGCCTCACTTACTCCATCCTGACTTCACGGCCGTCCACAGGCGTGATGCTGACCAGAAGTGAGTTTCCATATTGCTGGCTAGAAGGACACCAGATCAGTCAAAGATCAGTTGCTCCTTCCTGCTTCACCCTGTACCCCTCTATGCCTGCACCCAGTCAGCTGGGCTATTTCATTATTTCAGAAGAATGTTAGACCCATGCTCAGAAACAACCCACCCATAGGCCCAAGCATGTTTGCAACCTGCAGGCAATTTGAAGGTAGCTAACAATGCCGTCCCAGACACTCCTCTATCCTTGCCCAAAGCAACCCCATCTTTCGTGTGGAAGTAATGAAGATTATTTTTCCATCAGCAGGTAACCCTCATTGGGAAGGAAAATGAAGCTGGGGGAACCCACCAATGACTTCCTTTAACTTGTCCCACACTAAAGCAGTCAAGACTGGCCTCCTTTCTGTTGCAGAATAGAGCCTGGCAATCAGAGTATTTGATGTGGCTCAAGGACCGGGGATAAGTCCTTTAATGCTACTGCCTGGAGGTACCTGAAGTGAACAGCAGCCTTCTTCAAGCCAGACTGTTGGATTATAACTCCTACTGGTGGGCATTTAATGTTTGTGAGACTGTCATATCGGAACGATTGCATACCATGATAAAAAGCATCCATGAGAACTAATCTGAGAACAGATAGCAATGGCTCTCAAATCAAATCAGATCAAATCAAATCAGATCTTTATTACAGTAATAGACCAGCATAAGCAATGGCTCTATTTTTGCAAGCCCCAATTTGGCAACTTTTAAACTTTGGGAGAGATTTGAGGGCATCCTGAGCAATATGTTATTCATCTCATTTCATTTCATTTCATTTCATTTCTATATCATGGGCTCTCCACCAGCAGATCAGCCAATGGAGTTAGGGATACAAATTGCTATTCTATGAATTCCAGCCTTCTTTGATCATAGGAACCAAGCCAACAGCCTATTGGAACTGCAGCGCTGTGAAAGGCAAGTGGGAAAGATCGGCTTCGCCTCAACTGGAGATGTTAATACCCTTTCAGAAAAGGTAAGATTATCTTCCTACTTAGAGGCAAGTGTCATAGACAAACATGAGGGCTCTCAGCATCTATAGCCTGAAAGTCTTCCAAGGTTCCCTTGAACATCAGTTCAGTGGGGAACTCAAAGAGTGCTGTATCCTTTCATCCTGCCTGTTGACTACTTGGAAGCACCCGGCTGGCACGTAACTGGCCTAAAAAAGGGGGTGCCAGGCAACCTGAGCTTTGCTCTGATGCCATATGATGCTTTCTTTAAGCCCAGGTTCTCTGGCATTCTGTTAGATCTATTCCTTACCTGGTTCTGCTGACTCACAGCCGATAACTAGACCAAAATGGAGGAAAGGAGGGGCCCTCGTAGCTTTGCAAACCTGATTCAGCAAAGCTGGAAAGCTCTTGATTGCTCCAGCCATTTTTCAGAATTATGACATGTTTTTATGAATTATGAAACCTCATTCTGATTGATTCATTTACACTTGTACATTTGCCTTCTTTAAATATCCTGACATTTTGGGCCACTGCCAACTTTTATCTCCTGGCCCTGTTCCCATTTGTATTACATAAGCTTGGTTATAAAAAAGCCCAACTAGGTGAAGGTTCTCCCACCAAATTAGATTTCTTTATCTGTCCCAGTGAATTCAAGACAGTGTCTGTACATCAATCACTGCCACTGCCTCTGAATGTTATCCTCACAACAGTCCTATAACAGAGGCTGGTTCAATATCACCCTGAGATCTTTTGTGACTGAGCAGGGATTTCGATATATTATTCCACACTGGCTTTCCTTTGATCTCTCCATCAGGAAAAGTTTTGCATTTGGTCACAGTCTCCTTTCATACCCAAGGGGAGATCCCTGGTAGCACTGCCAGCCTAGAAATGTAGGTCCTAGAAATTATATTTATATAATACATTATATAGCTATAGAAATACAGTCATAAATAGATCTGGACCATTTTCAGACTGGATTAAAAAGATAAATAAATAGATAAACAGATAAATAGATCGGGACTGTTTTCAGTCTGGGTTCGGGCCAGGGTATAGCACTGAGACGGCATTAGACACACTTGCTGATGACCTTTGGAGGACTCAGGACAGGGTTGGTGCAACTGTCCTGGCTCTTCTGGATCTCTCAGCAGCTTTCGATACCATTGACCACGGTACCCTTCTGGACTGTCTCTGGGGGTTGGGAGGGGGAGCACCGTTTTGCAGGGGTTCTCCTCCTTTCTCCATGGCCAGTTCCAGTCAGTGTTGGTGGGCAATGAGAGGTCGAACCCTAGGTTCCTGCACTGCGGGTTGCCTCAGGGCTTGGGTTTCTCCCCCTCCTCTTTAACATCCACAAGAAGCTGCTGGGTTAGGTCTTCCGATGGCACGGGGTACAGTACCATCAGTACACTGATGATACCCAGCTATACATCTCTATCCCTAGCCGGGCTGGTGATGCTGTTGCAGTGCTGTCTGGAGGCTCTTAATCCTGGAGGCTGTAAGGGTCTGGATGGGGATGAACCGACTTCGGCTCAACCCTGGCAAGCTGGAGTGACTCTGGGTTTTTGGGCCACCCCAGGGTCTGGTGACTTGTCATATTTGACTCTGGACGGGACTGCACTCCCCAAGACCGAGCTGGTGCACAAATTGGGGATCCTCCTGGACTCACGCCTCCTGCTTGATGAGCAGTGGCAGCTGTGGCTAGGGGGGGCCTTTGCACAGATCCATCTTGTGCGCCAATTGCGCCCTTTCCTGGACTGGGAGTCCTTGCTCACGGTCACTCATGCCTTAGTCACTTCCTGTCTGGATTACTGCAATGTGCTTTACAAGGGGCTGCCCTTGAAGACCACTTGGAAGGTACAGCTGGTCTAGAATGCAGTGGCACACACAGTATTGGGTGTTCATAGGTTCGCCCATGTTACATCTCACGCACTGGCTCCCAGTTTCCTTTCGGGTGCAATTCAAGGTGCTGGTTATCACCTTTAAAGTCCTACACGGCACAGGACCTGGTTGTTTGTGGGACTGCCTCTCCCTATGAATTTCTCCTCGTCCCACTAGATCAGATAGGGTAGGCATGCTCCAGATCCCTTCCCTGAAATTCTGCCATTTAGTGGGTCCTCAGAAGTGTGCCTTTTCTGTGGCTGCTGCTACCTTACGCCCTCGCCCCAGCAATTCGGCAGGCCCCCACCCTTTTAGCCTTTCAGAAGGCCATCAAGACCTGGTGTTTTACTGGGGTATTGGATACGATAGAAGGGAATAGAAAGGATGGCATGAGGGTAATTGGAGCTTGCTGCAGGGCATCCTAAGGGGATGATTAAGGCACAGGGTTTTGGTTTTTGTTTGATCGGTTTACTGTTTTATTGCTTTATGGTTGTTTCACAGTTAATGGTTTTACTGTTGTTGTGAGCTGCCCAGAGTTGTTTAAGATGGACAGCCATATAAATCTTTAAAATGAAAAAAATAAAATAAAATAAATCTGCACTGCCAACATCAGAGGAACCTTTGCTGCCAGAATTTGCCTCCTTCATGACATTAGAGCATGATGGTTAGAAATGATACAAGGTTTTGTTTTCCTTTATAATTAATTATTTGAGTTCTGTGAAACTTTTCAGCCATTAAAAAGGGTTTATTTTTAAGCTGAAAAGCAACAGTTACAAATCCTAATTGTGCACTCACCAAAAAAAGGACCAACTCTTTGCAGGATTCCTGTGCCCGTTACAGACTGAGAATTTGGGAATTATGATATCTTTGGAGGGCAACAGATTGGGAGAGATACCTTTATGTCATTTTATTTTTTTACCGACTGAAAATCTTTATTGATTTCAAATACCAAGGGTTATGTGGTGAATAATATAATGTGTTTTTAAAAAATTGATTGACCTGTGTAGTTCATGAGCACTTCAAAATAAAGCTGGTGCTATCTCTAAAAGAACAAGGGTATATTGTTTGATGCCTTAGTGTTAATCTGCAGACCATGACTTGTATGCATGCTGGAGCTAAGCAGCTTTCCTTAGCAATTAAACATTTCAGGATTGGCAGTTTCAGGGTTTATACTAAGGCCCTGCCCAAAAATTACCTTGAAAAGGGCCTGTTGAGGCAGCTACCAGAAAATCAAGATTGTCAGGCACACAGAAACTGTATCAGGCCCTCAGTTCTGTCAGGAACTGTGTCAGCCACACAGGAACTGTGTCAGGCACACACATCAGGCACCCAGGAACCGTGCAGCAATTAAATAATTTTAGCATTTGGATTTATTCCTTCAAACATTAGAGAGCTCTCCAGCTCAATCAGCGAGGGAAGGCTTCACAGCACCAATGGCACATGTTATTCCCACTTTGTGCAACAGGACACATAAGCCCATAGCTCAAATGATCCAGACTAATTATTCACCTGCCTTTAGAATCCTTGGGGTTTTCTGAGCTTGGCTGTCAGAGAGCCCAAGGACTCTACAGTTCAACCCTGAGCTACATGTATTCTCTTCTGTTGGTCTCCTGCCCTTTCCCACCATGCCTAGGCATCCAGTAATGTTGTAACCCTAAGCAAAAAACAAAACAACAGAACTGCATTACATCCTTCAGCAAAGCAAGATGGTGGGGTGATGAATCGTGCTACTTCATCTGATAACATCAGTTCTCTTAGTTGTGTCCCCATTTTTTTCAATGGAGCAAAAGCTAATGACCACTTAGTGCAGTGCTTCTCAACCTTGGCAACTTTAAGATGTATGGATGTCAACTCTCAGAATTGAGAGTGGCTTAAAGTTGCTAAGGTTGAGAAGCACTGACTTAGTGCATTCCTTTGACTAGAAAAGACTTGGGATGTGGCAACTGGAAATATGTGTGGGTGTCATCCAGTAAAAAAAAAAAATTAGTTTATATGTAATTTATTTAAATATTTTTATTAAATATTTATTTTAATCAAAATTTGAGAGGCTGTTTTGCTGCAGCCTGATTCTTTTCAGTACAAAGAACCAGCGGACTGGTGTTTAGACCGAATCACAATTATAATCCATGAATTCCTCAGGAGCTGAGTTCAAATTGAAGGAGAATTTACTTCAATTTAATTATAATGACGTTTTGCTTACCTTCAGCTTTGACTCCATCCCGGTAGACTGGACAAAACTCTGCATCTGGGATGGATCCTTGATGAAGGAAATGACAAGATCCCAGGCTCTCTTCTGCCTTGGCGGAGTATATCCATCCCCAGTATGGCTAGGCAAATCTTGGGAGTTTCACCTTTCCTTTGGGAAGAGGAGTGATGTCCAATCCTATAGTTTCATTAATCTGCATGCAGGAGAAAACAAGACGTGTTGAAATCTTTTTTGAAATGAGCCCAAGCTGCCCTAACAACACACGTGGTATTATTTAATGGCAGTATTAAAATACCAGAGAAGTGACAGCAACCTGTCAAGCAGCATTAGCTCTCCCAACTGGTGAGCTGGATAGTGGAGAGAAATTAGGTGTGTTCAGTAAGGTACCCTGAGTTTGGTGGATGCTTTTCCATGGTGACAGATGATTGCCGTGCTAAGCCAACACAACAAAATGGTTCTTTTGTAATAGAAATGAAGAAAGGTAGGTAGGTAAGTAGGTAAGTTGGCAGATAGGTGGGAAGGGAGGGAGGGAGTGACTGCCCAAGCTAATTGCAAAAAGGATTGCAAATTGGGGTATTTACTTACATACATGGTCTGTATAGAAATTTTAAGCTCACCTTGGGGAAAGAGAAGGTGTGTGTGAACTGTTAAGAGGGGAGGAAGGAAGGAATGTTAAAGGGGGACTTGCAGAAGAGATTAAACCGTCCTGAGAGAGAGGAGACCATGAGAAAGTAAAATAACCTCACCTTGATTTTGTTTAGTATACGGTGGGACAGAAAGAAACATGGACAGATTTTCAAGATTCTATTATTTCAACTTACTACAATAAAGAGCATTCCTGGAATCCCTGCCATGCCTGTTTCTTGGCTTGGCCTACCTTGAAAGGCTGAAATTGTCAGAAGAAATAGTAGTGTAGTTCCTTCCTTCCTTCCTTCCTTCCTTCCTTCCTTCCTTCCTTCCTTCCTTCCTTCCTTCCTTCCTTTTCCTTTATTTCTGTATCAAACAAAAATAATGAAAACTATTTTAATTATAGGTTTTCAACATTCCTTTTCATCCTCAGAATTTCCCACCTACTAATTTGCTGTTTAGAATATTTTTTCTGTTCCTTACAGAAACCTAACAAGCTGCTTTTTGGCTAACAAGCCAAAATACAGCCCACCATGTTTTTCCTCTGTAGAAACCTTTGAAAACTGCAGCTTTAATATGCATTGGGTAAAAATCCATATCCATAACAAGCACACTAAAATGCATTCAGATTTATGCAATTGTACTAGGTTTACATGCTTCTCCAATCATGTCTGGCTCCGGGCACCTTCCAGACCTCCAGAAGAGTAATAAAATTAAAAACTAAACAGAACAATGAAGCTCCACTACACTCTTCTAATGCTCCCATCCGTCCTTTTTAGATTCTACTTTTTATATCTTGATATCTATCTATCTATCTATCTATCTATCTATCTATCTATCTATCTATCTTTCTATACCATACACACACACACTTTAAATGTCTGTTATATACTATTCCCTTGTCACAATATTTAGCAAAAGTAACACCATTTTAGAATGGCTGGGGTAGAAGCACCATTTGAGCAAAGTGAGAGGATAATGTAGATGTACATTGTGGGGATGTAAGATAAAGAAGCAAGTAGTCAGCTGAAACATCCCTAAGCAAGTACCTATCTACTGTTATGTGCACGCTAAAAAAATACAAAGTAAAGGGGGTTACTTGGCAGAACCTGCTGATTTGCTGTGTTTGGGCTTTTCTAATAAAGAAAAACCTGATTCTCCACAAGTGTCGTCCAGCATCTTCTTTCCCAGCTTGGAACCGAACACAGGGAAGGGTTATTTTTCTTCCAACACCCTTTAGGTCCTCACTTTTTATGTCTTTTATACTTTCTCAATCTCATATATATCTTTTTACTTTATACACAAGTCTCTTATATACAACTATTTACCTACTATACGTGAGCGTATAATAGACATAATTTTACGACCTAATTACAACAGACCTTCTAAAGGTAATGCTCTTGATATGTTTCTACTTCTTATTCTCCAGCGAAAACTTTTCTTCTTTCTACACAAGATGGAGCTACCTTATTCAACCACTTGTAAATGTTAACTGCTATCCAATTTAAAAACACGTTTGAAAAAGATGCTCTGAGGCAGCGCTGACGCTTTCAAGTAAAATGGGCATTTCCCTCAGCTCAACCTGGGCGCCGCCCGCCGCCGGTCTCCACGGCAACGACCCAGGTGAGCGGGAAAAGGACCAAAAGCGGCTCGAGCGCTGCCGCGCATGCGCACATGAAACGGCGCCGGCCTCTACAGAAAAGCGGCGGGCAGCGTGCCAGTCACCCTAGATCTACAACCATTAGAGTGACCAGCTCTTTATCTGCAGCTTAAGAGCTGCATCTCCGAGAGGGAGCGAGCGAGCGAGCTTTCCCCAAGTCCATCGAAATTATGCACACGGGCGTGCAAGCTTCCGAGTTTTTCTCAGCCAGGCAAATATAGTTGTATTTTTCTCGTTAGCCGCTCAGAGCCTTCAGGAATGGACGACATACGAAATAAATACATGAATAAAAGTAAGAAGCTCCTACGACATCCTTGTTGTCCCTAATGCGAGATGGGTTGAAACGGAGACTGTCTTGCAAGACCCCTACAATAGAGTTCCCTAGTATTGCAACAAATACAATGTGGTTAAATTGCTCCACCCTTCATCCGTCCTGGAAAAGGTAGGTATGAAAGCCGGCTGGGTGGCTTTGGGTCAGACTCTCAACCCAAGAAAAAATAAATAAAAGAAAACTAATAAATAAAATAGGAGGAGGAAGGAGTATTAGGCATGTTCACCGCCCTGAGTTATTTATAAAAATAATAAAGGCGGGATTAAATAAATCTAAAAAAATAAGTTGCGCTGCTCATTCATTCCAATTACGACAAAAAGCAGAGCCAATCACGTCACGGATTTGGGGACGCTCTAGCCCGCCCCCTGCGGAGCTCTATGGCAACCCTCCCAACCTCTCTTCCCCCGGCACGTCTATGGCTTTTCCTTCCTCACTGCAACGCCGCCGTCCTCGCCGGCTCCCGGAAGTGCCCCTTCCCTCTCGCCGGAATCGGAAGTGGCGGAGGAAGCGGGGAAGCCGGCCTCTATTTAGGCCTGCCCTGGGCAGCCATCTTGGAGGGTCGTGGTAGCTGGAGTTGTGGAGCCGCGTCTGAAGGAGACAAGGCGCCACCGCCGCCGCCGGAGGGTTGAGAAGCTGACTCCGGCGCCCGCTCTCCTCCTTCCCCTTCCCCGCCCCAAGCAAGGGGACCCGAGCCCAGCAGGGAGAGGTGAGGACTCGGAGCGGGAGGCGCGCAGCGGGCCCTTTATTGTTCATTGCCGGACCCTGGCCCCCAGGTGTTGCCTCCAGCCGGGGTCAGCCTGAGCTGCCTTGGCAAGGCGTGGGCGCCCTCGCGGGGGCACCTCCTATCCTTACTCGCCGTCCTCCGGCGGGGGTTACTTGATGGTTCGGAGTAGCGCCTGAGCCCAGGAAAGGGGATGAATCCAGGAACCGGGTTGGGCGTGTTGTGTGAGTGCAGCCGGGCGGGGCTCCTGGCCGCGGGAGCCGAACACGTGGAGCCGACGCAGCTCCTGGGCTGAAACGCGAGAGTAGTTGGCGAGGCGGGGCGCGCGGGCCCGCCGCCTCCCCACGAGCGGGTCGATTGCTTTGGGAACCGCAGCTTCGGTTCAGCGGCCGCATTTCGCTAGCTGGGGTCTCAGGGTGCTGACTGCCCCCCGGCTGCTTTCCGTCTGTGCGGAGGCTGCGAAACTCCCCTCCCCAGAATTCCTAGCTAGCAGCTGGGGATTCTGGGAGTTGTGTTCCGGAGTAATTGGCGTGCTGGTCTCTGGCTGTCGTAAAGCTATCTAATGTAACCGGACAGGCATCTGGGGTGCCGGGGAGGCTGGGCGGGGAGCAGTTAGCAAAAGCAGACGGAAGATGGGTGGCTTGGCTTCACTATTGTGCTAAGCAGTGGTGTATTTTGCTTGCTTTTGGCTTGGCGGCTTGGCTTAGTAGTTGTGGTTTATTCACTGAACTCTCTCTTATTGATTTATTTGATTTATATGCCCCCTCCCCAACTCGCACAGTGACTTCACGGGACCCGGCCCTGCGCCATGAAGGGCTTATTAATGATAGCCTGCTTGAATTACACTTGGAAGCCTTTAGGGAGCCAATGCAGCTCCCAGAGCAGTGGTGTTATGTGACTGTACCGTGGTGCGCCTATAATGAGTTGCACTGCCGCATTCTGGACCAGTTGCAGCTTCTGGGTGGATTTCGAGGGCATCCCCACAGAGAGTACCTTGCGGTAGTCCAAATGAGAGGTGACCAGGGTGTGAGGGACCATAAGCAGGTCCCCTCGGCCTAGGAACGGGCACAATTGGCACATAAGATAGACCGGTGCAATGGCCGTCCAGCCACGACTGCCATGCACTTTTCCAGCAGGAGCCCCAAGTCCAAGAAGATCCCTAAATTGCACGCCAGTTCTGACTCTGGGAGTTCAGCCCCATCCAGAACTAAAGTAGCAGAGTCCCCAGAACTAGGGAAACTCAAAACGTGCCGCTGTTTGGGTTAAGCCAAAGCCTGTTCCTCACCATCCAGACCCCCACAGCCTTCAGACACCGGGAGAGAATCTTAGTTGGCCTAGGGTGGAGATCTACAGCTGATTTTCAGGCAAACTGTGACTTAGTATAGATGTGAACCCAGTCTAAGGCTGTTTCTGAAAAGCCTTCATTTGATTGTCCTAGTTAATAGCCACAGATAAACTCTGTCTTGTGTAATCTTATTTAATCCTTGATATACACGAAGGAAATGCTTTCCTCCTCCATCTGGTCCACGATTTCAGCCTGGCTGCCACATTGAGCATGGTGCTCTCTCTCATTTGACCCCAGCATCTTTCCTTAGAGCCTCTGCTTGCTGGAGGAGACCAGCTTTCTTTCTGGGCAAGTTATCAAATTCTGCAGAAGACTGCAATGACTTCCTTCCTAGAGCAGACCAGTAACACAAATTACAGAAATGGGGAGTGAGGAGGAAGACCGCTTCCTCCGCTGGGTGTCTCAGATTAACTGGGCCTGTCAGCACAGTGGAGTAATCACAATTTATTTCCTTTTAAAAGGCAATAGGCCCTTTCTAAGGCATTATTTTCCATTCCTCACGAAGAAAATTGTCTTGTGGAATCAAGCCAACAAGGCAGCCTCTTTCTTGTGTGGAAGACTTCCCCACCACTAATATTCTGAGAATCTTTTTATTGGAAATTAAACTTGCAGGCTTTTTGTGTCAGGTAAGAGAGTGGATATTTTTATTTAGGATGTGGTTATATCTAAGCACAGTGCAGGGGTTTTCTTCCCTGCAACAGTCCTATGAGATAAACTACCATTCGATTTGTGCCTCTCCCTCCTATAATCTAGCCCGGCTACCTGCTGTCCTCCACATTTAGTATTTTTATTTATTATTCATTTGTATCTAAGGGACAGATGAGATTAACTGGATTTTGCCTTCCTTATCCTTGGCCAACATGGTTATGGTCTTCCCTAACCTGGTGAATTCTGGAAGGCACCTGGATGAGACAGGCAGACTGTTGTTCTGTAAAAGGTGTGTCTTGGGTAGGGGGTGTTTTGGAGAGAGGACTTGATCAAGGCAGAAGTGAAGTGTAATGGGAGGCAACAGGACGCCCAGGGATCACTTTTATGCAAAGTTGAAAGGGCATTTGGAGCCAGTTTGTAAGCATAGAGCAGTGACGGAGAGGGGGGTCATGTAACAGGGATGAAGAAGAGCTAAGTGGGTTTAAACAGGAAGGGGCTATCTGGGTTTTAGGGAAAGGCTTATCTAAATGAGGGTGGGTGAGTGGGATGCTTTCATTGCCTTTAGGTGGTTTCTGGATGAGGGGAGGAAATTATTCTTATGACTGTTATCCTTATTAGGTCAGACTCTCGCTGCAATGTTGTTTTTAGAGTTTGCCCGCTTATAACAATTGTTCCAACCAAAAGTTTAGAATGTGAAATTCCCACTCTTCCCTTGCATTTTTTTAAACCTGAAGATTGCTTGGATCGGACTTTGGACCCTTAGTTGTATGAACTTTCACGAGAACATGTGGAGCCTGTTCCTCATCCCTCTGCAAATATTAAGAGAAATAGACTGGGTTTGGCTTAGAAATGATCTCCAGGCTCTTTTGCCAACCAAGGGCATGTGCACTGCAGCTCTGGCTTGTTTCTGGCAGCTACCAAACATTGGCCTTCTTCCCCAAGCTGGTACAGCACCCCAAGATGCTGTTGGAACTGCCATCCCCCCAAATTCCTGACCGGGCTTAAAGCAGCATTCAGGGGTGTTTCTGAGTGAGCGCTGCTTGAGTTCAACTTTGGAGCTGGCTTATTGATAGCTGAATGTCTCCTGGTCTTTGTGGTGACCCTGACCCAGCTTTCCTTCATGCTTTGAAAGAGATTCTGGCGGAGAGAGGCACATGGAGTGATTGGCAATCCAAGCGAATGTCTCTAGCAGGTTGTCAGGGGAGGCAGAGCCCGAGGTAACGTTGAAAACTCAACCTGGTCACGTTCCCCTGTTCCCTCTCTCCTTTCAGCCCCTAGGACCAAAAGTTGGAATGGTGGCAGCGGTGCTGGAACGACAGCAATGAAAACTTCTTTTTTTCCTAGTTGCTTTGGGGCTTCTGCTGCTGTTGGAGCGTGTGGAGCTTAAAATTCTTTGCAGTGGTTGTTGATTGTGTGTTTCCACTCTCTGCCTTCAGATGAGCAACGCCGGCAACAAGCGCGCCCCTACCACGGCCACCCAGCGACTCAAACAGGACTACCTGCGCATCAAAAAAGATCCAGTGCCTTATATTTGTGCTGAGCCTTTGCCATCCAATATCCTTGAGTGGTAAGAATGGGGGGGCTGAGCTTGGAAGGCACCAGAGATTCAGCAGGACAAGAGTGGAAAGGCAATTCTCTGCAGGCTGAAGTCATGATCTGGCTCACTTTTCACACAGTCTCATCAGCTGCCTCGTAGTTGTACGGCGGTTGGGAATTGGAGGATTATTTACCAAGGTCTTTTTAAAACATCTCTTCCTTTCTGTGACAAACTCCCAAGTCCACTAACAGTGAAATCTGCAGCTAAATCTGCAGATCGACCCAGAAGAAATATCTCCCCAAAAACTAAGTAACAGACGTGAGAAAATAGCAGTCAGCAATGGAATTGCAATTTAGAAATAAGGTTCTGATGCAACAAAATCTTATCAGTGGGCCTCAGGCATACAGACCAGATTTCCATCTGGACATCCGCTGAAAGAACAGGTTCTCTTTTTCCTCACTTCTAATTGGAAACTTGACTTGTGTAACCCATGTTTCCTTTATTTTTGTAGGCATTATGTTGTACGAGGACCTGAAATGACACCGTATGAAGGTAAGTCATAGCTTGGTGGCAGAGTAAACTCAACCTAAACATGAGGAGGAAGCTTTCTGTTGGGAACATCATCCACGTGTTTTAGTCTTGCTTGGGAACAGACCTCTATGGCTTTTTCCCCCCTGTTCTTGCTTCCCGTACCACCTGGTTTGATATTTTTATATTCATGCGTGTTTGTATGTACGTAGCTGGTCTGCCAAGCATCAACTTCTAGAATTTAGTTCCAGGACTGTTTGTAAATACCAGGGGAGGTTCAGATGCTTGATGAGAAAATAAAAGGGCCAAGGGCCGGAATCTAGAAGTGGCAGCATCCTAGGAGGATAAAGGAGATGGTAGGAATAGCTCACCAGGCAGGACTTGTTTTAATCTCACCTGCATATTTCAAACAACTTTCTTCTTTTCATCAAGTTGCATGTAGCAAAAAGGCCCCCACAGTTAAATTCACAAGTTTTCTCCTCAAACCCTGTAACTCCTTTGGACAATGTGGCTTCTCAGGGGACTGACACAAATGTTTTGCTGTGAAATTTAAAAAAAGGTTTTCTTTTTCCGCTGTTCCTGTTTTAGGTGGCTATTACCACGGGAAGTTAATTTTCCCCAGAGAATTTCCTTTTAAACCTCCTAGTATTTATATGATAACACCAAATGGAAGATTTAAATGCAATACAAGGTAAGATCTTTGCTGGAGGCTCCCTGTTTTTTTCCTGGCCAGTGACTCTGAAAGTATCTCTTTCAGCCCTCTTGGTGTTAAGAATATGAGAAATATTTTACCAGAGATGTCCTGACCTCACGGTGCCATGTTCTGAAGTGAAGCAGCATCTTCACTTTCAGCATGTTTGCTTCAGCCCTTGCTCATTCTCAGTTATCTTGGATGTATGTTGGTCTTCACTTCCTTTTGCCACTTGTTTTGCTCCCCCATATCTCCCAGCGGTCCCTTAAGCAGGAGAAAGATGCTGGGAGGTGTAGTTCAGAGACCTCTGGAAGCGCTCTTAAGTTTCACTAAGGCTTTCTCCCAGGCCTGCAGTGACAATCCAGGGAAGGAATCTCAGATTCTGCTTAATGTGGTTAAGAACAGTGGAAGCATTCGTTGCGTCAAAAGAGATCTTGCCCTGGAACACTCTGTGTCTCCGCTGTGATGAAACTGCTGTCTCTCTGCTTTTTTCTATAGGTTATGTCTTTCCATCACTGATTTCCACCCTGACACATGGAACCCGGCTTGGTCAGTCTCCACAATCTTGACAGGCCTTCTTAGTTTTATGGTTGAAAAAGGGCCCACTCTGGGCAGTATAGAAACAACAGAATTTACGGTAAGTCTCTGCTGAGGACTGCCTTTTGTTCACTGCCTGTTAAAAAAGACACCCACAAAGGCATCCAGAAGTAGATATGGGACTCTTGATTTCTTTTCCATTCAAATGCTAGTTCCAGACTGACCTTTCTCTTCTGTTCTCTTCTGTTCTCTTCTGTTCTTGCTTCATCAGAAGAGGCAACTGGCTTCCCAGAGTTTAGAATTTAACGTAAAAGACAAAGTCTTTTGTGAACTGTTTCCTGACATGGTGGAGGTAAGCAAGAGCCTTGGGGAGGTAACAGGCTAGTCTTTTCCCTGGGCTGTATCTCCAACCTTTTTTTTCTTTTAATTACACCCCATCGTTCTTGGATTTCAGGGCACCAGTTGCTGGCTGCCTGAACTAGATATTCGCCCATCCTTGTGAAAGAGCCTTAAGACGTTTGTTTTGTATCACATATTGAGCCCATTCCAGTCTCATCGTAGTGTCTGTGGCTTATTTGTGAGATCTGAGCAATAATCCCATTTAGAGGATGCACATGGACATCTCAAAACAGGGCCAGAAAGTTTCTCTTCTGCAGGCCTACCCATAAGCATTATGCTAACAATCAACCTGGGCTTTCAGACTACAGTGGGAGGCTCACTGGCTTGGATTCTCCCCATCTGCGTAAAAAAGAGCCTGTCGTAGAGAAAATCTAGGATCTTGGCTTTTGCTGGAAAAAGTGGGAGCCTCCCACCTGAAAGCTGAAAAGGTCTAGTTTAAACCCGGGTTGGTTAGACTAGTCTCCATCTTGGACTGACCTCGGTTTGCTTAAATGAAAGCACATTCCTGCATGGCATTGGGTCTCATCCTATTGTCTGCTCCTTCTCCTGCCCCCTTGGCTTCCCAGGAAATCAAGCAGAAACAGAAGGCACGAGATGAACTCCATAGCCGGCCAACAACTCTCCCGCTTCCGGATGTAATCCCTGACGGGGAAGCGCATCACGGCCAGAACGGCCTGCCGATTCTCAACGGGCACCCGCCTCTGGCTGCGGCCAACAACCCCCTTGGCCTCCAGCAAGCCAACCGCCACCATGGACTCCTGGGTGGAGCTTTGGCGAACTTGTTCGTGATAGTGGGCTTTGCGGCCTTTGCGTATACAGTGAAGTACGTCTTGAGGAGCATCGCGCAGGAGTGAGACCCTTTGGATTTCTCCTTCTCCCAAAGTCTGGGTTCTGAGACCAAAATAACAGTAGTGGCAGGAAGGAAACAAACAAAACATTTGGGACTCTAGGTCTCGCACTCCTGACTGTGGGCTAAATGCTGTGATGTGTACAGGGTTTTTTTTCAATTACTGGTTTGGCTCATGGAATTAGCTTTGTGGGAGAGGAGGGAAAACCCCATTTGGGATTGAAATGGATGTGATTGGGATGGAGCAAGGAAGAGGACAAACCCACAGCCTCCCAAGAAGGAAAACAGAAATCCCTTTTTTAAATCTAAAGTTACTGGCCTACAAAATTTCTGTGTTAATTTTTTTTTTCAGTGCACTCTGAACCAGTTCTAACATCCTTGGAGCTCTTGGCAACTTGTCCAGAAGCATCCACTTTGAGGCAATGTGGGATTTTTGGTGATAGGGAAGATGGGTGGGCAAAGGTGGGAAAGCATGGGCAACGCTTGCCTGTTTTAGTACTGGTTGGGTAGATCTGTGTGCATAGAGGAAAAGCTGAGGAGCAGGGTAGAGGAATAAGGAGCCCTCCTGTTCCTTAAGAGCCCCTTGGATCGCCTCGCTTGACATGTTGGTGTTTGCTGCTGAACACGTTCTGAGACTGAGCAGACTTTTCTATAAAAACTAGATCCTCGAGGAAGCATTTTGCATATTAAGCTGGCCAGTGCTGGAAAATGAGACT
This sequence comes from Python bivittatus, assembly GCF_059951505.1. Classification (NCBI taxonomy): domain Eukaryota; kingdom Metazoa; phylum Chordata; class Lepidosauria; order Squamata; family Pythonidae; genus Python; species Python bivittatus. The sequence goes on from NW_028277046.1 coordinate 3,015,194, forward strand.
TACAGTTTGTTTTTTAAAGTGAAGTTTGAAGTGAGGGCAAGTGTAATGCTTTTGCTCTTTTAATTGGCGCTAAGCCCCCCCACGGCTTGTAGATAGGAATTTTGGTGCTAATGGAGGCAGCCTGGGGTTTCATGAAAGAGAAACTTTTTCCACTCTCCCTGGCAATCATGATGGTCAGAGGCCCTTTTCTGAGTAGCGTGATATGTTTTAAAGCAGATGCATTCTTTGCCCAACTTGTCATAATAATGAACAGTTTTTTTAAAATTCTGGCCCAAGAGAAACTTGCACAGCTGCCCTTTAGAGAGAGAGAGAGAGAGAGAGAGAATGGTTCAATGGCTACAGCCGTTCAGCTCCCCTTGGCCTTTTGATGAGCGTTTTTTTAAAAAAAAGGTTTAAAAGTTTGGTGTTGTGTGTTCTTTTCTTTCCAAAGGACCCTGTTTCATGACTTGTGGTTTTCAGGTTGCAATCATGCTCAGTTTTGTAATTCATCTCCAGGTGTCACTAAAGGGAAATGAAAGAGCCAAGCCCAGAGTGGGTGGTTTGGGAAGGAGTTTTCAACCAATTCCTTTGCTGTTTGATCCCCAGCTTGTGGCTGTTTTTGGCCTTCGTGGTAAGCTTCCTCTGGAGTAAATCAGCTCAGCTTGCAGGCATCTCTCTGAAGCAGGGGTCACTCCTTGCATGGCAAAAGCTAGTACCTCAGGGAGGCAGGTTTAGCCTAGCAAGTATGTGTTTATGGGAGAAGTGAAACATGTATGTTCTGGCAGGTGATGAAACCCCACCGCGTAATTCTTAAGCAGGACAGCTGGACTTTTAGCACTCCCCGTTCTGGGGCAGGGAAAGAAACCTCACAGTTGTGCCTGAGGGATTGGTAGCATTGTCCTGTCCATCCAACTGGTCTGGCAGGGTTGGAGTTACTGACACGCCAACGGCCTGAATGGTTCGAATCAATTGCAAAAAATCTTCCCATAGCCAAACACAGAAAGAAAGATAAACCCAACCCACCTAATGTAGTTTTCCCACTATGACCCACCCACCCCAAGCAGATTGGTATTGCCAAGGTTGAAAGAGCCCCGTACTTCTTTTTAAGCTTTCCCTTTGTTCAAAAGTATTTTAAAGATGATATTTCTCCTTCCTTTTTGTTATGTTTGAAGTTACTGGTTTTATTCCTCCTTTTTGTATAGTTTTTTTTTTTCTGAAACCCACATGCAAAACTAATTGGAGATGTTGACTTTTTAAGTTTTACAGAATGGTTTGGAATACTTGGGGAGGATTGGGGACAGTCAACCAGAAAGGATTAATTAAATCCATAAGCTGTTTAACTTAGATGATGAGTGAATATCTGCTTTTGACCAATTTCTCTGCAAACAGGTATGGTTTAGTTGTAACTCACCAAATAGCTCTATTGGTGAACAAGCGTTTATGAAATAAACCTTATTGTCAGCATATGAATGGGGGAGAGAGATGACTATGATAGGGAGTAATTTAAGAAAGCCTTCTCAGTATGCCAGTCAGTATGTTGGATTACATCTCCCATCATCCCTGGGCAACAGGATTCAGGTGATGGGGGAGTTGTAATCTAGGACAAATGGGGGGGTACCTTGTTGGGGAGACGGATTTAAAATATGTATTTCCGTTTTTAGAAATACTTCAGGGATTGTGTGGTAGTCTCCCATCCCCTGTCTTTTGATGAAATTTTGTTTGTAATTTTTTTTCAACTTGGCCTTCTGTCCATGTTTTGCACCTGCGGTTGTCACGAGATCTTAATGTACATATTCATGCAAAGGCATTTCTTTCTACTTGAAAAAGACACATAGGCCACATTTTTAGTACCCTAAAGGGGTGGGGAAGAGGCCTGTTCAGTGCATGTGACTTAGTTCACATATTGGGCTAAGCTTGGGTTTGCTTAACCATAGTTTGTTGAATAAATCACCGTTGTCTGAGTTCACTCATTGTGCTAAACTGCGGGTGGTGGCTTGTAAGCTGCATCAATTGGATTCGCACGCCAGTGTTTGGCTCCAATATGAAGGGGCTGGTTTGATGTTTTTAAATGAGCTTTTGAATTAATGGGCCAGCTGGAGCAACTCTCTTGCCAGAAAAGACTGCAACTGTTTGAGCTTCGTCATTTGTGTAGGGAAAAAAAGATGATTGGGTAAAACAGGTGTTTTGCCTGGAACTGTGACTAGAATTAATCCTGTACTGCTTCGGAGCCTTATTATTACAATATGGCAGCCTCTCAGGAAGCACGCTTGGCGGCTCGGCTTTTTCAATGCGCGGGTTTTTGTTTTTTGTTTTACTTTCAAAGTTTAAAATGTTTAAGGAGATGGTCACTGCCTAGCAATACTGTTTGCGGGTCCACATCCCTCTTGTTCCTTTATGCAGGCTGCATTCTGGGAAAGGAAATGGCCAATTGGAGGTTTAGATGTGTTTTCTATAGTACCCCCAAAAGAGCAAAATTTTAAGTGGGGGGAAGAGAATGTTGCATGGGTTCCACACCAGGTGAGAAACTTTCCTTTTTTTTTTGGTCCAAGAATATTTGGTTGGCCAATTGCAGAAGAATCCTGTAGTGCCTAGAATCTGCCCAGCAGTCGGAGAACAAACTTGGGCCTTGTTACAGGTGGAGTAAATATTTATTTAGGCAAGATTTATAGAGATGATAGAGGGGGAATTGGGGCCAAACAGAGCTACACTGTTTACAAGAACATTCTTTCTCCCCACTTCCTGAAGGCCTCACAACAAGGTTTCTTGATGCTTTGATGGGCAGCTGTTGCAAACAAAATAGGGGGATTTGTTTAGGGGGAGGGGGTATGATCTACTAGGGTCGTGATGGTTACAGATGGAAACTTCGCATTCAGAAGCTTGTAAATATGGGATGCTGGGGACAAGTAAGAGCACAGATCATCGCCGTGGGAACAGGTTGCAGTATCTGCTGGCTTTATCTTCTGAAACAAAGCATGGTGGTTTCAGTGCTTGGAGGAAGAATCTCTGGGGACTCCCAGAAGTATAGTGGACCAGACTGGGGAGTTGAAACAGACCCCAGGAGAAAGCAGGGATGACCCACTTTCTGTTGCTGCCAAGAAAACTGCACCAATGCAACTGGGAAGTCAGCAGGGACTGAGGTGAAGGGCCTTTATCGTTCATCTATCTGGGAAGGCCCTCTGAAATGGAGCTGCTTTATATCAAGTATGCTCTGGGCCGCCGACACAGCAGCCAGAAGAGGAAGGCCTTTGCTTTGGAGTTCTTTGATGGGCTTGGATCCAGCTCGATTGAGATAAGAGCGAGAAGATGAACAGATGACCCTGAGACATAGAGAAGCCGTTGGCTTCTTACCCTATTTGTGCACGCGTCGCCTGGCTGTTTCAAACTGGAGATGGGTCATTTCAACTGCAAAGCAGTTGCCCTGTAATACAGTAATTTATCCAGGAGGTGTCACTGTGACACCGACGTTAGACAAGTGGCAGGAAAGCCGTCATCTCGTCCAAGTAGTTGATTTATTGGAGATGAACTGAGTGGAATCTTTGGCTACAGCCCCTCTTGTTGTGTGAGTATAAATAAGGGAGGCCCACATTGAGAACAATGTCGTCCTGGCCTGCAGGCTTAGAATCTGAAAGCTGCTGCAAAAAAGAAAGGGGGGGTGGGGGGACAAGGGAAAATCAATTTTTACAATTACATTTTCAGGAAAAGGAAGACTTCCTCAGGTGGATGCAACTGTGGGGTTTTCTTGGCAGCAGGGTGGAAGCGAGTTTGCCATTGCAGTCTAGACTGCAGCCTTGGGGTTTCCTGGTGGTGTCCCATCCAAATACTAAGCAGACCAACCAACCTTGCTCCCTTTCTGGCCCCGTAAGGTTTGGCAGGTGGCCCTGCCTGCCAAGACTAAATATAAGGAAACAATTCAGGGAGGAGACAGGCCAGGACATCAACATCAACATCAAGGAGTTGGTTTGAAACAATACTGATTGAATCAACCAAAATCCTGTAAGTGCTTAAAAAACGGCACCTTGCTAGAACTATGAAAGAGTTAATAGCCCATCTTTGTTCCTACCATATCTTTTTCCTTCTGTTTTCCTCCCTCCCCCCCCCAAAAAACCCCTCTTGCATTCCTGGCAAACTATGCGGCAACCATTCTTTGTTAATAATATTTAACTTGCTTTGGCGTCGCCTTGCGCTTAAAGCCCTGCTCAGGTTAGCTGCAGACAGGCTGAGAATCTGTCAGGGGACTTGATGACATGTTAATAGGACAATCTGTCATATTGCAGCTCAACAGCCCAGACAGTTCTGCAGACCGTAGCAAAGGCGGGCTTTCTTGTGGTTGTGTTTTACTCCCTTCTGTTTCTCACACGCTCCTTCCTAGCTTCCTTATCCCCCTTCACATTGCAGAGCTTGCGTGCATGTCTGGAGTCAAGCTTTTTGAGCACTCGGCATCACAACATGGGTGCTGTGCCCACAATCCCCCCCCCCAATTGGAAAACTTAAAAAGAAAATGTATTTTGCCATTTTTTTGCCTTCGGGTAGCTCTTCCTGCATACATTTAAGAATCCACAAATTAAAACGTCTCGCACTAGGGCAAGTTTGGGGGAGGTTTTAACTATCCAGGCGTGCTATCTTCAAAATGGCCTTGACAGAATGGGAAAGTGGGCTTCCACTAGTCAAGTGAAATTCTCCGAATCTGGACGCTCACTCCCACCTGACTGGGGAGATGCTTGGAAAGGATTTCAATATTGCAGTTTATATGGATCTGGGCATGTAATCAGGAAGGAAGGAATAGCTTGATCTGCTGGGTAATTATAGTGGACCTTTCAACAAGGATGTAGCAAGGAACCAATTCAAAGGCAATGAAATAGCAAAATGTCAAAGATAAGCAGTAAATACAAATCCTTACACAATACACTTGTAAAAACATAACAGGCTAATAAAAAAAGCAACCTAATTAACTTTGCAATCCCAGGGCTTAGAAATCTTGTTGATATAAGAAGCCAATTCACTAAAGACTCGATAAGCAAATTGTATTAGTCAGCAGGTTACCCCTCTGGCTAAGGTTGAGGGTTTGCAGTGTTGTCTAGGTAATAGATTCCCAGATGATTGGCAGTAGGCGAGCAAAAGGTTTTATCTTCTGTATGTTTTCACAATAATAAATGCTAATTCTCTCTCCTCCACCTTTTAATAATTGGGCTCTACGAATCCCTGATTTGCTCTTGAATTTCAGCAGAGGATCTCAAATGATTAGGCTGTGCTTTCTGCATAAAACCAGCATGGCGAAACTGAAAAGTTTTGGTACAGTTTGTCTGGGGAGTGCGTATTGGGGTGGTTCCCTTACATGTAGCATGAACTGAATCTTCAACCTTGTGCAGAATAGAGTATCTTGTGGGAATAGATACCCAACCTGAGTATCTAACATTGCACCCACCAGTTCTATCCTACAGCACTTTTGCTCAAAGGGTCTTCTGCAAGGTTAGAAAAAAACAGAGGGACCAACAGCCTCTTCTGTTTGTCCTGGAGAAGCGTTGGATTTCAACATATCGAGATGGATTGGACTGCCTGTGTTGGAAAAAAAAAAAGACTAGGGTAATGTGTATCTTTCTAGGCAAAACAAGAATACTAGGCTAAAGTCTATCTTTCTAGGAATGTTCTTATGTTCAGGGCAGACAATGTGGTTGCTTACCCCCTGCTATATGGTGCTTCACAAATCTATTGGATTCTTTTCCTGAGGATATGTGGATGTAAGGTTTAATAGATTGTTGACTAGCTTCACAAAGAAATATGGGCGAGTTGTTGGATCTTAGCTAGGAAGCCCCCTTCATTATTGTGATCTGCCCACATGCTTTAAGCTGAATGACAATCTGCCCTTGCATTGAACTGCCAGTGTGATACGGTGCTTTAGGGCGATAGGCTAAGACTGCAGAGATCCAAGTTCAAACGCTCCCTTGGCTGCGAAAGCCACTGTATGGCTTTCACCCAGCCTAGCCTACCTTGCTGGGGGGGCTTCCGAGGATAAAACGGGAGGCTGCCTTGCATTTTCTGTTCCTTCAAAGGTGACCTGTAAATGCAACAAGTACACCTGTAAAAGCTAGATGCCGTTGTTTGCAAATCTGGAGGTTAACAGGCACACGGTACCGCTGCATTGGCCAGAAAGAGGCAACTTTGCAAGATGGAAAGGAAGAGGGTCTGAAAAGGGCTAGACAAGACCCAGGCGGGGAAAAAGCCATTTCTGATTTAAATCTCTTTGGCACAGATGGGTAAGAGTCTGCTTCTCCCAACAGTCTCCCCTTAATAGGAATGTGAAAAGACCAGCCTCGACAGCTCTTTAGAATGTGGTCCCTCCCTCTCCGTACAAATTACCCTCCCTCTTTTTTCCCTTTCTCCTCTTTTTCACTCCCCTTCCTTTCAAGTTGATGCAAAACTCTCCCGCAAAAATTGTATTTATTCGCTCCGGTAGAACTCCAGGGAGGTTTCTGCCAGCCTGCAACTGCCAGGCAAGGAAGCAAGGAGCTGGCAATTTTGAGAACCAGCCCTGCCAAAGGCTGAACCCAGAGATAGGACACTTCTTGGGAATGTGCACTGAGAGGGGAGAGAAGATTCAGGAGAAAAGCTGGTTTGGGGGGGAAAGGGGATGATTGTCAGATTGTTTCTTAGGTGCCAAAGGAATTCAGGCAGCCAGAAAGAAGGGCCTTGAGAGTTTTTGTCTTATTTTGTTTTTTGATAAGCGGGAAATTGTGGACTTGGGACGTGGCACATCCATGGATATGACTTTTCTTCATCGGTAAAGGAAGCAACTCTTTGCCAAATTTCTGATGTATGGGTAGATTTGAGCAGACAGCTTTGGAAACCTCGTGTGGCATTGAAAAGACTAGCAAGAGCCCAATTTGGCCCCCTGCAAGAGATTCCCTCTCCTCTCCTCAGCAGTCCTTCACGTTTGGGTCAGCCATTGTTTTGAAGGGGCCTCCACGTGTTCTGCAACTCTTGACCCTCCAGCCTTTTTGCCAGGCGAGGAGATGAAACGGGAATTGCCAGCTGACCTCCTGCTCTGACCTGGCAGAGCTCGAGTTTTCATTTTGAGGACCTGCTGGCAGAGGGGAGTGATTCCCCAGTGTGGGTTGCTTTGGTGTGGCTGACTTTTATCCAAGACAGAACAGCAAAATTGCTGGCGATGGTTACATGTTGCTTGTGAATGGGATTAGCTTGGTGTGACTAGGAGTAAGCTGGGTTGTGCTTCCAGAAGAGACCACGGAAAGGCAACCCCACCATTCCACGGGTGATCCATCTGATTTCCACCTCTAGAAGGTTGCTTCTCTCTTGCCTTCCCCACCTTGAAGATGATGTCCCCAAAAGGCAAGAGACGATATTGGAGTTGGTTGGTTCTGGCAATCCTGATATGCCAAGAATTCCCTAATTTCCCACTTGCAGTGGCCAAGAAAGAGCGGAAGAAACTGAAGGAGCCTAACCAATACATAGAGGCCCTCAACACAACTCTTTCCAACAGTGAAGAATTATATGGACACTCCAAGGTAGGTGGCAGAATGAAGCAGGCTTGGGTGGTTTTGCTTTTCTGATGGGAGCCCCTCTGAGCCCTGACGGTGCCTTTCACCACTTGATTGGGGTGCCCCAGATGGGGGAAACAAAGGCAGACTGATCATGATTGGCAGGACTTTTCTTATCCCCAAAAAGACAGCCCCTGAGTTCTGCCAAACGGAGCCATGGTTTCAGCAAGGATCTCTTCAGCAGAACGTGGGTTTTTCTCTGCGTTACACTGTCCAGTTGGATGACATTTACTCTAGCAATATGTGGAGGTGTCCTCTTGCTTTAGCTTTAGTTGAAGGACTGAGCTAACTGTTAGCTTTGAGATCAGGAAATTGGGCTTTTGTTATCAGAAACAGTGTATCTGAGGTTGGAGAGACCTCCATCACGCCCTGCTTGTGGGATTTCCCCATGATAATCTGGCTGCTGATGGTGACAGGGAGAATTTGGACTGATCAAACCAAGCAATCTCATCGTAACTTTTGGGGAGATCTCATGACCCAGAAATCTGAGCAGGAGGAGGAAAAAAATTGCAACCCCCATCACCCTCTCCTTTAGCCAGGGTTGCTGGTGATGATGAAAATTCTCCTATTGACACGTCCATGAGGGCAGCCTTCTCCACCTTGCAGCTCTCTGGATATGAGGGATTCCACAGCCATCAGCTCCCAGCACGGCTTGGCCATATGCCAGACTGGAATTCCAATCTGCTGGACTACCAACTCCATACTGCTGGGGTTTGGTGAGGGAGAGAATCCAAAACATCTGAAAAGACAGGTTGAGAATGGAAGGGATGAAGGTGCAGAAGGAGTGGGAATAACTCAAGGTGGAAGAGGTGCAAGGGGGAGCTTTATAAAATTACAAGCCCTCAAGGTTTTAAGTGGGCAGAGGGCAGACGTTTCCCCCAAATTCTATGGAAGCTCTCAGTGAAAGGAAGCTAAAACAAACCAGCGGCGGTCAGCAAAGCGAAACAATTAGCCAACATGTCAGGTGCTAAGCCGAGCAAGGGAGAGTCCTCCAATTTGCTCATTCAGGAGGGAAATGATCCCCTTTTTTGCAGAAAAGAAACCACCCGAGACCAAAATGAAGGAGGTGGGGGGGGTGAGTTGAGGAGGAGGGGAACAGGAGAAAAAATGAAAAAGACCTTGCAGGATTCAACTATGCCTCTAAAAGTTTCAATCCTTCCTAAAAAGGAAAGTGTTCACATAGCAGCTGGAGGCCCTCAAAGGAAGCTTCCTATTATTTTATCTCCATTCCTATATTCCAACGTTCCAAGGCGACTTATGTGTTTAAATAAGAACAAAATTTACACTAAACTTTTATTTAGAAAAAAAAACACAGTTTAAAATAGTTTCTTAGAGCTGGATCCATCTGGGGATGGATGGCTAAATGAAACCTCCACAGTCAGATGCAGTCTATCTCCGAATAGTAGGCAATGAGGACAAAACGGTCCCACAACGTCCCACTTGGGAGCAGGAGATAAGATTTGAAAGGTTCCCCCCCCCCTCATTGAACAGTCCTATTCCTGCAGCTGGGGGGTGAACAAGATTTATAAAAGGGGAGAAAGTTATCCCACCCCATTTGGGATCTCTGGATCTTTGATGCCATTGTGAACGATGACTGGCCTGCAAACGCCAATCCTGCAATTAGGACCAAAAAAGGCAAATGGTAGATTTCTGGATGATTTGCAGAAATCAGCAAGCCTCTTTTTTATCGTCCCGTGCATGTGCTCCGTGTATCCTGCTGAAGCTCAGAAGAACCCACTGCAGATTTAAGCATGGCAGAATGGGGAGCTCCACTGCATTCCAGAGCAATTGAAGCCGCAGTGCAGTTAGAAAAACTTAGCCTCTGGACGTCCCACTTGTTGCTCTAGGGAACAACAAGCAGGACTCTCTGGCCCCCTAACAACCATTTCATGGCTTCCACTTTGGACCGGCTTTTTATTTTATTTTGCTTCATGCAAAAGCTCCCGTTGGTGATTTCATGCAGTCACTTGCTAAGCAAGCCTCAGGTTTCTGCCTTAAATCCAGCCCTAACATGTCATGGCAGGGGAGTTAAATTCTGCACAGCGTTTTGCGCAGGCTGTTGTTTGGGGAACTGTCCTGAATTTTGCAGAGAGGAAGGGAAAGCTTTAACTTCTCTTCCAGCTGCCTCTGCCTGGACCTTGGTAAATTTCAGAGGTCCTGCTTCAAATTTACTTTAGTCTTGAAGATGATTCCCACACCCTGCAGGAATACGAGTGCGTGTCAGAGCACTCTTTTAGCTGATCCCAACCTTTCCCATCTTTCGCTGTATGCTGCTTCATCCCCCAGACAGCTGCCAGTCTCTGTCCCTGGATGCCTGTGTGTGGGCATCAGGATGGAAACAGGGTGTGTAGGTGCCAAGCATTTGGAAGTCGGAGGGGTTCATGGTTACTCTGGAAAAGCATTCCAAATCAAACCTCTAATTTTGTTGGTCTTGCAGTTCCCACCCAGAGGAGATCAGATTGGGGGACAGCTGTTAGGCAGGTCTCTCTCCATTGACCCCCCCCCAACACTCTGGAGGAAGTGCTATGAAAGTTGGGGGCATGAAGCACCTTCCTCCCATCTTGTCCTAGCTCTCCTGGGGCAAAACCCTGACGTGCATACTTGGCCTCATTCTCACATGCCTTCTTGGGAGTCTGGGGCTGATCTCAAAAATTCCCATCTGGAGGCATGGTGGGCCAATCCAGGAACTCTCCTCGCAATACTGCCCAGAGCAAATGTTTGAGTCAGATGGGGAGGTTGATTCTGGGAGGCAGGGAATTGGTTGTCCTTCATGAGATATTTTAACTAGGGATTCCAAAAGACTATCCACGTTGAAAGGATGCTTCAAAGGGGTCTTTCCATTGACTTGACACTCTTCCTCTGAGTCTGACTGACTGTTTTAGCAGAAAGGGGACATGTGGTGCCAAGACTGCTGGTCCTTTGTTCCAATCAGAGTTTGTCCACCCCAAAATGGGGTGCAACAGAGCAGCGCAAAAGCCTCTGGGAACCAGTAGCCTCCTAGGGGTTGAGTTGCCATTCCCAACAACTAGCATAGCTAAAGTTTCTAGACTACATGATTCTGAGCAGTATTGACTGAAGCCTTGAACGCTGGCAAAGAGAATTAGATCCCCATTGGGGGGGGGGGCAGATTGGGAAGCCCTCAAGCTGTTCTCAAAATACAATTTCCAACTGGCTATGCCCGTGGGGATGGGAGTGGGTGTGATAGCTCAGCAACATCTTTAGAGGCTGGAATTGGTGTCCCCTGACTGAGAGAGCATGCTTGGCCTCTAAGCCATCTCCCCCATCGGCCTTACTAGGTAGAGCAGACAGGGAACACAATTAGACGAGCTAATACTATTTTATTGTAAAGCTACACTAACAGAATCTTGCAATTCTGAAAGGACAATTCTGCAGTCACCTTTACAGCCCAAGGAACTAAAGAGGGTCCCTTCTGAGCCTCTTGCCCCTGCCCACTATCTAGCTGCGGGCTATGCCCTCTCTTATCTGACCGTTCCCTTGGCAGCATCTCTTCCCCCCATCTCCCAAGGTCTTTCCCACATACCATTAAACCTCTCAAGGAGAAGGTGTTCCCACAAAGCTGCATTCCTGGAGCTGGGATATATAAAACAGGATCCTAGGAATGTTCTCTGGGCAGTTTACTCAAGCTGCAATATTTTATAAGATAGTTGCAAAAGAGAAGGTGAACCTCTGCTTGGTCGTCTTGTCTGCTGCTTATTTCTAACTAGAGAGGCTGGCTTCACTACCAGGACCATCTGCTTCCCATTTGTGCTTAAAGTACCCTTTTGGCTATCAGCCCATATCTTTGGGTTATAAGGAATGGACATACATCCAGTGAGATGGTGGGTCCATTTTGCCATTCATTCTGGTTCCCCAGATTGTAAGTGCAGCTTGCACTTACGATCTTGTCTATCCTGGCTATGAAACGGGTGGGGGGGGGGGAAAGCAAACTCAAAGAAACCCAACAGTTCCCCAGATTCTCAGCCCACAAAAGATCCTCCTTTTGGTTTTCTTCTCTTTTATGTCTTGCAATCTGAACCTCTTAATTGGAGATGCTGAGGGAGGGTGCTAAACCAGACCGTCGATGGGCAAAACAGGTGCTCTGTCAGAGAACCAGAATCTTTCGATGAGGAAGGTTTTACGTCCTCCATTTGAATCACCACCACGGCTTTATTTAATGGCAACCTGACATTTTCACATTTGCAAAGCAGCAAAGGATGTGGTGTCCCACACAATAATTTACAGGTTCTCTGTCTCTTGGCTGGCATGGAACTGCAACAAATAATCCTCAGCTCCAAGGGGTGTGATCACAATGGCACAGTCTTTAAAACCCCTAGTAGGTCTTTTGTTCCGACAAGAGTTTCAAAATACTTAAAATTGCCATTTAGTGCTAAGCTGTGGTTGTCTGTGCAGAACTAGGTAATTATCCAGTGTGGTTAATTAACTAACTGGGGTAGGATGGGGAGGTAATTAACCTCCGGAGGGGAAGGCGGGACAGATTCCCCTCTAGACAGCCACTAAAGGCAATTTTGTCTGCTTGGGCAATTAGAGTTGTGGGTCAATTAGTTGAAAAGAGTGTAGTTTTTATGACAACATAAACGTTTTTCTAGATCAGCCACTGAATTTTACCTGAAAATTTGCTTTCAGGGGGGAGGTTATATCTGCAGTAAAAGGTGGTGTAATCCAATGGATGGAGAGGAAAGATTAGCAATAAAAAAGGGCCTGATTTTTATTTGCAGTTGGGTATGGTATTATCGCGAGGGAAGCAAGGTTTGGGGCTAGATCAGAGACAGGTACCTTGTGGCCCTCCAAATGTGAGTTTCAGCTTCCATAAGCCTTAGCCAGAATATCAACAATGAAGGATGATGGGATTGGAATCCAGGAACAACAGTTCTTGGAAGGCTAATCTAAGATGAATTTTGGAGAGGCATAGGTACAACAGCCCCGAGAAAAAGAAAGTGGGGGGGCTTTTTCTTCCCCCATTGATCCAAAGAAGAAAGGCACATTGACAGACTATAATTATTGCCTAGAAGAGTCTGTGCGCCCTTCTTAGGCTTACCTGAATTAGCTGCAAGTGGTTTTCTTCTCTTCCCCCCCCCCGCCCTTCTCTCTCTGGCTGTCTCTCTCTGGCTGCCGAAGCCAGCTGTTGCCAAGATAAAGAGAGCCTGGCACGCTTTTTCCTTGGATTGCTCATGCGGGCCAAGAGGATTAAATAATACTACCACAAGGGCAGAGGCGTCATTTGAACCATCCATCAGGCAGCTGGTGGGGTAATCGAGGAGCGGGCTGGCTGCTGCTCTCCGGCTGGCGACCAAAGGAAGTTGGGGGCACCAAGAGCGGCAAGCAGTCTCTAGCCGTCCAGAGTTCCCAAGGGCGGGTGCAGCCCTTGGCAGACAGAGCCCTTTGCTGTGGCTCACTACCCCGGCTCTCCTTTAGCAGAAGGAAGAGTAGCTCTCTTGCCTGGTCTCCCCTGCTGTCATCCCCCCTCAAGAGGTGGTTTGTGTTCTTCCAATGGGTTTATGAAGAAGAAACAATTGAAGGATAGTGTTGGGACGGGTCCCATCCCACCTCTTCCTTCTTCCTCCAACGCCTCCTTTTGCCGGCCTGCCTGAGTTCTGGGTCAAGCGGGCAAACCCAGAACAGTGTTCTAGATGGAAATCAGGCCAAGTGTCCTGCTTTGGTGGGTTGTGGATGGACGGCCTTTGGCGTTCCTCGGGCACGTCTGTCCACGGCTCACGCATTAGAGAAAAGAAGTGAAACCCAAAGATGGTTGTATGACTATATTCAGAAGCTTTCTGTGGCATGTTTTACTGACCCTCATGGGCTTGTTTCAGGGTACAGGAGAGGTTACCCCCTTTGGTAATCCTCTTGCTAGATGTGGACTTTCCTAGACACACTCGATCCCTTGATCCTGTAATCTCCTCTGAACTTCAGGGACAGGGCCTCCCCTTGAAAAATCCATCCTCCACAGCAAGTTCTGCCCTGGGAGCCCAACCGCGTAGGCCCCTTCTATTCAGAAAGACTAAACCCAGCATGGTTGGCTTTAAGGTGCTTTGGAACCTAACCTGGTTCAGGTCTGGTTAGTCCTTAGAATGTGTGGAGACCACTAAGGGGCCTGTCAGACATAGGAAGTCAAAGAAAAAGTCTTGGGAAGAGGCAATGGGAAAAACACACTTATATTGCTGTCCAAACCCAAACCTACTGGATGTTCATATAATCACCAGGAGCTGAACTTGACATGAGGGAGACTTCCTTTTCTAATGGGGTTCAGTGGGTCAAACAGTTATTGCCACTCCTGGCTGGATGTGGAGTCAAGCACATTTGGAGGACACAAGGGGTGGGATGGCTGCAATTGAGCCTTTGAGAGAAATGAGATTATCTGAAAGTGGGGAGAGGAGGTTTCCTGCAGTTTTTAATAATTGGGGTCTTCGGTCCATGAAGATTTTGCTTTGATGGCAAATGTTGCCATTTAATGCCTGATTCAGGTAGACTGACCAGCCCCCGGACCCGGATTGTTGCTAAATTGAAATGATATAGACCAGGGTTTCTCAACCTTGGCAACTTTAAGACACGTGGACCAACTCCTAGAATTCCCCAGCCAGCCATGTCTTAAAGTTGCCAAGGTTGAGAAACACTGTTATAGACAGATGAAATTTGCTGGTCCCCATATCCAAAACTGAATTGAATTCTAGGGTTTTAGGAAGTTCAATTTTCTCTCTCAAGTGGAAGCTAAGGGACCTTTCAGCTGTTAATGTGCTTTCTTACATCCTGCAGAGAATTCATTGCACTTGAGCAGGGTTGTGATCGAAATCCTAACTCACATTATTTCAGATCAAAGATAACCATAGGAAAAGACCAACAACATTGATTCAATACTTTTACTTCCTTTGGGGAAGTGGATTAACCCCCACCCCATCTCACTTTAGCTGTTATTATACAACATGGTTGGGAAAAATGGCCAAGTTTATGTGGGTGGTTCTAGGAAGCTTTGCCAGAGAAGGCCAAAGAGAGCAAAGACTGGGAATAAATAGCCGGGTGGAAACTGACTCCCTTATTCAGCCACCCCAAAATTCAACTCCATGTTTTAACTTTCAATTCTCTCTTGAAATTTAAGCTGACCAATGTTCTGGTCTATGAAAACTTCTGGGAAGGATAAATCTGCAATGCAACTTGTAAGCCCTCTCTTAAGGTAGGAGAAACTGGAGTATGGTTTAGGAGAATCCTGGAGTTGTTTGCACTGAGTGCATGAACCAGAAAATGATGCTTGAGAATCGGTCCTCTTCCCATTCCCTTTTGCCAAAAAGCTCATTTCACTGATAGCAATTTGGGGTCCCGGGAAACAGTGGAGTCTTGATCCCACGCCAGCAAAATCTGCCTGGCTGGAGGGTGTGCCTGACGGATCTAACATTGACACTAATTATTCAATTACCGTGGAATGCGCTTAGCGCTCTGCTAGAAGTGACTCCGGTTCTCCTCTTGGCTCACTGTGCAGACAGCTGTGGTTCCGCAAACATCTGCCTGGGGCAATGGAGGCAGAGGAACCCAGGGATCTCTTACAATTGGCCCCCAGTGGCCCTTCCCTTTATAAAAGGGGGGAGAAGGTGCTTAAAGAGGCTATCAGAATCCAGCAGTTCCCCTATGAAGGAAGACTGTATCCTTGGGGGCTTCTCAGGTGAGAAAGAAGTCAGAGAAGCAGGAACATCTAGACATATAGAAAATATTGAAAATGTGAAGAAAGAGCAGTTTGTCTGTCTGTCTCAGTGTTAACGCTCATGAACATCCATTGAAATTAACTGGAGAAAGATTCAGGGCTGACAAAGATTTTTTAAGGTAGCAGGTCAAATTTGCAATTTGCTACCCTCTCATTGGTGATGGCCACCAATGGAAATGGCTCTAAGAGAGGAGGAGGAGGCAGATTCTTAGAGAACTAAGGTATCCAGGGTTGCTAATTGTGATGCCAATGTATCTTAAACCCTGGCTGCTGATGAGCAAGAACGAGAAAGGAGAATTGCTCTCCTGCAAGGGAGCCTCATGAAGGTAGTCTGTTGGCTGTTATGTGACACGCAGGGCCAGAGCAGATGGGCCTTTGGAGGAATCTAATCTTGGAGTTTGTCATGTTACGGCTGATGCTTTAGTAAGCACTGCAAGAATAGGTTCTTATATGGGAAGGGGTTGGACTAATGATCTCCAAAGTCCCTTCCCACTCATACATTCCAAGATTCCATTAATGTGTGCTGAAGTTCAGTATCTGGTTGTCCACTGCTGGCCTGCAGGAAGGGAGTAATGCTGGCGAAGTGCCTTCCCTCCTATTTTTTGGCCCCATTTGATATCTCGTCGGCAGTACATTTCTTGAGAGACTCAGTGAAGGCAGAATCTTTTCGGGTCTGCAGGCCTGGACATTTGAACGCAACATATTTTGTAAAGAAAAATAAGTTTCAGTGGGATTTCTAAGTTTTCAAGACCAGTAATTCTTGTGGGGAGTTTCTGCCTTCCAGTTTCAAACCATTTGCCTCCACCCTCACTTGAAAATGATCCAAGCCCTCCTCTCTCTGCCCCCCTGTCTTCCCCAGAGAAATCCTACAAGGTCCAAGGTGCATTATTCTTTTCATACTTTGATTATTCTTCCTGGCGTTTCCGCTCCTTGGTTAGTTCCTGGAATCTGGGGTTGTTGCTTCATGGCAGCAGATGCTGACAGTTCGGTGACAGACATTTGGCAAGGAGCTGTGACTGGGTACAGCCTCAAGGCTTGTCTGTGAGCGCATCAGGCTGGCAGAAACGGATGGGCTGGGTTCAAACCCTGCTTTTAAGCAGTCCCTAGCCTAGGCTGGGGCTAGCTTAAACGACATTGGGCAATGAAGTAGCAATAAATCGTTTGCTGGACTGCAGAGGCATGGTGCTTCACGAGAGGAATTGTTCTTCCCTCCCTTCATATAGAAGTCAGCAGGCCAGTCTTGATAATGATCTTTGAGGTGGATGGGGAGCAATTTTCTGGATCTTTCGTAGTTCTGTCTAGCAGAGCCAATGACTGAACCTGAGACCTGCTGTATGCAAACCACTTCCTCTTCCCTTGCATTATGTAGCCACAGCATCCAGAAACACATCGATCCCCTTAGCTGCTAAATGTAAAAAGGAAAGCTCAACTCACGTAGAGGACTTGGCAGCGATACAGCAATGATCTGCAGTAGCTTTTCCTAGGATGTTTCTTCCACTTCTCTGTCTAACAGCCTGCACCCCTGGGATCTCCTTGTGGTCTTCTGTCCAGGTAGTAACTAGGTCTATTTGGCTTTCTGCAAGATTAGCCAGAGTAGCTTGGGGCTGCCACCTAAGCTTGGCCAAGGTAGGTCTTGATTACTGAGAACATAAAGAAGTGCTTTTTCAGTTTCCCATTTGGCCTCCCATCTTGTGATTTCCTAGTGGTCCCCTTTTCTGTTATTAAGAAGATCCAACCCACCTTTGCTTTTTCAAAGATTAGGTAAAGTCAGTTAGGGCATTGCTACCTTCTTACTAAACATGACAGTGAAAGGTTGAATTTAAACTATGGCTGCAATTTGTTAGCTAAACGTTAGCACTATTGAGTTGAGTGAAATTTCTTTGTAAATATATATTGGACTACACTCAAATGAATATAAATACAACAAACACAACTCATCTTTCTTTTGAGAAATAATGTATGGGATTGCATTGCGTTTTAAGTCTTACTAGAAGCAAGACAACAGTTTAAATGGGAAAGAAATGCACTCCCGTCACATTTTAAAGCAAACTTAACCAAAGTTGGAATTTCAAACCTACCTGAAACTCTGCTAGCCTCTGTAACAAACAGTTTCGCAAAGGTTGTGATGCAGTTTTCAACCTTTAAAAAAAAAAGAGTAATACTGTACAAATATTGGGGAAAGTGTGTGGAAAAAAGCAAGAAGGATATTACGGAAAATAATATTTAAAAATCCACTATATTAGCAAAAGTCTGCAACAATTTCTAAAGGGTTAGTCAGCTGCAGCAAAAAAGGAATCTTGAACACGAAAATACTCGAGTCATACGACACTGTGACATTTTGCTTGCAGTAATGTGTAGATTAAAGCAAAACTGGGCATGGAAATGTGTATCGTAGGAGAAACATAAAACCCACAAACTTTCCTGCAAGCTGCAACAAAAACAGTCTCAAATAGATAAAAGTCATGACACAAACATCGTTTCAGACCAGGGAAATGTGAAACTGAAGTGGGTTTAGTTGCAAGGGACTTAAACCCTGTTGCCAGTGGCATAAATACAGCCTAGGCAGGCATTGGCAAATGCAACAGACATTATGTGTATTTGCAGCATTCCAACAAATTGGTTGGAAGCTGAATATAGTAAGTAATGAGAAATTATTAGGAGGATGGTACCAAGGAGGCTGGCCAAGATATTAAGCTGTTTAGATAGCATCCTTTTCATCTATGTTTAGAGAAGTGGAGCAGACTAGCTGTTGAATCTTATTTCTTCATCGGTTGACAATACCAGCAAGAACCATCAACTCTGATTCAATGCATGCTCAGGCTGCATCTGTTGATGGCTTAATCAGAATTGCTTTATGTCCTAATGAAGCACATACAGTTTGCCATTTCTTGTCCTGGTCCATAAGTCAGTTGCCTACAGTTCTCAAGCCTTGGGGTTCCCCAGCTATAAAATGGCCATTTGTTTTTAAGGACATTGGTACAAATGGCTGTTTTGTAAATCGAGCTCGCAAACAACCACTTCTGTTTGTCATTGCGGGCTTCAGCTAATTCCGTCTGTCTTCATCTACATCGACTGTATAATTCTATCGTTCTCTTCCTATCTTAATTTTCATACAGATTAAGGAGAAATAAAAAGCAATTCACAACCTGGACTCCTAATGTCTGAATAGTAACCATTCTTTTTCCCATTTGGAGATTCCTGAAGGGCAGGAACCAGTGACTCTCCAGATCTTAGCAAAGGATAGGTTCCTGCCAGCCACCCGTGGGCTGAAGAATCTCAGTGTCGTCATTGCTTGTTCTTCCTTCCTTTAGATGTTAGAGTCCCCAGACCCGCGCATCACTGATCCACGCCGGACATGGATTTCATTTGTACAGCGTCCGGGTGAAGGCAGCAACTCCAAAAAGAAATGCAAAGGAAAAGATAAAAAAGTAGGTTATTTCTGGAAGCTTTTGCTAGCTAATAATAATAATATGAATAATGCTGACAAAGATGATGATGCATTAAAATGCTACAGGGTGGGATGGTCATCTCTGGACTTTTTAACCAGCCAGATATCCAACTGTTAGGTAATAATCGTCAGAATGATGATGTGGGATCTGCAGAAAATGTTGCACTGCTGAGTGATTCCTATTCATTTCCTAGTTAGCAAGCCAGCCAGGCCCTTAACAGGACCCTCCATTGCATGCCTGTGCTCCTTCTCTTATTTCTCCTGTTGGTTTATTTTATCTGCACAATCCTTCAGTGATCCAGGGTTATCACAGGCCATTTCAGAAGCTTATTCTCTTCAATCGCCCCTTTCGAACACACACGGACACACATACACACAAGGGAAGAAGATTCTTCTCCCAATACTCCCTCTCCTGCTTTTATTACTTAGAAGGCACTGATATGATTCCTAAATGACACTTCCAATGTGAATCTGGTTTGTGGTGGATCTGGGTACAGCTCTCTCTTCTTGGAAAGAGTGAACTGTCCAGGGGCCACTTGCTCATTGCCTTTCTGTTATTTTTCCCAACTATGATTTCAATTTGTCCCATTTCTGTATCCATTTGAGAAAATCCCACATATCTGGAGGTGGGCTGTTCCAAATACTGTATTCAGTTTGAGGGATGAACAGTTTTGCTTAACGTGCCATGTTGGGAGGCCGCTTTCTCTAAAGCCATGCATGTAGGTGCGTTTCTTTCTCCATTACACACATTATTCTCCTAAAAAGCACTTTGTATAGACTGGGGAATCCTAAAGAAGGTATTGGCAAAATAGCATGGATGCAGTCACCAAAGATCAAGTTGATTTTCCTCGGATCAGGGAAAAATATGTTTAGAATGGGAACTTTTGTGTGAAGTGTACTGTTATTTCTCTTCTGGATATCTAACAAAGCTGGTCAACTCCACTGCTTGTCTTTTTTTCTTCCACTGATCTCACTTTTTCAGGATACTTTTTTTCTTGGTGTTGCCATGGTGACATTCCAAGCTCCTCCATGATGCTATCCATGCTAGTTAGGTCCTTTGCCAACTCTGTGCCAAAACATTCCCTGGCATTCTGTCATTGCCCTGTGATGGGAACCTCCTTCCAGTTGAATCTCTTGTATGTCCGGTGAAAAGATTGCAGGGAGCACGCAAGACTGAAAAGTTCCCTGGAGATGTACAAGGACTTCCATATCTTGTGTATGTGTTCCAGAATCAGTGGTGCTGGTCTTCACTGGCCCAGCTTAACAGTGTCCCTTCATTTCTTAGAACAGGTCCAAACGAAGCCATGAATTTGGGACTTGGCTAATTAAACAGCAACTGATACTTCTGCCTAATAAAGTCTCTGAACAACTTCTGTTTCCCCACTTTTTTCCTAGCGTGGTCTTGCTGGACCTCCAGGCCCGCCTGGTCCTCCAGGCCCCCCTGGTTTTCCTGGGGCTGAAGTCACCCATGAAGTCTTAATGCAAGAATTTAAAGAAATGTTGAAAGGTAAACAGGTCCTCTTCCGGCCCCTTGACTTTCCTAGAAACAGGGGCTGGTTAAGGGTAATCGCATTTGCAATCCTTCTTCTTCCAGAGGCCACTGAACGGCGGGCATCTCCGGCTCTACCAGCTCCTCCTAGCGAGATGCCTGTGGTGTTGCTGCCCCTGGAGGAACTGTCCCCCTACCGGCGAGTGGAGGAAGCCTTCCATTGCAAACTCAAGGGGCAGATCATTGTGGACAAGAAAACCTTGATGGAACTCCAGAACTTTCAGATGGTGAGGCCAATGGGGAACTCTTATTAGGAGTTGGGAAAATGTCTTAAGAAACCACAGCGCCTGGTTACACTGCAAATAGGTTTGGAGTAGGCTTTAGGGCATGAAGCCACCTGGAACTGGGCTCGATCCAAGCGAGACTTGACCTTTTCTTAGTAATGCTAGTATAACAAGTGGCTAACCTTGGCTCTCTCCAGAAAAGAAGGTTCAATACTGGTTAGTATTTGAATGGGAGACCAGCAGAAAATCCCATGGCTGTAGACTGGATTGGGAGGTCAGAAAAACAAGGTCCCAGAAGAAGTCAAGGGCAACTACTTATGTGCTGTTGCCAACAAAATGACAAGTTCTGTATGTCCGTGTAGTCATCCGCAGTTGAGATCAACCCAGAGAAGCCTTGTAGTGGTAGGAAGAAAGCTATGAAATTGTATTTCTGCGTTGGCCTGTTCCAAACAGAAACATTTGCTCTCTTTGTGCTAGAGTTACCTCTTTCTTAGCATCAGTTCATCCTTATGAAAGACAGAGCCTATTATTTGCTCTGCTTGTGGCAGCTAAGCCTTTAAAAAAAAAAAAAGTTTGGGGAGGAAATGCATGGGGGGGGCAGAGATTAGAATAAGTGTCCCTTGGAGTCCAGGCAAGGTCAAAGTTCTCTCCAGGGATAATGCTGGTGCCACTCTAATTGGTCTGGAGAAGACATCTTAATAGCCATCAGTGCACAGGCTAATGTTGAACTGACGCAGGCTGTGCCTTTCTAATTAGGCTTGGCAGGTTCTCAGATGCCTCCCCTGCCAGCAAGCACATTCGTGCCATCTTCAGTGGGCCTGAGCAAGATTGGTTTAGAGCATTAATACAGTGATGTATCCGAGGCACAGCTGCCTGTGGGCCCAGGCAGTCCGATGACAGAGCCCTGCTGGTAGTGATGAAAGGAAAACTAGGCTATTGTCATGAGGGTTTCAACACTTCCATTGCTGGGTGCGTCCACAGCCATCTCTGCACAGGTCTCTTAATGAGCATTTGATCCTCCATCATAGTTGTTCTGCTGCTACGCATTAGCAAAGTGCAATTATATGGCTTTAAAATAGATTTTATTCTAAGCCACTTGGATAACATCCCTGAAGGAGAGCGCATTGCTCTCAACCGTAGAGAGTGATGGCAATCTCAATTTATGAACGCTGATCCTTTGGTCACTGAAAAGGAGCCATCTGAAGCAAGCAGAGAGGAATATCGGGAGCTCGGCGGGAACCCCAACGTTTGATGAAAGAGTGTTTAAAAACAAAGTTAAGGGGGAGGGATTTTATACCAGGCACAGAGCAGTGAGTCAGACCAGATAATCTCCCATATCGCTTCAGATTCTAGCATACAGTAAACTGGAGCCACCCTATCCTACTGATCGTGCTCAGTTGTGAAATACTCTGGGGGAGGAGGATGGGAAATTGGGGTTGGTATGTAATGCCTTGAGAAAGTGTATAGCTGGTAAGAATTCTAAACATTGAATTTCATTCCTACTGCGATAGAAAAATTGCTTTGCATTCCTTCGAAGCAGCACTGAGAGGAGGAATCTTAGCTGAGTCGTAAGCTAAAGGTATTAGAATTCAACAAGGTAGGGTTAATACAATCTTCATGGGCCATTTTCACCCAGTCCTATAACTGAGGAAAATGAATATTTCATTCGAGCATATTTTATTCTGCACCAGACCACTGGGCCACTGATTCCGAACACGAACAAGTCTTTGTCTCTCAGATCTTCTGGTTTGGACATGAGATCGAGGGATGCTGGGGTTTGAACTTGGAATTGTCTAACAAATCAGTTACAAGCATAGGATGGCTCCAGGCTGAGATCTGATTTGTATCCCACATTTTCTTCCTAAGTACTCGGGAGCTTTAAAAAAAATAATCAACAGGGAGGCAGAAATAAAAGATCTTTCTCGTATCCATTGCCCAGAATTAAACAAAAGATGGTTTGCTACATGCTGTGGTATATGAATCCTAAAGGATTCAGTACTCTGTTTTCTCCTGAAGGTGAAATCGTGTCATTTAGGAGACAGAAAAAGGCCCACTTCACAAATGCAATGAGTTGATAACATGTGCACTTGGGGGGGGGAGTCAGGGGTGGCTCACTATTAAAGTAACTGTAAGTATCTCATGGATGTATCCCCCTTCTCCAACTATAATTAAACCAATTTTGCAATCTCTGAGGCTTAAGGGCTGTGTCAGGGAATCTGGCAGATTGTTCTAA
Organism: Python bivittatus; assembly: GCF_059951505.1. Lineage (NCBI taxonomy): Eukaryota > Metazoa > Chordata > Lepidosauria > Squamata > Pythonidae > Python > Python bivittatus. Next base: position 3,037,888 of record NW_028277046.1, read on the forward strand.
CTGGCGAGTAGTTTAACCTATTAGCGTATCACGATTAATTCCATTCCTTCCCATTAATTCTTTCTCTTTGTGAGTGTGTTGAGAGAGTGGGAGCAAGACGTGAAGAAACAGGAATGTTTTTTCAAGCAGTAATTTACTGGTGCCGGAAAACTGCCTTCTATTTTCAAGTCAGCGGTTTTAGGGGAATTAAGTCACTGCCTCTGATTTTTGTTTAATTGGTTTTAATGAAACAGGCAAGAAACTGGAGCTGTCAGAGAGCACTGCCATCTCCTGAAGAGAGGGGAGTAAACTTAAAAGGGGAGCAAAGAAGTGTGAGGAATATCAAAACAGAAAACCCTGGGTCAGATTTCTTTGTTGTCCGCTATCTAAACCAGTGTTTTTCAAACTTGACAACTTTAAGTTGTGTGGACTTCAACTCCCAAAATTCCCCAGCCAGCATGCTGGCTGGGGAATTCTGGGAGATAAAGTCCACACATCTTAAAGTTGCCAAGTTTGAAAAACACTGATCTAAACCAATACATTCAACACATGAGCCTTTGATAGCAATCGGCACATCAGTTCTTAACTTTTTGACAAAGGGACATCATATATTGTTTGTTTCATATAGGGGGTTTAAGGCTTGCCACACTACTTTTTTCAACAAAACAATTCACTGCATGAGCCCATTTCAGTTCAGGACCATGATGCAAGGAAACGAAATGGGTGAACCTAAAACTTTTTAATACCTAACACTATTTTCCTGCTCCCATTAGAGCAGTTTTCCCCCAAATGTGCCATCGTATCCTGGAATCTTCCCAGTCTGGTTGCCCACCACCATATGAAGTAGCCAAGCAGTAGATGATGGTAAATACGATTTGACAGGATAAAGTGAGGGTATGTTTCCTAGATCCTGAAGAACATTGGCTCGAATAATTAAAAACCTGCTATCTTCTTCATCTTCCTTCTTTTTCAAAAAATTATTATTTAGATAGCATCATCAAATTACCTTGCCAAATTAGTCCCCCCACCACCTCCCCAAATCCTGATGTAGCAACAAAAGGATGCCCAGTTAATAGATTCCCCCCCACCAAAGTTCAGTAAAGTTCATTTTCTCTTTTTTTCCGAATTTGAGCCAAACCCGCACTGCATGAGCCAAAACTAACAATAAACATGCCACGCTGGGTTTATTTTAACTTAAGTCCGATAATCTTCCCTGCAAGCAGCATGTCTAGAACTATTCTCCTTGCCGGGGAGCTGTTAAACCAGCGGCTTTAGGCTTGCTCAATTGCCCGACACACTTTATAAAATAACAACAAAAAGGCCCTGAGCTTTGCCTCTGCAGAAGAAAGCAATTAGGTTGCTTGAGGGAGGCGTGAAGTTGCCTTGAGCACTTTGGGCTAATCATCTAAAAAAAAATAATTTTTTTTGGGCTCCTTTTGAAATTCCACAGATGTTTTACTGACTTAAAAACAACAACAACAACCGGGTCCAAGTGTTTGTCCACTTGGCTCCACCGTTTTTCTTTCAAATATTTTGGGAAATGATAAATAAGCCTCTCCTTTATCCTTTTTCAATTTGAAATGCTGGGAATTGAACCTGCAAACTTCTGAACATAAAGATGTTGTTCAAACCACCGAGCTAAAATTCCTCCTTGCTTCAGCTGAGAGAGCCCAAGGCCAGGCTAGAGCTGTTGACCCCTATCGAATGAATGAATGAAGATGAGAAGGAAGATATTTCCCAAGTTCTGCAGAAAAAAATCAGCTAGGATTGTCAAAATCTTATTTTCTCTGATATGTATCACGCCGGATTGCTTGATTGTAAGGACTCTGCAGCTTTCAAAACCATTGTTAGAAAACTCAGCCGGTATGTTGCCCTAAAGGCTGAGTCAGACCTGATAGTGGATAGGAGACCACAAGGAAATCGTCATCATCATGGAACAAAACAATAGCAAATGACTTCAATATTGTTGCCAAGAAATGGATAGCTCCATGCCATCATCAGATGTTGAGTTTTAGGCCCTTACCTTTTCATGCAACATTAGCAACTCTTTCCAAAATAAGGCAGTAGAAAGCTGGGTGAAAGTACAACCTGGGTTTCCAAAATTCATATAAACTCTGGATGGGAATTTGTGACTTGCTGCCATTCTGTTAAACCTGGCAACAGAAGAAAGAACAGCACAGTTAAGAACTAGTAGAGTTCTGCTAAAATATTTTCTCTGTGTCTTTTTCATTCAATTTTACAGAAGGTAAATTGGTTTGCATTTTTTTTTCCAAAGGAAAAGATAAATTAAGGACATTTTCATATCTGGGGTTCCAGTAGTTATGAAAGTGACTGGGTGGGTGGGAATCCTCTCTCCTGGATTCTGCAGCCTGCCTCTCTCCCAAGTGACATATATCAGGAGGCTTTTTTTAGATTAGGAGGCTAAGACAGTCAAAGAGACTGCTAAAAAGAAACCCTAGCATTTCAGATGTTTGCAATAAAATAAACTCAAAACTTTGAAAGAAATTCTAAAATGCTCTGAAAATTTGGTTTAAAAAACCCCAGAAGCTCCTTTTGCACAGGAAAACAATTTTCAGGAAGTTTAAAGACAATTTTGGGGGGGGGGAAGAATTTAGGAAACTGGAAAGGCTGAGGACACAGTGTATATAAACCTAGCTGGTTCATCACACCTCTTATATATTATGGGATGGCAGGAAAGAATGGTTGAATTGATAGAATTAATATTTCAATTCTTTTCTTTCCCCCCTTCCTCATATAGCCTTTAGCTAAAGGGGCTTTTCTTCGAGGATCTGGACTAAATTTAACAACTGGGAGATTTACAGCTTCAGTATCTGGCATTTATCAGTTTTCAGCCAACGTCCATGTAGGTGAGTGGCAGAATTTGTTTATGGTATGGGTTCAAAAACTCAGTTTGCTTTCCTCAGGCAATCCTCTGGTTTAAGAGAACGTTACCCCAAGATCTACGTCTCCAAAGATGATGGCCTAAGGGCAGGGGAGAAAAACGCGAGCTGTCTTTTGCTCAAACAAATAATGAAGCAGGAGAAAATCAACGGAAGAGTTTTGTATACATCTTTTGCTCAGACATGTATTCAAAACTCTTCCGCTGATTTTATCCTGCTCCATTATTTTCAAATGCTTATAATTATTAGCTGCTGCTGATACTCACAGGCACAAAAAACCCTACTAGTTACAGAGCCTAACACATTTAATGCTTAAGCTTATACTATACGTAGTTTTCATGTTCACCAGGTTGAATAAAAACCACTTCAGGGACAAGAAAAGGAACAGTGGCTAAAGTTGTCCACTGTCTTCCTCTCGAGAACAGTGAAGAAGTGTATGAGAGTCACGGTGTGTGCTGCTTGTGTGAGGAAGATAAAGCAAGCCCACCTAACTGATGCTGGAGGTGATCAAGACACAGGATTCGTGGGGTAGCTTAGATACGCAGTGCTGCTGTGCTGAATGTGCAGGACCTTGGACAGCTCCAAGCATCCAATTTGCTTTAAGCGAGCCTGTTTTATCCCTCTCGGGCAGTTCACCTTTCTCAGATTCCATCACATCCGGAATGATAAGCTTCGCCTTCTGTTTTCATTGCAGTGGGCCCTGGGACATGAAAGGAAGATTTGGGTTAGAGTGGGGAGGGGTAGAAGTCTTAATTTAAGGGAGGGGCTGCTGCTGCTTGGGCTTACAGGCTCAGAACATAGTTTCAATGCTTTTATAAATTGTGCCAGAAGAGCAACCCAGTTCTTTTCTCCCCTTCTATGTCAGAGTTTTGATTTCTACTCCCAATCATTTTTATGATTTCTGGGGGGTGTGGGCGGGGGGGAGGAATGATAGTCCACCACTTGCTTCAACCAGGCCCAGGAATCATGTCCAAAAGTATGGGAATGAGGAATTCCCCACCAGTTGGAAGGCCGACACTTTCCCAGGGTAGAAAATGTGTTCCTTTTTGCACTGAACCTTCCTGAAGGTGGAAACAGAAATGGTTTCCTTTTGACACTTTCTCTTTCTTTCTCTCCAAGACCACAGCGAGCTGAAAAGCAAACTGCAGCTTCGAGCAAGAGACAATGTTCGGGTACTGATTTGCATTGAATCCCTCTGTCATCGATATACGTGAGTATATTGTATTGCTTGAATTGTGAGTTAGTTTTATCCAGTAACCCTGGGGACCTGCCGCAAATTATGTTTGGAATAAGAGCCCAGGCATTTTAATCTATGTCCACCTGCCTCTTTTTTCTGCCGCAGGAGCCAGAAACTGACCTTTCTAGGCACGATGAGCTGTTTTTTTATTTTGATAAGTGTCTTCCTCCTTCCATCTTTCCCCAGTCATTCCAGTTTATTCCTTTCCTCCAACCCTCTGTTTTTCAGATTCTTCCACTCTCAACAGCCTCTTAGCGTTCCAACTCAAGTGTTCATTGGGGCTATTTTGGCTCCATGCCCCATATACACGCATACATGCATGCATAAATACATCACAAACTTAAAGATTTTTATGCTTAGAGTTTTCACTAGCCCAATGATAGCTCTCTTTGGGACACTGTGTTTTAGTAAATACAACAGCAGCTATTTCCTGGAAATTGGAGACAGGCAAATGAAAGCATGAGACAGAGACAGTCAACGACGTCCTTTACAATGAAACTGAAATCTCCCAGTTAAAAGTGACATTTATAGTACCTATTAGCATCTTTAGATCTATTTATCATCTGCCCCACAGCAAGTGGCAGAACCTAGTTACCAACTTTAGCCAAGCAGCATCAGGTCTGGTTAATACTTGGATTGGAGACCACTCAGAAATCCTAGGCTATAGGCTGAACTGAGAAGTCAGAAAACTTCCCAGAAGGATGGCCAACTATTTCTTTACTGTTGCCAAACAAACAAGATGAGCTTGTCTTTGAAGTCACTGGGGGTAGGGTTAAGCTTGACCCCAAAGAGCTTATTTATTTTATCTATCAAAATCATTTCTGCCCTCGGCTAAAAAGATCCCAGAGTAATTTGCTAAATTTAAAAGCACACGAGAAAGGAAATTCAGCTGGGGGGAAGGAGGAGCAAAAAAACAGTAGCGGTTTGAGCCATTTTATTTCTACTATAGTCTCTGCTTGGATTACAAATGGCCAGGTAGCTCATAGAGAGGAGAAAAGGTTGATCGTTTTTTGGTTTGAACTATGTTTGTGTGATGCTGGCCTCTTCTACTTTTTAGGACTGTTTGGAACAAGTGCAACAAAGCTTACAATTAATATTGCTGAGTCTACATATCTATGCTCAGAAATAAGTCCCAATGTATTCAGTGGGGTGTGCCTTATAAAGTTCTGGCCAGTTTGGAAGAGATTCCATTTTTTCAAACTAGGCTTGGCAATTTTAGGGCAGAATCAACTAAAGATGTCATGTTGGGAAGGGGAGGAGAGAATAAGGGTCTAGACAGAGTTTGTAGTGCTTAAACAGGTGCTATAGTTTCCCAGGCTTTTGTTTTAATGTGTGAAATATGGCCAGGCTTGTAAATCTGAATCTAGGATACCCTTGTGCCTCGTTGGTGTCACTTTAGCCATTATGCCTCAGCGTAATGTTATATCCTGGCCAGTAAAATGTCTGTCTCCTTCTTTTGCACCTGCCTAGATCTTTGGAAGTTATTGCTGGGCTGGAAAGTAACAGTAAAGTTTTTACTGTTTATGTCCATGGATTGCTCCAACTCCAGGTAAGGGTAATGTAACAGATGGTTCTGTTAATCCTGAGTCTGAAGAATTCTGCCAACAATCTGCAGCCGTTTTCTCTGTTCTGAGTCCAAATCCTGCAGCTGTGTCCCCCAGCCTGGGACTCTCCAGATGGGTTGGAGTTCCGTTCCAAGCAGGGCATTCTAGGAATCTGAACTAACTCATTCAGAGGATCCCAGGTAGCGGAAGATGGTTGTATCAGAGATCTTTTGGGACCAACTGAGTGGGATGCCATCAGGATTCAATTAGTTGTTTTCAGGATCCATTTGAGACAGAAGGGGACTTCTGGATCTCACCCATTTGATAGTCCAGCTCTGTTCATTGGACAAATAATTTCAAATGGCTTGCATCTCCCCCAAGATTTTATTCATGTTGGTACCTATGGGTGGTCTGTCCCCTTCTGCAGATGTCATCTCTGCCTACTGCCTTGTCATCTCCAAGCCCTAACGCCTAGCTCCAATGAAAGTTGGATTTGATTTGTTGATTAAACCAACACCGGTTTGGTATCCATACATTTCACATTCATTTTTCCTCTTCCTTCTCCCCATATTCCTATTTTATGGCATAGGCTGGACAATACACATCAATCTTTGTGGACAACAGTGCTGGCGCCCCTGTTACCATTCAGAATGGATCTGACTTTATGGGCATGTTCGTTGGCGTCTAATTCCCAAACAACCTGCAACAGAGAATGGAGGGGGAGAAAACACATCTGGACATTGATGGACAAGCTTGAGCTTTGAACACTGTCTGCCCAGAGGACCATCTTCTCTGCCGTTGGTGTTCTGCAGCTGAATGAAGCAAATGTCTTTTTTCCTTTCAGGAGGCATAGCAACACTCCAAGAGAAAGAGGATGGTTCTTAACACTGAATCCAAAACCCAGATCCAGTTTCCTTCCATTGGCAGATTCTGATCTGCCATCTTGGTTCTGAGATCCAAGGAAATCTCTCTCCTTTAATCCGTTTAAGGCTACGGGGGGCTGAGAATATGCTGGGCATCAGAACTTATTTGAAGACCCAATGTGTTCCATATATTGCATGCCCAGGTATCTTTTAGATAGGTGGGACTAGAAAAGACCTGTCTGATCCTTGGAAAGCTGATGCCAGTCCATGTAGACAACACTGAGTTGATGGACTAACAGAGTTTAACTAACATTTCTTATGTCTTCCATCTTGTGTTCTGAAGCAGCCAATCAGAAGGCTCTGGGAAATGTGTCGGTAGGGCAGCAAAACCCTCTCCTTTTCTGTTGCTGATCTCAAGCAAATGGTATTCTCTGACATGCTGGGAATGGCCCCAGAGTTCTTCTCTGTTCCAATTCAAAGCAGGACTTTTTCTGATCCTCCTCCCATTAGTTTGAGGATGGGAGACTTTTAGATTTACCTTAATATTTAAAAAAGTGCTTGCAACCTAGGGCTAACTTGTGCTCCCGGACATGCGTGTCACGGCTTGGGCGAAAAAGTCTTCCGGCAAGTCCTTCTATTAGGAGATGGTTGCAGCGTGGCTGATTTCATCTTGAGTAATTTCCAGATGGGTAACGCTACAGGGCCTTCCATAAATTCCATCATAAATGGAAGCGTGCATACCTTGGTTGCAGAAAGACCCAATTTAATTCTCAGGTCTCCGGGCAGAGCTAGCAAAGCTTCTACCTGAAACTCTGGAGAGCAATTGAAGTGGCTCAGGAAAAGGCAGTGTCTTACATTTCTTCCCAAAGGAAGCCTGGGAGATGATGATTGAAATAATATACTGACAAAATCTCATCTGAAAATTTGGACTGTGAGTTAGGGCTAGGGGACAAGACCATGTCAACTGAAAGTGACACATCCCCGTTGGCTTAGTTTAAGCAGCAGAATTGCCTCTTGTCTCTTCTCCCCTGTCATTTGAGTTACACTTCTGATACCTGCTTCCGAGCTCAATTGCAACAGATGGTACCAGCTGTTTTTACATTTTTCTACCATGCCTTGGTACCAGTGTGGCCGGGGTATATGTTTTTTAAACAGGTACTTTAATCGTTATTATAATGGAAATAATTGTATATTATTTAAACTCTTCATGCTTGACCATAAGATTCCAGCTTTAGTATCCAAAGGTCATGTGAAACCAAACCAAAGCAGCTTGAACATGATTGATTTCTGTTGAGACAGAACTGCTGGCTTTGTTGCGATCGCTGCAAGTGAATGGGAAGGATAAATGCGATTCTCTGCCTCGCACAAAAAGAGATGGATATATATGGACAAGAGAACTGCAGGAGCGAATAGTCAACTTTCACCTTTGGAGATCAATTGTACAACCTTGGATTGTTAGAAACTGACAAGGATCTGACTCAGTACTGTTCTGAAGATGGAAGCAACCCCATCCAGACTTTTGTGGGATTTCAAAGGGCAGAACACAGCATTGTGTGAAAGATGGGGCTGCCCCGTTCCCTGTCTATGACACCTTAATTTATCCATTGTGACATGTGACTATGCTTTGTGTCTACCTGTGACCCAAACAGCAGGTCAAAGCTGAAATGGATGCTCTTGACTTCTGCCCACCCTGAAGAGGCTGAGTATTGGTAGTGGTTAAAGCAGGGGGTGAATTCGCATTGGCAGCCATCTGGTCCTATAGAAAGCAGCAGTGATTTAGCAAGACTGGGTCCACAGCTCGGTTTTGCCAAGTAGAAACCCAAGTTTTGCAGCAGGCCTGGTTTCTTCATTTCTTTCTAAAACTTCAGAAAGGCCCAGATCCAGAGCAACTCCTCCTGTGTAGGTGTGAATAATTGCCCATCATGGAGGAACCAATTTGTCAGTATACTTTCTGGGAGAAATTATACAGTAACTATGGGAAGTTCCTCAGGGATGTGAATTTCCCAAGGCTCCAGTCTGAGTTAGGGAGCACGGTATGCGCTTGATTTCCCTTTTCTCTGGGGCTGGACAGAGATATATCCTGCGAAACACACAGCGGTGTCGGGATAGAGATGAAATTGGAGAAAGAATTGCCATAAGGATAAATTTGACAGAAGCTGCCATTAGGGACAGCAGTCCCATCTCTTTTCCAATGTTTGGTCCTGCCCTAGATGTCTTAAAAATTAACTTTTTCCTGCTGGCTGGGTGATACTTTTTATTTTATTTTGAGGTTGAAGAAGATGTCAAAAAATTGGAGGGGGAAAAATATTTCAAGCAAGTGCAACTATTATAGCAAAATGTCTTGGCTTTTCTTTACTGTCTTATGTTTTAATAAGATACATAAATAAATCTGTATACAGCTGCACTGTATATGCTGTAGCTTCCCCTCTCCCCCCAGGGCAAGTCTAGAAAGTTGTAAACAGATCACAGCACACCAGATTGGTTGCCAAGCGGTCTGGCATGACACGAGCTGGTTGGCAAGGTACATGTTGACTTTTACGTAAGGATCAAAGCATGCAAGGAATGGCGTTGCGCTGCTTTAAGGGAAGCTTGGAGCTCTGTTTTGGAGATGGGATCATGGTTAGCTTCCCATGTCACTTCTGAAGTCTTGAAAAGAGATACTGGAGAGACAAAATATAGAGTTAAAAGAGGGATTCCAACTGAAAAAGAGCAGAGCCTCAAAATGAGGTATGGCCCGTGACAAACAGGAAGCTATATGCTACTGTTTCTTGTTAGATGTCATCCAGAAATATTGGTGGGGATACCACCCAAAAGTCGTCTTTTTGTAGCTCACTGGCCCAGCTTGGAAGGAAGCAGGATCTGGAGCCAGACTTTAGGTAATTGAGCATGTGGGAATGATTATATGGGAGAAGGCAGACCTAAAATGCTCAAGGCATGTTGGGGTCAATGCAGTTCAGGGCTGTGGCATTCGTGGCCTTCCCATTTTTTGCTGGCGAGCAATGATCAGCAGCCCCAGTGTGGCTAACGGTGATACATTCTGGGAAAGGTAGTCAAGCAATATCTGGAGGTCCTCACATTGCCCATCCCTAATGCAGATGATGTTTTAGAAAGAGCGAGAGATGTTTAGACTCAACAAGGTTTCCATACAATCACGCAACAGATGAAGGATGACGGCAGATGAAAGAGAAAGAGGCGAAAGCCAGGATCAACGTGAGGAATATGCAATTCTCTGGGGCAAGTGAACTGTCTGCCATTGCAGGGACTTCTCTAGCATCTTATGTGCCTGTCCTTCAAGAAGTGAGAGTTCAGAACTTGCTGGCCAACAAGCCACTTTGTTGGAAATAATGATGCATTTGCAGCCTACCTATTAGAAAGCCCAGTAGAAAATCAAGGTGGCCTATTTTCAGTCTCAAACATGATGGCTTGCCCCAGAACTGCCCAGTGGCCTTTCCGTCCCTTGCCCGCCTCTCCCCTTCATCGTTGCTAATACCACCAACCCGTTTAGTACTCAGAAAACCCTGTGGAGGTTTTCTCATGGAGCTCTGGAGTATTTTCCCTGGCAGAGTTTCGACAGGTTACGTAGTTTTGGGAGCCCTCTTCAGATTTCAGGTTTTTGTAAATGATTCTGATGCCACGCTCCAGACTGACTCCGCGGGTATTTATGTTGGATTAGCAGTGGCTTTCTGCCTTCCCTCGCCAGGGAAAAAGAGATGAAAAGCAGTTGGTATATAAACGTCTGGTGAGTGGCAGGGGGTTTAACCCTTCCTATAAAATCCTCCCCCTGTCTTTAAACTATTAATATTTTGCAGGGAGCAAGTTAGAAATAATGTTCCAAGAAAAGAATATGTAACCCTTTGCAGAACTGAAGATCCCTTCATTTGAGGGCACACAACTGACACTTTTGTGAGCTCAACACTGCAGAAGCTAGGACCATGATCTTCACAAGCCAGGAGACAAAGCTCACTCCAGGCTTCTGGGGTCCTTTAAGCCAGATGCCTGCAGTAGCTCTCCCACCCCTGTTTCTTTAGCTCAGATCTCTGGACAATTTCCTCCAAAAGAAATTATTCTCTCCTAATTGGCGATATCACCCCCAGGCGTTTGTACTTGGCTATTTTGGAATTAGTTCAGTTGTATTTGCTGGGCTGCAAAAATCCCAAGAGTCAGTAGATGGAGCATAAAATGTTCTGTATCTCTTTGCACGTTGCTGTCATCTAGTAGTTCTTTGGGTTTTTCCAGCCAGGTCTGGTATTTCTAGTATTAACTCACTGTAATTTAATGACTGCCTGAGAAGGATGGGTGTTGAAATCGAACGCATCTTGCATAAGGCTAAGTGTCTTAGAGAAAGCAACCCCTCCTGGCAGGTTTATTAATCTGCTAGTGAGTTTTGGAATCGTTTTGGTGTGCAGCAGTGGCTGAAAAAATGCAGTATTTGCTACGGTATCAGGTCAAGACCATAGCTGATGGTATCACCAACATTATTAAAAACAAAGCTCCAATTTTAAATTAGCAGCCTAATTTGGATTCAGCCCCTTGGATCTGTGGTATCAAAGTTCAGTTGAATTGTATTTGTCTGGATTCTGGTTTTTCTCCCCCTAGTTTGAATTCTGTCAAAAATGCATGTATTATAAAGAAACAAACATACATTTGCTAGGTTAAAGCTGGCTCTTGTACAGATACAATCAACCTGAAGGCAACGGGGAACCTGTTAGTTAGTTTGCCATCTTTTCTCCTGTGGACAGATGCTCCCACACCAGGAATAATTGCAGTATAGGCAGGAATTTAACACTGCCAGCCCATTCTCTTGCTGTAGCTTGCAGGCTCTCAAGCTGTATTTTTGCCTGCAGAAGAAATCAGACAACTATTTTATCTCTGAGCTGTAAATCAAAACATTTGTATTGACTGGCATCTGCGCCCTTCCTGATTGATTGGAAGTCTCGCTGCCAAATCTGCCATTTTTCATTGCTGCGCAGCCTGTGCGGCGGGAGGCAGGAGAAAGATGGCATGGAGCAATAAAAAGGGAAAGGGCTTTGGTGTGGAACTGGCTTGTGGCATTCCTCGTCACTAGCTCAGTTCCTTCCTCCTCTTTCACGCCCTGCTTCTAAAACGTATGTTGCGACAAACACAACGATCCTTCTTCATGCATCAAAGGGAATGCCTCTTCCAAAACGTCTGCTGCAGCAGAAGAAGCATTCCTCCAACATTTATTCTGGGATAAGCACTGCCTAAGAAGAGGCCTTCTTCCTCATGTAAGAAATAAAGGGGTTGGGTCTTTTATTATAGCAGGCACTGCCTTAGAAGAGGCATTCTTCTTTGTGGGATAAAGGAAAGAGATGCCTCTTCTACAATTTATGCCATGGAACACCACAAGCTGCCAGGCCCGACTCTCTCTCTGATGGTGTGGCATGTGGTCTTTATCACCGCAAGTGCGGTATTTGCCTGGCAAGGCAGGATGGCTGTGGGAAGGGTGAACTGAGATGAACCAGCCCTACGGCACCAATGGGAGTGATTGAGCAACTGCTCAGCTGATATATCAGTTTTTCAACACAATCTTATAACTGCATCTTTGTTTTCTTTCCACCCCTTATGACTTCCTTTGCAGGGAGTCCTTCTGCAATACGATGCCGCAAGGGCCCAAACCCAACACTGATTCATATTTGTAGGTTTGCTATGCTCCAAGACTGCAAGAGGAAAGAGAAAGCAAGCACGGTTACTTGTCTGCTATGATCTGGAGCCAATCTGTCTTTCTCCCATCCTTATTTATTTATTCTTGCAGTCTTCTCGGCCCCCGTGAAAAGAATGAAAATTAACCCTGGAAGGGCAAGCATGTCGGTCTGCATACCACATTTTTGTTCTGCACTTATTTTCTCTAGGCAAAAGCAGAATTGAGAGTTCCTAAGCAGAATGGTGAACCAGTGCGGCTTCAACTCATCTTCATAAAATGGACATCACATTTGAGATGTGATCCTTCCCAAGAGGAAGTTTAAGAGATGCAACAGATCAATCAACTTAAGCAACAACCTAATAAAGTGGCTTATAAATTTGATGCACAGAACTCCAAGTTATATTGAGAAATCAAGGAGGGGGGGCAGGGGCTGAAATAAAATGTGGAAGGGTGGAGAGATCACATACATAATTCCAGCCAGACTGCCATGCCCCTTACCAAGAAATCCAATGCCGTGCCAATTTCCCCCCACCAATTTCCCAATTTTGCAATAGTCTGTTGTTACTTCCAGACACCCCCCCCCCAAAACTTTGGCCTCCCCAAGGTGGCTGATTCCTTAGAAGCATTTTGGCTCCTTGACTCAGATATGGATTATGCTGTCGGAGTTTTACTAGAGCTGAGGTCCAGCATGCTAGGAGGCGCCCAGGTTGAGAAAAGCCGGAACTCAGGACAGGAATACGTGAGACTCCTAAGGCTCTCGGGGAAGAAGGGCTAGGGGTTGAAACTGGTGACCCATTGATTTGCTATTCCTGATTTGGAGGGGGTGACAATCATGCTTGTAATGAAAGCAAGCCAACGTTTCACCCTATTTCCCTTGCCAGGCCAAAAAGTGAATGTCGAGTGTCTCTCTCCTCTCCCCCCGTGCATCTTTCAGAGCCACCTGGATAAGCATTGCCTCTCATCACCTGAGCTGGCAGAGAGCCAGGAGCCATCTCTCAGTTGTCAGGGTGGTTTCTGCTAATGTGCTTTTTAAGCCATCCCAACACTATGCCTGGGCATCACTGAGAAGATGGAGGACTGATTTAGACTCTGTCTGGGCACAGGAAGGTAAAAAAGAGGCTGCTTTCCAAAGATGCCTTGAAGACCACCAAGCCACCCACCAGTTCTTGAGGCATGGAAAGGCAACTGCATATCCCATGTTTCCCTGCCTGTGCCGGAGGAACCCGGACAGTGCTAACTTCTCCAAACCCCTTGATCATTTTGCTATGCAACTGAGATGAATTCCCTTCAAGCTCTAACTTCTCCAGACCTGAGATTCAGCCTTTGCTTCTCTAGCCACTGATTAAACTAAGTTTCATAAGACGTTCCTCAAAAGACAAAAAGATGAAGTGTCCCTAGTGAACAGGGGTAACTGGAAGATGTTACCCCAGCACGCTGCTCACCGGTGTCTGGGCTGCTCATTTTTTGTTGCGCTTTATGCTGGGAGCCGCCATTGTCTTTTGCCACTCTGGAGCCCAGGGCATTCTGGGAAATTTCAGTAGGAAACCCAAGATTCCCAGAATCTCCAGAGAAGATGCTATTTAAATATTGCAGAAGAATGAGGCAGGAAGGAACAGAAGGAAGTACAATGGATGGCCCAGCCCACCAGCCATATTACCCCAGCAGAAATTTGCCAAGCCCTTTCTCCATCCTGCATTTCAGTACCAAGCTAGCTTTGAAACCCACACAAGCTCTTGGCTGTACCTGGTTCTGGCTTCCCACCACTTAAGCGAACACATGCCAACATATGGCCCAATTTTCTGGTTGGGGCTCTGGTGCATCTATTTTTCTGGGCTGATTTTTGAAAAGTTCCAAACAGAATATTTAATCTGCCTGGAAGGAGAACCAGGAGGTGAAGGAGGAAAGGAAAGGTAGAAAAATATTGAGTAGGGGGAGAAAGGAATAGGCCTTGAGTGAATTATTTGCCTTCTAAATTAGCAACACTGCTGACATGTTGTTAAAAGGATCTGTCTTTGCCTCCCAACATAACATTTATGACATATTAACTATAGCTTTGAGGCATTTGGTGTGTTCTTGCTTACACTTTGCTTACACACACATACACAGACTTATTTCTTGTTCCTCCCAAAACTGTTTTTTCTTGAAGGCATTCCTTCCTTCCAGTGACATGTCAGAACACATGGTCCCCATGACTGACTCAATTATAAGCGGAAAGCTACATCCTCACAACCAAAACAAGGATACTTGGAATTTAACTACAATAGATTCTCCAGGAAATTTTCTTGTAGCAGGGAAATTTGGTTGCCACTGATATTGTAAAGCAAGGACAGAGTCTAACTCTCAAGTGTAATAGGACTAGTTAAATAAACTAGTGGCCTCAAATGACCACTCAGTACTAACTAAGGAGGGAAACCTTTCTTAGACTTGAACCTATAATGTGGTATTTTGAAATCCTGAGGGTCCTTCCACTGAAGAGTTTAGCCAGGCTGGGTTCACATATCACCCTAGGCTGAAAACTATGACTTGCAAGCCACAGTAACAAACATGCAGAAAACCAGAACTACATTCTGTAACTCCATCTGCAAAGAAAAAAATGCTCCAGACCAAAGAAGGGACAACGTAACAGTAAATGGCCAGTATGTTTTTAGCTCACCAGACTACAATACAAGCTTCTGGACTTGCTTTCACACTTATCCTGGTATCTATAGATAGATTGGGGAGGGGACGAGAAGGGTCTGAAAGGAAGTGGGTCCTACTGTTCTGCAAAAAGTTTATTTCCCCTCCTATTTTCCATCTTATTTGACTTGCAAATCTTGATTGGCGTGCTTGGCGCCATCTTGATCTTGAATCTCACCCAACTCAAGTCAGTTCAACTCAGCATCATCCAAACTTAGCAGAAACTATCAAGCAAAGAAGCCAACTGAAACGAGAGAAGGTGGGCTGAAAAGGTGAGTTGGTGTGAAAGAAGGGAAGCCTGCTATGTGAAAATAGAGAAAAGGCTGCATTTGGTGCAAAAAGTAACTCATTTGGAGTATGATGTCAAACCAGCATTCCATAACCAGATGCGACTCAGCCTGTGTGCCCAGTGCTGGCTGGAAATTTTGGAAGCTATAGTCCCATTGCATCTGGAGGCTACCAGGTTGGGGAAAGACTTACAAATTAAAGGTTGATTGTCCCCTCCAAAACACTTGCCACCATTTGTCCTTTTTGCCGTTCTCTATTTAGTCACAAGGGGAACCAAATATTGTACTTGAAAATTCTTCAAAACACAGTTAAATACAGTTAAGTGTGAGAAAATTCCTTCAAGGCAGGTCAAGAGAGGCAAAATCCAATATCAGTTCAGAACCTTGGTTAGCTCCCCAATGGACCCTTATTGACTGAGCTTGGGAGAGGTGTGGTCTGGGTTTGGTGATTGCACCAAGCCATCATGTGGTTTGCTTGGTTTCTACATTCTGTGTTGTGTGAATCCAGCCATGGTGGTTTGTAAAACATGATTATGGCTCAGCTCAATGTAAAAGCCAGCCAATTGGGGCTTATTTAACAAATCATGGTTAAAACATGGCTTCACATGATGTATGAACTCAGCTTAAGAGCTGAAGTTCTCATGGATCCAGTCAGTCATGGATGAACAACCAGTGGCTTTTAAGCTTGCATACTATCCCAAATTCCAAAGCCTTTTGCAACTGGCCAGTTCAGACCTCTGTCAAGAATGAGCAGCTTACTAGGCAGACAGGAAAAAAGAGAGAAGATGGGATAGAAAAGGAGGAAGAGGAATTAGCAGTGTCCATTTTGAAACCTGTCCCTGCTGATACATACAAGTTTTGTCATCCCCAAACTCTTTTTTTTCCAAGAGAAGGACATACAAAAAACAAAAGTCCTTCAGCCCTAATTGGTGTGAGCTAGCAGTCTTTGGATTATGGTAGGCCAAACTCTCTCTAACACAGCTGATTCCCTGCTGTTGTTCCCCAGCTGTGTGGAGTCAAAACCTCAGATTTCCTAGATGATATGACCAATGATTTGAAATCCTAGAAACTGTAGTTTCACATTCTGGATGAAGCTAGGTTGGGGAAAGCTGGTTTAAGAATGGAAGGGCCTCTCTTAAGGGATGGTTATTTAATTGTGGGAGAGCTCAGTAGGGGAAATTATTGGGGGCGGGGTTTGTCATTGCCTGAGTCTGTAGAACAGTGTTTCTCAACCTTGGCGGCTTTCAGATGTGTGGACTTCAACTCCCAGAATTCCCTAGCTGGCTGGGGTTGAGAAACACTGCTGTAGAAGATGGAAGGTCCACATTGTAAGGAGCAGCTGAGCTCAGTGCCTTCCATGGCCTAGCAGGTAGTAACTCCTGATTCCTTCTTTTCTTCAGGTTGGTGCAAGGGAAGACTTTCCTGAGAGATTATCTTCCATTCGTGATATACCAAGACTCCATGCTTACACACTTCAGGTACCTTTTAAATGTTTATATTTTTCTGTCAGCCTTTGCCAACAATTAATATCCCATTTTACGAGGGCAGGGATTGTTTCTATGTTGTCTTTATCTAGTGTTTATTTTATTTTGTGCCACTGTAAGCCTCTTCCAGATTTTTAATATATGGTATACAAATAATAACAATAGCCTGATGCCAAAAATGTATTTACTAGACTGGATCTAATTACCTACAAGTTATTATTTTTGAAGGAAAAGCAAACAAATTATTTTTTGGGGGAAAATCCAATTTAGGGGATCTCTGAGGCAGATTTGTACTTTTAGTCAGAAAATTGGAAAATAGGGGGAAGAAGAGGAGAAAACAAATCCAAATTCATATTGTCGGCTCCAAATTTGGAGTGGGAGGATGAGAATCCACCAAAGCCAGCACAATTGGGTCCAAGCCCTTGACTGGAAATCCAGAAGCCAGATGGATTTATGGCTTTGTGGGCGAAATTAATGAGCTTCCAACAGCCTAGCTCCTAAGTGTGTTCTCTAACCAATGTTGCTTTGGTCAGAGCCACACAAGGGAGGCCAAAATCTTAGATTTCATGAGACTCCCTGTGTCCTCCTGGCTTGGCAAAGGGGTTTTTATTAGAGAAAGAGACTTTGTGCTAAAAACTCCATTCCTCAGTAGGGCACTATCTGACTTCTCAGTCATTTCCACTGCTCTGTGTTGCAACAGCAGAGTTTGGTGCCCGAGGGCAACACCCGAACTGTGGAACTGCCAAAACACCTGGTGCCGTGGCAAGGCTGCCCTTCAAAGTGGCCATCCTGATGCCATTGAGCTGGGGTCTAGACCTTTCAAAGTCCAGTAGGTCCCATTATAAAGTGTGTGTTAGACATGACTGTGGACTTACAGTTGGTCTCTGAGCAGCCACCGGTGGCTGGTGACGGGGAGGTTTCCAGAATGAATTTTGCTCGGGAAAAGCGTCCAATGGATTTCTAAAGCAGAGATAAATGTTTTGGATCAGATTAATGGCCTTTCTTCAGCTTTCTTAGGAGAAAACACTGAGGTCAGAGTCATTCACTGGGAATGTTTTTGTGCAGTTGTCTAGTGTTCTGTACCCTAAAGCAGCTTTGGACCATAATTCACTGGTCTGACTTTTAAGGAGACTTCCATTAGTGGACATATTCAGGGGGTTAGACTTTCGCTGAGGGACAGGATTTACCGTTAATCCAGACCTCACTCTTTATGCCATTTGCTTCTGGTTGGATTGTATTCCCCACCATTATTGTACAGAATAAATCTAGATCTCCCTGTGTCCAGACTGTTCTAGTTTCTACTCCATAATTAAATGACAGAAGATGCGCTCACACACAGACGTGGCCATATGCTGCACGGACGCACCTCGTTTGCAGGTGTATCTACAGCAAAACAAGGAAGGATTGCAGTTGGTTTGTGAGTGCTTCAGATGTAGGCAAACACTCAATTACAGACTCTGCCTGAGGTTTTCAGCCTTGCAAGGTAGTCCAGACCAGAAGCATACCCAGGAGTATTAGCTTTATCTTTACTGTTAGGTTACATTAACAGAATCTTGCAAGTCTGAAAGTCTCTCTCCCCGCTTGCCTTTACAGCCCAAGAAACTAGGGAGGGTCCCTTCTGAGACATTTGCCATGTCCCCATTCCTTCTGAGGGCTCAGCGGCCGCTTATCCGACCGTTGCCCAGGCTCCGGCTCTTCCCCGTCTCCCAAGGTCATTCCCACATACCACCACAGAAGTTGTTGGAGTGAGCAAGACCCCTTCTCCCATTTCTCGTGGGGATCAAAGTTCTGAAAGACTTCTCTTCTTTTGGTGATGTGACGTGGACAGGTTGGCTTTAGGCCGGCTTAGGCTATAGCAAGCTTGGTTTAACCATCCTCTGAGTTCCCACAAAGGGCTCTGTGTGACACTAAAAGATGATCAGAGGTCCAGGAGAAATTAAGGGCTCCCTAGTCCAACTTCATTGGGGTTGTTTGGCCAGCCCATAAAAATAATTGGGGATGGGCAGATGCCTTCAGGCCAAAGACGACTACTGGATTTGGACCTGAACTTTCCGGACCATCCTTACTTCATAGGAAAGCACTTCAACCAAGAGGCATGATCTCTTCTTCCTTGAGTTTCCCAAATGTCTGTCCCTCCCTCGCAAAGCCCATATTTGCTTCAGGTTTCAAGACCCAATGAGACCCCTCCACACCGCGGTGGTGAGCGACTCCTTAGCTCAGACTGCAAATCTTTCAAAGGATTAGAGTTTAACTTCAAATAGAAGAATGTAAATGTGTCTGGCTCCACAGTGGCTGGAAATTTCTCGCCAGAGCCAAAGTTGGTCCATACTTGGCGAGGACGAGCCGTTTGTCTGCCCACCCCGATTGCATTCCAGTTCTCAGGCTGGAAAAAGTTTAAGATGGGCTGCGCTTGCCCGTGGGTGTCATACAACAGATCCACAAGCCGCCAAAAAACAGGGAGTGAATTCAGTTTTGAAGATCAGGCCTGGAATGGAGCTTCGGTGGAACAGACTGATGTATGTAGCGACCTAACGCTGTAGGTCAGGCAACTGGGGCTTTAGAAGAGGAGGACAGGGCCAGCGTGGTAGCGTGGCTGCTTAGAAATAAAGAAGATTTAAAGTGCCTTCTGGTGGCTTTCTCCAAATGTCTACTGTCTCATCTCAGGGCCATCCCTGATAGCATTTGTCAGCCGCCAGCTCACCAGGGGGACAGTCTGCAGCATGAACAGCTGCCAGAGCCGTCCCCTCTGTATCTCCCACAATGCTCTGCAAAGGGGATCGCTGGCCACGGCCCATGTGGAAATCAGGGGAAGGGAAATAGGACGGTGTGTAGTCTAAGCAGCAGCACCTGCAAGTGTGAGAACACAGTGCACGGTAAATTGGACTAACCTGGTTCACACATTGCCTGAAGCCGTAATGCGGTTTTGGCTTAATGTGCCGTGCAGTCCCAGCCATCAGCATTTGCAAGACAGGGTTTATGGCTTGGCACGTTGCAATATACAGCAGGTGGATGGGGGGGAGAAGATCCCATTACATTAGCTTTTCAGAACAGCCAGGCATTTGTCCTGGTTGTTGCAAGCAACCAAGCTCGCCCTCCTGTTTTAACTGGTGAAATGTTGAAGGAGTCTGTAAAGCTTGGGGCCACTACGAACAATCGTCTACCCCAAAACTCTGCCCATCCTTGACAGGATTCCAGATTGAACTATGCCCAGAACAAGCATCCTGGAATTGTCTGCTTCTCAGGTTTTTGAAGGGGTCCACTCACCAGCACTGAAGGGGTGGGGGGAAATCCACACAGCTCCCCCCCAACCCAACATCTGGATGCAAGCCAGCTCCACATTCTGGATGTCAGTCTCAGTTTAGGTCACGGCTGGACGGCTTGAGGAGAAGCTGTTCAGAAACCGCAGAGCAAACCAGCTGAGACGGAGGCTTTGCAGAGCAACGAGCGGGGCATCCTGCCAGTCTCCACTTTGAGGATCTGGCTGAACAAGACTACCTGGACCGCTCCAGCTAAGCGCATTTTTTGCTGCAATTAATCAGTTACAAATAATACTGTGTGTCCTTGTGGCAAACCAAGTTCAGGTCATGTGGTTTTGAAATCAAGGCAGAAGAGGAATGGAGAGCCATCTAATCCAGCTTCCTGTTTCCCACAGCAGCCAGCCAGATTCTTTTTAGAAAACTTGCAAGCTGGGCTTTCCCTGACATCTGCGAGATAGACAGCTTCTGAAGCTGGAGGTTCAGTTTAGAAGAGGACTGGAGAAGCTTGAAGTAGTGAACAAAAGGTCCCAGGATCCCTCATTGCGGTCTGTGGTGCTTTGGGGGTCCTTGGGAATTGATTCTGGCAATATTCAAAGGGCCGCTTAGGTTTGGACGGAGGCTGGCAAGGTGTCTCAAGGAAGCGCATGATCAGTTTAACTATCCTTGTTCTCTCTCTCTAATACCCTCCATTCTGGTCTGTGTCCAGCATCCCTAAGCACAAATTCTCTTAATTATATTATGGAGTACAAACTGGGAATGACCCAGGACACTTTTCATGGATCTGAAGGGACGGATCTGATCTACCAGCACTTCCATTCATCCTAAATCTATTCTTGTGCCCTTCCAAAAGTGTTTTCCTCTTGTCCCTCATCCTTCTTTCTTTTTACTTGTTTTTTTTTAACCAACACTCTTCAATGTTGTTGTTTTTTTCTACATTTAAGTCCAATTCTCTCTGTACTTTTTAGGAAGAAAATGAACCAAACCAAACCATACTTTCAACCTGGCAGCTTAAAATGCGATGATGGTTCAATTAGCATTGGCAGACTTCTCTGCTGCCCACGGCCTCCCTTTTCCACAGTCATTCAGGCTCCCTTCAGAAAGCTTTCTGAAAGGGACTGGTAATATCAACAACCAGCTCCCAGCAGAAACTGTGATTAGGTTGATAACCTTGGAGAACCTCAAAGAGAGAAGCCCTGTATTCGCACAGATGCCAAGCCTCAGCAGCATCTCCCAACCTTGGACATTCAGTAACTGACCTTCTTGCATCTACAAGTATCTTCTTCCGAGCCATCTGTTCACAGTGTTCTCAAGGCCAACCTTTAATAATGCTAATTTCCCAGGGAAGCTGAGAGCAGAGTGCTAACTTTTTAGTAAGGTCAGGTTCTGGTTTGGTTCCTTTCCAACAGACTCCTCCAAATTCTTTTTGATTCCTGCTGAATGAAGAAAAGGACTGTCCGCGTTCTTCAGCCTGGTGCCCATGTTGTGGCTTTCAGGCTAATTATAGTTCACGGGTTGGGCCAGAGACAGGCAACTTGGGACACTCCACTGCTTGACCAGTTACAACTCCCTAAGAAGTGGGTAGTGAGGGATGTTGGGAAATGTAGTTTGGCAACGTCTGGGATATCACAGTTGCTTAATCTGGTTTGGGATGGAGCTTAGAAGAATGGTGGGTGCCAGGGACACTTGGTAAAGGTCTGACCTATCCACTTGCCAATCAGAGGAAGATCTCCAGGGAAAGAAAGCTTTTGATCCAAACAGTAGAAGCATGCATCATTCTAAGACATTCTCCCATTAATGAAATCTGTGAACGCTGTCTCTTTCTATTTCAAATATTCAAACTAGGCATGCCAGTCATTTTGTCCTTCTGATAGCTCTTCCAATAGGTTTCAGATAAAGCACTGTTTCCTAGCAGTGGTTCAAACTGAAAGCAGTTTTCTTGAAGATAAAACGTGTGGTCACCCTAAGCAAATAATAGCAGTGAACGGCACCCTTCCCGTCCTGATTAGATGCAGGACCAGAAAGATGTGAGACCAGCTCAGCTTCTGGTTTAGCATCAGCCAGGGAGGGAAATGGAAGAGTTATCATTTGCTCCTGGGCTGAATTATAAATAGGATAGGGAAGAGACAACTAGACCATACAGGACTGGGAGGTGAGTTTATTTAATATCGCAGATATACATGCTGGAGAAACTGTGCTTTTTTTTTCCCAAGGGGGGCACGGACAGAGCAAGTGTGTGGTCTGTGCAGAAGAACAGTGAGAGAAGAGCTATATGCAAAAGTTCAGGCATTTAAAAGGACTCCATGTACTCGCTTTGGTAAAAAGGGGGTGGGGGGATGTGGTTTCCCCGAGCAATGGATATGGCCCTTGAGGCTTCCCCAGACGCTGCCCCTTTGTCATGTTTAATGGGGCGGAAAGGGGAAAATTAGAGAAAGGCGCTATCAGGAATGGGTAATCTTTGGATGGCAAAGTGCTGAGGCAAGCGACTGAGGCCACCTCGAGCATGTGGACAGGACTGGGATTTTCCATGTTTTCCCCCTTTCCTTTGGGGGTTCATTTGTGCTATTTTAAAAAACAAGGTAAAGGCTCCTTTGAGTTTAACTAAATCCCCCTTGCCTTCATAAACATACTTCTGTCGTTTTTCGGGTGACAAGGCAGATGTAGTTTGGCAATGCCATCCTCTGAGATGTTCTTTCAACTTCCCACTCTTGAATGTACAGCTTGAGGATTTCCTAGTGGCCTCCCATCCAAGTACTAACCATGTCTGACCTTATTTAGCTTTCTTGAGATCAGCCAGAGGTGGCTAGGGGGGCCAGCCCCTTGCTGGACAAATAGAAAATTCCCTTGAGTTTGACTCCTGGCGTTTCCTTGGACAGATCCATGCCATTTTCTTGATAATAATATGGAAATGGATTTCCTAGTTGTCTCCCACCCAATTCTGCTGAGCTTTTGAGCAGACAAGATGAAATTCCCAGGACTCCAAGATGTGTGAAGTCACCTTTAAGGCTGCTGCTAATCTTTTCATGCATTTCCCACCTCAGTAGAGGAAAAAGCAGCCCTGTGCCCTTTCTGGAATCATGGGCTCTGCCCAGAGTGGTCTCAGGATCCCAAAGTTTTGCATCCTTATGCTACTTTATTATATTGTTTCCCTTTTCAGACTTTGGAGGAAAAATTGTGGTCACTGGGAGGAGAACCTACCCTATAAGTTTTGACTTTTCCCCAAGACCTTTCATTCTGACTCACATAATCTTTTTCACTGTCCATGAATAGGGTCATGAGATTGGGGTTGGAACGTTTTTTGGACTAGCCAAATCCAATAAGTTGGGAATATGCTCTCGGGCACAGAATTTTCCTGCTCTGTAGCTCAGTCTGCGTTGCTACAGGCCTCCTTGATTTTTCCCATTCTTCTCCTTTTTCTGCCATATGTCTGAGATCAATGGCAAAAGAAGAACTGAGCCTTTAGATGGAGCACCCCCCTCCTCAAAGCCGACAGCGAATCCACATTAAACAGGATTAAGAGTGTGTTGAGATAGTGTCATACTTGGCTCCCTTCCAAGAATCTTGGCTCCGCGAGTGCTGAAGTCAAGCTGCCAGTTAAAAAAAATGATAGCCTGGAATTTTGCTATATTTTCTTTGTAAAATAAACACATCGTCTTGCGCATGGCCTTCTTTTCATCTCAGCAGATCATCATGTCAAGCGTTTGGGGGAGAGTGAGTTACAATGCTGGAGGAATGTCCTTGGGTTTGGATTACAGAGATGACAGCCTGGTCCCAGTTTCCTAGTTTCTAAATCCTGAACCTTCATAAAGATGGCTTTCCAAACTGACCTTGGATCAGATCAAAGGCCACTGTAGTCCAAGTGCCGTTTCTCACAATTGGAAACCAGCAGCTTCCACTGAGTAAGCCCTAAATTGCTCTTATAGCTGTTCAATATGACGATTCTACTGAGCTACAAATAAAAATTGCCAGAGTGCCATCTAACCCTCTATCCAACAAGCACTTGATGCTCTTAGGAATGACTGATCTTTGCTACCTCTTGTGGAAAACTGTATTACTGCAGCCTCTCCAGAACAGGACTGGCTCTACCCCATCCAGATTAGATATCTTTCATCACTTGGCAACTCAGTTTCTGGCTTGCTCCAGATTGCTATCAATGGCCTGGCCTTGCTACCAGGAAGCCCAGTAGCATGAAAAGGCATTCTTGGATGGTGCTATTCAGAGATAAGTTCTCTCTGGCCATTAATTCCTCATGACCCCTAGTTGCGGATAAAATCTGTAAAGCTGGTTTAGGTGCCCACATCAAGGGTTATGTTGGAAAACAAGTCTTAAGAATTCTATTGGTTTTTGCTCAGAGGTTAGGGGAGAGGGGCTGAATTCTGAAGCCTTGTTGGAAGGAAAAGCGAATTCAAAGACACCAGCCTTCTGGGGCTACGCATGATGATTTCCTGGGAAATTACAGGCCTGTCCCACAACACGCTGACATTGGGCCTAGGAGAGCTGAATAAGTCCAACTGTGTACAGGTTCCTCTTCTGGATCCAGATGGAGATTTAAGTTGATTGAGGTCTCATTTATTCTTTATTCACTAGTAATCTGACAGTTATGCAAAAGTGCATGGATAATATTAAGTGTCCTGGACCAGATCCCACGGCTGATACTTTGCCTTCTCGCTGCCATCTTTAATTGACCAAACCTGCCATCCCACAGTGTTTTTGGAAAGAAGCCATGCTAGAAGACTCTTTTCATTCCAGAAAGGAAAGGCGCCTTGTGCTTAAGAGTGTCATCTTCTTGGGAAGAGGTTGGCAGGAAAATTTGCTGGGAGAAACCTGAGGAGGAACACCTTCATATTTTATATACCCCATGGAAAGACTCACCCTCTCCCACATCACCACCACTGCGCCCCAAACAGTAGCTCGGTACATGGAAAGTTGGCACCAGAAACACAGTACGGAGTGTGAAGACGATGAGGAGATACAGACAGACAAACTCTCATCAAGGCATTCACTATCTGGTTGCCAAGAACAGCTGCAGCGTCTGACAAGCTGAGAGTGGTGACTCTTGGCAAATGAAGTCCCCAATGGGGTGCTCTTTAGAAACTGTCTTGAACATCTTGGCAGAAAGAAAGTAAACTGGACCCCCGTCTCAGCTTCTTAACCTTGCTGCCAAGGCCCTCTTGGGAAGAAGATCCAAGCATGGCTCGCGTTTCCAGAGCACTGTACTGTAGGTGAACATTTCCAAATGGGGGGCATTTTCAACCAAGAAAGAGGATTAAATCCTGCCCTTGCAACCCTTCGCCATTTTCTGTTTTCATTGCCATGGATTAGAAGTCCATTTCTAACCACACAAAGTCCGCCTGAGCACAGATTGTCTGGCAAGCATACTGCCTATGTTTGTCCCCAAATGCTAGGCTTGGTTAGGGTTCATCCTGGTTTGTTTTTTGTGGCTCCTGATTCTGTGCTGCACCCAGCTCGTTTGGTTTGGTTGGGAGTCCATGCATTGTGCAGATTCCAAAAATGGGTCAATTTGGAAATCACTTTCCATGTGTGGAGTTTTTCCCAACCCTACTCAGAAATGAGTCCTTTCTTCAGCATGGAAAGCAGGCACTGAAACTCTGTCTCTTTCACTTCTACAGAAGCCTTTCAGACAGAAGTTTGGGCTCTCGACAGCTCTTATTTACGAGAACTCGGATTCCACGGGTCAGTCCAGCCTGGACTACATTGGCGGCGTTTTGCTTGGTTTACATTAAGATCACTTGAAAGTATATAATAATACCGTGAGTTTATGTTGCGTTTTTCAATCACAACAATGCATAGAGACTTGGTGGAGCCACAGTGCTCTTTGTAGATCAGGGCGAAAGGAGAGAGATATTACTGGGAGCCCACCAACTTCTCAGTTGATATCTCATTTGTTCATGCTTGAGAGGAAATTTGGATGGGTGACTTGCAAACCAGAGGGCTCATTAATCAGACCTGTCAAGAAGAGCAGGCAGTACAGTGGTTCATCACCATCTAAACCAAGGCTAGGCAGCCTTCCAGGATGCGGGGTTTTCTTTATAGCTACAGACCGCCTTTGCCTAACTAGATTTCGACATGAACTCAACTTCTGGGTTTACATAGTAACTTGAATGTGAACAGGCTGGGATTGTTTGAATGTAGCTGATAGGTCTTTAATTGGCTTGTTTTGTGGACTTAAATTTCCTTAAAAGCCTGAGTCCAGGGACTTGGTCTGTAGTCAGGTTACATAACTAACCTAGTTATCCTCTCTTCCCACCAACATAATATGGCAATGCTGGAACAAGATATTGGGGAAAAAACAATATCCCACCCTCTCCTGCATCACCACCATTGATTTTTTATTTCTTCTTTTGAATGGTATGTGTGTTCCCTAGTTCCTCATTATTTTGAAATGGTGTGGAAAATAGTGTTGGGGCATTCTTTCTACAGTACACACTGGTTCTGAATCAATTTGTTCTACTCTGAATCTACAGGGCAAAAAGTTGTTTTCTGGACTACTGTGAGACCTCTATCTGTTATGTCATCAGTGGGAAGCATAGTCACTGAGCTACATATAAGTCTTTAGTTGTATTTTATACTTCCCTCTGCCTAAATTCAAAAGGCTTCTGCAAAAGATCAGCTTGGATCTCCAACAAAAACCATCTTTAGTTCCCTTGAAAACCTGGTGAACGTGTGGAGGCAGAGGCAGGGGCAAAGAAGAGTTGAAACCTAACCAACCTTGAGGGCAGGATCCCTCAAGGGGGATGGGGGAAAACTCATGCCTGTGGAGCAGACTGCAAATGTGAGCAAAAAACCCCCCAAAAACCAGGCGAACAAATGGAATGGTTGAAATGGCCCTTCTCAGCTTTGGATGCTGTTTAAGGTTCTTGAAGCTCTGCCAAGCCCCTTTCTCCTGGGGCAACACCCTTGTCCAGAACCAAAGTCAGACCAGGCCATTAGCAATACGAGGGCCTGCTGGCTGGCTCGCTTCCCCCAAGGGCCGAGGGGCCTGTGTGGTTCTGCGGTCAGAGCAGTCAGGATGGCCTGCGGGAGGTGCGTCTAAGTAGCTGAGAAGGAGCCATCTTTCTCCTTTGGTGGCTCATTAAAGTTGGAACAAGCCCCTCTCCTATGTTGCTTTTGGGAAGTGACTCTGTGGCAGTCCATGTTTGTCTGCTCATCGCAGTGGGGGTGGGGGGCGGGTTGCAGGGAAAGTGCCTGAAATGGTAACTACTTACTTTAATTGCAGGGAGTGCCGAGATTGGCCAGAAAGTTGAGGTACAAGATGTGTTTGGCAGAAGACCAGGGGCCAAATCAAGTGTGTGAAAATCTTTTATTTAGCAGGGGATGGTGGGGGGAATTCCTTGTGCTGATGCTGTGTGATCCCAAAAATGTTGGAGGGATGACTTTAAAAATTTATTAATAGTGTTACTTTCCATAAAACTGCCGACCCTTTTTATTTTTAACAGCCATTGGTGTCTATTGGCACCTGAGGTCTTCATGGAGTCCAATTACTGGGATGGATGGATGCGACATGCTTAAAAATGGTTATCTTTGCTGTTGAGATGTATGTTATATGTCGTTCAGCCTGCACCTCCTAAACTAATAGCTGTGGTAAAATATTCCAGGGGAAATGTTAGGAAACACTTCTGAAAGGAAAAAGCAGTTTGACAAGGGAATCAATTACTGAAGAAGGTAGTGAGTTCCCCTTAATGGATTTTTTAATTTGAATCCCTACCCTGAACAAGAGATTGAGCCTGATGGCCTCCAACAACGCCTTTTGATGCTGTGAAAAAAATTTGTCCCACCAACCGTGGCAAAGCAAGACTCATGTCAATATTCAGTGGGCTTCAACAAGTGGACTTTTTTGAGATTGAGATGCACTCTTGCCATTTCTCTCCAGTAACACACTGTTTAGGGCTACCCCTGGTCCTGTGGCTGATAGCAGGGGGAGAAAACTGGTGTCAGTTCCAGACATTGCTAAACTACACTTCCCAGTATCCGTGGGAAGAGGGATTTTTAAAAATGAGACAAGTACCTGTTCTTAAAGTTATGACCAGCAAGGTGGGAAAAAAAAAAAAAAAGGAGTTAACTGAGTTAAGAGAAGGATAATCCAAATTCTTTCGTTCCTTCTGCCACAGCCTGAAGGAACAATAGCAGCTTGGGGGTCCCCCAAAATCTGCTGACTAGGAGATACAATCTTGACACATCTTTGCTCTGCTTAAAGTCTCTTCTTTGAAACTTGGTGAAGAGAGACAAGGGTGGGAACGGGATGAGGCGCAGACGACGACTCGGGGACAGACATTTGGTGCCACAACAGATATCCATCCTTGAGTTGAGCCAGTAGGTATCTTGCTTCACTGCTCTTTCAGCCGGCTCGGCTCCAATCATCAAGGTGTCCCGTCTCTCTGTCTGCCGGGGGGGGGGGGCAGGATGAGTAATGTTTACACAAATTAATTTAATCCCTGCTGCTCTGGAGATGTCATCGGGCCAACTGGAATGCAACATGCCACAATGAATAATGGGGGTCTTGAAGTTTGTGAAAAGAGGATGACAAGAATGAAAGCCCCTTCTCTTTCTCCTGGTGAAGGCTTACAAACACTTTCTTCTATCAGAAGATGCACTCCCAATGCAACAAGGTGTTGGTTCTCCCCATTTTTTCTGTTTTTTTTTTTTTTTACTAGTGAATATAAATCCAGAACCAATGCTTGGGGGTGTTTTGAATTAAAATCAGCACTTGCAGCATGTTGGCTGAGAAATCTGATCTGCCTCCGCTTTCAAGATGATCTGGATGCCATTCCTCCATTGCTTCTGTAAGGACATCGTCTAACCTGGGATAAGCTAGCTTCCTACCTCTCCCCATGGCACAGCATTTTCTGCGGTTGGTGCAATCGGAGCACCTTGGAGAGCTGCTGAAGATCTTGCCAGGCATTTCATACCCAATCAGTTAAACCGAAGCTGCAGGTCTAAATACAGTGAGAAACAGGACCTTCAGATGCTGGGAAAGGGCTGCTGAAGAACATATGAAGAGCAGAGCCTTTGGACTGGTGGCCAAAGCATGCGGATGTCACTGATTAGCCCAAAGGGCCTTGCTGCTCCTTCAGGCATGCACAGGTGTTTGTGACAGAGCATGAATAGATGGCAGGCATCTAGCCCAGCATGTCCATTTTCTAATCCAATTTCCTGCTTCCAAAATTGGGACCCTTCACTGCCATGTCTTCATGGCTGTTTTGTCCAAAATCTCACTTGATGAGCAGAGGGGGGTTGTTCAGTTCAAGGACGGCATCAATTCTCACCAGAGGCACCTGCGTGAAGGTACACACGTCCATCTAGAAGGATTCCTTCCAACTAGAATAGAAGCGTGATATGAGGGATCACACCTGATGGCAACATGTTGATCCAGCAAAAGTTGGTGGTTGCAACTGGTGAGGGCTTTATTTGGGATGATAAAACCTCCAGAGTGCTACAGAGATTGACAGAAGAGGTAACTGAAGCCTCCTTGTTGGTCTTCACCAACAAAGCAGCTTTGAATAGCCTCCAGTGGTGTAAAGCTTTTCCCCTCCCCCTTGAACCCAAACATGCGACATATGCCCCTCTGCAAACAGACTTGTGCTTTCCTGTTATTCAATTATTCTTGGCAGCTCAAATGTTTCTCCTCATTAATCGTCTCAGTCAGCTAAGAAAGATCAACACTCGC
The DNA here is from genome assembly GCF_059951505.1 of Python bivittatus. Taxonomy (NCBI): domain Eukaryota; kingdom Metazoa; phylum Chordata; class Lepidosauria; order Squamata; family Pythonidae; genus Python; species Python bivittatus. The sequence continues at coordinate 3,067,459 of NW_028277046.1, forward strand.
TCTGATGTTTTCACCCACCAAGGAGGGATTTGAGCAAGTAAGGAGAAGGAGAGGATCAAGCTTACTATCGGCTGGAAACTAAAACCCCAAGAGTTCAATTTCTGTTTTTGTCTGTGTTTGGGCATCTTGGCCATCTCCCCACCCCCAAATACGTGATCATTGATGGCAAAACACCAGCTTCTACCAAGTCACAAATATAGACAGCTGCCTTAGATCTGTTCAGAACCTTGATGCATTTGCTGTCTAGTCTGGTGGAGGCCTTCTACAGAAAAAGTCACCTGCTAACCAATGTTCTTGTTAACTGGAAATGATATGGATTGAACCTAAGGCACTATGCATGTATTCGCTCACTGAGCTATGATCTGTCTCTTGGGATGAATCAGCTCCCTCTGCTAGATTTACATCAACAATAGATAGTCTATGATCCTCTAGATATTGCTGAACTATGCTCTAGCTTCCCTGACATTGGCCATCTCTGATGGGTTTGCTATTCAACATCAACTGGAGAGATGAATCCTTGGTTTGAGTTGTTCAATAGGCAGGGAAGGGCTTCTAAACCTTGAATTCCACCTATTCATGGCCCACTCTAGAGTTTGAAGACCACTTAAAGATTTCTTGGGTGACAATACCATTATGCATGACTCTAGGCTGTGACCACAGATTTTCACCTTCACCTCACTGGCAGGACCAAGGCAACATCTGGTATTTGGGGGCAGCTGTCATTGCCCCATCACCCTCATGTCCTGCTGTTTTATTTTGGGTAAGTGGCTCGTTCCAGCCACCATTTTAATTTCCCAGGATCATTCCAAGGCTCTCTGAGAAATTAAAAGGGAGGCTAAACCCAGCCGTTCAAACTATTTGGATCTCCTTTGTTTCAGGTTTAGCCAAGTAAGTCCGCTATCAGTGGAAGGGCTCACCAGAAGACACTTTGTCTATAACATCTGTCCATCTTGGAGTCAAGCAGCTTGGCAGCCCAGACTTTGTGTAAGGAAAGATATTTGGGTGGGAGGATGGAATTCATTAGTCTTCCGCAAGGATGATAAAAATCTTCCAGTTCTGTTTTGCCCCTTTTCTTGTTTTTTCACCTTTTCTTTCTTTCTGCATTGTTTCTACATAGGTTTGCAGATTAGTTAAGAAAAAAATATGCAGGTTCCTCTAATCTGTGTGGTTTTTGCACAGGTGCTCTCCTCACGTGTGCAAAGCTGCACACGTTTGTTGAATTGCGGACTACATCCCAACCTTCAAAGGAGTTATGGATGTTCCATTTTGCATATATGTTTGGGAAATGCAAGTTGAGTTTCCCTAGATTCAGCGGTGAACCAAATGAAGTTCGTTTGCTCAAACAGAGCAGTAATGCAATGGTGCAGAAAGGTCAGGCAAGGCACCCCATGCCATACAAGGCTAGCATCTTATCTCATTCCTGCTCTTCATCGCCAGACCTGCGTTAGCTAACTCTTTGGCGACATTTGGCATCATGTGAAGTCAGTGGTTTACTTTCCAAATCTGCCTACATTTTCAGCACTGTAAATGTTAAATTGGTCCTGCTATCCCTTTTTTTTTTTTTTTTTGCATGGAGAATTCCCCAGTTACTAAGCAAACAAGTGTAAATTCAGCAGCCCTGCTTGGCTAGGGGTGAGATCACCTCTTACTTCTGTGGGCTCTTCACAGCCCTTCTGTTCTGTGCCTGTCTTTAGCTGTGGTGGGTTTGCTGTCAGACATCTACTCATCTTACACGTTTTCTAGTCGGTCAGCCAGTAATGGCTTTGCCAAGAGTTTTGAAACCTATCTACTATACGAGCTTTTGAAAAAGCAGTTCTGTAATTGAAGGTGAAAACGCTAGCCTATGGCTATGGCACACATAAGGCCATGCAGCTCAAATTCCAGCAGGAACCTTGGCCACAGCACTTCAGTAATCTCCACTGTTGATGTTTGCCCTGCCCTACCCCACTTGAAATATTATTTTCCAATCTGGTGCTCCTAATATTACTAATGGATCTCATTTGGTCCTGAAGTTATACTGTGGCTGTGGGCATGGTGGGAAATACTTAAAAGTGCAGCTGGACCCAGACTCCTAGGGCCATTCAGAGCCCTGTTGGAGTGGTGGAGGAAAGGGACAAGCAAAGGGCATTTGGCCCAGAGATCTCCTTAGGTAGGACTGAACCACATAGAACACGGTTGCAGCAATGTGATGGGGTTGCTCATCTTAAGCCACAGGTTGAATCGGTTGGGTTCTCACTGAAGCACAGTGGCCATAATTTATAATCCACAAGGGCTGGATTTATTTGTTACAGTGAGCTAACCGCAAACAAACCATGTTAGGCTTAACTCAGCCCTGAACACAAAACTCAACCCTTCCTGCCATAGAATGCATTTTACTTTCCATGTGTATATAAATGTATATGCTCATTTAGATGTGTATACAGTACATATGCATTCCATTCCATTCCATTCCATTCCATTCCATTCCATGGGCCTCCAGTGCCATGGGTCTGCCTTATGTGAATGTCTCCTTTCAGCCCCTATGTGTTTGGCAGCAACTTTAAGAGACGTATTGTCACTCCCCCCCCCCGCCACTTTCCTCTGGAAGCATAGGGATAAGAAAACACTTGTGAAAGGCAGCCAGATCCCTGAGGGAAGAGCAGTGAGAGATACACAAAAGAAGCTCTTGCATTTGCGCAAACCCTAAACCAGCCGACGATCATTCCAGGAAATTTTGTTTTTGTTCTCTGGATAACTTAATTAACCACGGAAGAAGCCCCAATTACCCCTCTAAAAAAAAAAAAAAGGCCCAAGAAACATCACCCACAGCCAAATACTGGTCCTGTTGTTTCTAAAATAAGCAGGGAGGGATGTCTATGTGTGTGTGTGTGTGTGTGTGTGTGTATATATATATAGAGAGAGAGAGAGAGAGATAGCAGGGGGAGGAAGGGTTACAAAAATTAGACCAAACAGTCTCAAAAGGAGAATGACAAAAACTCATTAAGCATTCATAACATTTCTGTTCTCTCACCCCCATAATTTCTATGAAACGTTTCCCAGGAGGACTAATGCTCTAGCAAGGACACACTTGCAGGCCAGTTTCTGAGGTGAAGCTAGATTGAAAAAAAAAAAATACGAAGGTGCACTTCTTTGTGTGTTTCGACAGCACAGAGGAAATCCTAGGCCAGCTAAGCATAGTAAAACTACAAGCGAGATTCAGGATGATATGAATTGGAGTTTTCCCACCCCATTCCTGCCAAACTGGCTGGGGTAGAAGTGACATCTTTATGAGCATCCTTGGCTAACCAGTGCCTTCTTCCTACTGAGCTTGTGAAACAAACAAAAAAGGGCATTCCAGTTTAGAAATGGCCACGTTCATCTTCCACTTTAATACTGAAATTGTCATTCAGCCCTGGCAAATCTGCTCTTTACGGGAGAATCTCCTTTGGGGAGATTGCAGATAGGACCCTCCTTTGATATGCAAGTAAATCAGCCCCAAGAAGCAGAGGCAGTGGGAGAAACACACTTAACCGTTGGCAAGAGAAAGAACAGCCTACCTGGGACACATCTCCACATGAGCTATGGACTTTCTTTGCATAAGGATCTCCTCGTGTTCAGGTACCCTGCGCTGGCTACTGGTAGATTTGCAGATGCAATTTAAAGTATTGGGCCTAAACTTTATTGGGTTGGTGCCAAGGTATCTGCAAGACTGTTGAAACCAGAACTGCAACTCAAGAAAAGCTGTTGGTAGTCCCCCATTACTGAGAGTATAGATGGGGCAAAGCTAGGAGGAAATGCCTTGGCCTGCTCAGGCCCTCTTGGCTTTGCAGAAGCAAGCGAAAATAGAGTTCTTCCAGAGGGCTTTTAAAATTAATTAAGACAGTGCTGTAGAACAGTTTGTGCTCTCTAGTTTTAAGATGATTTAAATCTTTGTTATAATTTTTATTACTTTTACATCGTTGTATGAAGGAGGGTTTCCCCCCCTTGCTTTAGTGCAGTGGTTTAAAAATCTAATAAATGAATACATCTCTGATGGCATTGAGAGGTCAGGTGTGAAAGTTTCTAAGTCTAGGTTGGCTGGAAGATCTCTTTGCAAGCTTTCTCTTCGCAAGCCCTGTCCAACCAGATCTCGAGTTTCTCTGCTGGCTTTGCAAATCTGACTCGTACCTAACTTTTTTAGTGAGGTAGGACAAAGAAACGGAATGAAGCATAAGGAAGATTGCTGTGTGCAGCAGGCCAAGTCCGCCTCAATTCTGTTCCAAAGAATTTGGTGGTCAGCTCTGCTTAAGACTGGCACTTGATCTTTATCATCCACTTCAGCCTCTCCCATTCTGTTTGCAGAGCACTAGAAAATGCTTTGTGTGATGCCGTTTTTTCGTTTTAACTTTTAAAAAAGGAAAACGTGGCTCCCGGCTAGATTGCTCAGTCCTGTGATAAAGCTACGATAAAAGAGGGAAAACACCTACCTCTAAATATAGCAACAGGTGCATGTCCACACTGGCCAGGCTGAAAAAGCTCACAGCACAGGTCCTGCTTCCAAATTGACTGGGGTTCTCCGAACTTCCTGCCACGACTCTTGCAGTCTGCAGCCTAAACAAGGAGTAAATATTTAGAGCCATTTAAAAACAACGGCCCAAAGAGAGATACACTGTCCTGTCCAGCCAGCAAAGAACAGACCCCAGGCTTCCATTTGGGCTGAGAACCAATAAAAAGGGACAGCTTTAGGCTTGGGAGCCAGTCCATCCACCAAGCCCCTTCGTCCAGCCTCTTGCCTACATGCTTCCCACACTGAGCACTCTGCAGTCAAAGAAACACTTATGTTTGCAGGTGTGTTATTACACACCTTCTCCCACCATTACCATCACAAGTACCATCCTCTTCAGATGGAAGTCAGCAACTAGATATCTTGGAACCACATCCAGCCCCTGGGCCCAGCCATTCCTTTGATCAGTCAAGAGTGATCTCTCTATACTAATAGCTATATATTTATGATTAAATTTTAGCTATGTTGCTATGCCTCATTTGACGTTCCTTCTAATCATCTTCTATATCCCAAGCCAGTGTTATTTGCTAACTGGTGGAAACTCTTTTCTAAGCTAAACAGGACCTAAGCCTAAACCTAAACCATAGCTTAGCATGATGGGTAAACCAGCCTTCTAAATGTCCTATAATAACCTTCCCCCACTAACCACGCAGAAACACAGAATTATGAGCTTGTTAGCTAAAAGGTTGCAGTATATTGTCTGACCCAGCTGGGGGGGTTGGTTTACAACTGTGTGGGGCAACCAGCTAGGTAATTCATAAGCTGGGTGTTAGTGTGTGTTATGTGCAAACAGCTAAAACAAACCCTGTGGGGTCAGATGACAAGCTCTTCTTGTCCACCCTTCCATTCCCAAACAGAAGTCTCTAAAGTGCCCCCAAGTTGGAGATGGAGTTATTTCTACAAACTGCCTCTAATAGTAGAGCTAATATATAGTCAGCAGAACTGGCAGTCAGAGTGGAATTCTGGGTCCCATCACTTGTTGCTGTCTAATTGGTGATGGTGGGGGTGGAACTCGGCCTCAGTTATGACCGTTGTCCAAGATGCACGACACGCCGTCCTAACCAAGCTCTGATTCTCTTTTTTTCAAGCACTCAGTGTTCAAGCCCACGAGCTCCCTCTCTTGTTCAGAGCGAGTCTGATGCCACAAGCTGTTTTTAAGTTTACATCATTTGAAAATGGAAAGCAACGTATGCCGACGACTCTCAGTTTAGGTGAGGGAGCGTGGATTAGGGGTGGGAATTGACGTGGTGGAAAGCAGTGGAGAGGGTTTTTTAATAAACTAGGGTTGAAGATTATCTGGATACCCCCCCCTTCTGCAGAATGCTTTTACACTGTTCCCCCCAAGCCTGTATTATGGAAACATCTGTATCGTAGGAGAGAGGGCCCATTTTGTGGGGCCAAAGGGCACCCTATTATCTATCACTGGAAACATGATGGACACTGCTGTCATATGATCCAGCCTCCTGGCCTCTTACAAAACTTTCAAGCTAAGAGCACAACCTCTGTTTTCAACTCTACCTCTGGCTAGTAGAAGCTGAGCATGAAGGCTCAGGGTAAGGTGTCCTGGAGGAATCCCGGCTAGGTCGAGATGAAGAAAGCTGTTAAAGCCTAATAATGAACTTGTTTTCCACAGGATGGGAGAATGCTAATGTAATCAGAACAGTAGGAGGTATCCAGAGATACCCACTGACCACAGAAGAAAAACATGAAAAAAATTAAGTGTCAAATCCAGGAGAAGGACAGGGAATGACCCGGTCTGTGAATTTTCATAAATTTTCAAATAACATGTTCTAACTTAGCTATGGAGCTGGGCGAATGTAGATGTTGGTGTCAAACACCCCTCTCGGTCCAGTACAAAAGCCTTCTGACAGTACTGCTACTGCTTTTTTTTTCTTTTGGGCATCATGGCTCTTTCCAAGTGTGGGAAAAAGGGATGCACAACGAGGGGGGGGGACACAAAAAGACAGGACGGTCTGATGGAGGAAAATACTGTTTCTAGACTGAGGGTCTAGACCCAACATCCAGGTATTTTGGAGGAAAAAAATAAAAATAGTTGCCAGGATTTCTGCCACCAAGGACGCTGCTAAAAATGGAAGAGTTTTCCCTCTCTCTCTGCCTCCACCCTTTCCAAAGAAGGTTTCCATGTTCTTCTTTCCCAGAAATAGATCAACAAGAGGGGAGAGATGAGAACTACCTAATACCCAGAGCTAGTAAATAGATCCATGACCAAAATCCCAGCACAGGTGAAGCAAAAGCCAACTCAAATGATGGAAGCGTTCCACCATTCCACAACAAACTGTTTGCGGTCTAGGGAACATTTTGCCCTACAATCTCAGTTGCTAACCAGGCAAGGCAAAGATCCACAGATTCATAGATGCCCTAGTACAGTATTGCTTTGGTGGAAGGCAAAATAAAGGCGACCATAAAATCAACTGGGAACTTAATCTTGGGCAAACAGACAATATTTGTCTTTTATTTACTCCTCAGGGTTTGTTTTTTAGAGCAATTAATCCATTTCGGGGAAGCAATCTTTCAAATTTGGTTTGCTACTTTAAAAAAAAAAAAAGCACAAATATCTTCTCCTAGAAGATATATTTTATGCACATCTTTCTCTAATTCCCAAAAGCTTTGTAAGTGATTTCCTTTACAGTAATATTTTGTGCCTTGTTCCTGCATTCAGTTTTTTGAACTCACCCATCCAGTGAGTTGCAAACTGCATGGCTAGATTTAGGTAAAAAGTGGGTTTTGCAATTCATGTGCGATGGCTTTCCAGGACCTTTGGATGAAATGAATTTCTCAGACTTCTCTGTAAGCCCACTGTTCGGTTAAGCAAAGGGGGCAGATTGCTCCTTTCCCTGTGAAATGGCAGAGGAGAAGAAACCACCCATCTGAAAACCACATTTCCACAATGATAAATTTTGTTGAAAGCAGGCGGAGGTGACTGGGGGAGGCAAATCTCACGGATGCCCTGAAAAACAACCCGGACATCACTGATTTCCTTTGTTTTCAAGTCTCTGTTACAGCCCATTTAGCTGACAAAAGACAAGAAAATCACTCTTTGATGGCTATAAGGAAATAAAAAGCCAGAGGCCAAAGATGAAAGAGAAGGCATAAACAAACTCTGATTACATGGAAGTGGGGGATGTTAATGTATTTGCTTAGAGAGAAAGGGCAGTGAATCACAAATTGGCTTCAATCTGCAGAGAATGAGCGTGTCCAGGAGGAGTTTTTGGAGTGGGAACGCTGGCATCCACCATGGAGCTGGTCAACTCAAAAGCTCATTCAAGGCTGAATGAATAAATGTAAGATTTGGACTGGGATAACCGAAGATCCTGGAGTCTAACCCATTAAAGAGATGATGCCCAGTTTCCATGTTCTTTGAGGGCACTCCTGTCTTCCAGAAAGTGGGATTGCAACAGCTCTTAGCAATCTTGGAGGACTCAACTTTTCGAAACATAGACCGTATACCCACCAGAGTTTGCTGCATCTTGGCTGGGTTTGTACCATGTAACGTCGAAAACCATGGTTTACCAACCGTAGGGGCTGCATTCACAAACCAGGCTAAGCCACCAATGAACAAACCACACATTTACGGCTGCACATCTGGTGCAAACCCACACAGGTCAAACGTCGGGAGTAAATGGAAAAATAGAGAAAATAAAGAAGGAACATCCTTCCTTCCTGGAATTGTACGTGGCTTACCTGGACATCTCTGCTGCTCTCCCAAATCATGCAAGACAACATGGAGACCTAAGGAGACAAAAGCAGACATGTGTGTTTGGGGGGACATCTTAAGCAAGGAGTAAAATTAATCTGGAGACAAAGCAAGAATTTCTAGTGCTCCTACCTGCCATGATTATTTCTATCTTCCTTGCTGCTCATGCATAGGGCAAGCACAGGCTGTTCTCCCAAGGGGATGGATTTGGAATCCAGGGAGAGATGAAATGCCCTTGGTGACTTCTCTGGATTTTCTTTCTATACAATTTAAAGAATTTGGAAGCGGGCTGGAACCAAAACCAAGAATTTGCTTTTCTTAAGGCCTAACTTAAGACCTAGGACTGAGGCCTAGCAAGGCCCCACTGACTGAATTTTCACTGATTTTCCTGAGCCGTACAACTGAGGTCTAGTAGACAGAATGTGGCCAATAACCAGGCCTGACAGGTGGAATGCAGCAGGGACACTCAGCTGAGCTTCTTCATCTATGACTGAGGCCTTAATGAGATATTCTAGCTGGCAGCTTTGGAAGAGATGAATAAGGCCTTAAGCCTCTCCATAACCTACTAGGCGACACAGACCAGCTGCAGCCTGGGACCTAGCTAAAAGAATGGAAGAATGGCTGAGGCTTAGGTGACAGGCCTAGCAGGGAGAAGAAACAACTGAGGCCTAGTCAGCAGGCCTGAAGCCTGGTGAGCTAAAAGACCCAACTGAGGCCTAGTCGGCAGGCCTGAAGCCTGGTGAGCGAAAAGACCCAACTGAGGCCTAGTCGACAGGCCTAAAGCCTGGTGGGCTGAGAGACACGACTGAGGCCTGGTCGGCAGGCCTGAAGCCTGGTGGGCTGAGAGACACGACTGAGGCCTGGTCGGCAGGCCTGAAGCCTGGTGGGCTGAGAGACACGACTGAGGCCTGGTCGGCAGGCCTGAAGCCTGGTGGGCTGAGAGACACGACTGAGGCCTGGTCAGCAGGCATGAAGCCTGGTGGGCTGAGAGACACGACTGAGGCCTCGACCGCAGGCCTGAAGCCTGGTGGGCTGAGAGACACGACTGAGGCCTGGTCAGCAGGCCTGAAGCCTGGTGGGCTGAGAGACACGACTGAGGCTTGGTCGGCAGGCCTGAAACCTGGTGCGCTGAGAGACATGACTGAGGCCTGGTCGGCAGGCCTGAAGCCTGGTGGGCTGAGAGACACAACTGAGGCCTGGTCGGCAGGCCTGAAACCTGGTGCGCTGAGAGACACGACTGAGGCCTCGTCAGCAGGCCTGAATCCTGGTGGACTAAAAGACCCAACTGAGGTCTCATTGGCAGGCCCGAAGCCTGGTGGACTGAGACAGGACTGAGGTCTCGTCCACAGTCCTGAAGCCTGGTGGGCTGAGAGACACGACTGAGGCCTGGTCGGCAGGCCTGAAGCCTGGTGGGCTGAGAGACACGACTGAGGCCTGGTCGGCAGGCCTGAAGCCTGGTGGGCTGAGAGACACGACTGAGGCCTGGTCGGCAGGCCTGAAGCCTGGTGGGCTGAGAGACACGAGTGAGGCCTCGACCGCAGGCCTGAAGCCTGGTGGGCTGAGAGACACGAGTGAGGCCTCGACCGCAGGCCTGAAGCCTGGTGGGCTGAGAGACACGACTGAGGCCTGGTCAGCAGGCCTGAAGCCTGGTGGGCTGAGAGACACGACTGAGGCTTGGTCGGCAGGCCTGAAACCTGGTGCGCTGAGAGACACGACTGAGGCCTGGTCGGCAGGCCTGAAGCCTGGTGGGCTGAGACACAACTGAGGCCTGGTCGGCAGGCCTGAAACCTGGTGCGCTGAGAGACACGACTGAGGCCTCGTCAGCAGGCCCGAATCCTGGTGGACTAAAAGACCCAACTGAGGTCTCATTGGCAGGCCCGAAGCCTGGTGGACTGAGACAGGACTGAGGTCTCGTCCACAGTCCTGAAGCCTGGTGGGCTGAGAGACACGACTGAGGCCTGGTCGGCAGGCCTGAAGCCTGGTGGGCTGAGAGACGACTGAGGCCTCATCAGCAGGCCTGAAGCCTGGTGGGTTAAAAGACCCAACTGAGGTCTCATTGACAGGCCTGAAGCCTGGTGGGCTGAGACATGACTGAGGCCTGGTCAGCAGGCATGAAGCCTGGTGGGCTGAGAAACTGAGGCACATCTGGCAGGTCTGCTATGGAGAACCACAGAGATGTCCTTGAAGAAGGAACCCGGTCATGAGCCAATCCTGATTTAAGGGCGGGAAAAGAAGAGAACGTGAGAAAGCAATTTCAGATAGCTCCACCTTAGGACACTCAAGCCAACAGAGGTCCCGGATTTCTTATGGATTCTGGCCTGGCCTACTTCGAAGGGCTGACAGCTGAGGCCTGGTGGGCTGAAAGGCCCCACTGAGGCCTAGCCGACTCTCTTCCCCCTTGGAGCCCTGAGGCCCATACTGCACAGCGGAGCCCTGGCTGGCCATGCGCTCCCCACAGGAAGCCTCAATCTCTTCCCTAGATTTATGGATCTTGCCTGAAGAACATTTTGGACCTGAGCATGTCCCAGGATCTCAAGAAAAGTCTTTCTTCTTTCCTCCTCCTCTTCTCCTTCCTTTTCCGAAGCTGCCTCTGAAGTGTGGGGCACAAATTGCCCATGCCACGGCTTGGTTAACGTTCTTCATTCAGCAAGGACCCAAATGGTCTTTTCACCCCATTGGGGCTCATCCCGGCGGACCCCTGTCTCCTCCTGCGACCCTTGCGTTTGGAAAAGGGCTGCCCCACCTCGTAGAGCGGATTCCCCCCGGATTCATTTCCTCGCTGGGGAGTGGAGCCCCCAGCTTATTTGAACCGCTGCCCTTAATTGGTCTCAGCTTTTAAGAATTTATTTTCGGTGCCGTCGGCCTCGGCGTCTGGGCCCCACTGGAAACACCAGCCCCGAGCCGATCTTATCGGCCCCGATTACAGAGACGGGCCGGTCTGTTATTTCTTCGAAATCAGATCCAGGTTGTTAAGGCTTCCCTTCGCCCCGCTCCTCTTCACATCTCATAAACTTCATCCTCGTCTGGGAACCCGCCTTCGGCTTTACGGGAGCTAACTTGGATTCTTACTCTAATAAGGCAATAAGCGAGCTTTTGGCTTATGTGACGCTTGCACGGTGAATTATCCAGGCCTTCCGCCACCCCCACACATGTGCGCCCTCCAGAATCCAAAGGCCGTGGGAGTTTTGCAAAGGCTTTTAAAAAGCCACCGACGACCGAGGTTTGATGCACGAGCTAAGGTTTAAAAACTAGGGAGGGCCTTTCTGCACAAAAGACAGGCCTTCTGCACACAGAGATAATAAGCAGGCTTTTATGGACAGTCACGGACCAGTGTCCACATATATGCATGCTATGTTAAAGTCATGCATTGGTTTCTTAGGACAATGAAGAGCAATCATCAGGAGCTGCAAAACTCTGGGGTGGTCACTAGATGGCTGCAATTGGACTTTTGGAGTCTTTGCTGCCATCTGGTGGCTATTTAGATTTCTGCAGTTCAGGTAGGACAGCATTCCTTATGGAGAGGGAATGCTGATCGGTTGTCTTGGTATGCTATGTGCAAATGTAGGAGCTGAGCTAGGAGGAGGCGGCGGCAAGCGCTGGACCAGATTGTCTCCATCTTCTCTCCCCTGGTTTGGCGTCCTAGATCTAGTTCTTGGCACCCCAGTTCAAAAAGGACAGGGACAGATTGGAGCAAGTTTAGAGGAACACCACCGAGATGGTGAAGGGTCTGGAAACCAAGGGCTAGAAGGAATGGTTGAAGGATCTGGGTAAGGTTAGCCCAGCGTTTCTCAACCTCAGCAACTTTAAGATGTGTGGACTTTAACTGGTTTAATTTTTAATTTCATTTAAGAAATCCACACATCTTCAAGTTGCCGAGGTTGAGAAACGCTGCACTAGACAGCGCTGAGCCATAAAATTCCATCAAATGGGCTGTAGCATAGCACCACAACCTCTCCTCTATTGCCCCCTGCACAAAAATCCCACATTTCTGCGTATAATTGCTAAGGATGCTTAAAGAGGAACAAATGTATTGCAAAAATGTTGTGGTGCTCCAGGTCAGTGTCCACGTCCGATGCAAATGGTTGGATATTCCTGAAAAACTAAGTCCTGATTATTGGATACTTTAATTTGGTTTTTTTTTTTTTAAATCCTCTGCTCATGTTGCCTACAGGTTTTTTCATCTAAAAGTCAGCAGTTGCTCACGAAAGGAAGCAACAGCCACAAGAGGGAGGCCTGCCTTTTAAAATGAAACAGATCCATCAGTATCACAGAAATTGTCTGAGCTCAGAATCCATTAAAGAAAAACCTGGCTGATACTTTTATTAGGACCAATAACATAAAAGTGTGTATAAGCTTTGGAGCTCTGTATCTAACCAAAGAATACTGGAGAACGTGCACTCACTTCAGCAATTTTTAATCCCATTTTTGTATTAATCATTGTTCCTAATGAAAGCATCAACCCAGATCATTATTGTTCTTATTTTGCATGCGTTTTGTGGGGTCCTTCCTCAGGTACCAATATAACTATGATTGTTTTTTTAAAGCTTGTATTAAAGTTCCAAGCAAACGTGTAGGTATTCTTAGCCATAGGAATTTAGTATTACACAAAACCTATTTCTCCAAAAAAAGCTAGATCTTGCAATTAAAATACTTTTGCTTCCCATGAAATCCAGGCCAAGACTTGTGTTTCTCTTCCTAATCTCCATCTGCTTGCAGAACTTAATGTAAAATAAAATTTAACATTAAAATAAATGAGGGAGGAAGTGAAACTGACTTATCTGTCTGTTTTTTAGGACCTGAGCAGTTCAGCCAATGACAGCGAAGGACTCCTTTGTGACTTCAGGGAAGCTCAACCAATCAGAACCAAAAGCTAAATCTCTTAACATACTACATACATACTAAACCAAGGTAAGTGCTTGAAAAGTTAAATGTTTTGAGCAATGTTGATATTTGTTGTTTCTCAACATTTGAATTGGTATGTTTAACAAAGAGGGAAATTAGGTTAGTCAATTACGAAGTGGGAGGAGTTGCTTTCTTTATAATATAATTTTTCAGGCTTTCTCTTTTTACTGTAACATTATATCACACCCCCAACCCAACACTTTTTCTTGCCTGTCCCCTCTTCTTCTGTTGTTAGACGTAAATCATATTATCACTTAGAGTTGCTTAATTCATCAAAACACAGCGGCACAGAGAAAGGGCCTCGCCGCTCTCTGCAATAACGGGACGGAGGTGTGTTTAATTAAAACCAATAATAATTGTCAGATTAATGAATAAATGGGTCTCCCAGCTGCTGCAGAGAGTGGAGTTAAACTTTAATCTTCTTCTGAACCAAATGGAGTGCTGATCTCATAACTGGTACAATTGCCAGCCTCAGCGGAGTTGAGAGATTGCCTGCAGGCGTTAGGACAATAGATTGTTCTTTGCTGCATTGCTATACACCTTTCCTTACTCCCCCATTCTGGGTTTTTGCTGCTCACGTATTTGGAGAGACCAAGCTTGGGTTTGGATATCCCGTGAGAGCTGCTGCTGTTTAATACAGTTTTCTTTATACTAAAATCTTCAAGACTTCTCTGTTCAGTCAGGCAGAGAAGGCAGGCAATGTACAAGCTGCTTATTTAGCCCAGTACTACAGACTGCCAAGATTTTCACTGTCATCTACGATTTCAGCCGGGATGTGAAACGGGGGGCAGCTACAGATCCCAAAGTAATCAGGGCCCTTGGGGAAAAAAAAATTAAATGCTGAATTTCAGAACCTAAAACCACTGTAACTATTTTTGCTTAAGAAACAACTTTGCCAAACTTGGTTGTTGCCAGCATGCTAAACGGGGTCAGTTCTTGATGGGGAACGATCTGGAAGCTCGTGATAGTAGGCCAGAACAGGAGAAAACTTCATGGCTGCTTCTATATCAGGCAGAATTTGAGTAAACTTTATTTTATATTTCATTTACAGTAAAATGAATGAAGGGTAAGATTATTTATTCAAATCTAATGGGTGATACGATGGCTTATCCTTCTGATGTTTACTTTCTGGAAAATGGTGGTCTTATCAACCTTGGTGGGAGTGCGTCTGTGCATTCAAAGTTCTGCAAAGTTAGGGCCTTGGCAATCTGTCACAAGGAAGTATGTCCCCAATACTGGAATAATCATATTTGTTTGTACGTCACATGATGCCATTGTGTAATTTGGGCTCAGTGTGGTATGTCTGAACTCAGGCGTATGATGGCTTGTCCAGTGAGTCACGCGGTAACTAGTCATGTGAGCTTAGCTATAGAGGGAATGATATGGCAGTCATCCAGCTTAACCCTTCCAACGTAGCACAAAACACTCCACTGAGCAAACAGTGTGTTGGCCTGCTGTCCAGGGCAGCGCTCTGTGTAGGCATTTTCAGGCCCTCTGTTGTCTCTTCTTCAGAGTTCTGTACAAACCATAGTTAAGCTGAATAGCCCTTCAGTTTGAAGGATGGCTTTGAAGAGAGGACTGTTATCATGGGAGTGGCATGGAAGCCTTCAGATACAGATATGGCCTTGTGTAGAGTGTTGTCCATGTCGATTTGGAAAAACTGGAGATGTTTTCCACCTCATCTGGTTTCCCAGGAGGCTCCACGGAAGCACTCAGGCCCTTCCTAACTGTCACTGTATCTCTGCAGCATAATAAGAGAAGGAAGCTATGATCAACAGCTCCCCCATAGTATGGGAGGAGGGAAATAAAGTGCTCTCATGCATAATTCATTCTGCCTTCTAGCAAAGCATCTCTTTAAAAATACAAATTGAAAGGACATGCCTAGCCCAGGAAGGAGATGTGGTGAGCAGATTTGGAAAACTGACTCCTTTCTCCTTCCTTTAACCTTGGGTTCCTGAAAAGAAGTCGAGAAAAAGGGTTCAAGAGAGGATGACGCTTTCATCTGTGGCCAAACGTAGAGAGGAAATCAAAGGTATTGGTTTCCCCCCACCCGCCCACAACTGGGCTTAGCTGTCTTCTCAGCCCCAGGGTATCAAAGAGGGCTTGCAAGGATGTGCTTGGCTTGAATCTAGACTCCTCCATGTTCTGGGGTCTGTTCCATTTGTGACCCTGAAAAAAGTTCTCCCCCGTGAAAACTTAAAAGTACTATAGATCGGAAAAGATGTTTTGAACATTCCGTGTGGGTTGGCGGATTCAGTATCAGGCCAATGGCAAATCTCCACTCTCTTGCACAGCTCTGTTTACAACAATTAAGGCATTTTATTCTTCCCGAGCTGGTGTTCTCCAGATGGATTGGGATACTCCTCCAGCCCTCTAAAATTCCAGCCAGCACACTAGCCAGCATGGCTAATGTGAAGATCATTAAATGAATGTATTGATCCAACCAGCTGAATGCACACTAATACGCTAATCACTTTGATGCAGTGTTCATAAACTAGGTACATTTCAGGGCAGGGAGAAGAAATCCAAATTTTGCTATTAGTGAAGGGAAGACAGATAGCATTTCTTTATTAACGCTTGTTTTAATCTGGCTGATTCTCAACGTGGCTAGCAAATTATGCGAAAAGCTCTTGTCTCTCCTTGATTTCCCCCCCCTCTTATGCAAGCGGAAAACTGCATTCAGTCTCCAGGCAGAGAAAGTGTTTCTGAATTATTAATTTCTTTCTTTTTTAAGTGGAAAGACTTGCCTTTTATTTATTAAATTACTATTCACTGACACAATCTTACTTCAGCAAATTCTTCTGCAATTATAAATACTTAATACAGATGTCTAAACTCCTTGAGTATCCGAATCGCTGATCTAATTAAGTCAGAGCTATTCATAATTGCCTCTCTCTTTCTCTTTTAATGCTGCTTAGCAATCTGGCACTTGGGCTCAAACACTTTGCAAGAACTTTCTACCTGCTAGGAAAGTCAGCAAAGCTTTTCAAGGAAGCTTATGGCTTTATCCCTTTTCTTTAAAGCCCTTAGCTCCTTGAGTGCACTGGTTGAATTCATTGCAGGATCATTTAATAATAATGACACTTAGCCTCTATTGTTCCATTTTCCGTAAGTGAATGAAATGCCTCGCATGTCTCGATAATCCTGCAACAATTACGGAATGGTTGCCACTATTGTTGTCGCTGTTTGACTCATGGTGGCAGGCTGAGGGAAATCACAATGGAATCCGATGTTATCTATAGCCAATACAAGAAAAGCCAGCTGTGTCCCTCAAGGGCACCTAAACCGAGAGCAATTCAGCCATGCGACTTGCCCCTTCTATTCCGGATCCTAGTTGGGAGAGAAGGGGAGAAAAGTTTTGTTCTGTCCCTCTGAAGCTGATGAAAAATAGCAATATTGTGATGCTGCAGCTCTTTGCATTTTTGAATTGCTGGATGAGGTCAGCGCCATAACTTAATTAAATCACCCACACAGGACAATCTGGTCGATTTCACTACAGTAGACAGGGAAAGCCTCTTGGTGTTAAGGCTGATAAATGACTAATAGGACCTCAGTTATAGATTGTTAGATAGCAGAAAAATGCAGATGGGTCTTCTCAGAATAACGTTAGTGATAACCAGAAGCAAAAGTGTGTGGTGTATCTGTTTATCCAGGAATTGAAATGACAAACATATGTCACATCCTGAATAAGAGAGTGTGAAAGAATATGTTTTTTACCAAAAGCCAAGGGAGTTCCCTTCCCAGAAGTGTTAAGTGCTGCCTTGCATTCTTATATGCCAAATTCAAACTATTTTCTCTGTTTTGCTGAGATCTAACATGTTTTTTCTATTTTGAGCATTAATTTTACATTGATAGAATCATAAACCATTCTTGCGGGGAGAGACAGCATGGTTCTCAAGCCCCCTGGTAACACTTTTTAGAAATCTGTGGGAAGAGGCACGATTTGGCTAAAACTGCAGGATGAAAGGGTAGGATCTGGGGATTACACTGTCAATCTTCTCAGCAGAAACTGAGCACTGTTTCAAATTTGAAAACAAAAAGCAGGAACATTAGATTACAGAATGTAATCTATTAGAAGGGCCTTCTCTAAGTGTAGTGAAATCATACAAGTTTGTGTATAGCCTCTTGTGGGGAAGGGGGGGAGAAGTCAAATCTGCTCCTTTTGCTTAGAAAATCTTAAAATTTCATATGCATTTATGCCACAGAATGAAAGGTCTGCTTTCCCGCTGAAGTAGCTATAAAAAGCCCTATAAAAGTCATCAGGGTCCCACTGTCACATTTCATTCGGCACGTTTTCATTTTTTCCGAAGCGTAAAAAATCCAATCACCATAGGAGAATTATGATAGTGGCGTGCAGGCAATTGGGTGCAGGTATGTGGGGAACAGGGCTCTTCTTATAAAACAGAATCAGTACTATTCAAACAACTTTCAGAAGCAGTGATATTTCAACTGAAAGGATCAATCTGTACAGTCTTTCTTACAAGCTCCAGAGATGCATGCAGCGGGGCCAGGATTAAAAGTCAGCACCAGAGTATTTTAAATAAAAATGTGCAGCAGAAAAAAATGGCATTCAATAAGGGATCATTATAAGCTTCAACACGTTCCTTTAATAAATTAAAATTACTATGACATTCAACTGTTTTCCTCAGGCCTGAAACTATACACAGTACATTTATTGTATTTATAAATAAATTAGCACTATTATAAACACATAATTTTACATACAATACTGACTCCCCTTGGAGGGGACAAATATTTTCAATTTTTCTGGAAACCAATTTCTTAAAGGAAGCTTGTACAACTGGTGAGCTGCTGAACGTTGCCAACAGTCTATCACTAACAAACTATTTTTGCTCAGGTAGCAAAGGAGCAGTACTATTCAGCCTAAGCTGATCTCAAAAAGGGAATTAGGGTTGGTCATGATAGAATTTGGATGGGAGACCACCAGGAAAAGACAGAAATGTAGTTCAGCGGCTCTTCCCTTGAAGCATGTTGGATCATAATTTTCTCTTGATTCGATCTAAACATAACTGGATGTGTATCAGATTCTCTGCTATGTGTGCTTCCCAAGTTAAAAGCAAATTATGCCCCAAGGCTCTTTTAAGCTTTCAGGAAGAAAAAAAATGTTCAAATATCTATGGAAAATTTAAATATTTAGACCCAGGATTATTGTAGAAGCCAGGAAAAACAAACAGGGTTACTGGACCCCCATATAATGCAAATTATGAGTCCCTCCATCCTTCACAGCACAATTAATTCCTAAAGGAAAACCAATTCCATCCACCTACAAGATCTTTCCTGTTTCCAAAAATCCTTTGGTCCAGAACTCTTCCAGAACACCTTGGGCATCAAGGCCATAATGAAGTTTTTCGATTTGATTTTGACTGAAAGCTATGTACTGTCACCGGCAGAAAGGTAGTGACAGTGCATAACGTTATCTCTGGGTGAATTAATCCCTGTTTCTCAAAAACTGTACCTGCTGCAAACAATGAGGCCGTGCAAGCTCAAGATCTGCCTTATTCGCAACCTACTTGCTCGGAAGTCGTTATCTAAAAATGAGTTGATCAAGGAAGTCTTCCAAACCGATTTAGCCATCTCCCATTTCAGACCATCATAATCTAGAGTTACAGCTCAAACGCTTGTCCCCAGTGAAGGACATAATCATGTTTTCCTTAACAGTATATTTGAAAAAGATAACCACAATCGTTTTAAAAACATCTAATTCCATCAGGGCCAAAGCAGCTTGATTTTTCAATCAAAATTAAGCCGTCTTCTTCAGCAGTTAAGCAACCTCTTAAAGTAGGTGATCTTTCAGAGCCATCCAGGAGGCCATCATTCCAAGGGTGTAACGGTGGCTCCAGCTTCCCATCGAGATTAAATCTCATCACACTGAAATGTTGTTCTTACAGATTAAAATATTCCCTTTTCGTGTAATGGGAAGATGATTCAAGGAGCAGGCTACGCAGTAATCAGGAAGTGAAAGATGCTGCTCTAATAACCCACATTCAAGAAATTATCCAGTTGTAATAGAAGTGTAAAGGTAAGGATGTTCTACCTTAAAAAATGCACCTTGGCCAGAGCCCATGTTTATCTGACAGAAGTTGCTGTCTCAGTTCAGAAATAACATAATGCAGCACATTAATCTGTAGTCCCATTGGGGTTAATGTCTGAATTGGTCTCCTGATACTAGATACTTTTAATGCATCAACAGCCTTGGGAAAATCTACATCCTTCTGAAGGAAAGGGTGGGGGAGAAATGGTCACCAGCCTTGGCATTTTCCCAAAATGTACGTGTTGTGATGGAGAACAGTCCTGTCACTTAACACAATCATTTGGGGACTGTATTATTTTTAAACGTCTCTTGTCCCACAGAGCGACAGTTCGGCCCCTTTCTGAACGCACGCCGTTGGGTTCTGCGTTTTTGGGCGTGTAGACTGCTCCGTGTTCTTCCACAACCTTTTGTAAGTCAAAAGAAAATAGGTTACTCTGAAAGTTTAAGAATGATGAAATATAATTAGGCATACAGGGTGAAACTTCAGAATCGGGAGATATTCGAGCGCGACGGGTGTCCGTCCCTTCCTTCCTTCCCACCCACGGCTTTCAGGGAATGCCATCTTTCCTCTGGCAGCACTGCGAAGGAGGCACGCTCCAGTCGTAGACATAAGAGAGTCTGAGCTTCACCTCCTCCTTACAGAGCTTTCCTTCCTTAGCCAGAGTCTGGTGTTTCTCCAGCATGTCCTCCAGGCTCTGCTTGTGGGTCACGATGTACTTATTGCTGCAGCCGCGAGATTTATACTCCGTGTCAAAGCGAGGGTCGTGAATCCGCTTGACATCCACGGGGGCGAGCCAGGCCCCCAAGGAGACGTCTTCGCTCTGCCAGAGGTTGAGGTAGTCTTGGCTCAGGCGCAGGTAGCGCACCAGGTCCGCCGAGATCACGTAGCCCCCGCCCAGGGCGTACGGCAGGTAGTAGTCGCACAGGAGCCACGCGTTTTCCTTCCACTTGCCCCCCGACTTCACGCGCCCGCGGCCCGAGAAGAAGCCCCAGTAGAGGCGCCGGGGCTCCTTGGAGCGCAGCTCCTCCGCCAGCGCGTCCAGGCGCACGAAGGTGTCGTCGTCGGCCTTCAGCACGAAGCGGAAGTCCAGGTGCTGGTCCAGCCACACGTACATGGCCAGCACCTTGGCGGTCAGGTTCTCGTAGGAGTCCCGCAGCTCGGGGAGCAGCAGCAGGTCCCGGTGGCGGCTCTGCTCCAGCTCCAGGGCGCGCAGCTCCTCCCCCGCCAGCCCGCCGGTGCCCACCACGAAACGGCACCACAGGTCGCTGCGGGGCACCCGGCCGGCCGCCGAGAGCCAGGTGCTCCGGATGATGCTGCGCCGCTCCGTGTACTTGGGCCCGCTGACCACCAGCACCGCCAGGAAGGTGGCCTCCTCCGGAGGGGGCGGCGGGGCTGCCGCCGGGGGGTGAGGCCCGCCCGGGGCCCCCGCCCGGGCCGGCGGCTGCTGGTGGGGCAGCCCCCACCCCGGGGAGGACTTGAGGCCCTCCGAGGTGCACTTGGCCAGGTACAGCAGCACCATCCCGAAGAGGGACAGCCCGCCCAGCAGGGTCTTGTGGCGGCAGAGCAGGCGCAGCAGCTTCATGGCCGCGCCACCGGCTGCCCCCGGGCGCCCTCTGGGGGGCGGGGCAAGCGGCCGGCCCTGCCCCCTTGGGGAGGTCCAAATGATGGCTCCTCCCGCAGGAGGCGGCGCTACGCCTCGGGGCTGCCCTCTTCAGACCTAGCCCCGCCTCCGCGGAAACGGTCCAATCCTCGGCGGCTGCTCCCAGATCTGGGACTCGATTGGTAGAGCGAGGTTAGTCCCTCCCCACCGTTTCTGCGGGGCGGGGCGCAGGCTTCGCCCCTCCCCTTCGCGAGGCCCAACTCTTCTTTCCGCGCTGCCCAGTTGCGCCTTCCCCCCCTCCAGCAGCTTCGCCGCAGGTTTTGGCGGGAAGATCCCCCACGGCTACGGATGGCGGGTTGGGACACACCTCTCCAGACTGCGCTCGAAGATGCCGCCGGGTCCCTGCTGGATCGCCTCCAGCGGAAGGTTCATTGTCTTCTCGCGGCTGTTTCGGGTCAGCCCCGCCGAAGCGCTGTTCTCGCCCTCGGCGTGGCGCATGCGCACCCGGCCGTAACACGGGGGCCCGCGAGGCCGTTCTGGAAGGCGAGCTCGCCGTTCTCCGCTGCTCCTGAGGCGGAGAGAGAACGGCAAGGAAGAGCGGGGTCCGTAGCGGAGGTGGGGGCCGAGCACGCTAGCACCACGTGATCCCTTCCTCGCTGCTTCTCTCACCCCCCCGTTTCTCACGCCGTCCCGTTCCAGGGCAAGTGAAGCCGACGCCCGGCGCCATCTTTGAGGGCACTCTTGTCTCCCTATCAGCCGTCGCCTTGCGCCATTGCGAATTCGGGCAGCGCAAGTCTAGCGGCTGGTGCTTCCTGGGATGCAGTTAAGGCCAGCCAGTAGGGTGGCGGAGCGGTGGCCGTCATGAGCCGGAGCACAAAGGCTCTTCTATGCCCGAATGTAGTTCTACGTTCCGAAGAAGGGGAAGGGAGCTGTGCCCCAAACAAGGATGGCTGCGGCGGATTCACTTGCCCCAAAGAAGGATGGCTTCCCAACCGCGAAGTCCCCCCACCCACCCGTTCGGCTTTAGCATATAGGCCGCTAACTGGGCGCCTGCTCCTTTTTTTTAAATATTATTAATTTAAACGCTAACAGCCGTATATTTTCATTAGTCGCGTTAGCGAAGAGAGGAAATAAAATAGAGTCCCGCCTTGCCGGCTCTTACTTCCGAGGCGGGGGGGGGTCCTCGCGCCGGGCAGGGTTCCCGGGAGGGGCGGAAGAGGCGGGGCTCGGCCGCTCCTCCGGGCGCTGAGCGAAGCTTCCGGTTTCCGGCCCCACTCCTAGCGGACGCGAAGGAAGACCGCCGCCGCTGCCCCAGCGCGGGTTGGGAATGAGGAGGCTGCGCGGCCTGCCGGGAAGGTCAGACCCTTCGACGGCCGCCTCTGGGCGCGCCTAGAGCGTCTGCGCCCCAGAGAGAGAGCTGTCCTGGTCTTAAAGAGGGTTCCTCTGGGCATGCGTGAAGTGCCACTCTTTACTGTTCCTTTGGCTCTCGAGGCGTTTCCAAAGTTCCTCTGAGCTGCCCCGAGGGCTTTTCTGGCGGGGCGGGGGGCAAGCCGGAGCCGGCCAGGTGTCTCAGGCCGCGGCGTCTTGCCGTTGCCCGTGCTGGCTGAGGCTGATGGAGGTTGTAGTTGAGGGATCTGGGGCACCGGGTTGCCTGCCACGTACCCACCTTGAGCGGAAATACGGAGCTACGTCTGGAGGCTTCTTTTGATTTCTGTGAAATAAAGTCTTGTGCAGAGTTCCCCTGAGAACGTGCAGAGTGCTTTTTGCGTGAACAGAACGAGGAACAGCTTTTACTTTTAAAAAAGAGGAAGGATCTTTTTTCCTAAAAGCTGTCTGAATAGAGAGGTGTTTTTTTTTTTTTTTTTTATACTGAAAACGTTAAGGGGAACCTTTAGCCAGTGAGTTTTGTTTCTTGTATAGGAGAAGTTATTAGGTGGAGAGTGGTAAAAAAGGGAAATGACCAAGATTTGACTGGAAAAGGCTTTGACACTGAGGAAGTTAGTAAGCAACAGCTAAAAAAAGCCCTGCAGGATTTCATTGAAAAACGAGGTTTTAGTAAACAGATTGGTTAATACAAAGAGAGATGTACAATGTAGGTGTGTTCGCTCCTAGGAAAGGAAAGTAAATAAAGCCAGCTAACTTTGTAAAAAGAAAAAGGTCTGATTGTTATTTCGTGGTTAAAAAAACAGCATGATGTGTGACTTCTGTTTCGTTTTAAGCTTAAAACAACTTTTTTTTTGGAGGTTCAAGTGTTACATGTGTTAAGTGCAAGTTGGAATGAAAGTTTTTAAATGTCCTTTGTAAGCGCTAAGCCTCCTGGCCTTCTGTAAGACCTTAAAAAAATGCTGCTTCCCCCTTGCACCGGGCTAGAGGGTGAGGTGAACCCTCCAAAAGTAATGGATTTAGAAAGGACTATTTCTATTATTGACCTTGGTTATCTAGTTACAATGGTACCTACTTTTCAAAATAAGGAATAATGCTAATTGTTTCATCTGCTGCCATCTCCAGGTTATCCAGATACCATACCGGTATTTCATACTGCTGACCTTCTGAAGAAGAGAAGCCATGGTTTCCAAACGCGCCTTCCTCTGCAGCTTGGGCTCCATCTATTTATCCCTCCTCTTTGTCTTTTTGCTCATGGATGTTTATGCTCGGCCCGCCAACAGCTCTGCCCTCAAAGAGAAACCAGCCGACAACAAAGACGAAAACGAGATCCTCCCTCCGGACCACTTGAACGGGGTCAAGATGGAGCTTGATGGCCACCTCAACAAGGAGTTTCACCAGGAGGTTTTCCTGGGGAAAGAGATGGAGGAGTTTGAGGAAGATTCAGAACCGCGGAGAAACAGGAAGAAGCTTGTAGTGATTTTCTCAAAGTGAGTAGGACTTGTCTGAACTTGAAAATTGCTGTCGTCCCCCTGAAGTAATTAGAATAGAGCAGTGTTTCTCAATTTTGGCAGCTTTATGTGTGGACTTCAACTCCCAGAATTCCCCAGCCAGCCTTCGTCCCTTTCACTCCATACCACTGACTGGTAGCAAACTCACCAGCTCTCAGCCACCAGTCCTTACCCACAGTGAGATGCCGAGGGCTGAACCTTGGACTTTTCCCTTGCCAGTGATATGGCTTGTTTGTTCAGCTGTCATGGTTTCCTCATTTATATAGTGACCTCAGATTCCCTTTATTTCCCAGTGCGTAGAAAATGGCAGCTTCAGGAGCACCATTTAGATCTGTGAAATTGGAATGTGCAGGAGAAAGCTTGGTTCTGTCTTCCCTCCATAATTTGGAGCTGTGATTGTTCTAAGAATCTTAGAAGGTACCCTAAGATCTCCTTTGCGGTAGCTAAGGGAAGGAAATTGGCCCTGATTCTCAGTGCATGTGTGAATATGCTTTTATTTATTCCTTCCACTGCCCCCTGGCCTTGAAATTAAATTATTGCAAGTCTCTGAGGCGGTGGGGCTGGTAGTGGCCCTGTGGATATCTTGTCTGCAAATGAAAAAGATGTATTGTTATGAAGCGCGTAGTGGGTAAACAACTGGCAGTCGTGAAATAGAAAAGCCAACTGCTGTGCTGAGGCAAGGACTGGGGACTGATGACACGGGCCAGTCCCTCCCCTGCTCCCTTGTTTCTCATTTGTTGGAAGGAGGGCAGGTCACAAGCCACTTGGTTCTTGCCATACTGATGTTGCAATCGATTGCAAGCAGGGGGTAAATGTTCTCCCTGGAAAGCTTTCCCTCAACAACCAAAAAAATCCAGGCGCTTGGGAAATAGAGGATTTCTAAAGCTGAGAAACGAATGAGCAGAGGTTGAGTTGAGGGTTAGAAGGGTTTCCTTAATGAGCCAGCTCCTGGGGAGACGAAAGGAAAGTGCTTCCCATCTTTGATGGCTTAGTAATAAGCTTTCCCATTTTTTTTTTCCTGAGTAGTGTCAGTGCTCTTTGCTGAATAAAAAGGCCATCCTCCCCTTTCTATTATTGGCTGTGTCAACTGCCAGATATGTTATCAGGCAGACTCATAACAAGCACACTCTTGTTCATATCAAGCTTGTAGTGGAGCAAAGGTATGAGTGGTGAGTCAGAAGCCATTAGTTGCCCCTCGTTACCTGCCTTGGATATAGTTGGAAGAAACCTCTTCCTAGGACAGTGTTGCCAGTGCCTTGGCAACTTGAAGATGTGTGGACTCCAACTCCCAGAATCCCCCAGCCAGCAAAAGGTGCAGAGAGCCATCAGAATGTCCTTTAATCCCTGGCTAAGGTGCAGTTGTCATTAGGCCCACCATTCCCATTGTAACTGGCTACCCCTGTGGTGACCCACTGTTGACCGAGACACAGCCCAGTGAGGCTGAGCCAGTAGCTTACCTAGGCCGCCTCCAGCTTAGTGTCTTCCAAATGTCTTGCAGTAGCAGCTTGTAGGGTTGTCTGTCAGTGGGGCCAAGAGGATCCCTGGCTGGGAATTCTCAGCTGAAACTCCAGCACATCTAGAAGACACATCTGGCAGAAGGAGGCCCCCGTCTGACCAACACGGCTTTCCAAGCCTTCTGTGGACATTTGGGGGCTTGGAGTTGCCAGAACTGCTGTTCCCTTCATCATTTGCCCTCTGTCCTCGTCACCTCAACCCTTAAGCTGGTTGCTCCTCAGCTGAGCAAATGTAGAGCTTTTCCTTTGTCCCAGACGCTGGGGATCTGTGTCACTCTAACGTGGCTCCTCGCTGTACGCTCAACCTTGCAGGGTCGATATCAACAGGGACAAAAAGATCAGCGCCAAGGAGATGCAGCGCTGGATCATGGAGAAGACGGAGGAGCACTTCCAGGAGGCCGTGGAAGAAAACAAAATGCACTTCCGGGCCGTGGACCCTGACGGGGATGGTAGGAGGAAGCATGAAAGGGCTGTCTTGGCACAGTTAGATGGCAGCTGTGGGGGGGGGGGGAAGCTGCATTTATGACTGCGGGCTTCATGGCCTGCAGCTTTCTGGGCAGGTTTTCTTTGCGGGGGTGTGAGATAAAGCTCTGCTTCTTCCTTAAAGGCAGCGGGTGTCTTATTGTATCAAAATTTGAACAAGCTGAGAAACAGGGCAAGGCAGATTCCACTCTCCCGTAGCTGGTGGGAAAGCTGAAGCTCGGGATCGTTCTGTGACAGTGTCACCAGGCAGATAGTGGCACTTGTCCCGGAGCAAGTGGGCACAGGGGAACGATTGCAAGGGGAAAAATGGACGAGCCGCTGCTCTGTGTGCTTAACAAGGCGACTTCATTGAATAAGAGCAGTGACGGGAAGGATCGCCTTAGCCCAAGGCTCCCCCAGCCAGATGGACACTGCTTTAATGTTATCCACATGCTTTTTTCCCCCTCCCCGTCTTTGAGGCACACACAGTTTGGAAGGAGCGAAAGCTTCCCCAACCTGGGGAAAATGAGGCCGCTGGGCTTCCCTGCGTTGCCAATGCCTGAAAGCCTACGCTGGGCCTTATTCCACCCGACTTGCCATTTTCCTTGACGTTGTGAAGGTTAGCCCCTGAGCCTTTTCCTCTCCTTTTAGGTCACGTGTCCTGGGATGAATACAAAATCAAGTTCCTGGCAAGCAAAGGCTTGAACGAGAAGCAGGTGGCTGAAAAAATCAAGAACAACGAGGAGCTAAAAATCGATGAGGAGAGTAAGTGGAAAGAGAACTCTGTGTGGCCTCCTTTTTGGAATGGTGTTAAAAGCCCGTGCAGGTGTTCTTCCCAGGGAAGGATGAAAACTCACAATTTTATCCTGGTCTTTCAAGAGAAACCTTCTTGCCCTTGCTTGGCACAGGGTACATGGACACCCTTTGTTCCCCCCTCCCCTCCATCCCTATAGCAACAACCTTCTTTTAACCTTGGGGGGATTAGTTTAATTCAGGTCACCCTACTGGGATGAAGAAAGCTTTATAGGTCTTGCTGCAATGCCTCGAGTAACACAACCTGTTCACCACTGGGTGTGTTGGCAGAACAAGAGCCAAGATTGCTGACCGCAGGCAAGATAACTCAGCTTGAGTTTATAGTTTGAAACTTCAAACTGCGGTTTGGAGTCTAACCTGGGATTCGCATCCACGATGTCTTGGTGTGGTCGTTGAGTGAAGGTACCTGCAGGCCACCTTGATTTATTGCATGCCGCTTAGAGTCACTTGGGAGTTGGGCAGTGCCTAAATTGAATTAAATTAAATTGTTCAGCTGCTCTTTGGACCTTCAAAAGTTTGCCCTGCCTCTCCATATTTCTGGAGCCTGGATTGCTAGAAAGTTATTGAACAAAAAGCGGAGATTCTAAAGAGTTCTGCAGGGTTGTGGAATGTGTTTGCTCACTCTCTGCTTTCTCTCTAATAATCCTGCAGGATTGTGGGATGGGTTCAAGCCCTCCTCACTTCTCAGGGTTTAGAGCAATGTTTCTCAACCTCAGCAACTTTAAGATGCTGGCTGGGGGATTCTGGGAGTTGAAGTCCACACATCTTAAAGTTGCTGAGGTTGAGAAACACTGGTTTAGAAAGTCTGTTCCACTCCTCCTTTCTGAGTAAAACCTCCCACTAGAAACCCAACATGTTGCTAACAAGCTAGGTTGAACAGGACCGTGGTTCTTCTGAATCGGTTCTGTGTCCTGAAGAGGACGTGCCTTCAGCAGTAGGGAGCAGGGGTTGCTTTCCAACAGTTCAGCTTGATTCAAAGCCTCTGCCCACAAATTCTGGAATCTTTCAGTCATTTGTGGTGGGAAAACAAGGAATGGCTCGGTTGGCCAAAATCTCCATGTGAAAAGATCATGCTCTCGTTTTCAGTTTTAACCAGGCTAGTAAAAGACATTTGCCCCATTTAAAACTTGGGCTTCAGAATTAAAACTCCCCGTTTTTGAACACCTCTTCTTTGAATCGATAGCCCAGGAGGTCCTCGATAACTTGAAAGATCGCTGGTATCAAGCTGACAACCCCCCGGCTGATCTGTTGCTGAATGAGGAAGAGTTCTTGTCCTTCCTTCATCCGGAGCACAGCAGAGGAATGCTGAAGTTTATGGTCAAAGAAATTATCCGGGATCTGGGTACGTTCCTGTTCAAAATCATAACAGAAGTCCTTCCAACTCAGATCATCAGCAGATAAGATACCGCTGTTGCTGGGTTTCTTAGATATCACACTTGCTGGAATTGTGAGTGGGTATTAGATTGGAGAGTGGGCCTTAAGCATAGCCCCCCAGGAAAGTTCAGTAGCCTTGGGCGGAGAATGACTTTCCCCTTTGGCGACCTCTTCCTCAGGCTGTGAAACTGGGAAGCCATTTTCGGCCCCGCTTTTTGTGGGGAGGACAGACCAACCTGTCAACCTGTTGAAGTCCACACATCTTAAAGTTGCCAAGTTTGAAAAACTCTCCTTTAAGATGCTCCCCGCGGGGGCTGTGTGTTCTCTGAATCCGCTGGCCCTATGCTTCCCAGCCCAGCTCTAACAGCTGGGATGTGGGTGGCCAGGAGGGGGCGCGCCGATCTCACATGGAGCATTTTATTGTGAAGATTTGCAATCAAGCCTGCGATTCATACTGAGAGTAAAGAATTAGACCTTTATCCAGTTGAAGATGAGTGTGCTTCTCTCCAGCTTTCAAACCTTAATTGCTTCCTGTGATATTTTGTCACTGTCCGTCCTTATATAGATATATAGGGCTTTTTTTTCATCCCACACTTACAGTTCTGATCAGAGCGGATTTGGACGAGTGTGGGTTCCTGCTAAGCTTTCACGAGTGGTGGTGAGATGTCAGCTTTTAGGGGAGGGGAGGACCTTTCTTCCTGCTTAGCACCTGCCATCTTTTTACATGGATGTCCAGCCTCCCAGGACATGGCTGTTTCATGACGTCGTCTCATTTCTGGAGCAAAATCAGACCAGCGTGGTGCTGATCGGCATGGCTCTGGAAGCGGGACAGAGTCTTCTTTCGACGTCTTTCCCGCTCCATCAGACCCAAGGCTCTTATTTATTTGATTGCCACATCAGGGCCCCAAGGTGAACGTCAAGCAGATGCAGCTATGCCAGGATATCTGCCTGGCAAGGAGATGAAGTGGAACCGAGGAGATTTACATCGCGCACATGGCAGCTTATTTGATTCCAATTTTTTGTTTTGCAACATTCCTCGCCCCCAGATCAGGACAACGATAAGAAGCTGACCCTGTCTGAGTTTATTTCCCTGCCGGTTGGCACCGTGGAAAATCAGCAAGCCCAGGATGTCGATGATGACTGGGTCAAAGATCGGAAGAAAGAGTTTGAAGAGGTCATCGATGCCAACCACGACGGCATTGTTACCATGGAAGAATTGGAGGTAAATTTCCCTGGGGACTATCTGTGAAAGCATCAGTGCCCAGCACTGGCTTACAAACACTGTCTTCTATCTAGATTCCCCCCAAATTATGCATATTTTTCCCATCCCTCCTCTGTGGCGTCCCCAGCATTACTGTCATGACTGTGAGGACGGCCAGCCATTCTTGAAACAAGCTAATGCCTGTTAGAAGGTGGCAGGTCTCCTCTGGAAACAGTCCAAATCTGAGAAAAAAAACAGACTGCGCTACTTTTTAATTTCCCCCTCCCACACGACAATTTGTCAAGGCAGGTGATCAGAGCGGATGTGTGGGCCCAGCCGCTTTCTGAGAAGTTGGTTTGGTGCCTTGACTGCAGCTTCAGCTCTTTCTTATTTCCACTTAGCAAAAGGAGCGGGTGAGAGGACGTTGCACTTTCTCACGGGAAGAGAGGTTTTCGACTTTGAAAAAAAAATTTTTTGAGTGGAATAACCTGGCTGTCTCCAAACCAGGGGCCCTCCCAGTGTAGGAACTTCAATTCCCAGAATTCTGAGTGGGGACTCTGTCAGCTGGGGAATTCTGGGAATTGGCTGACACATTGGAGAGGGCCCAGGTTGGCGAAGGCTGATTAGAACATGCCTTGGACAGCGTCTTTCCTTAATGGCTCCTTCTGGCTTTGGAAGGAGCAAGAGTTTCAGCAGAGATTTTTATTCTGCTTTCTCTGCATCTGTCAGATTATAGAACCAGGATTACCGGTTAATCTTTTTGGCACCCTTCTGTCCCACAATTAATCTCTCTCCATCATTCAGGGAGGAATTAGAATGCTAATATTTTATCGTGTCTTCCTGTTGGAGAGGCCACCAAAAGTCTAGCATGGTTTTCTTTTTTCTTTATCCTACATTCAATCTTTTGATGCTTATTTTCCGCAGGTGCTTCGCTTTCTAATGTAGCGTGAATCATCTCTCCCCATATTTTTCTGTTCTTCTACCCTTAGCGTGTCCCACCAGCAGCAGTTTCCTATTATGGCAGCACGATGAAACAAAATTTAATTATGCAAGTGATTTTGCGCTGCAGTAATGGCCCATATCCATTTTTGTAGCTCGAAGTTTATGTAGGGAGTCTCTGATACAGGAAGATTTAAGCTGACGCTGCACAGTTGTCTCTCTTTTCCCAATATCAGCAAAGCCGGTGAAGGCTCCTTCCATCTTCGATTCTACGTTATAATCTTTCCCATCTCCCAGGATTTTTAACTGGAGATGCTGAAGGTGGCAGGTGAGATTTGCTGGTGCTTTGCCACCGAGCTCTGAGCCTTTGTGCTTCTTCGAGCAACTTCAGCTCTGGGGTAAATCCAACAGACTCCCTTCCAGATGTCATCCAGTTTAGATGCTTCTCAGGCCCTCCTTTGAGTGGTGTGTCCATTTCTGGGCACCAGACTTAAAAGGTACAGCCAAACAGAGGCCCAGAGATCATTGTGGTGCTGGAAACTTAATTCCTGTGAAAAGAGATACATGGAAATGGGTGCATTCAGCCAGGAGAGGAAACAGTGGGGTTCTTCCTAGTACCTGAAGGTGATCCAGACCTTATCGAGGAACATCGCTCCTTGATAAAACAATTAAAGGCAGATTCTGGTTGAACGTTAGGTTCCTCGTGCCAAGAGCAGCTTGACAGTGGAAGCTGTTTCCTGGAGAGGTGTTAGCTGCTTTTTGGGGTGGGTGGGGTGGACTTCATCCCAAGCCTGGGCCTCAACCCATCAGGGATGTTTTAGCTTGAATTGCTGACCCAAGCAGAAGACAGACTTGGAGGTTCCCCTGGGATCTTTGCTCCATCGCCCACTTTTCTCCTCCTCTCCTCCCAAGGAATACATGGACCCCATGAACGAATACAACGCCTTGAACGAAGCCAAGCAGATGATTGCCGTCGCAGATGAGAACCAGAACCACCACCTGGAGTTGGAGGAGATCTTAAAATACAGCGAATACTTCACCGGCAGCAAGCTGATGGATTATGCTCGGAACGTCCATGAGGAATTCTGAACACGCAGGGCCCTGGGCGCCCGTGGCACCTTCTCGTTTCCCAAAAACGAAAAAAATGGCACGTTTCCTTCTGCTGCTCTCTCTGTGTCCCGTCCATATACGGTGTGGTGTTCTAGACTTTTTTTTAAAGCCGTCTGTGTACATTAAAAGCCAATCCCAGTCTCTCTTCCCTTGAAGAGGAAGAGGTTTTCCGAAGCCAACAGGACGTGTTCTTGCTCATCGTGCTGACTGAACAGTTTTCCTTGCAATCTCTGAAGGTCCCGTTCATGTATCTGATTCTTTTTGATTGGGGAACGCCACAGTGGAAGCCAGCAAACCATGATCTTGATCAGTGGGGGCGGGGGAAAGTGGGGGGTTGACTGTATGTAAAGTGAAATCATGGCTGGGGTGTGTAGCTCTCGTGATTGCTTGAAAAGAATGTTTCAAAAAACATCGATCCACTTTACAAAAGAGGTGAACGGTGGCAAAGTTCCCTGCTAGAATACAGGTTGTTTGAAAGCGAACGGACTCGGCTTTTTCTCTGATTGCTGGCTTATGGCTGGCTCGCCATTTCAAAATACCTCTTTGCCCGCCCACGCAGCTTCTTTGGGTTTTTTCTCCAGACTCTTCACGAGCTTCCTACTTCCTTCCTTTGTGGTTCAAAAACAGGGTTCAGCATCTTTCTCCCACATTGCTTCTCCAAAGGTTCCCATCCTTTTTCTCAAGGTGCGACATGGCACTGATAGGAAAACAGCAAGCGCGCGATCGCGTTTTCAGCCCCCGAGATGCACGTGTCGCAGCGTGAAAAGAGGCACCGTGTTGCGTGCCAACTTGGAGTCCTTTTAGAATTCATCAGGCCGGAGAGATGTTAGCCAATGTTGGCTTCTTAGATGTCGCTTTCAGAAGGGCGGCGGGAAGATGAAATTGAATCGAGGGGCGGCGGGGCGAATCTGTTACTGTGGTAGAAAACCGAAGCGAGACTCCAAGGACTCGCAAGGTTGACTTGTCTGTGCACGGCTGAGTCCTCCCAAACGTGTGAAACTTGGGTTCATGTAGCACCGGATTGCTCAGGGGATACGTAAACCCAAACGCCTCTGCGTGGCTACGGGGCAAATTGCGTTTTGAAACTTCTCGCCAATTTTCAAGGGGGACAGCCAGCCGGGGCTGAAGAGTGATGGGGAAAAGCTGGGATTGGCCACTTCCGTGGTGGGCAGCGTTATGGCATACGAGAGTCTGGTCTCTGCAGGAGCTGTGCCAGTCAGTGGTGGCACAGTTCCTGGATTCAAACCCCCACCTGACACTTGGAATAAAAGATTCTTCAGCCAGAGAATCAACGCTTAGATTTCTAGATGCCTCCAAGGCAGTGTTTCTCAACCTTGGGCACTTGAAGATGCGTGGACTTCAACTCCCAGAATTCCCCAGCCAGCATGGGAGTTGAAGTCCACGCATCTTCAAGTGCCCAAGGTTGAGAAACACCGCTCTAAGGATCCACATCTTATTTTCTCTAAGCCTCTCATACATGCAGCTTAGAATTTATCCCTTGTGCCCATTTCTGTTTTTGATGAGTGGGATTTGTTCAAGACCCCTCCTTTCTTTGGGGCAAGCGGGTGAAAATTGCAGGGTTAGGTGGTAGCTCTTTTTCTCCCTCTGTTAATATAATGTAAAGGCATCCAGAGGTGTCTGTGTTTATTTACAACCTCCACGGTTTAGCAACTGCAGCGGTACGTAAAACGATTCGGGGAGATGGAAACGCACGGGGTCTGTGGGTGGAAAATCTCAAGGGGCCTCCTTTGAGGCTCGAGGAAAGCTACTTCTTGGCACGAGGAACATCGGAGAGAAAGCAACTTCCAAACCCAGCAGTGCTAACTCAGGGAAATAAAAAGAGTTCCCAGATGTAGAACAGAAAGGCTCCGCTTAACTCTCGGGAGCTGGGGTGGGGCGAGGCCACCAACGGAGAATTTTCTCTTCCAAAAAGCATTCATCAACACGCCGTGTTGGAAGACAGATTCCTTCAGACCCCCCGCTTGAGCATCTGTTGCCCCTTTTCTAGCTCAGGTATTTGGCACCCCGTGTAATGTCTCGGATGGATGGATGGATGGAAGGAAGGAAGGAAGGAAGGAAGGAAGGAAGGAAGGAAGGAAGGAAGGAAGGAAGGAAGGAAGGAAGGAAGGAAAAATTGATAGATGGACAGATGGAATCCGGGGGAATAATCTCCCACTTCTGTCTTCTCATAAATGGATGGATTTGTGAGAGGCCAAGCTTCCTGGGTAGCCATTTTGTGAGTGTGCCTGTGACCCCATTTCCAAATCTGCCTCTCGGTTTTAAAAGGCGGCTTTCTCTTAATTTGCTAATGTTGCCTGAGTGGTCAAGAAGCTCTTTAGCCTGCAGAAGGTCCTGGGTTCAACTTCCAGGCATTTCCAGTTGAAATTCCAGGCCTTATTGCGGCTTTTTAACACGGTTGGGGGAGAATTTGATCTTTCTTCCTGATCAGCACGACCAAACGTCTTCGTAAATGTTGGCGGTGTATGTGAAGGAAAAAAAAAAGGGGGGGAGCCCAGCCTCACATTTTTCATCTGCTCTTCAAGCAGCTGCCTTCTTTCTAACCTTCACGGTCCTTGTGCGCTCACCCAACGGTTCCCCTGGCTGGGGATGTTGGGAGGTGTAGTCCAGGGCCCAGCCTCCCCATTTCTGCTGACAAGCATCGAAATGGGTGGGCGCCGAATTGACTCAAGCGCCGCCTGCAGCGCGCAAAACCAAATCTAAAAAAGAAATCAGAGATTGAAGCGGGCTTGGAATTTCCCTGAGTCCCACAAAAGCCTGAGCAGACCTTTTCTTCCTTGTACAGCTCTGGCCCGGGCTCACACGGGCTTTTTCCCCCTTGAGCGAGGCAGCGCTGGCGAGGCGGCGGCACGGGGCATGAAGCCAACCTTGGGCGTGATCTCCGTGGCAGCGTCTCTCTTGCCCTGGCTGGGTTGGGGGCTGCGATGCCTGGAAAACGAGTATCCCCTCCGCAGATGGAAATGTTGCAAATACTGTCCGCCAGGTTAGTGATGTGGAAGACGAGGGGCTTCTCCAAGGAGAACCGGGGGGAGTTCGAATCCACCGTTTCTACGTTTACAGTCCCCCTGGACCGCCCCGGTAGCAGACATCCGTTTTTCTCCTTTGCAGTCCGGTGCTGCTCCATCTAAACTTTTTTTTCCCCCTCAATTTGATGGAAATGAAGTGGCTTTTGGCTTCTTTTCCTTGCAAAGCGAAGAAAATTCAGATTTTCTCGACTGCAGTGGGGCTCTTTTGCTTATCGAGCTGGTAAGTTACTCCAAGAATCTAGGTGAGGATCCTCGGTTTGGCTGACGGTGTCACTGATCCCCTATCATTTTTTAAAAAATATATATTTAATCTAAAAATTGACATCTGGGGCTGACTCTGCCATGCTTTGGCTTTGCCGTTGACACCCTCCTGGATGCTTCTCGGACCTGCCAGTCTAGCCTACCGAGTTAGAAGCTCCTGGTGGTCTCCCATCCAAAGACTCCAAAGGTCTGTCTGCTTTCAATTTGGGGATCAGACCCCGTTAACTAGATGCTGCCCCTTTAAAAAAAAATAATCCCCTCTAAAAATAAGGTTGGTGTGGTTTGAGTTGCAGCGTTGATCACTTGTGGATTTGAAAGGTCCAGGGAGGGTGCGTGTATCTCACTGGAGGCAGAAACTCCAGCGGGTTCAAGAGGGTTGTGAGAATCAATAAAACCAGGGAGATGTTCAGCATTTCAGCCATGCCATGCGAAGATATTTCCCTTCCATTTCTCCCTTTCCTTTTTAAGTGAGCTTTCATTTTCCTGTCCTCCTAAATACGCTGAGTCTTATTTTGTGTTTGGTATTTGTGTGTGGGTGTGACTGCTGGACTGTGGATTACAATTCCCATCCTCCTTGACCATTGCCCGTGGTAGCTGAGAGGTGTTCAGCAGGATTGGGCCGGCTACTTTCTCTGTTAGTTGAAGTGTCCGGCTAGTTGGAGAGAGCACCGCGTTTGAATCCCTCCTCGGAAGAAAGCTGATGCGCCCTCCTCAGCCTACCTCGCAGGGTTGTTTGGAGGGCGACACGGAGAAGAGAAGGCGATCCCTTGAGCTTTTTGGAAGATGGGATGATGCTTAGGGCAACAGTATGCCTATCCCAAATGCACGCTGAAGCCTTCCGAAGATGATAGCCTTTCCCCCTCCAAACGTCTTCTCGCCTTTAGGAAAACAGCTGGAGAAACGTTGCACCGACACGTCAGAAACCGTTTGCGAACCCTGCGAGGAGAATTACTACAACGACGCCTATACCTACTCGTCGTGTAAACTTTGCACAGACTGTGACTCCGGTAAGGCTCCCCCGGCAAAAGCGATTTCGGGTGGCCGAGGCAGAGGGGGAAGACGCGGAGTTTGACGATGATGGGGAGGCTGAATCCTGCCTCCTTCGCAGCAAAAGTTGCCTTCTTGTGGTTTCGCAGCCGTGGCTCTGGCGTTGTTTATCCTCGGTTGCTTTTTCCTGTGTTGTAAATTAAAAAGAGAGAGCGCGAGGTCGTGAAGCGTTGGCGCGGGGCTCGTCCTCCCTCGCTGAATTTCCCCCCGTTTTCCCCCGCCCGTGTCAGCAAACCCCAGCTAGAAACGCAAATCTCTGGTGCCCCAACCTGCTGCCTTCGCACTCCAGAACCGCTAAACATTTGGTCTTTAGTCTTTCGTCCTCCCCTTGGCTCCAGCCCTTACTCCGTCTTCAGGGCGTGGGTTTTCCCAGCCCCGAAGAGAGATCGCCCGGTAGCTGCACCTGATGGACCGACGGCCCGCCATCCATGCACCACAGGACCGAGGGGCTAGCGGCTGGGACCCCCTAATAGGAGCTCCCCTGCTTTCCTTTGGTGTTTTATTTTCCTAGAGCGAGGCCTCCGGATGGTTAGGCCGTGCCAAGGGACCTCGGATACCATCTGTGCCTGTCTTCCCGGCCACTCTCCGGAGGAGAGCGAAGTGGAGAAAAGTAAGTAAGGAGGATGGGTTTCTTGCAAGAGCGAGAATGAGCCGGGCCCATCAAAAATGCCACCTACTGGGGTGGCTCGATCATTCCCAGGGCGCTCATTTTTGGAAACCGGGGACGTTTTCCAAACGTCATCCCAAATGCACGTGCTTCCTGATTGGCTGTCCCCTCCCCTTGGCGCGGCGTACATTTATTTATTTGATTATTAGAGGTCTTTCCTGGCCCAATCGGAAGGGATTCTGGGTGGTGGGTAGGAAAGGTGGGATATAAATCAAGCACCCCCCCCAAAAAAAAATCCACAGGAGGCTTCTAGCCAATCAGCAATCCTGCTGGCTTTTGTTAAAAGCCTCAGCCGCGTCTCCCATTTTTCAGGATGCAAAGCCTGTCCCAGCGGGTATTTTTCCCGAGGAGGGGATGAGAAATGTCGCCCTTGGACAAAGTACGTATTTGCTCAAACCTCACCCTGAAGGGACTTGGTAAAAACCTCAAGTGGAAAGTGGGTTGCGGTCAGCCCTGCGAGGTAGGCCAGGTCAAGACATGGCCTAGAAATTCCGAGGGATCCCCAGGGCGGGGCCGCCCTTTCGCTTCGCCCACCTCCTCCTCAAGGCCAGAGCCCCCCCAAAGTCGCCCAAACTGGAGAGTGCCTTGCTTCGACCCATCCTTCTCTTGGTGGAATGGGATCGAGAGCCCACCTTGCTTGGATTGAAATTAACGTTGAATGCCGCGAAGGAAATGCAGCTGGGTACGGTTGCTCCTCGTGGGTTTAGAGGTACTTCCCTTTTGCCCCGTTGCAGAGAGCGAATGTGGGGGCAGGAATGCAAGGTCTGTGAACGGTGAAACGAGATTGTGAACGAAATCTCAGTCCTAGGAAAGTGGGAAGCGTAAGGTAGAGATTTAGAACAGCAAGGAAGAGATTTAACACTTTAAGACCTGTGGACTTCAACTCCCAGAATTCCCCAGCCAGCCATGCTGGCTGGGGAATTCTGGGAGTTGAAGTCCACAGGTCTTAAAGTTGCTGAGATTGAGAAACACTGATTTAAAACAACCCAGCCTGGATTCCTTTTGGTATAAGAGAGGGCAGGGAGCAACTGGCCTCTTTTCAAGAGTGTGTTGTTATAACCCGCAAGAATAAAACAGAGTTCCAGATTGTTTCTTCACCTGATCTACCTCGAAGAGCTGATTTATTTTCAAAACTGAATCCCAGTGCCATCTTTTGATCCGTAACCGCATCCCATCCTTTCCCTTGGACTCTGGCTGCCTGGGGGGGAAAAAAACCTTTCTCTCTTTTAGTTGCACAGCGAGCGGCAGGAAAACCCTGCATCCCGGGAAGGAAGACGCCGATGCGATTTGCGACGCCGCGTCCTCCGAGGTTCCCACCCTGCGCCCCGTCACGCAGCCCCCGCCCTTTAAAACGGGGGTCAGCCTGTTGACTAGGGTGCCCGATTCTTCTGAGATTGTTTTGGCTAAAAATCAAGGTAAGGGAATGCCAGGCACGTGTGAAGGGCCAAACAAGTTAATCCCCAAAGGGTAGAGAGCCGAGCAGATTTGCAAGGTGGGTGCTTTCTCGCTTGCCAAAAATCGGGAGAAGAGAAAAAGGTCTTATTTGAACTTGCAAAAAGTTTAGCTTCGAACCGTTCTACATTCGGAGCGCCCCGGATCGAACCGTTTTGCACCCCGTGATAGAAAATGATATATAAAATGCAAGTTGTACATGGACGTTTCTCTCCGGCTTGGAATAGCCTAAAGCGGGGGCCGTCCTTTGAAACTAAATTTGGGCAGATTCAGAAGGATAAATGGAGTTTTTTGGGAGGGTGGGAGGAATGACCAGAGGCCATCTCCTATATAACAGGCAGCAGATTTGGCTACATCTGGTCAGATGATAAGAATGGTGATGAAGATGATGATGAAGATGATTGCAATAATATATTGTGTGTTGCTCTTTGGCACCCGATCGGCCCCAACCCATGGTTTTCTCCCAAGCCAGGCCCGAAAAGAAACTTTGGGGGGATCTTGGACCAAACCAGACCAAACCAGAGCATTTATAAGGAGCTGAATATTTGTGGTTTGGAATATGGGAAGCGGAAAATATTTCTCCCAACCCTGGAATAGTTTAGCAGGTGTTTTTTTTTAACCCTGGCTCCAAATTTTCCCTGGAAAACCAGAAAACTCCCCAAAGTCTGCGATTCGAGCTCCGTATGGTTCGCTCGCCCCTAACAGCCAGGGCCGTTCATTTTAAACCCATCCCAGGGAAATTTTACTGGATTTTCTTCCTCCTGTTTTTAAGGGTTTGTTTGGATTCTCGCCATCGCTATCCTCCTCTTGACAGCAGCCGGGCTCTTGCTCCTCCTGTTCTTTTGTCGGAGAACGAAGAAAAAGAAAGCCCGGATACACTGCGAGGACATTTTTGGAGTTTCCTGCAAGGGTGAGTTTGGGGTGGCAAGAGAAGGGGCAGTTTAAAGTGTGGTTTGGGGGGCTTTGGGGGTCTCGTTTACAGCTTCATGCGAATCCGAATGGCCGCATTCTTTTTGATTTAAAAATTGGATCTCCCCTTTTTGGGTGATGAGGATGGAGTTTTACCGCCGTTGGTCGATGATTTTCTAGTAACGTTCGGCATGCCGTAATCCCCTCCAAATTAGTCCCACGACAAGCTAAGGGTGTTTCACCCAAGATCATGCTTTGATTGCAATTTGCGTACCAGATTTCCGGGCGGGTTGAGTTCTCTTCTTTTAAAGATAATTCTTTTCCCTTCTTCCTCTTCCAGATGACAGCAACGGTTATCGAATGCCGATCCAAGAGCAACAGATTGGGGTCAAATCCAATTTCGTCCAGGGCTGATCTAAGGGAGGGAGAAAAGAACCGAATCATTACTTCTGAATCAGAAGTAACCCAGAATGAACTTTATCTGGGTTTGTTGTTCGGAGCTCTTCCTTGATCTCTAAATGAATCAATATCCTTTCTGTATCTTTTTTCGTTTCTCCTCCCTGATGTATACTGTTTGGGTTATTTTCTACAGTTTTTCTTTTAGAAGAACATGGCTGAATTTGCATATCTTTTTTCACAATCCTTTTTGTTTTAAAAAAGGACTGCGAAAGTGCGCCCGCAGATCAGGCCTGCTTTTATTATTTTGTTTTTATTCACCAAAGAAGAACAGAAAGAGCAAAAATAATCTCATGTTTGACTGGTGTTCTTAGGAAATCCGAGGCATAGCCAGGAACCTAAGAATTATGCAAGTGAGTTAAAACGTGGGCTCAGTTGATATAGTTAAATAATAATAATAATAATAATAATAATTAATATTTTTATAGCATCAAATTATATCAGGCTGTAAATAAGAGCAAGCAACGGTTATTTTCAATTTACACTGCGGAAGACAACAGAATTCATTTCACTAAAGCCGAGCCAGTTTTAAAGATAAAATAATTTAAAAAGAGAAGCTGGCTACGGATTTCCGCATGTTTAAAAGCAATGCATTTCACATGTATTGTTTGTTGTATTTTTTAAGTTGAAGACACTTCGACATTTCTGTTTGTTTCTTGGAGGAAACATTAACTTCACTCCCAAAGCTGGAGTTATAAATATATATAAGTAAATCCTCAATTATTTCCCAATGGATGTTCACAGGCAAACGGGACGTAAAATGCCACGGTAGCACACGAAG
The DNA here is from genome assembly GCF_059951505.1 of Python bivittatus. Lineage (NCBI taxonomy): Eukaryota > Metazoa > Chordata > Lepidosauria > Squamata > Pythonidae > Python > Python bivittatus. The sequence continues at coordinate 3,107,175 of NW_028277046.1, forward strand.
ATGGGGATTTGATCTTGCAAAGGGCCATTTCACTTGTATGTCAGATAGCAAGGCATATATTTCTTTTATTGCAATTAAAATGGGATCTGCTGGTCTTTCAGCCAAAAGAAAGAAGTTTTCAAACATCGAGCAAACCCACCAAGGGGATTGTACAGTTCCCAAAACAAGGAACATTCGAACGATTCGTTGCAGATTATCATTTGCTCCCATTTCCCCCTCCAAACGGTTGAAAGCGGGACGGTCAAGCGTTCCCAAAGCGATCCGGTTTCAAAACGGCTGCACGAACGGCCGGGCTGGAGGTTCAGCCGATGCTTTTCAAGATCCATCCCGTTCTTGACCGTTTGAAATGTTTAGATCTTGTTTCATTATTCTCCTGGCCTCCTTCAACCTTGGGTGGGGAGAGCAGGGCAAGGGCCTCGTGTGAAGACCGTATTTTCTTTTTGCTATCCTCTTGGTCTGTAAATTTGGTTCCTGTGTAAACTCCTACGAACGCTTTTCATTTTTCTTGCCCTGGTTCCGGCTGTGTTTTGCTCCTGTCGTTTGTAGGAAGAGAGAGGTAGGAAGAAATTCCTGAAGTCTGGCTTTTTGAATCAAGGGAAAAGGATGCCCGCGGGCGATTTCCATGCGACGCTTTCTGAATGTTGACCGTCCCCGAGGTTTTTCACGAACACCGAAAACGCTCCGTTTTGCTTTTGAGTAACGGCTCGGTAGCAAGTCACGCGTGGGGAGTGAAGGATGTCTAAAGATGGGATGAAAATGACACCAAATAAACCTATTATGAGATATTCTGGGTTTCTTTCTGTCTGCCCGATAGCAAAGGTGTGTCGCTTTGGCTGAAGCCAAGTTTATTTATTTCTGTTATTAAATTTATATGCTGCCCATCACCCCCAGAGGGCAACTCCGAGCGGCTTACAATTAAAAACCCAGGCAAAAAACCCAAGAAAAATGTCAATTAAAATCACAATTAAAGCCAATCTACTCAACCTCCAGCTGAGGCCAACTGCTTCTAGGAGCTCTCCAAGCAATTCTGGAGTAGAAAGGGGTCTCGGAGGTCATCTAGTCCAACCCCTGCTCATTCAAGAAATTGGCTTCCCCAACTTCTCCGATGGCTAGCGCCCCAGCCATTGGCTTCAAACTTCTCAAAACCCACCACTTCCCTTAGCAGACCAGGGTTACCAGACTCTGCACAGCCTGTGGTTTGTTTAGGTTTACCCCTTCTTGCACCAAACCACCTATTCTGGCTTGAACATGATGGTTTATGGCGGAACATCGCGGCTGAGCCACAGCACTTGTTCAAGACCTGGCCAGCCTTCAAACATTGGCTGAGATACGGCGGCCTCCTCCTTGTGCTGCAGAGTTGTGAAAAGCAACACAACCGGGGCCGGGCAGAGCAGCCGCGACCAAGGAAGGAGGGTGGCAGGTTTTGCGGTCAAAGTCGACAACAGCCACAACTGGGGTCCCCCCCTTTCCTGGGTTACCTTGGAAGGTGATCTGATCTGGCCAGACATCCTCCTGTTGAGCCAGGTCACCATTACTGACGGGGTTTCAGCCTTGCTGAATGGCGATCTCGGAAGAATGCAAAGAGAAGAGGCTGGATCAGAGTCGGAGGCATCTAGCCCAGCCTTCTGGGTCCTTCCAGGTGTACTTGGAAGCCCATTATCCTGGGCAGGGGGACAGCCTCCCACCTTCCTTCGAATGCATGATGCTAGAGATCCTATTGAGCAGCGTTTCTCAACCTTGGCAACTTTAAGATATGTGGACTTCAACTCCCAGAATTCCCCATGCTGGCTGGGGAATTCTGGGAGTTGAAGTCCACATATCTTAAAGTTGCCAAGGTTGAGAAACCTTGCTACAGTCTGGGAATTTAGCCTGTTTTGAGACCCATCTGGTGGCAGGGAGTTCCATAAGGTGACTTGGGTGAAAAAGGAGTTTTTAAGGAGTTTTAAGTTATCGACCACCCTAAATCTACCTTCGGTGAAAAAAGGCCCCGGGGCTGTAGATTTACTTTCTGCGAGGGTATTCGAGGGGCAACGGGACTTCCTGAGATGAAAATTTGGAGGGTTTCCTTTCCTTTCCCAGCTCTCGGGCTCCCGCGCTGGCTTCTTCAACCTCAGCATCTCGACTTAGCAAAAGGCCATTTCCCCCCCTTAAATAAAGCAGGAATGATTCAACCCTCCTTAGGACTGCCATGAAGCTTCCCCCAGATCTGATCGGCCCTTTCCTATTTTATCCACATGCCCTCTCCTTCCTCCTTTGAATTCCCCTTAATTTCAGGCCCCCTTCCAGCTTGCTGTTCCGTCAAAACCTGAACGAATATTTTGAAACAGCGAAACAAAACCGAAATAAAGAACGAAGAAAGGAGAAGCGTTGTGTGTTGTGTGCGTGTGCGTGCGAGCCTTGAACAAAATAGAGATCTAGCAGACGTGCCCATCCCATCTTGTGGCAGTGAGTTCCACAAATCAGGCGGGGTTGGCGTGAAACGGTCCCTTTCGTTTCTCTGATGGGAAACCAACACCGACCACGAGTCGCGAAGTGAGAGACAAGCCTGCAAATGATGCCATCTGATTCCTTTTCGAAGACCAAAACAAGAGAGAGAGAGAGAGAGAAAATCCTCAGAAAATCTGCATGAGCAAGAGACTTTGCAGGTTTAAAAATAGCTGCCACGTCAGGCCTTTGTACCTATCGGTTTTCATAAATCTTCGCCAGAGCGGGACTTTCCCGTGCAAAGCTGCTGATGCTTGTAAAACCGGCGATGATTCGCTGCAGTGGCAATCCAGGTTTGTTCTGGGACCTTAGTCCCCAGTCATCCTAGATTGGGTCTTTATTTTTTGCACGCGGTTTCTGGGGAGGGCCGGGGGTTAGAAAGTAAAATCTCTTTCAACCTGAATTTATTTGTGGAGACTTCCCGGCTTGCGAAGGCCAATTTTTGAGAATGCGCTGCAACGTTCAGCAGTATAAGGAGCATTTATGGGGTTTAGGTGCCGGGCAACGGCCAGTTTGCCAAGCGTTGCTCGAGATGGCCGGAACTGTGGCTGGCACCGACCCAGAACCCCCGTTTTGGCACTGAAATCCCAATTTAATTTAACCCAATATGGGGTCCCTAATTTACTCTAACCACAAAGGGCACCGCTTTAAAAGCCCAACTCTGTTCGATGCCGCCTTTGACAAATATAAGTGACCCAAGAAAGGCAGGATTGAGGTTTCCTTTGAGCTTGGCCCACCTTCCCGAATCTAGTTGCCGACCACAGCTCGGAGGCGGCCACCGAAGGCTTGCAATCGAGTTCTGCCGTTGAACATTCAGAGCGAAAGGGCCAGAGGTCGTCAGCTGTGAGCAAGGAGGGCCTTTTTGGGGCTCTTTTTTCCTCTTTTCACTTTGTCATCAACGTTTCCTCCAACGGGTTCAGCCGCGGGATGCCCGTCGCCACCTCGATGGTTTTGCTGAGGTCCGGGATTTTGCAGGATTGACCGCTGCACGTGGTGCCGGGCCAGTTGCGAGATGTTGAATATTTTTGATGGAAGGAGAGCGACGCAGCCTTAAAGAGGAGCGTTTTCCTTAGCGGAATATGGAAGACGGTGGACCTCCCTTGACCGGGTTCTGCCAAAAAACCGTCCACAGCTACTAATGTCTGAATTCGGTTTCTTAAGATGCGGCGATCTGATTTTTATTTGCGCCCTTTGATGGTTTTAGGTAGGCCAAGTTGGAGAAGCTTCACAGAACAGCTGGGGAGGAGCAAAGTAAACTGAGCATGCCCCATGGTGAGGGATGCTGGGAGATGTAGTTCAGCCACTGGTTCTGCCCCTCCACTGCAAAGCTGGAGAATTCCCCTTTTTTTAGTAAATCGTTGCAATTCCCAAAGAGGCCTTTGGCAGCCAAAAGGAGATGTCGCTTTGTCGTGGATGGGTGGCTTAGGATCTTCCAGGATGAAATATTCCCGGAACGCAAGCGGATTTCTTTCCGACACGTCGCCCAGGCCCAGGCAGAGAAGGCAATCATGCAAATGTGGGGATTTGTTTAAAACCTGCACCTGCTTGCTGATCCAAATGGATGCAAATTGAGATGTGGTTGCTAGGACGTGGATTGAAATTCAAGGCTCCCTCCCGGCGGGGAAGACGGGGAAAGGGTGGCTCGGCAGGCATTGCTAAACCCGGATAAGGGATTTCAAAAATGCACGCTCACCCCGGGTTTCTCTTCTTAGACCGACTCAATGAGATCTAGCGACTTGAGATTGCAAGCGAGCTGGTCTTTTTGTCCTCGGTGGGACTGCCCTCCCAACTATGAATGGTCAGGGCTTTAGCTACACAAACTGGCTCCCTTTTGGCTTGTGCAAAGCCATGGCCTATCGCAATTAGTTTTATTATGGATATAATGTCGGTCATTTGGTGAGTGGCCAAGAAACATAGTCGGCAACACAGTGTCTGTCCAGATCATATGTGTGGGCTCTGCCTTTGGTTCTTACCACCTCTTTCTTTTTGTTGATATGTGTGTGTGTGTGTGTGTGTGTGTGTATGTGCGTGTGTGTGTGTGTGTGTGTGTGTATAGACAGACAGACAGACATAAAGTTCAGTGCTTCTCAACTTCAGCTACTTTAAGACGTGTGGACTTCAACTCCCAGAATTCCTCAGCCAGCATGGCTGGCTGGGGAATTCTGGGAGTTGAAGTCCACACATCTTAAAGTGGCTGAAGTTGAGAAATACTGATATAGGTATCAAAATGGTATGCTATATATAAAGCCCAGATTTCAGTTAACAGCCCTCCCCGCTTTTAATTCAAAGAAAATAAAAGCAAAATGAGTAAATTGGGGGGGGGCTGCAAGGAAACCAAAAAGCAAGCTGGTTTGGGGGCACGACGACCCCCCCCCCAAGTTGGCAGAGAGAAATCTTTTCACTCTCCCTCCCACAGCCAGGCATTTTATTTTCCTACCCGTCTAAAGACTCGCACTCTGCTCTTCCTGACTGGGGGGGGTGAGTGGTTAGAGGTTTCTGGAGGCTGTGGGAGGAGGGGGGAGCCTCTGTGGGGACAATTTTGAACCCCCTTCTCCGACCTTTGCCTTCCCCGTTGGGCACAACCGTGCGGGGACCCCCGTCATCCCCGGATCCCCACTTTTGACCGACGGGAGGACTCCAGCCTTCTGCTCCGGACTTGCCTGGCCGGTCCTGGTGCCGAATGACGTCGACCGGGTTGCTCGGCATCTGGAAAGGCCAGCGGTTAGTTTGACGTCGCGCTGAGCAAATGCTTTTCCCCTCAACCCGCAGGCTTGGCTGGCTGGCTGGGCTTGACTCCCCGATGGGGACCGAGCCGAGCTCTCGCTCACCTTGCGCTGCTGAGGTTTCAACAGGAAATTGCAGGGGAGAGAAAATAAAACACTTAGACTAGCAGAAACCCACAGGCGGGTCTGGCGTCTGAGTTTTGCAATCGCTGACAAATTTGCGGGGCGCCTGGCTTTGGGCCTGAACTGGGGGGAAGCCCCCCCAAGCCCCAGTTGGAGCTTGGGGGGCTTCTACTTTGCAGCCTTTTTGGCTCCAGGATGCTCACAGATGTTCTTCCCATTCAAAAGCGGCTCTTGTTATGTATTCCTTTGTATATTCCTGCTGCATATTCCAAGGGGATGTGGGCCAACAGCGCCTGGCCCCCCTTGGCTGTTCTGAAGATTGAGTTTATTTCTGAAATTCTACTTTACTGGGCTTAGAGGCAGCGCCAATCTCCGGCCGCTCTGAGTGGCAAGTTCTGGTTCTTACTTGGATGGGAGACCACTAGGAGATCTCCAAGTCATACCTTGACTGGGAAGAGCAGTGGAAAATCACTTCCATATTGTTGGCTAGAAAACCACCTGGATGTGTCCAGGATGTCACTGAGGACTGAGCTCAAAACAAGATTTGAGCTTGAGTGTTTTCTGAGACGGCAAAGAATCCCTTCGGTAGCTTTCTGGACTGTCCCCTTTTCCAGTCTGAAAAGTTTCGGCATCTTCCTTTGGGATTTTACCCACACTGGGAAGCAGCCGACGGCTTGAGAGCAGATGATCCGGCATCAAAGAGAAGCTCGTATGGCTCTCGCAGAATTTGGCTGGGCTTTTTCAGCGAACGTGACGCAGCCTAGCTTTCTCCAAAGAGCAAAGACAATTCTACCTCCTCCCCAACTTTGAAACTCGGCTCCAGGTTTTGCTCGGAGGAAAATACACAAGCAGGTAAGCATTCACCGACGCAAGGTAACGCAAGCCCGAGAGGCGGGTGTGGGTGTGGATCTGCAAAGCCGGGGGTTGCGTTTGCTGCTGAGTTCGTACCTCACAACCTTTTCTGGAGGCTGCAGAGTCCTCGCTGGGCTTCCTGCCCCCCCGCCTTCTCTTCCCACCCACTTTTATCAGAAAAGCCAGCCGTTTCGCAGCCACGTCACTCAGGAAATGCCCCGTCCCTGCGTAGGTCGCGCAGTACAAAATATGGCCCGGGGTGCAAGATGGAGAAGCCAGGGGAGAAAAGGGGGCAGCTGTTCTCTGGAACGGCGAGAGAAGACGGGTTCCCACGGCTGCCGGTGGCTGACTTGAACCTGGGGGTAAGAAGGAGCAGAAGACCCAAGGGATGGAAGGAAGATACTGCCTGATGTTCTTGACGGCCCTCTGCTTGAGCGTGGAGCCGGGAACAGCTTCCAAGGAAAGGACCCAGGCTGACAGATTATGCTGCGCTGCAAGCCGTTCAGGTAAGGGTGGAGCAGTTTGGTCATTCTCCTTCTCAAAGGCAGAGAGTGGGGCAGTGGTGGGGTGAAACTACAACTCCCAGAAGCCCTAGCCAGCTCAGCTAAGGAGGAGGACGCTGGGAATTCTCCTTTGGCAACATCTGGGTTGGTTTCCCCAGTCGGGTTGAATCCGCTCGAATTGGCCCCTCTTCTTGTTCTTTGGGGCGCTAAACGGCCACGCTCTGTAGCAAAAGGAAGCCTGCGCTCTGCACATGCTCTTGGGCCCTGCTACAGTCATCGCTTCAGGGGCTGGCTGGTCTCACCAATCCTACCCCAGCGTTTCAGGAGCCACCGTGCAATCTAGCCTGCTTCCTTCTCAGAGCTAGAGTGGCAACCGGGGACGATGGTCTGCATTTTTCGAGTCTGCAATGCGCCAATTGGGGCAGGGAGATGCGGCGCTGCCTTTGCGGACCTCTGTGCGGGACCGTTGCAAACTCTGAACATTTTCACTCCTTTTAATCTTTTGGAGCAAATGAATACAAACATGAGTTTGTCAACACTTGAGCCCAACTTGGAAACTTTTTCCAACTTGGTTTCAACCGGCGGTCTGTTTGTTGAGATGAAGCTTTCCTTTCTGCATCTGGCCTCCCACCTCGTTGTCAACCTTTCTCGTTTGTCGTGAACTGTTTTGGGTGCCCGATCTGCACGGCCGCGCTCCCCTCTTTATGCAGAGGTCTCCAGCTAACTGTCTATGATCATCCAACTCACCGAATTCTCTGATTTTTCCCCCCCCTTCGTTGGCTTTCTCCGACTCTTTGCTTTTGAGGGAGCCAGGCTGGCTGGGGAATTCTGGGAGTCGAAGCCCACCCGTCTTAAAATGGCCAAGGTTGAGCAACATGGTCTAGGAGATCCTTCCAACTCGAAGGCTCTATGAATACAGTGTTAGACTCCACAACTTTTGTCTCTTCTAGGAGGGGGTAAGAGCCAACGATGACGCTCTACCATCCCTCTAGAGATCTGTATTTCTATATCTATGCTTATAAGCCAGCCCCTCTCTTCCTGTGCCAACCCTTCCATATTCACATTCCACATCTCATCCCTTAGCCAGAAATGCCATCAGAGACTCAGGCTGATAGGTTAGGGGGTTGCTTTGCCTGCCAAAAAACGCTCACCAGCATCCTGGTTCATCTTACCGCCAGCGTGGCCTAGTGGTTAAGCTGCTGGAGGAGACCCAGATTCCAATCCCCCCGTGCCAACCCAATCCCCACCAACTGGGGGGCTTTCTCCTTTGCAGAATGGTGGTTCCGGGAGAAAAATATGGGGGAGTGTGTCCTAAGCGGCCGTGAGCCCCCGAGCAGAAAGTGGGCTGCCGATCTGTGATTTTTATTTTTATTTGTTGTTCTTGACAGCGGAGCCCCCCAAAAGCTGTGGGTCCTGTGGGCCTGGTCAGTGCTGCAAAGATAAGCGATGCAGTCAGTGTGCCCCACTCTTGCAGTGCCCGGAAGGAAAGGAGCTGTATTGCACAGGTAAAATTGGAATTAATTCTTGCCGGGTTCTACATACAGTCATCTTCTGAGCAGGGGAAGATACAGCGCTTAGCCCGAACCAGAAACATCTGGAGTGCTTTTCCGTCATTTAGAGCAGGGATTTGCACCCAGGGTAGAGCAGGCCCTCCCACCCTGTTAAATCTTTCTTTTTAGGAAGAACTTGGCTCAGTGGAAAGATTTAGACTGCCAGATTTAATGATCAATAAGGGGGAAGATGAAATCTTTTGAGACCGGATTGGTTCCGATGTTTTCAAATAAATAGCATAGTTTAAAAGGATGACAGAAACCAGGGGAAGTACCCACAGATTGACTGAGTTGGAAAATCTTTGAGCCTGTCACTCGGAACATCTGCTCGGCCTTATTTGTAAGCTGCTGGTGAAGTCTGACTCAGAAACTGAGTAAGTCAAAGATTGAACGATTAAACGCAGGCAGAATTTGAACACAGCAAGAGATAGGCAATCCTGGGAACTTCGGTGGAAGAACATTACATTTACGCCGAAGATTATCTTTAGAGAAAATTACAGTATATTCAGAGAAAGACTGGAGTCTGTTACCCCAGTTATGGTTGCTGAAATGGACGAGTTGTTCACTAAAACTTACTGGAAGTAATAGCGAGGCGGTCAGATTATTCTTTTATATTTGACGGCAATGGTTGTTAGACTCAACAGTTTTGGAAGATGATGCGTTCATCAATGGAATGAAACACATTTTTAAAAATGCATTCCCATTTCAAACATTCTTATTCAACTTTACCTAACCATATATTCCTTCAAAGTCTACTAAATTAGCCCTGTACTGTATATGCTAATTGCTGCAAGGGTGTCATATAGTATTATATAATTATATAGGTTTTTTTTTACTGGAAAGGTCATCTGATCCCTTTAGATATGGGAATATGCTTTGACATCTGGAATAAATCCCTATCTTAAAAGTGACACAGAATTCAGTTCAAACAGAAAACTGTTCCTAGAGTACCACTTCATATATGGATTTGTACCACATCCAAAATTTGGAGTTCTGTACGCATAGGGTCTATATTTCAGTTTTACAGGATATCACATTAAAATAGATGCTCAGTAACATGGATAAAATTTACTGTGATTTATCATCGTGATTTATATTGTGTTCGGCATGGTTCTTGATATTCATGCTTAGCTTAGAGCTTTATAATTTCCAGTCTTTTAAAATAATGTAATATAATAAGTTATTCATGATTAACTAATCTCATCGCAGAAAGGTACAATCTTTAGGATACACGTAGTCCTCATTTAGCGACCACAATTGGGACGATCTGAACGTGCATGATTCTTTCTCAGCCTGTTCAAATTGTGGGGAATAATGCTGACCCCTGCCTTCTTCTTAAATCTAAGTTTGCTGCTTGGTTAAAAAAATATATATATTTCACCACCCCGCCTTGCTTTTCTCCTCCAGGCACGATTGAGTACCGATATTTCTGCAAAAGGTGTCCTGATGGCACTTACTCCGAAAACAACAACAGCTGTTGCAACCCTTGGACCGAGTAAGCCTCAAGCTCGTACGGTTTGCTTTCCAAGCGGCCTACCTTGCAAGAAAGGCGGGTGGGCGTGCAGAACCGAGCGGGCTCTAGCATAACGTCTCAGAGCGGCCTGGTGAAAACGGGGTGAATATTCACTGGCTGATGATTCCCGCACAGCTGCCCTCGCAAAAGTCCATTCTTAATTAATTAATTGATTGCAGGGCAGGGGTGGGGCTTAGCTAAGCCACACCCACCCCTGGAGCCAAACAGGCGTTCCATGTTTTGCCCTGATCCATCCTGTGTTGCCTTTCAGACTTTATTTTAGCCTACAGACCACACAGCCAAATACAAAATTGAAGCCCCGCTGTTTTTTTTTTAAACTAGCAGAACCTCCATGTCCAGGAGCAGTACAGCTGAAAGCGTTGATTATTAATGGGCAAACTATAAGGAGAAGCATTTGCCTTCTGAGTCCAGATGGCTGATGCGCCTTTGGGACTTTTTGAATATTAGGGAGGACGCTGTTTTTAAAAAGGGCACGAACCCCACCCGCAACGAATCCAGCGTTCCTCGCGGTGCTGCGTGTGTCTCGGCCGTAATTCTTGCTTTGCTTCCTTTCTAGCTGCGAGAAGATGGGCCAGTGGACGGTGCAGCAGGGAAACGAAACTCATAATGCCGTGTGTGGGCCAAAGCCGTCCGCTATCCTTGTGGAACCTGGTCTGTTTTTTAGCAGAATCTCTCTGTCTTTATAGGAATATCAGTGAGAATTGGGTTAAAGAGGATCCGGGCCGGAAGCTGATTAGGGTTGAAATGGTGCCTATATGCAAGAAAACGGTGGTTCACACAGACCAAGTTTCAATGTGGCAGTAAGACTTGGGGATGCTTCCCCAAGCTGTCAATCCTGGCTTACCAGCTGCAGGGTCTGCGTTCACGCCACACACAGATCCAGCAGCAATGAAGCACGGGGCTGTTTGTGAGTCCGAATGCAGACCCGTTAAAATGGAATCGTCCTCCTAGAATCGTCAGCTTGAAGGGCACCTTTGAGGTCTGCTAGTCTGACCCCCATCTTGCTGGGAACGGGAGACTCCAAAAGGCCCGTTTCTTCTTTCAAAATGTGCGTTAGCCATATTGAATGGCGCCGTAATGCTTCCTGGCATATTGGACGGAGACACCCTCTGATAATACAGTGGAACCTCGGTTTACGAACTTAATTCGTTCCGTGACTCTGGTCACGACCTGAATTGGTCGCAACCCGAAGCAAATTTCCCCATAAGGTTCAATGTAATTACCATTAATCCGTTCTGGCGTGGAGGACAGGGAGGCGGCTATTGCTGGAGGGAGGGTCCCCCTCCCTACGACCACGTGTCAGGGGCGGAAAAATGGCCGCAGACCACGTGTCGGGCGGAAAAATGGCCACGGACGTGTCAGGGCGGAAAAATGGCCACAGACCACGTGTCGGGTGGAAAAATGGCCACGGACCACGTGTCAGGGGCGGAAAAATGGCCACGGACCACGTGTCAGGCGGAAAAATGGCCACAGACCACGTGTCAGGGTGGGAAAATGGCCACGGACCACGTGTCAGGCGGAAAATGGCCACGGACCACGTGTCAGGTGGAAAAATGGCCACAGACCACGTGTCAGGTGGAAAAATGGCCGCGGACCACGTGTCAGGGGCGGAAAATGGCCGCGGACCACGTGTCAGGGACGGAAAAATAGCCGCGTATCCTGTTCGTACCCCGAGGCGAAGTTCGCAAACCGAAGCAAAATTTTGCGGCTGGAGCTGGTCGTAACCCGAAAAGTTCGTTAACAGAAGCGTTCGTAACCCGAGGTTCCACTGTAATTGCTATCTTCCTAACACACAACTAAATCTGTGTGTGTGTGTGTTTGTGTTATATATCTTGAGTTCAACTCCTGTGACTTCAGGGATACATCCATATAGTTTTCTGGGCAACGAGACTAAAGGGTTTGCATTGCTTCACTGTTTATGCCTTGACCTCCCAGTTTAGCCCACAGCTAAATAGGATCTCCTAGTGGTGTCCCATTCAACCTTTAAGCCCGCCTAACTTTCCTTAGCTTTTTGAGATCAGCCCATCAGCTGGGTTAAGCTGTATTAGCACTGTTGAATGTTGGTTCTGAGAATAACCTTGTGTGTGTGTGTGTTCATGACTTTGCACACACACACACACACTTTCATCAGAGGCAAAGGGAGCTGTCAGCTCAAGAAGAGGCTCCAGGATTTGATGCTGGCTATTCCCAAAGCTTTCCTATTAAGCCATAAACCTTGGTCCTCTGACACAAGGATCTGATTAACAAACCACGATCGGTCCCTGCACCCTAGAAAAGTGTGCCTTCCGTCCCGCCTTCCAATATTTTGCAATCGGCGCCCGAGCCATCAGAACTGGAGCAGCCTCAACCAAACCCACTGCTGTCTTCTTCCGTACAGTTTCCACAAATAACCTGACCTACTGGATCCCGTTGGGCGGCTTCACGACCTTCTTGATCATCTTGATAGCAGCAAGCATTCTGATGCTTGCCGTGATGATACTTTGCTTGATCACCCACATAATCATCCACAGGGCAAAACTCCGTGTGGTAGAAGGTAAGATCCGCTTTCGTCTCTCCACTCTTAAATACTCCCCATAATTTCTCCAGTTTTCCCACTGTTTGCCTTTGGCCCCACCCACTTCCAGAGCCTGGACCCACCCACTCTTGGCTTCCTGCCCCGATGGATTAATCCCCCCCCCGGGAAAATTGTGCTTTTAACTAAAACAAAAATCTGACTCCAACATCCCTGCTGATACCCGACCTGGCCCAAGGTGATATGGAATCTGCCTGGTTTGGGAAGAAGGACGGAAGTTTCCAAAACATTGTAGAAGAAGAGATGGACCTTGTTGTGGTCTCCTATAAGTGATCGCCATCTTCCCCATTAACCAAGACACAGTTAGAAAGATCAAAGCAGCAGGGCGGTCCTACCCGAACGCTGATAGGTGAGGCTATATCCAGTTTCCAAGATTCTGCAAATCCGTCTTCCCCAAATCCATGAGAATCTTAATTTCTTGGCTGTGAGCTACCATAAGAGGCTTGGCATCTTTTCTTCCCTCAACCGGGTACAGGCATGGCCTCCCTCCCTTGGAAGTTGCACAACTACAGCCTCAGACATGGTGGTTGGGTCTTCTGGAATTGGTTCTGCAACATCTGGAGGGTTTTGGTGGTTCCCATCTGACTTTCACCCAATCCAATGTTGGTGGGAGTTATAGTCCAGTAAGGTTGGAGGACATTAGGGTTGAGAAGGTGATTGCCTTGAGGTTAAAAAAAGAGGACCGTAGCTGGAGGTGCCATGGGTGAAGCTTGAACATCCCTGAGGTATCACATTCCAGAAGAAAGAAAATGGAGTCCTGTATGGAGTCCTGAGCAAAGCGTGGGGTTGGATTTGAGGGTTCCAATGGCCCCTTGCATTTCCATACACCAGTGGTCTCTCTCTATGAACTTTTGATGTGTTTCTCTTACAGAACCCAAATCCGTCCATCCTCTGAACCTCCCAGAATCTCAACTGGATCTGGAAGATACCTTCAGCTGCCAGTTCCCAGAGGAAGAACATGGGGATAAGATATTAGGAGGGAACTTCTCACTGACCTCAGTGGTCCACTGAAAACTCTTGGGCTAGTTGGCACCCGGGTGTGCAAATACAGTATCATAGCTTACCTCTCAGGGACATAAAACCCACCTCCATGGTCCAGATGGTGGATCAGAAGGGACTGTTTGCCTTTAACAAGCTTTGATCCGGATTGAGAAGGGGAAAAGTGGGGGTTGAGAAGATCTCTGTGGAGACTTTGGCACGTAGGGAAAATTATACTCATGTATCACAAGTGAGCCCAAAACTTGTCCTTGTTTTTGGAGACAGGATGGAAAAACGTTGGCTGGATTCTTCTGTTTCAGAGTAGGCTTGTGATTTAGGATTTTACTAAAAAAACCCAAAATATTGGCCTGACCTGAGATGGGAGTTGGAGCCATCAACAAGGGCAGATCCTGGTAGAATCTGATGGGTTGAAGACTCAGCTAAAAGGGTGTCTAGATTTTATTTTTTAGCCCATCATTTTACCAGATGAGGTCCCTTCCAACTGCCCACCTTTGCATTTTTCAGCGGCGCCCACATGTCATTTCAAAGGTGGTTTTCTTTCTAGCAAAGTCAAACGAGTCCGCTCAGAGTTGGCAGAAAGGTGAACAAACCAGCTTTTCCCAAGCCCCTTTTTTTCTCCAACGCATTTCTTGGGACAGGTTGCATTTTCACACACACCCCTTCCATTTCTTAGGGATCTCCTTCTGTGTGTTTTTTCCAAACGTTACCACTTAGCTTCCAAAGCGTGGCACAGCCGCCCCGTGCCAAGCAAGGCCCTTCTTGTCAAATAAACAGTAAGATAAAAAGACTCTGGAGCTGTGATGTTTGTGTCTCCTTTACAAAACCAAGCGGAATCCTTGATTAACGAAGTCTCATTGCTCTCCTTCGGGGCGATGAAGACAGACACGGGGAGATTTGCGGATGCGGAACGTTCTTCCTTTCTTCGAATTTCTTCCTTTCTTCGAATTGACCCATGACTGCATGCTGGTTTCCTCAAGACGTTTTATCGTGAATGGTTGACTCATTTCCTCTGAATTTCTCTTACCAGGCCCTGCAGGTGCTTCTTCCAACAATAGGTTTGCTTACCAGGCAGTTGGGGGCTCTTGATCCAGGCCAAGCCCTGTGTTGATTGTTGCTGGAGCAAGCAGGGCTGGTGTGATGTTCACTCCCTAGTGTTTTTCCCCTGCCTGAAGTTTCTGATCAGCCTGGATTCAGGGGCTGAGAAAAGATACTTAGATTGACACGAGAACGACGGTGGCCCTTGGATGAACAGAGACCGCTTATTTGCACCAATCCCACATCTCTGGGGATTGAAGTTTGCAAAGGGTTCCTTGGCATAGTGCTGCTTGTCAAAATCACCCAAGACATTGTCACCTGATGTCGTCCAATGCTTAGGGAGAGACCAGGAGCTTCTCACCGTCCAGTTGGTGCGCTGTAACTCCTACCGCCCCTGAGCAGGGACAATGGTGAAGGATGAAGGGAGGGAGAAGTTCGACCACTTCTTGATGGTCGTAGTTGGTTCTCCATCCCTCCCTCAAAAACATTCATTTATGGTGTAGAGAATTCTACAGGTGGAATGTGAGATTCAGGCACAACATTCATAGATTCCTTAGGGGGAGGCCGAATCTTGTGGAACGGGTTCCCCCACGCAGATCGGGCACGGAGTTGGGAATCTTAATGCTTTCGCCCAACCCTTCACCAATGCTTTCCCCATTAGACATCCTTTTCATCTACCAGGACGCCTCCATTCGGTACCTGCCAGAAATGCCGGGCTACCTCAAATTCAGGACTGTAGAGTTGGAAGGGGCCTCAGAGAGGTCATCTCGTCCAACCGACGTGCGGGGAAGCCTTTGACCCCATCCAGGATGTTTAGGCTGCCTGGGGAGGATGGGAGTTGTAGTCCAGCCCATTTGGAAGACATCTCCCTAGGGTGGTAAGAAGTCTTGGAAAAACAAACAGTGCCAAGCTGGGGGGCTGGTGGGGGGGAGCAGAACCTAGAAGGATCTCTGAGGCTCCAAAGATTTTTAAAAATGGCTGCTGGCTTTTAGCAATATCGTATTTTGCCCTGTTGGTTTTCCGTGGCGCTGTTTTTTTTATATATATTATACATATATTGATATAAAAAGATTTGAGAAAGAGACAGAGAGATAAAAAGATGCCATCCCCCCCTGCAAAGAAAGATGCTGAAACACATCAGAACTAAGGCTGTTTCTTTTTTCTTTTTTCGTTCTTTTTTCCTGGTTTTGTCCTTTATAGGAAAAAGGAAACGAGGGCTTTTGAAATACACGAGCGACCGGGGCGGGTGGGGGTTTACGAGCCGCGGTGGGAGATCTTTTTATCTTCTGGGGGCAATTCACGGCAACTTTGGCTCACGGCTAGGGCCGGGGGGGTGCCATTGTCTGTCGGCACCTTGGGGACCACGAGCGGGGACAAGGGCCTGGGGAACTCCGGGAGAAGCAGGCAGTTGGGGGGCAGGCTGGACTGCAGGTGAAGGGAGAGCATCTGCGAGCTCGTCAAGGGGCTCCCCGCACCGTTGCCGCCGGCGGACTGCAGCTGGGCCCCGAAGGTTTGCTGGAACCAGGTCGTGTAGGACCTGTCCTTGGAGTTGCCGCGGGGGATGCTGAGTGCCTTGGCTGGCTCCTCACCGCCCTCGGCCTTCAGGCTGCTGTCGGGGGCAGCCGGAACGGGCTTGATGATGTACTGGTTGCCGCTGGCGCAAACCTGGTTGCCCCGGAGGATGGCTTTGACGGAAGGACAGCAGGCCAGGCTGGGGACGATGGAGATCTGAATCTGGGGCATGGGAAGGGGGTTTCGTCGGGCCCCTTTGCTGAGTGGGAGGGACAGCTCTTCATTTGCTCCAGCAAGGTCCCCCTTGGCTTCAACTCTGACATCCCCCTTTGGCACCTTCTCTGGGACTTTGGGGGGCGGCTGCTTTTCCGTCGGGTGACTGGGCCCCCCGGCGCTGCTGTTGACCTTCTCCGGATTTGCCCGGGGGATCTTTAGAGAACTGAGGGAAGTCCTGCTCTTGGCTGGCTGGGAGAGCCCGTTGTCAGAAGCCGTGCCGTTGTAGAGGAGCACAAAGTGACACAGAGACTCCAGGGGTAAGATGTTCTGGGCCTTCTGAGTCTTGGTGAAGATCTCGATGGCCAGATCTGAAAACAGCAACAAAATTAAGAGTGGGGCTCAATCTTTCCAGAGAGGAGGAATCTCTAAAGAGAGAGAGGGTTGAATCCCCCTCAAAAAGCTCAATAGATGTGACTCAAGCGAGAAAAGACTGTGTTTGGAGCAAAGAACGTTGGCGCTGGTCAAAAATGGCTTGCGAACGCTCTAACCCCATTCACGCAACATCAGTGACCCCGTGAGCAGCTTCTTGGGTCAATTAACTTATTCTTGTCTACCTGTTGTTGGTAACTCAGCTGGCAAACTTTTCCTAACTTTGTGGGGAGGTGGGGAGAAATCAGGCCCTACCTTTCTCTCCATCGGAGGGAAGAAGAAAAACTTGCCCTCCCATAAGACCAGGGAGGGTGAGAAGTAAAAAAAAAAGAGACAGATTTTTCTGTCTCACACCAGTCCCATTTTCCCCAAACCCATCTCTGTTTTGGCAGTTCAGACATCTAATCTTGTACAAAGAATATGCTTGAAATGAGGTGGAGGGAAGTGGGATGGCATGGACTAAAATTAGCATGGATTCCTTCTAACGTAGCTTTCAGGTTGACTGGGTTATGGTGTTCGCAGAATAATTGAGTCCTCTCTCCACCCAGTTTAAGCGTTTCTTGGCTCTTTAACTTATTCTCTCAGAAATATGCTTAAAGTCTCTGAGACGTCACGGCAAAGCGTCAAGATGGAGAGACGCTCGACCAGCCATCAGAGACTTTCCACCCTGTTTTCAAGCAGAAATGGGAATGATTTTGCTCACAAAAGCACTGCTCACCCCAGGACCCTTGGCTTACCCAGCGTCTCATTCACCACCTTGGGAATCACGTTCCTCAACGTCCCGCAGTTGGTGTGCAGCGCAGGGTTGGCATTCATTTCCAAGAGCCACACCTGTGAAACATATCACTAGTTAAATTGCTACGATATTTTTCTTCCTTTTTGCGATGGCTCCTTGAAACTTCCAAACCACCCCCACGAAATCCTTTTCAAGCCTGAATCTAGACACGATTTCTTCTGCTTCGTTCATTTGGCCACCAGATTCTTTTTCCAGTCCAGATTAAATATCACACATACATACAGAAGTCACTCTAAAAGGGAAAATAAAGAGAAGGCTGGGTTTTTAAAAACACCAATATATTTTTGAACCAACAGGAGTACAGAGTTTTCCCTTTCCTGTCCAATTTTTTTTCCATTTTTTGAGGTCTCTATTTTTGGCCAAGATCCTTGCCCTCTTAGATCTTCTGACATGGGGACTGTTCTCACACAATTGTCAATCCGGGGTTTGCATAACCCTAACCCTGGCTGGGTTTGCAAGACACACTTGAGTCCAAACTAGCCAATCATGTTTTATCCTGGAATTTTGTAACAAAGCCAGCCATACTGTGGCTATGCTGAATCTCAGGGATTAAATCCTATCAGTTCTATCAAATGCGTCTTCCCCAATTCCTCATAAACGCAGCAAGGGTTGCATTTTTACAGCCACTGCCAAAGACTTTGCATCTTCCAGCTTTTTGCAACGATTCTGCAAAACGTCCCACCAAAAGTGATTGAAAAGAGAAAGCAAAGAGAGAGAGAGAGAGAGAGAGAAAGAGGGAGGCAGGCAGGCAGGCAGGCAGGCAGGCAGGCAGGCAGGCAGGCAGGCAGGCAGGCAGGCAGGCAGGCAGGCATTCTGTGTGTGTTCCCTCCTAGCTAGGATTTAAGCCAAAAATGGGTGAGATTTGCTGATTTATTGGATGAAGATCTTCCAAGGACTTTCACAACTCTTCTCTGAAAATATTTGGTGTTCTGCCACTGGGTGACGCTGGAACTCCACCCCGTTTCTGCAAAGTTTGTTTCTTTGACTAGCAAGGAAGCAAGTGGATGAATAAGACAGTGGGAGGAAAAATAAGTGAAATGATGATCATTGGAGAAACAGGTGGATCCTTTGGAAAACCCCAACCCACTTAACCCGGTCACTGAATGGACACATTTTCCTGGATTGGCGCCACACACAAAAGGTGGGTGCAAAACTCACGCAGGCGTGCATACCCACAAAGTGTAATGAGTCTGCAACTCGGCTAAAATTAGAGGGTGCTTCATCATTGGCGGCAATTAATCAAGAACGTCAAGGAGATCCACGATCACTAATAGATCTTGAAAAAAAGGGGATGAGAAAAGAGACGCATTGACTCTCCCGAGGGCCTTGCAAAGCTGTTAATTAACCACATGGGAGATAGAATTTAGCTGACAACGTGGCTTTTTTTATGGATCTGGAGGTGTAGTGAGATGGTTGGGGTGGGGGGGAGTGCTCTTGACCCAGCCTGGAGGGTCTTCCTTCCCTAGATCGCAGACGGGTACCTTAAAGTCTTCATCGATCAAGAAGTCGCAGCCAATGAGATCGAAGTAACCCAGTTTGCAGTCCAGCTTGGATTTGACGGACAGAAAACACTGTAACATGATCTCCTTCATTCTCTTCTGCAAAGCACAGGAGACTAATATGGGGGAACAATCCCCAAAAATGGAGCCTCCCATCCAGAAAATACATTATCCAAGGCCTCTTTTGCAGCGAATAAATTGCCAATGTAAGGGGTAAATTTAGGAACCGGGGAATGAATCAAACTGCAATTCCTGTTTTCCCCTTCTCACTCTAACCCAGTGGTTTTCCAACTTGGCAACTTTAAGATGTGTGGACTACAACTCCCAGAATTCCCCAGCCAGCTGGCTGGGGAATTCTGGGAGTTGAAGTCCACATATCTGTTCAATTGATTTTCCTCCACCCACCCCTGGGAAAACATGTTCATGGAGTGGGATGAAATACAGGTTTCAGTATGGGTATTCCCTACAAATAAAATCAACCCTTA
This sequence comes from Python bivittatus, assembly GCF_059951505.1. Classification (NCBI taxonomy): domain Eukaryota; kingdom Metazoa; phylum Chordata; class Lepidosauria; order Squamata; family Pythonidae; genus Python; species Python bivittatus. The sequence continues at coordinate 3,126,487 of NW_028277046.1, forward strand.
CTTATCTTGTGATTTTAGGGATATACCCATTTTCTCAGGAAAAATCTGGAAATGATTTGCTGTTGTTTTTGTCTAAGCTATCTTTTGCCTTCCCAGTCTAGTTTACAGGCCTGGCCTTTTCTGGTGGTCTACTGTGCAAGTATTAATCAGGTCCAACCAGGCTTAGATTTTTAGCCCAGACAAGTTCAGCCTGAGGCTACCACCTATTCATGCTCTCTGAAAATAATCGTTTCCAGATCTCCTATTTCCCTAGTCCTGTTTCCCTAATTCCACCTGAACGATTTCCATTCCATCTCACCACATTAAGCACCCTAACTTTAAGAATGAACTTCTGCACTCGCTTTTTTCGTCTTCCCTCCCCAACTATCTTTCCTTGCCTGCTATGTCTTTTAGCCAAAGGACAAGGATTCTCTCGCTACCGAGCTTAGCGAGCTGCCCAAGAAAAAAGTAAGAATGGCTTTAATTAACTCGTAACTCACGGTAAAGCCGTTGAAGACCCAGTCTCTAGGGAGCCCTTTGGTTTGCCTGAACTTCTCGTTGACATAGGTGTTGAAGCGCTCCATCAGCCATACCGTCTCCTCCTTGACGTGGGTGTAGATGGGACTCTTCTTTTGCACGTACTGAGAGCGAGGGGGGAGAAAGGAAAAAAGCAGTGGGAAAATTTGGCTTGGGTAGGTGACCCTGGGTGGGCTGCTCAGGTCAAGCCTCAGGTCGAAGCAGCTTCCTTTTTCTTCCCTTCTGCTACCCATTCATTTGTATAGTCCATGGCCATGGCTTCACTTGCTGGCTTAAAAAAATATTATTTTCCCTCTCCCCTGTTTTGCTTTTATTCCTTGATTCCAGATCGTGGTACTAGAGCAACCACCACCACCAAAATAATGGTTGCATTTTCTTGGGACTTCTGCCTGTACATTTAATAAAACTGTTTAAAATGCTGTATTTTCTTCGAGGCTTCCTGGCCTTTCGTGGAAGCCACTGGAGAGTTTTGCTAATAGGCAGCCTAGAAATCAAGGAATTATGAGCTGGGGGAAGATGATTTAAAATCTCAGCTCTTGCAAAAAAGAGAGAGAGAGAGAGAGAGAGAGTTATTCAATTAGCTGCATTTAATTTTATTGACTGTTTAACTTGAACGAACTGAGGCCAAATCTAGTTTTTCCCCTTGCTCAGGCCACTTTGGGGTGTTCAGGTCTGCAGAGGACGAAAAGCTGAAGCTACAGAAAATCCCAGCATTTTTCCCAGCCCCTTGGCTGCTGAAGCCCTAACAAGATGAGTCCCCAGGCACCCCCACTGGATGCAAATCCATTTCCAGTTCTCTGGGCAAAGCATTCACCGTTAAGAGAAGCGGAGTGGGATCCAATTGCAGGGAAGAAAATATGGGGGGGGGGGATGCAGAGTTTGCCAGCTGCTCTGGCAAGATTTCAAACCCTGGCGGATTAAAGGAGGTAACTCAGTCTCTTGGAATTAAGGAAGGAAAAAAACCTGCTCAGAGTTAACGTCTTTTGTGGCCAGGAGACTCTCCGTAGCATCTGGTGTCAGTGGGTGTCTTTAACACAGAGCCAAACAACCAGTTTGAATCGGACAAAACAAAGGCTAGAGCTTGGCCATTGCACAAGGTGCCCGGGGACAACGCCAGCTGGGCAGGGCCAACGGAAACCGGGCATGCTCCAGATGGCTCTGTTCACCAGAGATGTCTCTTTTTCAGCACCTGAACCCTTAAAGAAGAATAAGAATAAGAATACCAAAAAAAATAATAATAATAATCGCAGCATTCCCGTTTTGCTTCTTAAGTTTAATGCAAGGTCTGGCTTCCGAGGGATTCCAGCCACAGCAAGAGGCGGGTTGTGTGCGGCTGTGGGTGTGTAGTCACATGTCTGTACACGCATGCCTCAGTGTGCGCATAGGTGTGCAGGCCCCCCTGTGGTGCCCAGAAATGCACAAAGATGCCAAGAGGCCTTCGATTTCGATTTCAATTTCCTTGCTGCAAGGAAAATCAGGCTAAATTTGCACAGTTTTAAAGCCTGGACTGTAATGGCCTTAAGTTGAAAATGGGCTGAGTCACATTGTTCTTCCTCCTTAGCTTTTGGAGAAGAGAATTGGCAAGTTTCCTTGATTTTTTCCCCCCCAAACCCAATGAAGCCCCCTTGTTCCCCAGCTGTTTTTCACTGTTCTCAGAATAGCGGGGCACAATTGCGAGACCGTCCAAGGCTCTTCCCACCTGGTTGGTCAGATGAGAAGTGAGGTCCTCCGATCTGGGATCGTAGTTGAGGCACGTGAGACGGACATAACCGTGGCCGAAAAAGACCATGTACGGCACCGTGCAGGCGATCAGCAAGTAAGAGCGGACGTCAAACTTCTTCCCCTCCAGGAGAAGCGGATGGTCAATGTACCTGGGGCGAAGGAAGGGCAGGTAAGCCGCTGAAAACAGAACAGCCGTTCCTCTTTCTGGCTCAGAAAGCCTAAGTCTCTGCCCCGAGGCGCATCCAATCTATGTTTGGGCCAGGGACAGGCAAGCGGGGGAATGGATTTTAATAAGAAGTCTTTCTCGGGGAGAAAACCTTCTTTCGGCCCCAGGGTGACCCACTTAGCCCTCTGGATCATGCAGGGCTACAACTCCCATCAGGCTGTTCTTGTTGCCGGATCCCCAATAACGGAGCACCCGGTTGGGTTCAGGGTCCCCGTGCTGCCTTTCCGTGTGCCGTAATTTGGATTTATCCGGGCCAACGAAGCCAGAGGATTTGTGGGTTTTTTCCCCCTTTCTCCACTGCAACCCTGAATATCATTTTTGAAGGCTATAAATAACCATAAAAAAGCTTTGTGGGGTGACGCATCTCCTTGAATCCAAAATAGCTCCCTGACGTCTCCCTCTCGAAGAGGAAAACGGGCACAGCTGCTCCTGCCCGCATTCAGTCCACACAATGCGGCGCGTCGGCCTCTTTGAAGCCCTCCTAAAATTTCCAGACAGAAATTATCTCTAATCTCTTCCTTTCTCTTCCCCTCTCTCTCCCCACCTGTCAAAAGGCTAGTCCCTCTGCCCGTGCAGGGACATTAAACACAAAGCAACAAATAATAATAATGATAATGATAATCATTAAAAAATAAAATAATAAAAATAATAAAAACAATTAGCAGCATCTCTAATTACAAACAGCTTTAAACGTTCAGGCTGGCAGAATGAAAAACACATAAAAACTTGGAAATGGCCTTCTTCAGAGCCAGACCACTGAAAGCCCAAATACAGAGCCTGGAAAGAGGCTGTCTGTTGTGTCTCTGTATGATTTACCGGCCTCTTTATTTGGCCTAGCTAATCCGGCACGTTCTCTGCCTCGCATCGCCCACGCCCTCTTCCCCCAGAGAAGCGACAGAAGGACCAGACTGCCTAGGAAGAGTGTCCTGTCGCATCTCTGCCTGAATCCCTGCTCTGGGCTTTAGTTCAAGTACAAGAGCGTCTGCGGTTGCTCACCAGCCAGGAGCTGGATAGCAGGGCGGCGGCATGGCCGGATTCTCTACCTTTGGACAATTCTTGCCGGAGGCAGTTTGTACGGCAACTTCTTATACAAAGGATCTTCCTCCATGCTCTGGAGCCTGGCTTGCAAGCTTCGGACCTCGGCTTGGCTTTTCAGGAGGAAGATGCCTCGGCCTTGGTTTGAGCCGGTGGGTTTGCAGATCCAAATGTGAGGTTCTACAGAGGGGGAGAGAAAGCTGCTTAAGTTGCTAGTCCCTGGTTTATAGCCCTAGAACTGTGCAGGATCGCGCTGGGAAAACAGGCAGCCACCAAGCCTAATGTCGCCATGAGATTTTTCTCCTCTCTGGACGCAAAAATAGGCATACGGAGAGGGTCCAAAAAGTCAAGATGGTAGGCTCAACCACACCGTTGACGCCCTGACCCATTTTGCATGGGTCGCAGGGGTCAAAAAGGGGCGGGGCTTCGCTCCCACGGTGGTAGTCACCATCTTGATTTTTCTGACCCCACCTGGACACTCCGGCTTCTCCTTGCACTTCCTGTGACTTGCAAAGGGCGATTCCCCCCCCCCCAAAAATGTGCTCCTCACAGCCCCAAGAGATTTATCAGCGGACTCAATATTTCATATTCTTGAGCGGAAAGTTATCCAGCATCCAATCCTTCCGCCTGTTATTCAATTTTCTCGTAACAAGAGATGTTGGGGAGCAAAGCAGGACCGGCTGTGACCTTCCGCGTGTTCCAGACGACAGTGACACCAGAGAGATCGTGACATCATCAAGCAGATGACATCCCCATGCGTGTGATGTCATGCGCCTGACTTTGCCTCTCGCAGGCACCCACCTCCATCGCTCTGAGCCAGGCTCCCTTGCCAAGACCATGACCCACAGCCATCTTTTCTTACAGACCCCGCTGGTGGAAATATATTAATATCTCGAGAAGGGAGAGAGAATAAATTGCTTGGGGGTTCACCTCTATATATTTCAAAGAAGATTTCTCGCTCGTCTTTGGTGTCCAGACGGAAGGTCTCGGGGAAAAAATCTTCCAGTCGGATCAATCTGCACGGGGGAAAAAAGGAATTGAATAACAATAGATTCACGCACACGTATTCAAAGGATTTCTAGCCATCTCGTCAGAAGCCAGCCACCATGTGGGATGAAGTGGCATCCGTGACTCCTTCATATGGACTTGCAGCCCTTCCCAACCCAATTTCTGCTTGTGTTTTGTGTTTTCCATTGAGAATTGCACAGAACCTCTGCCAGCCCGCCCCAAATTGGCTGATTCACAGCTTTGAAAGGGAAGAGGATCAACATTTGCTGCTTTTGAACAACACTGCTGATAAAAGGGAAGGAGATGGAGATCGGCCAATGGTTTTAATATTTTTATAAACACCGATAAAGCAGATAGCATCTGCTACAGAGAATAGGATTCCCGACAAAGCCAAACTCTTTTCAGATTGCATCAATTCCACAGGATAATTCCAGGATTCACATTTCCTCTTATTAGGGCGTAATTACAATGTAGTGCTTCACCTTTCCTTAGGAATCTGTTATTTATTCTCACAGTGTGGAAGATTGAGTTGATATTCTAAGTTATTTTATTTAACTGTTAATAAGGGACTGTGCAAATACATCACTGGCTATCTGACATTACAGAAAGATTTTTAGAACTTTTCTATTTGAATTCATGGCAACAGTATAAAAATAATGTACCACCGCTTTTCCCCAGGAGATTTTTCAACTTCCCAGTCTAGCCTACATCTCTGGGTGGTCTCCCATTCAAATATTAACCAAGCCGAGCCCTGCTTAGCTTCCCAGATCGGCTAAGTGATGCCTCTTGCTGAGGTCATAATTCATTAGAAAGCCACTAAATATTTTGGCTGAAAAGAACGACTCTGCCTGGTCTTCTTTTCAATCCAGGTTCCCTATTATATCAGTGTTGATGTTAAATAGCCAGATTATCCCTTCTGGTGAGCTAATTAAAAATAAGCAAAGCCAGTACTGATCGAAGGCAAGCTTAGGGAAAGAGCAGAGTGAGGGCAACGGAGTAAAGGATGTTTATGTCTGAGTGTTTATGTCGTTCCTTGTTGCGCCAATCCTAACAACTAACTTAGATGTTTCCCCATCCATTGGTGAAATCCGGGTCTGATCAGAAGCCGATCCCTAAATCACCCAAGTTCTTGAGATGATTCCCACCACCAAATACTTAAGGTCTCTTTCAGCTGAACCCTACAATAGCTCATCAACGCAGGAGGTTTTTCTGTGCATTTTGGAAAACCTTATCCCTACTAACATCCAAGAAGCCTATTATGAATGATGATGGTCAATGACTTTTACTGGAGGAGACCGGCAGCATACCTCTTCAACATATACACAAAGGGTGGTGGGTTAAGCGAAAGACGGGCTTACTTCGTTGTCCGGCTGACCTTCCTCATCACCCGTTCATATTCCCTGAGGCTCATCAATAAGCCAATCTTTGTCGTAAGGACCTTGTTGTTTGGGATCTGGTAGAGAAGCTGCTCTCCTGAATGGGTAGAAGGAACGAGAACTCATGCAGCAAAATGCGATGGAGATGGCACTGTTCATTTATGGTCTTGGGGGGAGATCCCAAAGTGTCCTCCTGAATTTTTGGGCAAAATGGAAGGGGATTTTCAGTAGGTTTGAGGGGGGGATTACAGAAAATGACATGGATATGCCTCTCAATAGCTTATAGAGATGAGGGAAGCCTTTATACTCAGTGGCAGTATCCCTTTATTAAGAGGCAGAGAGAAGTCAGCATCCAAAAATATCGAATTAACCAAGATCCCACAAATTGGTATCTGCCTGGGTTGACAAGAATTTCTGAATGATCTACAGGGATGCCCACGGGGGCTGAGGATTTTTAACTAGAAATGCCCAGGATTGAAAGCTTGACTTCCACCCAGTTTGTATTTGAATTGTATTTGAATTCATATTGATTCTTGGTTTTACTGTCAACCGCCCAGAGTCACTCCCAAGTGAGATGGGCAGTGACCACATTTGAAATAGAAGTAAATAAATAAACCCCATTTTCCTCCTGCTGATGGATCTGACAAGAGATTGTGCGATAGTGGCTAGTGGCTTGGATTAGGCCCAGAAAGGCGATTCAGATGTTCGTCTCGAAACGCGCAGAGTCCTTCACAAACGCAACCTGGACGTCTCTGCTCCTTGACCTCCAAAAGCCATTCTGAAAATGCCACCGTTTCTTCCAGCATCTCTCGACCGGAAAACTGGCCCGTACCTTCTCGGAAGTTGTAATAGGTGTCCCGCAACTTGGTCTCGCACCATTTCAAGATGTAGTCTTCCCTCCGGTTGTCATAGATTCGGTGCCACCCTTTACTTTTGCAGTAGAGATTCAGGCTGTGCGAGAGGAGAGAAGGCGGCCTTGCGGTGAGAATCAAACAAAAGAATCCTTGAGAAATAATTGCCAGCTCCCAAACCCTTCGGCTCTCCAAGTCCTGCGAAAGCCATATAGTCCAACCCCTCCCTGATGTAGCTTTTGTCACTCAGTGTCTTCCGAGCATTGGGGGTACAAGGACATTCTCCTTACATTTCAACCCCATTAGCTCCTCCGATGTAAAAGAAAGGCCCCAATCCGGGGGCTTCTTCCGTTCTTTTCTCTTCCGGGTGACTCATTCGGGGCGACGCATTTGGGATGGTTTTGCGCTTCTTGGATTTGGCTTCATTCGTGAGTTTCCCTTCGGCTAAGGTGGGAACACCTGGAACAAGGAGAAGGTTGGGTGAACCCTACCAGGCTAGGCAAGGCCAGGGGCTGGGGGTGCGTTTTGGGGAGGTGGTGGCTGGGGGAGGCTGGATCTCTCCTATAGAAAGACTCATCAGTGGTGCCACCCTTGCACCTTTCCAACATGCAAACTTCAGCTCCCAGAGTTCTCTAGCCACCATGGCTGAGAACTGTGGGACTTGAAGTCCCCTACCTCTGGAAGTTCCCCAGGTCGGAAAACACAATGCTCATGGGACCAAGGATGTAATCTGGGGGTCAGGTACAGCATCCAACTTGAATCAAATCAGTCAATAAATGCTGAAACAGAGGCTTGGTTCTGCTATTCCCCCTCCCTCCCGGGAACTGCCAGCCTACCGAGGCAGGAAACTCAAACTATAAGTACTAACACTTCCTTTACTGCAAGGTTACGGTAACAGACTCTTGCAAGTCTGAAAGCACTTCTCCCCTCCCTTGCCTTTCCTTTCCAGAGAATTAGGGAAGGTCCCTTCTGAGACGCTTCCCACGCCCCCATTCCTCCTGCAGGCCCAGCTGCCGCTTATCTGACTGCTGGCTCTGACCGTCACAGGAACTGGCGCTTTGAGTTAACACTGTCCCCTTCTTACAGCAATGGTTAACTTCTCAGCTTCGGTTTTTGGGCGGCCCAGCCACCTGCAGATGGTCCCCTGCAGCTCCAGGGCTGCGTATGACTCCCAACACCATATTGAGGCTCTCACTGATGCCCCCTCCTGGCCGTTGCTTCGCTTTGCGGCCATTTTCAGCTCGAAAGCACACAACACCCTGAAATGTAGACCCTGATGTCCTAATCTGATTATAAAAAAAGCCCAAACCGCCCCCAGCCCAGAGCAGTGAGGACAAATAAATCCAGACACCAATCACATCTGGGCCCTGGCCCTTCCCAACACAGCCCATCCTGTCCCCAAATATTAAGTGGGGCCACCAGCCCACTAAAGCTTTGCTCACCCCTTCTTGAAATCTGAGAAGTGGGACCCCTTTTCTCCCCTAAATCTACATTACTGCAGCAGTGGAGATATTTTTTATTCTACTTGTCTATCAGAAGGGGGTGGAGGCAGGGGTGGGATGCATCAAAATGCCTACCACTTTGCTTGTACGTCTTCCAGTCTTTCAGTGTTTGGCTTTCAAAGTTAGCGGCGTGTTTCTCTCGCCTGTTTTCTACACCCTTGGGATCTGCGAAAGAGAAGAAGATTAGGGCCTGAGAGGGGACGTGTCAGGAACTAGCCTGGTTTCTTGTGCACTGCTCAAAAAGGAAATCACCAAACCCTAGAACTGGGAGGTCTCTAGAGGTGCTGTAGTCCAACCCTCTGCAATGACCTCAGAAGGAGAAAGAAATTGAACTGAGTTGAACTCAGTGACCTCTGAAGGAGAAAGAAATTCATCAGCCCCGACAAACAGGAGAAAAGTTTAGTCTTGCACTAAACCGGCCTGGGTAGAGGGGCAAAGTTAGATCTGGACACTAGGACCGAAAAGAGAGACGTCACTCGTCTTGCCAATGCAGAAGAAATGAAGAAGGTTGAGTTTGAGGTCCTGGTTGGCAACTACAAGCCCTTCCTGCCCTCAGCTTCTTATGGTTCGGGAACCTTAAGCTGGCTTTGGCTTAAGAGCGTTGCGAACAGAGGACCCTGGCGAGCAGAGAGGGGTTGGGGGACTGCTGTTCCAGGCAGTTCTGAACCCCTAGCATCCCTCCCCAATGCTCATATTGATCGGGGCTGCTGGGTATTGTAGTCCAGTGTTATCAGGTTGACCAGCCATTTCCACTAGTGCAACGTTTTCCAAACTTGGCAAATTTAAGATGTGTGGACGTCAGCTCCCAGAATTCCCCAGCCAGCAAGCTGGCTGGGGAATTCTGGGAGCTGACATCCACACATCTTAAAGTCTTGTGGCAGTGAATTCCATTGGTTATACATTATGGGAGGAAATCTCCCTTTTGCTCACCGAAATTTCCCCCCATTTCACCTACATAGGATGCTCAGATCGGTATTTTTAAGCCCGAAAAAGTGATTTCTCCCCGTTTTTGGCACGTCTTTCCCCTTCCGGGATATTTACAAAAACGCAAATGAAACGAAGCAGCAGCTTTGATACGGTCCTACCTTCCAATTTGTATTCATTCAGTAATCCTGAGCCTGTTGTTTACAGATTTCACATTATTCCGGATGGTTTTTGAAGCTGTACTTACAATATCCACATCGCAAGACCCATCACGTGCAATTTCAGCTTAGTTCCCCGTGCATTTTACTTCGAAGGCGCAGGTGCCTGACAAGACCATGAAACGTTCCCTGCCCTTTGAAATCTAGCCCATCAAGGAATATCCGTTTCCCTGGGTTGCTAGATTTCTCTTGCTTTCATATAGTGGCCTTTTCCAGATGGAGGCTCCCCAAAATCTTACTGGCTGGGGGAAAGCTGGGAATAATGAAGAGAAGGAAGTCAACTAGCTACTCTCCTTTGGTCTGTGGATTCGCTCCAGTTCATCCGGCTACTCCTGAGCCTGCCAAAAAACACGCACGTTATCGGCTCCCACTCCTAGGTTAGGTTACAGTCATTCCACGCCTGAGGCCATGGGCCCGCTTCTGCCTCACCTCCTTGATGATGGGGTGGGGTGCTTTGAACCCTTGGACGACGGTGTCCCGGGCGTCTTTGTTGCACGGTCGGCACCCGGTGGGCCTCACCTGCTTCGTTGTAGTACGGAAACCAGCGGAAGCCTAAGCGGAGGGCAGATGCTCTTTCATTGCCATCCAGCGGTCTTTCGCTCATCCATCCTGAAACCCAGAGCATCGTCAATCAGCAACGGGGAGCCATCGCCCGGGTCTTAATCTGCTTTTCCCTCTACGCTGCGGACAAGAGGAGCCGTCTCAACAGGCTGAGGGACTCCGAGCAAGGTCCGCCTTCCCCATCTGGGGAAGTGGCCCTTTAGGAAATGCCCAAATAGCTGACCCCGAGACAAGGGGACGAAGAGTTAGAAATCAGGGACGCTGGCGGGGCGATGGAGAGCCGCCTATGAGAAAATCCAAGGCGATGCCTCTGTGGAGTTCATCGTGCAAACTTCCTCCGCTCCTGGGCTAAGTCGTTCTTTGGAAGTGGGCTTCTGCACCCTCCAGACTCCTGGCTGAAACGGCCTGCTATGTTCCCCTCTCCTCCCACTGGGACGTCACAACTGCCCTGAGATGGGGCTGTTTATCTGCACTCAACCGCTACCCAGCTGTTCCATGGCGCGACGGGCACCCGTCGACACCCCAACCAACTTCCCCAAGCGTCCCAAGACTGCCCCAAGCGTCAACCAACTTCCCCAAGTCCCCCCTCCCTTTTGTCTAACTCCCTTGTCCGTTTTTAAATCTTTCTCCGGGAATTTTGCACAGCAGCCGGGGGCACGCAGGACTTTTCCGCAGAGCGAAGAGGGGGGCACCTGAGAAGCACAGCGGCCTTCGAAGAGTCAGACGGGGCGGGAAGCTAAGGAGTTTCTTCCTGCAGACCTTTTGTTCCCATCGAGTTGGTGTAGAAACGAATCCCTGCCCTGAAGCCATACTTCTGGAAGCTGACTTGGGTCATAATGGGGAGGCTGTGATGTCACTCTTTGACCCTTGGGTCAGCAGGCCAACAGCCACAGCGCAGGGGCTGTAGCTCAACAGGGAAAGCCCAGCCTCGGCAGACAGGAGGTCTTCAGTTCAATCCCCAGAACGTCCAAGGCAAATACGTTTGGGCGGCAGCCCAAAACGGTCTCTGAATCCCGAATTTGCGAAGAAACTGATCAATCTGTTCTCATTAAAGCAGGTCTGGGCTATCTCCAGAAACAGTGCCACTGACTTAGATCTCCAACTGTTCCTTTCAACTCATTTTAACTCTGCAAGACTCTTTTAAGCCCCCCCCCCCCCCGCTCAACAATCCACATGAAAATGTGGCCTATGGTGGAGAAAGAATCAGATCTGAGTTGGCTCACTTTCTAAGATTTCTCTCTCTTTTGACGGAGGAGGGTTGGCTTTCAGGTTGGAAGCCGTTCCTTGCAAATGGCTCAGCCGTGGCTTCATCCGAAACGGTTGCTTTTAGGGAGGAGAGGCATTTCGAGAAACTCAACATGACCGCCCTTCGTGTACGGAGACTTTATTAAAAAACAGCATCGTCGTCAAGATCGAAACTGAAACATCAGGGCAGAAGAGCGAGGCCCTTCCCGGGAATAAACAAAAATTATCCCATTTGTCTGAAGTTGTTCTTTCCCCGTGGCCTTGAGTGCCAAGAAGAATAAGATATATCGACGAGGTTGGGGTGGAATTGCTGTTCAATATATTGTCTGTTTGCAGCCAAGTGTCCTTCGAAGGGCAACGTTTTCAGGAATCTGGTACATCCTCTATTTGTGTGTGCACGCATCTCAATCTTATTTCATCTCATATTGCTTCTTGAAGTTGTCGATCCACTCTACTTTCAATCCATTCTCCCCTTCCCCCTTCCAATGTGGATGAGGGTTAGGAAAAATTCCAAACTTCCTCTTGCTGTGATCCATTGTTCAAGGCGCCCTTTGAAATCTTTCCAACCCGGGGAGTGTTTGCAAGGGTAACTTTGTTCAACTGTGTCCCGAAGGGCAAATTAGGGATGTTTCAGGCAATCGGGTTGCGAGAGGATAAAGATAACGGTGGCATGGACCAAGGATTCTGGCTGGTGAATAAGAATAAAAATTAAAGGACGGTTGGTCACTGTCTTAAAGGGTGGGGAAGCTGATTGCCTGCCAAGGTGGGGGTCAGGCTTACAACGTCAAAGAAAACCACTGTAGATTTCCATGAGGGCGAATTGGTGCCATCAGTCAAGAACTGGGTCCTCCACAACGATGCACAAGCACCCCGAAAAGATGTTTAAGAACATTTGGGGAAAAAAATGTTCAAGAGACATTTGGGCCCAATGCTATATATTGTTTTAACTGGCAAAAAAGAAGGACGGATGAACGTGAGACATGCGAATCTCTCCCACTGAATAGACTGAGTTCCTGTATGTGTTCTGGTAAAAAAGTGACGTCCCCAAAGTGTTTTTATACCGTTCGGGGTTTTGGAAAGCTGGATTATTCTCCCCTTTGAGGAATCTAAAGTCTGCTCGGCTAGCTCGAAAGGTACGTGGCCACTCTTCCACTTCTCCCACGAACGGCAGAAATGCGGAGTTTGTGGGTGGCGGGTGGAGAGGTGGATTTATGATGGAGGGAACCAGAGAAAACAGAGGAGATGTCAATGGAGCGATAGCGGTAGAGTGGAGAAAGATTAACTACTGCAAGGTATAAAGATGGGCATTTAACCTTTGAATGGTTTCAAAAGGGCACCCCGGATGGTTTTACGGATGATCGGCCCCTTCCCGAAAAATATGAAGGGGAACAGTTGGTTTATTTTATTTTTTAAAATAATTTTTTACCAGCCAAGGGTCCGAGGAGAACAGGCGTGGTAACCTGGTAGAGACATTGAGGGATCACGGGTGGGATTTTCACTCTTTTCATCGATGGCTTTCAGCGGCTGGTAGCTTGTGAAATTTTATGTTTGTAAAAAGAGGTGAGTCACATCTCTTTTTTCAAAAAGTGGGAAACGCACTGCCTTTTTTCAGCCTTCACTTCTGAAAATTTAAGTGCCCTGCATCCAGGGCGAGGCTGCCGGGCGTATCGGATCAGAAATAAGAAGAAAACTGGGATGGGTGTCATCCCGCTTCGGATATGCATTAGCTCCAAACTCAGTTGCCAGATATTTTCAGACACCATCTCTTTATTCAAACATCAGCTCTGTTCCATACCTATTCCCATTTTTGCCATCTCAAATTCCTTTTATTATCAAGGCTGTAATAGGACAATTCACAATTAGCAATGTTACTGCTGCCAGCGAAATAAAATAACGGGATATTCCCCTCCCTCCACCTGGTAGTTTTACAGCAGACAAATATTTGTGATTTCTTTTCACCTTCCTTCTACCCCTTCTACTTAATTTGCTCTATTTATGAAACTGCGTTTTGCCTCCAGCCAAATCGCCTGCTAAGGGAGCCAAGGTTTTATATGTCTTTCTTTTCCCTAATTTTCTTCTTTTTATGAGACTCGCTTCGATGGTTTTACTTTTACAACATTCTTGGCAGAGAGGGGGGCACCCTCTGTTTTGCTGCCGAATCAAATGTGATACCATATCTTTGGAACAGATCCTCTTCGGGTAAAATGACTGAGGCCAACCTTCATGTTAAATGTTTAAAAAATCATTAAATTGTCCAGCGGACTAGGTATTTCTAAAAACCAGGGTACTTAAGAGGAGTGGATACAGATCAAAAATATTTGTCTTGGCACTCTCCATGTTCCTTCCAGCTGCCCTGCTTATTCCCCAGACATGACAGTGGCTCGGGCCTTCAAAACCCCGAGGTATAGGGGTTGCCAAGCCAGGAAGAGCACGGAGAAGTTTGCCAGTCTGTGAGTTTTGCATGAAATAAGAAGGTAAGGGGAGATTTTTCTGGGGCCTGATGTTTTCAAAGGGGACCAGCCCCCAGCGAGATGGTTGAATGGCTGGTCAACCAGATTGCAAAGGCCTGGAGTGGGCATCAGGAGACAATCTGTACACTGTTTGGACGCACGGAAAGGGGAAAATAGCGCAGAAGAGGTGTCTTTGGGCTAGAACAAAGTACAGAATACTAAGCCATAGAGAAACCGGAGTTTGTTTTTCCTATCAGGCGGATTTTTCAGTGGTTGGACACAGGGGGAAAAGGAGAAATTTCAATGCTATGGTCCCTTATTGGGGTGGGCGAGAGATGAACTACAGCTCCCAGCAGCCCCCCCTAAACAGAGAGCAGTTAGGGATGCTGGGAGCTGTAGTTTGGCAACATCTGGAGGCCCAGATATGTCCACTTCTAGGGCTGTCACAGCTGTCAACAGGCTGAGTTCTCAGATCCTGCCCCAGGCAGGTATCGAGGGCGGCCCTTCCAATCCAGTCCCAGAAGCTGCCCCTCTCATTTTCCCAGAATGCCACACTGCATTAGTCTAGGGCATTGTGGGAAATGGGAAAACAGCAGCTTGTAGGGAGAGAAGGAACCGATGGGATTGAAAGACATCCAGCCCCCCTCCCTGAGGACTGGGCCCCAGTTTTTTGCTCGAGAGAGCGCGAGACCAGCCGCTCCACTTCCTTCAGGAATGCAACAACCTTGGCGTGCAGGCCCCGCTTGCAACTTGGAGGGAAGGAGTGTGTGTATATTTCTCAAATATGGAGAGCAGCTCGGGTATGGGTTGGGTGGACATCAGGCATTGCTAGGAAGGCTGCTCCTAGCTAGAAGGAGGGCTGTCAGATTCACCTGGGGCTAGCGGTGGAGGTCCATCCAGGCCCAGAACATCTCGGCTTCTGGACGTCTGTTTCTTTTTCCACTTGCCGACGCGGCCCGTTAAGACCCCGTTGGAGTTTACCTTGCAACTGGAATGGGAGGTCTGGGCCAACTCGCTGACCGAGTCCTCCCCGTGGCCAGAAGCTTCCTGACCTTGATCGGCTGGTGGAGCCTTCACAGGACCCTCCTCGCCCCCTTCTGTCTGGGCCTGCTCCCCCTCCACCGCAGCCTCGCCGCCTCCTCTGCTGAAGCTCACTGCCTCATCCTGGCCTTGGCTGGGCTCTGCACCTCCATCTCTTTTCCCCAAGGTCACCTTAGGGAGCTCCGAGCCCGACCTGGTGGACGGCTGGAGATCCAGGGCTTCCACCTGCTTGCTACTGCTCAGTCCAGAGTCCCCGAGAGATCCCGCGGTGGAAGCCATCCTCCCAGGAATCCCTTCTTCTGCAGGTTGCAAGCAGGGCCTGCTTTGGGAAGGACCAACATCCTCTTCTGCGGGTTCGTCCTGCTCGCTCGGCGGGTAGAAAATGGATTTCTTCCCCACAACGTCCCTCGCTGAAGCCCATTTGTGTTCTGGACAGTGGCTGGAGAGAAAAGCAACGGGAACCACGGTTTAATTCAAGATTTGTCCGAACTAGAGGGAGTAAACCGTTTTCTAGCCCACTTTGGGGAAACCTGGCCTTTTGAGCGTCTGCACTGGTGCATTGCCGAGTCTCAGACTGGCAAGAGATTTATTTATTTTATTTATTTATTAGATTTCTCTCCACCCATCTCCCCCTAATGGGATGAGGTTTACAACATTAGGAGTTCACTGGGTTCAAGCAGGCTTTTCCTTGTTGTGAAATGTTGTTTCGTCTTGAGCGGGAACCCTACCCGTTGGATTATCCTGGCTGAGTCACTCCGTCGCAGGAATGTAATGCAGTTAAGGGCCTTTTGTGAGTCCATTCAAAGTGGCCTTTTTAAGATGACAATTGAAACAAACCACAGTTTATGCAATGGGGGAACTCCAAGATAACCGCCCCAATCTCGACTGTATGGCTCCCTTCATACCACACCATAAAGTTGTATAGGGTTAAACTTGGTTAATGGGAGGGGGGGAGAATGAAATAGCCAGTTAGCTTATCATTCAGGGTATCATGAGAATATAGAAATCAATATGATTTCTTTCCCTTTAACTCATCTGGGTGGGATTTGAATGGACGGGAGTGAACTAGTCAGCTGCTGTTTTCCTGCATCCCTCCACATCTTGTTAGAGGATGCTAAAGAGATAGGTTTTGAAAAAAGGGAATTTCAATCATCGGGTTACATTTGTTGTGTGAACGCAGCCTTTGGGTGGAGAACGCAGAGCTCCTAAGTGTAACTCCCAGGAGCTCCAGGAGGCATGGCCAGCAATGAGAGGGATGCTGGGAGTTGTAGTCCAACCGTGGGGACCTGCAATGGGGACGGAGGGGTGACATCATCACAGAACGGCTGCAACGATTCCTGTGCCTCGGCAGCCGTGATGCGACTCCGCCATTCAAGTGTTTGCGCGATGATCCCCACCCTTAGGAAGGCAAAATTGACCCTGTCTTTCGATAGCGGATGAAGACAGATGGAGTTGGCATCTTCTTTGCCAAGTCAATTGCCTTCTCCTGTTGTGAACAGCACTTTCAGGTATACTGCCATGCAACCTGGAAGTTCTATAGAGATCCACGGGTGGGCCAGTGACACCTTTCAGCCACGACGGCCTTCTAATCCCCTTTGATAACCATCTTTGTAACCCCCAGCTTTTCTTTCTTTCCTAGCTAAAAAGACAGAGACGGTGCTCATTCTCCGCCTGCATTCTCCTGCTGACTGCGGATTCACACAACCCCCTGAACCCCCAGCAAATCAAATGCAAAAAGACACAACCAAACAGAAACTTTGGCCCAAACCAACGAAGGTGGAAACCAGCCACGATTAGGATCTTCAGCAGCTGCTCGGTGTTTAACTGGGTTTAAATCCCTGCTAAGCCCTTTGGATTTCTTGGGAGAACGACGTGCCTGGGAGCGGAAGCAGCCATTGCCACCAGCTGCTTTTGGGGGGGGTTGTTTTGGCCCCGAAGCAAGGAGAAAAGCAGAAGTAACCGAAGTCTAACCTTGGCTTGGCGTGCCCTACATGCTTTAAGAGTGCTCTAGAGGGTGTGTTTTTCAGATCAGCCATCACGGTGGAGAAACAGCCGAGCGGCTCCTGGAGAAGCTTGGCGGGGCTCCCGCAGCAACGCTCAACCGCGTCCTGGGCCCGGGTCGCCAAGCATCCGGATTCGGACAGCCGCGTTGTCCCCGGGGAGGGTGCAGGGCGCTTTGGGTGCTGTCAACAAGAGCCCGTTTCCTAGCAACGGCTGCTTAGGAACCGTTGCCGGAGTCGGGAGAGATTCGCGGCAGGGATGGGCAGGGAAGTTGCACAGCCCGAGTCGCCGGAGAGGGCAAAGTCCTCCCCGGGGCCTCCCTTTGACTCCGATGCTGCACCCGACCCCGTGTGGGTGTCTCTCTGCCTGTCTTTTGGGATTTCCCACAATGCCCCACCCTGTGGTTTTCAGGGGCATTGTGGGAAATCAGGAGGAGAGCATGGCTCTCGTGATGCTCAACCTGTGGACGAGCCAGGAATCCTTGTGCGGGGGGGGGGCTATCGGTCTCTGCAGAGGTGGGGTGTGTAAAACAACTTTTGTACAGGTGTGTGATACTGGCACACACAGAAAAGAGGATCCTAATTCCATCTTGACTTTCTTGCTTCCTCCTTGTGGATGCTAGGGGCTCTATGGGGGGGGCGGGGGGAGGACGTCTATCGAACGGGCATCTCTTCCGTGTGTTTCTTTTGTTTTATTTAATTTAGTTTTATTAAATTCATATACCACCCAATTTCCAGTGATGCGGGGTGGTGTTTAAATCCCCTGTTTGAGCTGACAGGCCTCTGGTTAAACTAGAATCCTGGGGAAATGAACTCCAAGGCCCAGAGCGAACCTTTGGAAAAGCACGGGGGATCGGGCGGGGCCATCCTCGCAGGACCGTCGTTCAAGTGTGCTCTCAAACAGGACCGGGGCAGTGCTGGAGGAAGGACAGGGGGGAAAAGGAACCTTAGGAAAAAGGATTGCCTCCATAGGCCCCCAATGTAAGACCTCCTTGATGTGAAAAATACTGTTATTTCAGTTTCAAAAATTGTGCATTGCTGATCTGTTCCAAAGTGCCTTTTTTCCCCCTTTTCCTGGTGAAACATAGATAGATAGATAGATAGATAGATAGATAGATAGATAGATAGATAGATAGATAGATAATAGATGGATAGATGGATGGATGGATGGAAGGAAGGAAGGAAGGAAGGAAGGAAGGAAGGAAGGAAGGAAGGAAGGATGGATAGATGATAGATAGATAGATAGATAGATAGATAGATAGATAGATAGATAGATAGATAGGGATGGACAGACGGACAGACAGACAGTCAGACAGACGATGGATGGATGGATGGATGGATGGATGGATGGATGGATGATAGATAGAGATGGATGGATGGATGGATGGATGGATGGACGGATGGACAGACAGATGATAGATAGAGATGGATGGAGATGAATGGATGGATGGATGGATGGATGGATGGATGGACAGACAGATAGCTTGCAGCTGTTTTGTTTGTAAGGTGGACCATGCCCAAATTTCATCTCCCTGCCTCCCACCGGATCATTATTCACCGCTGCCTTTGTGAGTGGCAAGCACTAAACTGCAGTTCAGGCAAGGCCTTTGAAATTGTAATGACACCTTTGGATTTCGAGCCGCAGAGGAAGGCCGGGCGGAGGAGAAGGGGGGCGGGATGAGGACCGGCACATCTCAAATTGCCAGGAACAATGGTGGGCGTCAAGCATTTCCAGAGGCGATGGCAAAGGAGAATTACATGGCGCTGATGCCAAGAGAATGACAATAATGACTTTCAAAGAAAGGGTGAGTACACACACACACACAAAAGCACACTCTTTCAGTCCAGATCTACGGAGAGGGATCAGAAGAAGAAGACAGATGGGCTCTTTTCAAGGGGCCTAAGCATGCGAACGCAAGGATCCTTTAGTTTAATGGTCTGCAATGAGTTTAGGATTGGCCTGGGATTTTTTTCTAAAGGCTGGAAGCTTTAAAAAACCCAGGTTGGCTGCCTTTTTTGAAAGTAAAATGTAGAGTCAGGTTTTGATCGCCCCACCCATCCGCTCCTTGCTGTGGGACTTCCTTCCTCGGTCCCAAGAGCCCAGATCCGTGGGTTCCACTCCCAGAATTCCCCAGGCAGCCCGGCCACTGCCGAGAATCCTGGGAGGGGGAATCCGCCCATCTTGAGATGGAGAAGGCTGGATTAGACCGTGTAGGGTAAGATGTCTTCCATCCTCCCTGTTGACAGGTACCTGGAAACTCTATCTTCCTCCGTGGGCCACCTGACTGGATCTGGAGCCCCACCGTTTTTCTTTTAACGTGACAGAGAGATTGGAGAGCAGGCGCCTCCCAACGGATGCTTGCCTGACACAAATGCCTCGCAGCCACGTCTCGATGGACCTGAAGTGATATTTCACGTCTCCGTAGGAGGTGGAGATGAACTTGTAGGAATCAAAGACCTGCAATCGGCCGCGCTTCCACCTGGCCCCCAGGCTGCGTTCTCCTTCCCCCAACCAGATTTCCACATGGACATGAGGCTGCCTCTTACCTGCAAGGAAGGAGACAAAGGGAACACCTGGGCCGGCGTTTTGGCCGTTAGCAAATGCAGAAAAGCCTGGGAAGAAGTTGCATTGACCCCACGCCTTCTCCCCAGGTCTTGGTGGAAAGCTTCTTTGAAAGGCGAGACCAGGATTCAAATCTGGGGTGCTCTGTTTTCCTGCTCCAAAGTTCATGAGATGGTTGGGCCACTGAAGTAATGGCGGCCAAGATTCTTCCCAGGGATCTCTATCTATTCTTTTTATCTACAGAATGGGCCTTGTATTGTCCTATCCGGACCAGCAGAAGGATGTCATCACCATCAAGAAAATGTTTGGGATTGATCTGCAGGCGAACAAGACCGTTTGCCACTAAGCTAGGACCTGGATCTTGCCCAGTTGGATCACGGATCCAGCTACATCATTGTGTACCCCGACTAACTCCATAAATCCATACTATGACCTCCCCTCAAATCAAACCAGGAGACCTTGTGGAGTTCCAGGAATAGAATTAGTGATCTGTCTCCATAAAGGAGATGCAGACAGATGGAAGAATGGGAGGCCAAGGAAGGAAGACATTACGTTGTGAATCAAAGTAAACTCCCGAGGTGAAGATCAGATCGCCTGGCCTCAGATGGTCCTCACTGGGTAATGTAATAGGAAGAGTGTCATACTGATAGGCTTGGTTGCCGGAGCTCATGTAGAAGCCAAAATCCTCAGCCAAGTCCCGCATGACTCTCCGAATGAACCCACAGCAGTTCAGAAAAAGGGGAGATTCGTATTCCAGACCTGCAAGTGTAAAAATTAAAGGGAGTGCCAGTCACTGGAAATGTGGGCATTTGTACCATCCCGAAGTTCAGAATATCCCTGGGTTGGGTGGGTTGAAGGACAAATATTGAAAGTATCAACCATTCACGGTGGTTCCTCTCCTTAGCGAGAGGGTGAATATAAGAAATTTCTCCTCCCATCCCCTGGATCTTCAATCAACCATCCCAAAGCTAGTGTCCCAAGGTTGGCAATGCCATTCCCACCATCTTGGGGATTGGCCCTGCCAAATTTTGAGGGCACCAGCTTTGGGAAGATGGATGGAAGGGGAAAATCAAGGGAGGGAGGAATTGCTTTTATTCACCCTTTAGCCCAGGAGAAAAATAGCAGAAGTATCTTGGAGGTTAGATGGCCACTTCTGCCCCCAACGGCAGAGATGGGACGTCTACCCAACAATGCCCATATTATGGGCACCATCTTTTGCCTCTGATGCCAACGTCCCTTTGAAAAGGAAACACGGTTCTTACTTCCAGGCTGGTGATATTTCTTGGCATACGGCGTCCCAATGTAGCATCGTGCTTGCTGGAGGAACTTCATGCGAAGTTGCCACCTAACATCAGGCTGTTGCAGCCTTTGGGGCACTGTTTCTTTCCTCCTGGCCAGCCGCCTGAATTCCTCCTACAGCCAAAGGCAAGGATGGAAAAGGGAAACTGAACCGCTTTTGAAATGTGGCCTCTTCCCTGCCTCTAGTCATAGCAGCAAAGGAAGGAGGATGAGGAGGGAAGAGAAAAACGTTCAATATACCAGTTAGACATGTTTGGAGAACAGCTTGATAGAGCTGATTATTGATTATGTGCCTCTTAATAACTGTGTAGGTAGATTTTCTCTGTGAGGATCTGTCCCTAGCCTAGTCTTTTAGGTTGGACTTTTGGAGAGATTATTGATTGATTGCCAAGATGGCAGAAGGCAGGAAAGGTAAGAAATCTGAACAAAGTCCTGCTGAGGTGGTGGTTCCAGGCAGGAATTAGCAGGAAGTGGCATTTGGTGTTCTTCAACGGGGATTTAGAACGAGAACAAAAATGTTCCCTGCGATGCCCAACAGCAGGAAGAATGAGGAAGAGAATTTGGGAGTCCCTCCCTGATCCCTCCTCTCTCTTTCTGCCGTTCCTAGCTAGCCACGATCTTGGGTGGGGCCACCCTCCCCTCCCTGACATCATCCCAGATGCCATCGGGCGCCCAAGAAACGGGCTGGGGCTTGCCGGCTTGCAACGCTCCAGCCGAGAGCCAAGCTGCTTGCAAAAAGCGGATAATGGAGTCCTTTGGGGAAACGGGTAGAGCGGCCGTGCTGAGGAGCTACAGCTCCCTGCAAGGGAAGAGAAGAAAACCAGGCAGAACAGAACGGACTGACGTTGCAATAGTGCTGCGTGTAGGCACTCTGTAATCTCTCAGAAGACTAAACTGGAAATATGCAGCGGCCATCCTGACTGATATTTCCTAGCGAAGTCAAAGAGGCGTGGGAGGAAATGGTTAAAAGGGGGGGGGGTGGTGATGCTTTAAAACCAATCCAAGTGGCTTTCCAAAACAATTGCCCGAGATAAGCCATCAGATGACCTCTGCCTCGAAAAGGCATAGCACGAAAGGAAAATGGATGGGCCAGGAAGAGGAGGAAAATGCCTCCCTTTCATATTCCATGATTCTAACCCGTGGGAGGTGAAATGGATTTGGGGGGTTACCAGACGGGATGCGAGAAGGGGGTGGGAGGGAGAAAGAGGTGTCAGAAAGAGAGAACAAAGTGGTCCATATGAAGAAAGAAAAAGAGCAGTTGGTGTAGACAATACGAATACAAAGCAGCAGCTTATCCTAATTACTTCTTTATTCTGAATGATGAGGACTAGAACCTTGCTTGGCTCCGTCAGTTCTCGGACCAACAGCAAGATCGTCCTCTGAGCATTACTTATCATCAGCCAACCCTGGGGGAATGACAACAACATGAACTCTGATGTTTGCAAACAACGGGGGGAAAAATATTTACAGGGAAAGAACATTGCGTAGAAGTGAGGGGATGGATATCCAGCAGGTAACTCGCAGATGTTGTCAGCCCAGAAAGCTGAATTAAATAGCAAGGGTTAAAACAGGAGAGCAAGGGCAGAATGGGAATGGCGTCATTTAGAAAAGGGGCCCGGCTGGCATTCCTTAGTAAATCATTGGCACGCTCTGTTCTGATTACCACCAGGCCAACAATGATGTGCTGGAAAGGAATGAAAGGTGGGGATGGGGACGGGGCCCACGGCGGCCTCTTTTCCCTTGCTTATTAATCTCTCGATGAAAGCCCTCGGCCAAAGACCCCTGCTCGCCAACTTCACACAGGCTCTGGCGCATTCTTGGGGAAGGCAAGCCGGGCCATCTGTGCCCGCAAGGGCCTGCAGCAGAGAGCAGCTTTTAAAATGGTTTTTTGCTGCCTGCTGGGGAGAAAAACTTGCAAGCAGAATCCTGCCGCCGATCGGGGATTGGATTCCCAGCTCCGAAGCCCTGGGCTTCCTTCAGGTTCGGTGGATGGAGAGTTTCCCACAGTCCTCAGTGGTTAATAACTAATTGCCAGCCACTGTTGACTTAAAGCAGGCAGTTGGCTTGTAAATGAAATTAACCACTCTTGGAGCGTTTGCGTGGACCTCTCTCCCTGACCTCCAGTGTAACGGTGGTTTAATGTTCCTCCCTGGAGACCTGGTGTCGGTCTCCCTGTCTGGTTGTCCTTTTTCCCACAAAGAGGTGGAGCCCAAGACTTAAGGGGAAGTCACTTCACTTCTCTTCCCCTTTCCAGTTTGCAAAAGCGGCCACAATTCTTTGCAAGGCTATAGCATTCCCCAAGGAGGGAGGGTTACCTGCTGCTGGAGAATTAATTCAGGTTTTGATTTTGGCCTGGAGTGGATAAAAGAGCTTTTCCTGGGGAAGTGCTAGGGCCGAAGAGCCGAACATGCAGAAAATCAATCAGTTCAATCCTAGCGGGGTTGGGAAACATCCCGTTCGGCGGGCTATCAGAGGACACCACAGAAAACAACGGGCTGTGAATGATTTGCTGGCCTCACCCATCAAATCATGGTTTGTTTGAACAAGCCACAAGGGGTCAGCTTCCCACAGCAAGTTCCCAAAGCCACAGTTAGCAAACAAAGCACCAAAGTTCAAGGAAATGCATCTGGATCCCAGAGATGACAAAAAATGCCGCATTTTGCACGAAGCAGGGGGTGAACCCACTTAGGACAAAGCCAGAATTTGTTGGTGATGAGGCCTGGCTGATGGTTCACGGAGGCTTGTCCACTTGGAGGGGCTGGAAATGCATTTGGTTCCCGTTTGAATCCAAGTGTGCCCAAATCACATTTTCCGAGCCTGCTGGTTGAAAAAGCTCGCCAAAAATGGCACATTTAGAGGAATTGGAAAAAGGCATGGGAATATCGGCACGGGCGTGTGCAAAAACGAGTGCAAGGTTTGGAGCGGTCCTTCTGAAAAGCAAATCACAGGCCGGGGTGAAACAAGAGGAGTCGGCCTTGAGAAGTGGAACAAAACTGATTTCACACCAAGTGGATGGGACGGGCTAGCTGTGAATGCTCGCCTGGTGAACGTTCTGTGCGTTCTGCTCTTTGTGGCTCTATGCAAAAGATTAGAAAGCATATCAGTGAGGCTTCTGACGTGTACAAAGTGCATTTCCACCAACAGAGGAAGAACCTTTGGTCCTCTGAAAGCTGAGCTCCGTTCCCCAGAGCCACATAATCAGAATATATTGCTAGTGGGGACTCCTGTGTCTGTGGTCTTGATTCTGCAGCTCAGGTTGCTCAACTCCCCTGAACCTTGGGGTCATTCCCAGCCTAACAATTTTCATCAACAGCCTCCTGGTCGAGTCATATCCTTCTGTATTTGTACTCCTAGTTGTGAGTGTGAGTTGGCTGTAATTTTAATAATGATTGAAAAATGTCAGGTGTGTTTTTCTACCCCAACAGCATACACTTGGGGTCCCGATGTAACTGAACATGTTTCTCCCCCACCTCAGCTTTCTCCCATGAAAACCATGTATGAAAAAGAGCCAGTGATGCAGTAGTTAGAGTTAGATGAAGGTCAATAAGTCCCAGGTTCAGATTGCCATTTGCTCATGGTCCTCAATGGCTGACTCTGGCCAAGTCACTATCTCTTGGCCTAACCTACCCCATAGGTTTGTTGTTTTGAAGGGAAAAAGAGAGGGAACTCCCTGTGTGTTATCTGAAGCTCTGAGAGGAAAAATAGAACAATATTGTAAAAAAAAAAAAAAGAAGGTATCGACGCATGTGGGGTGGTTTGAAGTACAAATGAAATATTATGGGATGGATATGCCCAACTGCATTGGGTTAATACAATTCTGGTCAATCATCAGCTCTATTCTCCTAACAAGAAGAAAAACAGCATTTTGTTGTTGTGTGTGTGTGTGTGTGTGTGTGTGTAAATAAATAATTCAGAACCAAATTAGAAACCCAGTCTTTTTATTAACATCATATAAACGAGAAACAGGAGCATTTTCTGCAGAGATCTAAATAAAGAAATGGGGGAGGGGGGAGAGGGGGAGGAAGGAGAAAGCCCAGACAATTTTACAGCATTTCTATCAGGAATATAAGTCAAGGCTGACATGCTTGATTTGTACAGTCTGGGAAAGGAGAGATGATAAAATATGGTTGGGGATCTCGGTGGCACGATGTTGCAGCCATCAATATGAAACGTGGTAATTAATTGTAAGGGAAGACACAAAAAGGGATTGGCGGCTTTTAGGATCCCAAACGTTTCATCAACCTGACTGCCCGCCCTCCCAAACTGGTTGGGCCAGAGGCTTTTGTGAGTCACCTGCAGCGAGAACATCTCGTGCTCCGGGTTGGTGGAGGTTCTTTAAGGTAACTCACGGAGAGTAAATGTTAAGATTGACACCAAAGTTTGCTACAACCTATGGAGCACCTTCTCTAGAGGTTCCTATGGGTTGATGGCGGGCTGGAAACTCTGGGAATCACATGGGGCCTTTTCCAAGGTGAGTGAGTGACATACAGCATAGCTGTTGCTCAGCCTCCATGTTGTCCACCTTTCCGATTTGCGAGTGGATCTTGCAGCCTGCGGTGGACTTGGTTAGAGCTACTCCGCCTATCGGGCTTTGGGGGTGGAGCCTGGGAGTTCACTCAATGAGGGGCCTCACAAAAAGGGGCGGAGTTTCATCTGCCATGGATAGACCCTAGCAGCATTCAGGGAAGCAAAATGAACATACCTAGAGTTTGCGAGGATATGTACCATGACCCTTTTATTCCATCATCTTGAGGAGTGAAAGGTAGACTTCCATTTGGGGCTGGAACGACTCCTGTCTGAAGCCCAGAAGTGACCAGGTCCACACATCACATTAAACCAGGGTTAATTTCTAGGGTTTTAGCTTCATGTGTTACATCAGCCCACCATGTGGCTCATGCAACATGGCCTCTCACCAGCTCTGCCACCCATGATGAAGCAAGTCCCAGATTGGTAAGATGTCCAAACCCACCCATTGACCATCCATGTAAACCCGCCAACCCTTCCTAACCAGTTCTCCTCCTATAATCCCATGGAGATGCTCCTCTGGAGGGAGATCCTCAGGCCCACCCCACAACAGAGGTTGCCCCCACAAAGGGGGGAATCTCCAGCAGTTCAAAGCCACCCTGAAGAACTCTGATCATGTAGATCAACCCTTCTCCTTGGTCCCTGCGCCTCCTCCCCCCCATATGGGACCCAATGAGAAATCTAGATTCTGGAGCCCACATGGGACGGGTAGGAGAGGTGATTGCCAAAGTCTATTCAGAAGGAGGAAGAAGAGCCAGCAGCAAGTGGTGGCCTAGAGAGAGATCCAGAAGATTGAAAAAGCATTGTTGGGCTCTTATTTGTCTCTTTCATAACTTTGCTCCAAGGCTGGAGTTCGCTGGCTTAGCTCCAGGAGTTCCTGGCTCACTTCCTGTCATCTTCTGACTTAGAGACCCAAGTTCTCATACTAAGTGTGGGCCATGGGCCCCTGGGAATTTGGAGTGAAATCTGGATAGCTTGCATACCTCCTCCTCCTACAGATTAAGTACCATCATGAGTCAATTTCAAAGATCTTCATGAAACCCAGTCTCGCCCTTTTGGGGGATAGCGTGCTTTTGTTCTGCTGCTCCTCATTGTCTGGGGTGCCCATACATGCTCAAGATTGCCTGAGGTTTTAGCCCCAGAGGAGGGAAAAGCAGCAAAAGTTTGAATCATTCTTTTCTAGGGCAAAAGATCCCCACCCCAAGGGAGAAAAGACGCCTTTGTTCCCAGGAAAACGACAGAATTCTCTTTGTCTGATCGGTGCGGCGCATTCAGTGACAAAGATCACAAAACCCGGCCTCCTGTTCTACACGTGCTCCTGCTGGGAGGTGGGGGGGCACAGGGTGCCCTTGGCTGCCACCCTTCCAGCCTAAATTTGCAGGAAGAGAGGAGGCCATCCTCTGTGCCCTTGACACTCTGCAATTCGGCACCGCTGCAGGGAGAAAAAGTGGGTGGTTGTGCTCTGTTGATTACGCCATGGATACTTAATCAGGACTCACTAAGATAGGGGTGTGGAGCCTCTACATCATAGACTGGATGTGGCCACAAGGCCGCTACATCTGGCCCAGGAAGGCCTCCTCAGATGGCACTCCCCGAGTCCAGTTGGGTCCAGTTCTCCTGGTTCTGCTTATTCTCACTGGCCCATTTCAGGCAACGCTTGTTCCCAGCTCTACTTGGAGATGCTGGACGTTGTTCCTGTGATCTTCTGCATGCAAAAAGGGTGCTTTGCTGTTTTGCTGGGGGCCTTTGCCATTGGCACACCTCCTTAACATCACCTAGAGGAAACCAGGAACCAACCTCAGGGTCGCTGTTGACACAGCTCCATCTTGCTTTCCTGCGGAGTTCTGTGTTGTAAGAGCAGCAAGCCGGTAAGGCGGTAAACCCTCATGGCTTATCAAAGAAACGTTTATTCCTTTCCTACGAGGCCAATCTCACGATTATAAAAGCAGACTTTGAACCCAATGGAGCCAAACAGGCGCTCTGACCGCACCCGGGCACCCAATGCAACAGCCCCTTCGGTGTACTTTGGGCATCCGCCCGCTTATGCAGAGAGGCCATTTTTCGCGGGGTGAAGACATTGCCAATGCGAATCGACGGCATTACCAGACAGTATTAGACAGGAATAGATTAAGATCTAAATTTGTCTGGTAAGACAGCGATCGGCAGGCGCTGGGCCCCGCAGGATCACAATCTGGGTCAACAGGAGGTGGACAAAAGATGGAAAGGCCTAGCAACTTAGATCCTTGCAATTCCCTTTCTCTCCCCAATTTCTGAGCCCCTCCAAAACACCGGTGCAATTCTCCGAGTCTGATGGGATTCCACCACAAGGGGTTCTTGGTGCCCACCAGGTCCCATCTGCTCTAATATGCCATGGATGTTAGCGTCCATTTAAAAAAAAAAAAAAGAGTCCCAAAAAAGGAAAGGTTTTTCTTTAGCGGAATGCCCCTCCTTAGAAAATAAAAACGGCTCGTGTTTGAATCTTAATGCTGTGGGCGTGATTGAAATTGCTTGTTTTGGGGGCGGCTGCCTGCGGTATCCGTGGGTGAGTCGCCTGAATGGCTCGCCTCTTATCCCTGTTAGTGAGAAGGATCTGGCCGGAAGAGGCCGTATCCTTGGGGCAGAACATTTAGGAGGACCCCAAATCCCGTTGGAGCGGCATGAAAAAAACCCTCTTTCTGCCCAGAGCTTGGTAGAACTTTGCAACATGGTTGACCAATGAAGCACAACATGCACACACAGAACAAGGGGCAGGTTGTGAATTTTAGCCACAACTGCAAGTGAACCTTTGTAAAAAAGAGAGCGGTTTTCCTCTTTGTGAGGCTGCCAACTGATTGGTCCCCTTTGAGACTCTTCTGCTCTTTGGAGCTCCAAGGACAATCTTAAAGTGAACGGGCACTTTTTCCCTTCCCTCCCCTTCCCACTCTGCATTCCCACCCAAAGCCATTGAGTGTCAGGAGATCTAGGATTGTTACCTTTTGCTGGGCAAAACTGGAAATGGGGCCTTGGCTTCGTAACGCCCAAACGCCCGAGGAGCAGCGAAGCAAGGAGTGCCACGGGCAGGAGAGCTTATAAGAGGGGACCGGAAAAGCTGCCATCTACAAAACGCCTTGGTGTTTTAATTTAATTCCACTCCCACCCACTTTCCAAAGCGAAAATGGCCCAGCCTTATGAATTCCTGTTCCGACCCCCCTCGGCAGTCAATTTTGCGGGGTCATTCTGCATTTCCTCAACAACGTTTCGCCTGGTTAATCAGCAACCCCGCGACCCCGTTGGGGAGCCGTCTCCCACTCCTTCGATGATCGAGCTTTTGCTGGGAGTAATAAATCCAGGGACGGAGGAAGAGGGAAGCCAGGTTGCTCCACGTCAGCAGCAAACCGTGAAGCAAAAGGCGCTTTAATATTCCAAGCTGCCTCCATTTAGAAAGCCTGACTAGAGGACATCCGTGCTGGGGGGAGCTGAAGGACGCTCCCCCCACGACTCGAGAGTTTCTCAAACTCTTTTATCGGGATCTAGCCCTCCCAGTAAGCAAACAGAAAGGTTCTTGCTGCTGTTATTATTTTCTACGCATTGCTCTGAATTAGTTAGGGAGAAAGAGCATAAAAACTATCCATTAATTAAGAATTATAAATAAAAAGTCATAATACCGTTGCTGATAATAACGGCATAGTGAAACTGTTGTTTCTCAGGGTGCGTGACCCACGCCGATAGCTTGGCCATGCGAATCGTTTTGACTGTGATCTGGATTGTCAATCTAGATGATAGAACGGGGGAGACGGGGTTCTAGATCTTCTCCACCTTCCCTCTCAACGCCTTTCTCAAAAGAGCAGCTCTGGTTGTGTTGGGACAGCCCTGGGCTCTCTTGCTTGGAAGGACCCAAGGAGAGGATGGACGGCCTGGTCTCGCTTCTATCCAACTCTGCTTCTTGGCCAGGCTACCCAACAGGGATTGGATGGGCCATGGGATAAAAAGCGAGGCCAACCTGGAGGGGCTTTCGGAGGGATTAGAGGTATCCCCCTGGCGATACATGAGGGGTAGAGGAGCCCTTTAATAGGTGGGAGGACACAGTGAAAGAGTCACAGGGTGGGAAAACCAAACCGAGGGAAGAAGATCCAAAATGGAGAAGACCTAGAACCCATCTGCAGTGAGCTTCAGTGGCGCTCAACCTGAGCGATGGGAGAAAGGGCCTCCTCTGGTCACTGCTGCTGGTTCTTGCTTGGCCAACACACTCCCAGGCTCAGCTTGATTCTCACATGATGGAAAACTACACACACACACCCCATTTCCAGGTTCTCAAATAAATCTGAGAGGGATACGGGCCCCGTGGTCAAGGAGGGGAGGTTGTTCGTCTTAGGAGGCACCCATCCAGCTGTTGTTTGGAAGTTTCTGTTCAAGAGGTAGGATGGGGGCTCTGGGGCGGAAGGGCTGAAAAAGAGCCAGGTTCTGGAGAGATCTAGTTGGGTGTGACCCAAGATGACTCACTGGGCCGCTGAGCTCAAGTTGGTGCTTCGTGCAAGTCATCCCTTCGTCTCAAAACTTAACAAGGGAAGGGCAAAATCTTCCCTCCCTTCAAGTGAGAACAGCAGAGCAAGCTGGGCGAACACATCGTTCCCATTATTGTTACGCTTATTGTGTTATTGTTGTTACGGCTCCATTTCTCACACACACTCCCCAGGGTCTGTAGAGAGTATCTCAGTTTTATCTTCAAAATAATCCCTGCAAGGTTGTTTAAGCGGAGAGATAGGAACTCACTCAGGAGTACGAATGAGATGTGTGATTAATGGATTCAACCGATTACTGTATTACATCAGCTCCAGCAATAAGTATAGATGGGAACCAAATTCAGGTTTGCACCATTCCGCTCTGGCCCTGACTGGCTTTCAACCAGCATTCCTGATTGTCTCTCCTAGAAGACACTGTTAGTGCTTTGCTACCTAAAAGTAGGACTATTTACCCCTTTTGCTGAGCTCTTCTTGAACACACTTCCTTTTCCTTTGATCTTTATTCGCCTTTCTTTCCTCAGATGTGCTCTTTTTCATCCACAGGTCTTTTGCTCAGTCTCCTTTATTCCCCCTCCCCATCAACAATCTTTGGGGCAGAGAGAGAGTCTCTGCACCAGAGTGCCCCCCCCCCCGCAATCTTAATCAGCCAAAGACGGGGTAAGCATGCAAGTGGAAAGAACATCAAACTCCCACTGCCAGACGTCGCACATAAGCGAGCCAAGTTGTATATCAAACCACTTCCGGAGAAAACAGAAGCCCATCTTCCAATTCTACCCTTAAGCAGCACCTTCACCTTCTCCTGATGGGCAGTGTAGTTAATTTACAACACAGCAGTGTTTCTCAGCCTCAGCAGCTTTAAGATGGGTGGAGTTCAACTCCCAGAATTCCCCAGCTAGGGAATTCTGGGAGTTGAAGCCCACTCATCTTAAAGCTGCTGAGGCTGAGAAACACATCCCTAGAGTAACCGTTCAAAATTAGACAAATTAGACGGGTACCGATTTGCGCACATCCTACTTTTTCGCTAGCCCTGGTTTGGATTCTGAAGAGTTCCGGTGAGTGTAGTAGTTTGGCTCGCTCTTTAAACATCGTTACCAGACAGTGTTAGAGTACAGTGACAAAATCCAGCACTGTCTAGTAAGATGTCCACAGAGGACCACGATCCAGCAGTTGTTGGTGCGTCTGGAAAGTCGCTCGTTCCCTTACGTTGGCTCGGGCAAAGTCCGTCGCTCGTGAAACACCAACGTTCGCACGCGCCTTCCGCCGTTTTAGGCTGCAAAATCGTACTGATCGTTCGAGAAAGGAAAGAAAGGGCAGCTGGGGTTGGCAAGAGAGGAGGAGGATGCCCGGATGTTCAAGAAACAGAAGGATTTCAAATAAACACAGTTGAAAGGAAGGGAATCGGCAAGGGGACGTGGTGGGGCTCAACATTTAATGGTCCTTCCCCATCGAGGTTTCCCAGGATACGACCTTGGGCCTGGAGAAATTTCAGGGGGAGCTTTAGGAAAAACTAAGTGTGCGAACGGTAAGCAGCTGAAGGGAAGTCATGTTCTCAGGAGAAGGAGCAACGAGGGATCCCATCACAATGCCTTCATAAAGAAAAGGAAAAGAGTCTCTTTTCTTGCTGTATCCATCAACCCCTTGCCTGTCCCCCCCCTTCTCCTCTTTTTGTCACAAACCGTCCCGGTCGGATCCTTTTCCCCACCAAAGTGGGCCCAGGTTGGATGGGAGACGCCATTAACATCTTTACCAGGCAGTATTAGAAACTCATAAAACGTCCAACGCTGCCCAGTAAGATGAGAATGGTTTCTCAGAATGGATGCTCTGGCTGGAATGAAGGCAAGAAAAGTCAGGGAGAATTTCCAAAAGATCAGCCCCTGCCAGGGAGGGACAATTTCCCTTCTTCCATTCCCCGTTTTGATACTCCCCTCCGATCGGAAGGGTCAATATATGCCAGCAAATGTTGTGAAAATATTCGGGGTCGATTCCCACTTTGCACAACAATCCTGGGAGTTTCATTTGGAATTCAGGGCCTTCCCTCCCGAAACTCACGTTTTGAACATTTTTCAACAGAAAGCTCTGGGTGTTAGACCCGGGCTGCGCATTCTTCCTGATGGGAGTTTGCTCAATCGTAGTTTAGATCGATGAGGTTAGCACGAGATGTTAAGCTGCTAACCCAATTAAATTTACAAGCTACAGCGGCTCCACGGCTAAGCCAGGACTGAAGAAACCATGTTCCGGTTTATTGCGATGTCTGACCCAGACGCGATCGTCTCGAAAGCTTGAAACTGTGCATTTTCAGATGAGCCCAACCTGGCTGAAATGATGCACTGACAGCTCCTGAGAAAAAGTCCCCTTGGCCTGGTTTTCATTTCCGTTTCTACCACGCAACGGAGGCCAGGGAAAGACAGCAAGGCGAGAGAGGGCTCTTTCAGCTTGGAGCCAGCACAAACCCTCCTCTTAGCCATCCCAAACAGCGAAGCTGCCCGCTCTTCAAAATGCAAACCCGACGACTTTGGGGGGGGGGGGGAACACACACACACACTCACACACACACCTGGCATTGTTCTCAAACCTGGTGCAAATCGGCAGGGACCATGGGTCAGAGATTATGAATTATGCCGCTATCTTAAACAAGACCAATTTTTATTGTCTCCCTCCAGCCCTCCCTTTCTCCTTCCCGGTTCTGTCCCACCGGCGGGAGCCACTCTGTCACAAAAACACAGCCATTGGCCTAAAGGTCCAAATAAGTGCCATCTTTTTAAAAAAAGGGAGCCTTTACAAAGATTCCCCCCCTTGGCAAGATTTTGGGGAACAAATTGCCATGTCAGGTGGACGACAGGCTAGGGAGACTGGTTGGAAGTCTGCTTCCGATATTTCTCTCTCTTTTCCTCTGTCTTCGTGTGTGCATTACATCAATTAAGGTCACAAATACTTCTGTTAGATTAGTCACTGGAAAGAATAAAGGAGTTCCTTTTTTTTTTTTTAGTGATTAACTCCACTTCTTTCAAATCTAGCCTGAAGGGATGTCTATTGCTTTCAAACCTGTGATCATCTGTGCCACGCTAGAGAAAAGTACCCCTATTGTCTTAGGCAGAATTAAGAGACTTCTGCAGCAAAGGAAAAACGTTCAGCAAATGATATTCATCTTTCGGGCACTCACGGACCCATCCTCAAAAGCCATAAAAATCTGCCAGAACTTTTCCTCTCTACCCTCTGTTCCAACTCCAAAGGCTTAGCAGAAACTAAATTTATTCAGCTGCGGTAGCTAGTGACCTTGATGCTTAGCAATCATCTATACCTTTGAACACTGAAAATGTTGGTGATAACTTACTTTGGATTCATGCTTCTAAAAGACAGCTAACCTGGCTTCCTTGGGACACAATTCTGCATTCAAGAATTGCCTCCGGGTGGCCCATCAAGGATTCACTCCTTATGTTATCATGACTGCTAGTGCTGTTGCTGTTCTTCGTACATTGTTTCTCCACCCCAAAGAAGGAAGATGCATCTTTTGGATACTCATGGCATTCAAGTGGGCAGAATTTCCCACTGCAACGTATCTAAAATCCTTGGTCGGCAACTAGTGTGCTAGCCGGCTGCTTTGGCAAGAAATGGAGAAACGATGGGCCAACTCCCCCATTTACATTCTTCTAAATAGATTGCTTTCAGGCATTGGAATTTTTCTTTTGGTGCTATGGGAAGAATTATTATTATTGTTATTCAGAAGTCTCTGGTGGGTTGACCAGTAGAGTCCTATGTGTGTAAACCCTATTGAGTAATAGATTACTTACTTCCTGGAAGGACAAAGACGCTAACTCCTTCTTTGCCCATTGCTCAACATCGTTATATGTCATCAGTGGCTATTGATATTTTCCTTTTGTTGTTGCTAAACCTTACATTGTTTCATTTTTTCTTCTGGGCCCACCTTGAGCTCCTTCTTAAAAAGGAACCTATTCAGTCTTTTGCATCCTTAAATAAATGTCAGCTCCTGGCGAAAGACTGTTTCTCAAGTAGGGGAAGAAAAATATCATTCGAGGCGAGCAAATCAAAACTAGTTCTAGAGCCACTTCTGGCAGCAAACGCCTACAAGAACAATGATTAGTTTGCATGAAAATACACAAGTCAATATCTGTTTTGAATGTATTTCCTCTCCAAACAGCACGCTTATTTCTTTCCTAAGCAAGCCTTTCTGGACATATTTCAAAATCTGCACGGTATGTTTTCCTTATCTGGAGCCCAGACCTGGGTTTGCAAAATGTGGACAGGTGCAAAGCGGGACGGCTACAGCCTTTGATTTGCCGAGATCCAGAAAATATTGCCCAATTCCTGGGAGGAGATCTGGATGATGCCTGGGCGTTCAGACAGGGAAGGAAGAAGGAAACTCTCAACTTTGTGCCAACGGTTCATTCGGCTGCAAGAGTATTTTCTCTGCTGACACCTAATTGGGCTCATTTACACTTCTCCTTCCCCTGGTTATTTAGGCAACTGTCGAAAAAGACAAAGGAAATCAAATCCCGCTGACAACCAGGGGTGTTTCATTTAACCTGTACGTTTTCTTTTTACCCCCGTCCCTGAATTCCTCCCACCCAAACCAGCATTCGTGGATTTAAAAAGAAACCATGGGGAATTTAAACCAAAAGCTGTTTTCTGCCTTTTCTCTTTTAAATCCATTTTCAGAGCTTGTTTTATTTCCAATGTTCCTTCCGGAAGGCTCTGATGGACAGCAGCAAATCGTCTGGACAAAGCAGAGCTTCCAGAAGACGGGGGCGATGCATTAGCAAAGGACAGAAGAGAACGGCATCGCCAGGGGTTGAGTCTGTGAATTGGCGCCTTTGTTTCCAGGGTCTAGCAGAATGAACCGGGAGGATGCCTCCCCAAGGGGCGGGGCCTGGAGTGCTAGGTTACCTGGAAGCCCCGCCTCCTTCTCTCTAAGCCACACCCCTCCCCGGCTAAACTAAGCAGATCAGGAAGGATTTGGGAGGCTACCAACCTGTTTCTGGAAACCAAATCGACCCCGGCTGTTGCTTTTCTGGCCCTGTCTGTAATTCGGGGAGCAAATTCTCATAAAATGCAGAGGGGTGGGCTCCCCGGTCACAAAATCACTGCCTTGGGGTTCATGGGCCAAAGTCAGAAAGCGGCTTTCTCCGCTCTCTAAGTTTCGCTCCAAATGGATTCGGCGACCCAAATGAAGGTCTTTTTCCCGACCCAGAGCTGAGCCCTGAGAGCAAGAACTGGAGAAATCTCCACTCTGCATTCTTGATCGTGATCTTCTTGTCGCGGGCTGTTCTTACCAGGTGAAGCGCCAAATCCAAAAGGCCTTCCAGCTTAACAGACTGGTGACCCCGAGAGGCCCCCCCCTTTTCCTCTTAATTCCTGCAGGGGCCAATGGAAAGACCCGGGGGTCTCCGGGGGACAAGATCTTATTTCTGCCTTTCAGACCCGCAGAGGTCCATGGATGTTTTATGATTGCTCCCTCTTGAGAAGATCTCTGCTGGTCATAGGAATGGCTTCTATACAGCTTGGACTGCAAGCTGCGTAGCAATTATTATCATAAAATGCTGGCTAGTTTTCATAAAGATTGGCTTTGAACAGCCTATAGCAATATGATTGGTGCTAGTTCCCTCAGCTCAGCCTTCTATTCATACCAGAGATTAACACCAGAGCAATTTGAATAATTTCTATGCTCAATATAACCTTCCTTCCTTCCTTCCTTCCTTCCTTCCTTCCTTCCTTCCTTCCTTCCTTCCTTCCTTCCTTCCTTCCTTCCTTCCTTCCTTCCTTCCACCAAGTGCCAATACTATTAGGAATTTTACAGAAGAGTAACTTGACCAGAGTTTGGGTGCTCAAGGCAAACATCTCCTCTGCTATTTATCATCCCCTAGGGGGAAAAAAGCACAATCCGACACAAAAACAACGGAAAACAACAGGTTTCCTTCACCCAACAGCTATCCTCCAACCTGCCGCTTCTCTTGAAGGGCACCCAAGGATTCGGGGGTCATTCTGTATTTTGATCAGCCTGTTTGGGTCACTCTTCTGCACCCCAGAACCATCTTCCCACCTGCGTCATCCTCACCAACACATTCACACACATCAGCCTGGGTTAAATTGCCTGAGTTTTTGCTCTCCCACCTGCAAACCAAGATGATACATAATTCAGCTCTGCAACTGCTCTTTCTCTTCCCGTTTGCCCCCAGTACCCACAGAGTCTCCTGTCCTGACAAGGGCAAAACGAACATTAAACCAACCTTTCCATGTTACAACTTCCCGTGCCGAGATTATCAGCAAGAAGAACGATACGTTCCAGAGCATGTACGTGGGGCCATTTCCTTAACCGCCAACAGGCTCATAAGCCATTAAAAAAACCCACATAGTTACTGCTCCAAGGGGGTGTTGGTGGGAACACTAAAAGTCTTTTCAATGCAAAGTGGCAACCTGGGAGAGTCAATCAGGGGCTGCTGACGTTAAAGTTGAAAATATGCAGCGGCCCTAATTTTCTCCTAAATGACAAACCAGGGCCACTTTTTAAAAAGTTGGCCCGTCTGCAGGGGCAAAGGCAAAGGAGGAGGAAAAGAAAGAGAAAATTAAGGAAAGAGTTGGAATTGTGCCCCAAGGCGAGCCCAAAAAATGGCAGCCCACTTTTGCAGCAGATAGAAAAGACACGGTATAGCAAACAAGCAAACGAAGAAAAAGGAACACCCCCGTTTTTGCGAGCTCTCTGGAAGCACATGATTTCCAGACATTCGGTACCCACGAAATGCAAATCCACCTGCGCTGTTGTCCAGGTGACGGGTCTTTGTTGGGTTAATCATCACCCCTTTGGGCCAATGCTTGGGCCCGGGAAGGAGACCGAAGAGAAGGGGGGAGCAGAAAATGGAAAAGATTGAATAGAGGGGGTAACCCCGTTCCCTCTGAGTTTTTGCCTCCTTCCCTCCCTCCCTTTCCTTTCTCCTTCCTTCCTTCTCTCTTTTCCTTCCTTCCTTCCTTCCTTCCTTCCTTCCTTCCTTCCTTCCTTCCTTCCTTCCTTCCTTCCTTCCTTCCTTCCTTCCTTCCTTCCCATTATTTCATATACCTGGGATGCCTTTTAGAGCCCCCTCTCCCTTACCTATCCTTTGTCTGCTGAAATGTTTGGCACCCCCTTTTCTGGAGTAACAGAAAGATGGCGTTCCCGGTGGCTTTTACAAAGAACGATCCATAATCTTCCAAACTGGGAATGTTGTGCTGCTGGTTTTTGATCCAGGTTGCTCCAGGCCCAGAAAGGAATGTGAGCCAAGAGGCGGGGGGTGGGGGGTGCGGTGGGAACCCCCCCTCCTAACTTGTTAGTTAACCTGCCCAGCTAAGTCTTAATCAATAGCCAAAGAGGCCAAGAAGAACAAAGAATGAGAAAATAAACCTCTTATCTCGAAGCGTCATCAAATAAATAGCTCCTGGAGTAGGAAGGGACAGGTTGGCCTTGTTTGCTGTGTTTTTGAGGGGGGAGCTAAAGCTATTTCCCGCTGCTCACGCTTCAGTGATAGCATCTTTGCCCCTTTAGATTTAAAAAAAAATTTTTTTTTCCTGCTTCATCTGATTCTTATTCTTTGGAGGGGAAGGAAGGGGGGGGGCAAATTTTAACAACACCTTGGAGCCCTTCTGGAAGACCGTCCTTGAGCATTAAAGAGTTTAAAAACCCAATCTCTTCATCAACAAAACACAGATGACCCCCCCCCCATCATAAAGATCCTGCGCCTTTCTTTCCTATATCCCTCAAATTCCCTCCCCAAACATCTCATGAACTGCTTCTGCAAACGTCTCGTGCGCAGCTCCGAATTTAACCCAGGGTGTCCAATTTGCCTTGTGCTCGCTGTTGCTGCTGTGATTTTTTTGAACTCATTAGCAGCTCCTTAATGAAACAGGCCAGGGACCAGCTTTTGGAGAAGAAAACATCCTTGAAATCCAGTTGCAGCGCACCAAGCCGTTGGATGGATTTTTGTCTCCTGTCTTTTGCAGAACTCATTCGGCTCCTCAGAGCAATTTGGGAGCACTTTGTCAGCAATGAGACTGACAGTTTTGTCATCTCCTCTCTCTCTTTTTAATTATGATTTCATTTCAAACTTTCTTTGAATGGCCTTCGGTTGCAGCAATCACTGCTCGGTTGACTTATTTGCTGCTGAACTCTTTCCTTTCCAACCACTGGAGTTTTGAAACAAATCGAGGCTCAGCTTTTGAGTCTTAAAACTTGCAATTTTCCTCCGCACCTGCTTGGCATGAAATCCGGTTTCATGCCAAAGGGCCTTCTTCCAAGAAAATAAGGCTAAGATTGCCCTGCAGAAGATTATACTCAGAAGTTGTTGCTTTTACAACCTTAGCTTCTTGAAGTTGTCTATTTGGTTGGGAGAAGTGAACCCGGAGGGCAAATCTAATATCGACGAAAATAGATTTTTCTATTAAATATGGAAAATACAGGGGGGAATCCATCTAACAACCAATCCTGCAAGGACTGGCTTACGTGCTTAATTTTTCTTTTCATTTGCTAAAACCTTTTCAGCCTAAGGACCCCACTCCAAGACTCCTTTACTTCAATGAGCAAAGGCAGGAGATAAAAAACTAAGTTTATTAGTTAACTAGTAACTAATTAGTCAACTAAGTAACTAATTAGTTAACTAAGATATAATCCACTGAATATATGGAAGAGTTTCCTCCTTTCAGGCGGCCTAGGGACGAGAAGGTGCACCCAACGGTCTTGAAGACCTTGTAGAAACCCGGAGGTTCAGATTATATATTTATTTTAGTCCAAACGCCTAGGACATCTGGAAGGGAGAATTAATGGCGTAGGCACCATCCGAGCTACTAGATATGAATGTTTAAGGATAGGCATTGATATGGAAACGTGTCTGGCGTGCGTTCAAATCTGCACTACAGGTCGTCCCCAGTTTAAGAACAAGTTCCGTTCCCAAGGTCTGTCCTTAAGTCAAATCTGTATGTAAGCTGGAACGGTATCATTTTATAATACTGGCTAAATAGTATTGTGTAATGAACTCGAACCATTGTGTATTTAACTGGAACTACTGTGTATTTAACTTGAATTTTGCTACAATAGGCTCCGTTCTGAACTATGGGTTGTCCGTAAACAAGGCGTTCTTAACCCAGGGACTACCTGTAGTTCACAAATATGGGGGGGGTTATTACAATCCACCATTGTAATAAGAATAAGCCCCACGAAGCCAGGATCGCCCAGTAAAGTGATAAGTCCTACGGGCACATAAAAGCAGCGAGGAGGTATATAATCCAGAGATTCCTTTTGTTCAGATCAAACGCTGTTCGGATCAGAGGCCTGGCAGAAATGGTTACAGTGGGGAAAACAGGAGAGTCTACGGCTAGGGACCAACTACGGGCAGGAGGCGTCAAGAGGCTTGCAAATTTTATTTTGCCCTCAGATCCTCCTCTCTTAATTGCTAACATTTATTTTGCAGCTTAATGCCTCGGTGAACAGCCAGGCTGCTAAAGCCTTTTTGGAAAGGCTGCAGCGGGTATATGCATGAGTTATCCTTTTGCTCACTGGCACATTGAGCAAACTGGGAATTTGGCTTCTAAGGGGTTGCCCGAGACATCCGCTTATTTATGGATTTATTTTTAAAAAGGATTTGAGCGCTTTTCTATCTGAAAGGCACGTTAGTATCCGAGATGCTGTTGGAAACTCCTTAAGCACAGGGTGCAATGATAATGAACTGGCATCTATTAAACCAGAAGAATTTTTGCTCTCCACAAGATCTGAGACAACAGTCTTGCCCTTGTCTCCATAACTCTCCAGCTGAGTGCACATCTGGGCCTACGACCAGCTGCACAATGCAAGTCCACCCTCGCTTACTCCCTAACAAAGGCTTACCCCCTCCAAAAAGCCCAGACAGCTTTAGAAGCCAGCTTCTGTTGGTAGAGTCGTATACGGCAAGGGATGGAAATCTTATTAAAGGGTTTCGAGCAATTTGGAAAGAATCTATTTGGTTCGCTCTTTCTTTTTTGGGAATTGTTGCTCTGCAGACTTCAAGGCTGCAAAAATGCATGAAGGCTGCATTGCCCTGAAACCAAAAACCATTCAAACAGCATCTTTCCATTAAAAAACAACAACCTCAATAACCAAAGATCAGCCTCCCACCCACACACAGAAGAGCAGTCAAATCAAAATGGCTTTTTTAAAGGAAGGCAAGTGAGGAACTGTTCAAGGAACTACTTTATGGACAGGTGGAGGCTGAGCAAAGGACATTGTGGCAACTTCTATAAAGTCCACCCACCTCTTCCTGCTTAATCCCTTACCCAACCCAACGTATTTGACCCAAAGCCAAAATTCAGGTGCCTCCAAAGAACGGCCATATTTTTTGGCCACGTTCCCCTGAGCGGATGAGTTGGAGGACCTCAAAATCCTGTCTGACGATGGGGGGAAGATTTGGGGAGGCTTCAAACTGAATCTCGCCGTTCCTTCTCCTACTGAGGTCTCCTTCTTAGTGGCCAACCAGATACAGCAAGTAGAGACAGGCTGAGTTTGGCAGAAAAAGAGATCTCTGCCAAGCGGGAACAGGAAGCAAAGAGCCTCCATTACATTCCCTCCGACAAGCAGTTGTAAAACGCTCGAGAGAGAGACAGAAGGAAAAGAAGCAGCAGAGCAGTTCAAAATGGCCCCTCCAATCTGCCAAGCAAGCCACCACCCTGGAAAAGGTTCACTCCTGCCACCAGGTCCACCCAAAACCTCTGCTTTCTCCATCACCTGCAGATTCTGATTTACGGCCTGGAGGGGTCACCAAGATCACCCCAGTATCGATGGGAAGGATCGTCCCCTTTCATTGACACCCCCCCCCAATCAGGGACACAACAGTGTTTCTTTGAAAAAGACCAAACCACACAGCCAAACATGGAAAACCACAATCAAGACAACAACAAAAGGCATTTAGAATCCAACAACAGCTACAAACCACGGCCTCTTGTTTCCTCGCCGCCGCCTTGTCCCCCACGGGAGGTTCATCCCCACTTGAGTGCCCCCGCTTGCCGCGATCCGCAAACCTTCCTTCTTTGTCAGGATCCGCGAGGCTACCTTTTCGCCCATTGGCTGGCTCAGATTGGATTACCTGCTCCTATGCCTCTACCTGCCCCAACTGGTTTGGCTAGTTGTAAGGTGAATGTTTGAATTCATGAAATTTCAGCCCACCCCTCACCCACCCTGCCTCCCATCTCTAAGTAGGCAAAACCTGATCCGTTTTTACAGAACTTCCTCCAGTTTACCTGGGGAGAGAAAAAAGACCAAGAGAGAGAGAGAGAAAGAGAGAGAGAAGGAATGAGAAAGAGGAAGGAAGCACCTAAAAACACACCTAGATGAGACACGTATGTACCAGCCAACCGCAACACCATTAAAGTCCCATTTTGCGCTCATTCGACATATGACGGCAGCATTCTTGGAGAAAAGACGCTACAAAGGGAGCATCGACATTGAAATGATTTGGGTGTCAGGCAACAGGTAACTTTCCCACCCCAAGATTGCCAAGCATTGTAAATCAATAAATACATGAGTCAAACGAGTCAAGGCAGGCCTCTGACGAGCTACTTCAGCTTGGGATCTTTCCATCTCTCGATACTGCCGATGCGGGATTTTCTCAGCCGGGAGTTTGGGGAGGACGCTGCTGCGGCGTGGCGTTACGGCCTGGCCTTCGCCAAGCCTGCAAGGTGGTGGAGGGGGCTCGGTGGAGCCAGAGCGACTGCGGAGGAAAATCACATCCTTAAAAATAAAAAAGTGAAAAAGTAAACGAAGGGAGGCGCAGCGTCATGGGGTCATTGTAGGAGCCGGGAGCGTCTGGCTTGTTTAAGCTGGAATAGGAGAAAGACAGAGAAAGTCTAACAGCTCGACTTACATGTACCTCCTCGACCCCTCCCTGGGCAGGTGGATTTTTCGCGGCCGACCAATCTCCTTGCCTCTAGCCATAAACAGGTGTGTCCTGCCATCTTGGGATAGGACTGGGATGGGGGAAGGTCTGGTATGATCTAACTACATATCCTATAATGGCTTTGAAACCTGCCCACCACAAAGGGGTTTCTGTTCCAGCACAGGGAGAAAAAGGAAGTTTAGCTTGGGCAGAAGTGGGCTACTATTCTACCTGCCATATAAAATCCCCTGTGAATCACAGGTCCAATTCTCTCCTTCCTTCCTTCCTTCCTTCCTTCCTTCCTTCCTTCCTTCCTTCCTTCCTTCCTTCCTTCCTTCCTTCCTTCCTTCCTTCCTAAAAGTAGGTCAAGTGATTTCTCAGAAGGGGGAGTTTACAACCTGGGCATAACCTTTTGGCAAAGCCCTTTTCTTTGGAAATCAAATTCTCATCCCAGCCAGCTGCATCCTTGCCAGATGCTGAGCAGTGGTTCAATGGGGAAGCTTCCTCAGAGCAGATAAAGGGGTCGTCCATCAGGGATCAGGGAAGGACGCACCAACTTTCCCCCTGGGAGCACAAGCCCCCCGAACCAATCCATAAAGAGTCTGTCCAAAGTCGCCACAAATGTTTGTGATTAAATACACAAGGAATCCTCTCACTCACTGTCCTCAGTTACATTAGGATTTGGGACGTAAGTCAATCTTAGATGTTGTCGTGGGTCATTCTTTTTTTAAGAATGCAGCCCTCGGCGCACCTCTCCACCAGCAAAGCCTGTCGAACGGTGGACCCTGATTCTGCAAAGCAAACATTGGCTCTGATGTCCTTTGCTAGAGCAAGCTAAGGATGCTTGGGTTTAATATGCTTTTCATGCAGTGATGACAGCTTTCTGCCAAGTGGAGAGACAGGCAACGTGCCTCTTCAGTTCCTGTCCTGCCCTGGCAAAGCTGGTCGAAGGCTGCTAAGAAGTAGATCGCAAGGAGGGCGGGTTAAATAACCTTTGTGGAGTCCAGTGAATAATCTTGGGCCTTTGCAAGGCAACACTGCAAATGGAGGACTTTCTGAGAAGATGGAGGTCAAAAAAGTCAAGATGGCTGTCAAAGCTGAACAATCAAAGGGGTAGGGTGGGGCCTTAGGGGCGGGGCCTCAACTGCACTGCCACAACCCCGCCATCTCTGTTTTTTGACCCCCGCACACCACGGATGTTGGTATCTCGATCCCAGGAGGCCGCAGATTGCGGAACAGATGCTTCTGGAGACCCATTTGGGCTGCAACGAGCCAACTCCGAAAAAGAACCACATCCATAATAATAACAAAAATAATATGAATGCAGGGTTTCTGCACAGAAAGCGGGTTCTTTTATGCTGAGTTGAGGCTAGAGAACTGCACTGTTCTATCTCTGCATGAGTTCCTGTTCTGGATTTGCCTCCTGTTTACCCCTCCATGCCTAGAACACGTTCTTCAGCCAC
Organism: Python bivittatus; assembly: GCF_059951505.1. Taxonomy (NCBI): domain Eukaryota; kingdom Metazoa; phylum Chordata; class Lepidosauria; order Squamata; family Pythonidae; genus Python; species Python bivittatus. Next base: position 3,169,389 of record NW_028277046.1, read on the forward strand.
ATCTCCGGGTTAAACCCTCCAATTATATTCCCAGCGCAGAAGCATACCCCCAAAAGATAGATTGTTAGAGGAGGCTGCCTGGCGTGTCTCTACATGAATTGCTGTTCTGGGTCCGCTGCCTGGAAATCAAGTGGCGCATTCAAAATAAATCATGCGGGCATACAGAGCGTTCCCCAAAGCACAAGTAACATGCAACGAACAGCTAGATATTCTGTTTTTTGCTGGTGCCGTAACAGAGGGCCATCTGCAGATAATCCCAACAAATGAAGACACTGGTTAGAATGAGCCTGATCTAATTTATAAAATTTAGAATTCGGGGAAGATTGGTGTCATCTCTCTTTGGAGAGACGTTAGTGTGATGGTGACTTAGATGCTACAAAACCTCTCCAGGCACGAGCCCTTGTGAGCCCGAGGCTGCGTTGGCAAAGCCTCCAGCAGCAAATGTTCACAGGGCTGACCGGCCAGCATTTCAAGCTTTGATGGTGTTTGAGGGGCGACAGCTCACAAAACCCCCCTCACTGCAAACCAACATGGCTGCAGGACCCCCTTCTTGACACCTCTCCCCTTTTCCAGAATTCCCTTTCATTTTTGTAATGCCTATGGATTTAGCAAGACCGACTGACCCATCCACCCTAAATGAATCAACGATGGCTGTGAAAACAAAGCAGAAGAATTTGTCTAAGCTACGGTGGTCTTTTTAGAAATGGCCAGCAAAAAAAAAAAAGGGGGGGGAGGGTTGGAAATGGCAAGGACCAATGGATTTTACTTTCTTTTCCATATAAGTGCAAGCCTGCAATGTCGATTCAGCCCTGCGAGATGGATTTATCTTTCCAATAAATTCAGCCCGACCACAGAGCTACCACCCCAGTGCAATAGGCTGTTTTTTAGACTTGTTTTTCCAAAAACAGGGTCCCCAGCTTCGCCGGCAAGGTGTTACTTAATGAAATGACCAATTATCGTGGTAATTAGATCCAGGCATCTGAAAAAAAGTTCCCTAAGGATGTAACCCAGGAAGAGGTAAACCCAGTTGCCGCCACCGCCACAGAACCCACAACCCTTTCTCTGCTGGTTTTCTCTCCTGCAGAAGAGGGAGGAATAGAATGCCGGGAGCAAGTCACCGGACCTCAAGCTCTGAGACCTTGCTGGCAAAATAAAAAATAAAATAAAGAATGGCCAGAAAATTCAGACCCAGGGGGTTACAACCCTATGGTATAATAGAATAAACCCACCTCCCAGCTGCTAAAAGGTTACCCATCCCAGATGAGTGGTCTGGTCCTATCCTTGGCAGCAAGGCTTTAAAAGATCTTTAAGGAAGCTCTCTGATATAGCAGAAGACCCTGATCTTTAGCCATCTTCTTTTTCATTTGAACCTAATGTGAAAGTCAATACATTCTCCCTTCCTCAGCTTTTAACACCAAAATTCACTGTTCCTGGGTACTCTGCTGACGAGCCCTGAATTTATATCCCATGGCGCTCAGACGCTGCACTCGCGAAGACTCAGCGGCAGTCTGGCTTTCGGATAAAGTCACTGTCGATCTGCTCTCAGGCAAAGTAGCACGAGTGCCTATAGGCCCGTGTGGGTTTGCATCAAGAGACAACTGGGCTATTAAGCAGCCCATCATCACATCAACCTTGGCTTGGTTCAGAAAGACACCAGATGGAATTCGAGCCGCGATCTGGATTCTGGGATCCATCCGCTCCGAATTTGGCTACTCAGCCTGGGGGGGGGGAGTTTCCACCTCTCTGGACAGGGCCTACTTTACAGGGTTTGTGGGGAGGCTAACGCAGCTCCAGAATTCCTGGAAGGAAGAGCAGATGTGAAATGTAATATCTCAAGCTCTCCATTCCTAGCTTAATCTGGTGCCAAGTCGAAATAAATGACCGCAGTAAAACTTCGGTCGAAGGCCAGAGACATCCATCTCTTCTCTTTTACACTGGTGGGAAGTGTGCCACGAGCCTAGTACCACGGAGAGCCTTTTTTCACCCGGGATCTGAAGGATGGTCCGGTGCAGAGAACGCTACCGACATCCCTGATGACTTTGTGCAGAGAAAAACTCTCAAGTCAGTGGGGCAAAAATGGGGGTTCTTTTCCAGCCCTTTCTTCCATTTTGGGTGGTTTTATGGGGTCAGAGCATGCCCTGAAAACCTCCTGCCCCAAACAGGGCCCCAGACTTGCCCATTTTTGACCCTGGTGATGAATGCTCTGAATGAAAGTGCTCCGGACCGTCCAAAAGAACTGCGGAAGTGTTGTCAGCCGCACAGCAGAGAGATGCCAGGGCGTTATCGCAACCCTCTGAGCTTTTCCCAGTTGGTCTTTCTTGTTTCGCCTTTTCTTTTGGCACGAGGAGCTTTGAACCGAGCTTCGGCCCCTCGTGATGGCTGGAGCAGCAAAGGCCTTGCTTTGTTGGAGAAGAATAACCTCGGGCCACGTTGACCTCAGAAGATGTGACAGAGCGGTTCTGCATCACGCCGAATCATGGGCTCTTTTTTTCCATGGGGAAGAACAGATCTGGTAGGTTTGCCTCAGCGAGTCAGCATCCACAGGTTCAGGATCTGGGGGGGCACGTTTTGGAAGGGATCGTGATCAGGCAGGGGTGGCGTAGCTTGGGAAAGGAGACGGAAGTTGGGCGGATTTGGGAAGGTTTGCACATTGCAACGAGCCACTGGGGCAAAGCACATGGGCCCAGCACCGTTGGCCCACCTTTTCTAAAAGAGCAAAATGCATTATCCTTGATTTCCAGGGATTATTGCTTGAGTAATTGGGACGTTAAGATGCAGTAAAGATCTGGCAGCGTTGCATAGGTGCAAAGTTCATCTGAAAGCCTCACCTGCCATTATAGGATGTGAACCCAGAGGTGCTGTAGATCCGCATCTTTGGGTGTTAAACGACCCAGGTGGAAGGAGGGAAGCAAGATACAGCAAAAGCTGACCCCTTTCTAGACAACATTTGAAAGGAAATTTTCAAGCAGGGGTGCACGTCGACCCCTGCTATTTCACCCTGCCCAAGTATTTACCAGTTGAATTATGTGGATCCCCCCCCACCCTCTGGGAAAGATGGAAGGCCAAAGGAGAAGGAGACAGCAGAGGATGAGATGGTTAGATAGCATCACTGAAGCAATGAGCATGAAACTGAGCAAACTCCGGGAGGCAGTGAAGGACAGGAAGGCCTGCCGCGATGTGGTTCGTGGGGTCACGAGGAGTCGGACAAGACTTAACGACCGAACAACAACAACCCCACCCTCCTTTTCCTTTTCTTTTCAAGCAGTGCATGACGCTAGTCCTCATCGTGGTGAGAAGAGACAGGTCTGCTGAAAGGGGGGAACTTTGCTTGTCCACTTTCCCACAGGCCTGGTTTCCCACAGGGCACCTAATGGCATGTAGCATGAAACTGGGTTTTAAAACACATACACTCAGCACACAGTGTTGGGGGGAGGGAGGAAGGAGGGAAGGAGGGAAGGAGGGAAGGAGGGAAGGAGGGAGAAACAAGGGAAGGAAGGAAGCCAGGCAGGCAGGCAGGCGAAACAAGGGGGGGGGAGGGAAGGAAGGAAGCAAGAAAGGTTCAGAGGCTTTCCATAAGGCGCTCCTTCAATTCACTTGGCCTCTCCAAGCCTCTCCACGCCTACATGTATTCACTGGCCCCTCCTGCCTGGCCGCCCTTTCCTCCAGTCAAGGTGAATAAGTTGCCGTAGCTTCTGCTTTGACTCAGCTGCTTGGCACCTTCTGCCGTCCATACTCTCCCCCCCTGCCAAATCCTGCAGGGTGGCATTGCCAGGAGCAGACTCGGCCTCTCCGCATTCGCTCCTGCCCGTGCACCATGATGGGAAGCTCGGGGATAGAATTGGGTGGCCTTTGTTCCTCCTCCAGAGGCTTTACCCATGAGCAGGTGTCGCCTGGCTCAGCGTCTCCCACCTCCCCGTCTTTGTTTCTTCCACTTCCTTCTCGCCAGCTCAGCTCCATTTCCGGCCCACAAAAGATGGAGAGAGATTAGAGGCGGAGGGAGGCTGAGGCATAGCGAGAGAGCCTCCGCTGGGTTTTGAGCCAGGCCAGACACCTGTCTGGAACCTGCTGCCTAACGCTGTGTCATCGAAAAGAGAGCCCCTGCCCACGCGGAGATGGCCCGACCCAACCAGCACAGCCTGCTAAAACCAACCCAAATTCAAACCAACCCAGTGGAGCTTGTTTGGCCAAGGCATCGACTGGTATTTCAGCGAACGTTTTATGAAGGGGTAAAGGTGGACGGTGCCCTTGAGGTCATCAGGTCCAACCCCCGCTTCATAAAGAATCCAGTGGGGACTCCCCCAACCAGGGTTCAAAAGGCTGGTCCAAAAAGAAGGACAGGCCAGAGTCCATCTGTGGGAACTCGAAAACTTCTCTTCGAGGGCCAGGGAGAACGGCCCTTTGCCTGTTGCAAGTCATGAAAAGAAAACGTCCATGTTCTTTGCATTCCTCTCTTCTGCAGAGCTGGGGAAACAGCAGCCAGACTACAGATCCCATCTCTCCGGGCCGCTGGCCAGGCTGATTGGAGCTGATAGTCCAGCGAGGGGCTTCGCGGCCCACCAGAAATGGTAATGGCCACCAACGGAGATGGTTTTAAGACAATCAAGTTAGGGGTGGCTCCGGATCTTGGGGGGCTGGGTGCCCTATCTGGGGTGCAGACCCCAAGATGTGTGTCCCAGCTGCTGGAGACCCGTGGGAGCTGCTGAGCTTCCCAGAATGCACCTTCTTGGCCTCTGTGGGACCCCAAAGCTGGAACCAGCTGGGCTCCTGGATCTTTTAAGGTCTTCTGATCTAGTTGGGCATGAGAGGGTTTCTTTCATGATCCCTTCTAACCTTCTCCTCCTTGCCAAGAGGCTCCCAACAGGTTTGGCAGCAAGTTCCACCCTTTGGGACAAACGAAGGGAACAGGGACCTCTGGCAACCCAGCCCGCTGCCGTTGCTGCGTGACTCTGCAGAAAAGCCTTCCTGATATCCGCGCTGAGCGTCAAGGAAGGACGAGGAGGAAGCGGAGAGTCACCCCACCGGTTCTGCAGCTTGGGAAACCTTCCTAGCGCCCAGCTCCGGCTTGCTGCATGCTGGCAGGGACATGATTCAAGCTGGGAAGCCAAAGGCCTCCATTTTCCCCACGCTGGGTTTTGGAAGCAGAGCTCCCTTAACAGCTACGTTTCTTGAACGGGGAATCTTGGAAAGGCCCTGAGAAGCAGGAGCGCATCCTTCCATTCTTTGGTTCCTCTTGATCCTCTTTTTAAAGATAGGACACAGGTTGTCTGGGGAAAGAGACAGGCTGGGCAATTCAGGGCAGGGAACAGATTGGTCAACGCAGCATGGAGTTGATCTATGGAACTCCCGGCCACAAGATTGAACACGCTGCGTTGAAATGGGAGTCGGCCAATTTCTAGGCCCGGATGAATTCAGAGGATTCCTTTCTCTGGGGTCAAGCTAAGGAGTTCTGCATTGTTTCTCCTGCAACTGGGCCAAAGAGAATTAATTGATGTTTATGTATTGATCTCTCTTTCCAAGGGGAATGGGGTGTAATTTTCCTGGGTGGGGTGTGGCGGCCCCTGGATCACTTTTGGCTGCTCTGCCAAAAAGACACAAAGGGTCAGAACTACCTGTTGGACTTGGATGGAAAAGAGACCACTAGGAAGTTCCAGAAGTGTAGGCTAGATTGGGAAATTATTTAAAAAAACCAGAAGGGGGTACTAGTCCAAGAAAAAGGGAGTCAAGCTTGACTCATGGAAGCCTTTGACTTTTTCTCAATAGACATGGGAGGGGGGGCGCTGACCTTTTTTTCACCAAGTTCTTCCAGATATTCATATTTTTAGGACCTGTTAAGAGGAAGTGCTTCTCTAAACTCAAATCCTTTCAGCCATGTTGACAATATCTTTCCGCATTTCCCCCCCAAAGTGGGGACCGACAGGAACTTTAGGCAAGCGGGCATCGATCTCAACAGACTTCCTTAATTTTACATCTTGAACGTGAAACTCACACAGCTTTTCCATTCAGTGCTTCTGCGTGTTCCCGAAAAATGCAGCCCTTTGGAGTTGCAACATTTAGCTCCTTACCGCAGCAAAGAAATAAAAGCTGGTTTTTGATCCACGCCCTCTCTTTTTCTCTCTCTCTTTCTCTCCTGCTTTTTTCAAGGATCACACTTCCTGAACATTTGCAAAGAAAACACGAGAGCTCATTTCCCATCAACAGAATCGCTCTGGCTAAAAAGGAAGAGGTTTGAGCTGAATCGCTTGGGCTAAAAAGGGAGACATTTTAGGGGTCAGAAAGGGAGCCGGGTGCAGGAAACCAGGAACCAAAAGGGGTGCCATGAACAGGGCCAGGAATCAAATAATGGAGCTGGGAAGTCATGGCGGATGACAAGAGCTTGGAGTCAGAGCTTAATTTTGGAGGCAGCCAAAATTGGAAAATTATGCACTCGCCACCCAAGCGTGGTGGAAAAGAGTGGTAGAAAGCGGTTGAGGTTTGCAGCCTCTGTTCCTCCATCCTCATCATTAGACAGTGAGTAACCGATGATGGCTAAGCTCCCAGGTTTACAAGCTCTCTCTCCAGCCTGCCCAGCTACCCGAAAACTGGCTGCAAACCACAAATGCAGGTCGAGGAGGAGATTCAATTTGGCAGCCTCCCGCTCATGAGGACACCAAAGACAGGCTCTCACCGGGGTTGGGGCGAGGACGGGGTGGGGGGGGGAAGAGATGATGCTGCTTTCTCAAAGGGCAAAGGGAGGAGAGCTGGAGAGGATTGCAAACACCATCAACCGCTTGGCGCAGGTGTACCCAGAACAATGCAACCGAGCGGCTCGTTTGACTATATTCAGCGGATTGCATTTACTGTACAAACGCGTTTCTTTCCCTAAATGAACTCAAGAGGGCTTTTTTTTTCCTTTTTTTGCAAGAGAACAAAGCAAAGCAAAGCTGCTTCTTAAATATACTGCCCCCCCCTGCAAAACTGGCTCGGGTATTTTCAAAAGGCACCTGCTTCTTAGCTAGCAAACAAGAGAATTTAGATTCATGCATTTCCACGGTGAATGGCTTTTCTTTGTTTCGTAAGGCCTGGGAAAAAAAGAGGGGGGCAGGGAATAGAAAAAACCAAATCGAAAAAATAAAATTCAGCTGAACTGAACCTGCCATGCTGTTCCCCCGGCTTCGTTTTGCTTAGCCTCAAAAACAACAGCCTGAACAGGTAGGCTTTATGCTCAGAGACACCGCTGCAGGAGTTGGCATTTGCAGGAAGCTGCTGGGAGAAGAAAAATGCAGTTTCTTGATTTTCACCTAGTCAAGTCTAAAATCAACCACGGAATGGGATGGGGGCATTGAGGCCATCTAGTCCAACCCCCCCTCAGGGTTAATCTTCCCAACAGGGAAGTTTGGGGGGGCAGTCTCCATACAGAGTTGTGTTTACTCTTCTAGAGGAAAAAATGCTTTTTAATATCCATTAATCAGTGAAACAGGACCCTCTGGGGTTTTAACAGGGCTCATAGGAGACACTGCCTTATTAAAATTCCTATTTTAAAAAGGCTGCTAATTGGGGAGATGCTTTTTAGAGGGCCAAACTGTTGAAATGGAGAGAAATCATCCCTCACTCCCCAACTGGTCAGCTTCTAGTAATCCCAAGGATGAAGTTACATCCTTTTCCTCTTTAAATCTTGACTTTAATCTCAAATGATTTGAAACCAATTACGGTTGTGGCATGTTTAAATTGAGATTGCTTTCCAACAAGAGGCGCTGATTCTCTTTTTTTCACACCCCCAGTTTGGGGAAAAGGGATCCTAGACAGACTCTGTCCAAGGTCCTGGGGAGCCAAAGAATTGGTCAATTTCCGAATCTACGTCAATTTCCTATATGAATATTGGTAAACTATGGCTGTCCCCTGTTTTTTGTTTTATTACAGTTTTAACTGTTTAATTGTATTATAATGGTTGTTTTTTTAATGGCTTTGATTATTTGGTTTTTTGTTATTTTAATGGTGTGCGCCACCCGGAGTCACAAGTGCGAGATGGGCGCTTATATGAATTTAAAAAATCCATACATATCCTGTGTGAAAATCTGAATGTATTTAAAATGTATATCGTGAGCGCTTTTGCATGCAAAGTGTAACCTTAGAAACAGGGCTTATTAAAATGTGTGCATTCCTGTGTAGATTTTAAACAAACTTTTAAACTGGCTTTTGACTCTTAACCCCCCCTGCCCCACCCAATTTGGAAGCAGGCAAAAGCTGAAAATGAATGATGCTCTAATGTGCCGATGAATCAAAGTGGGAGGGAGTGGCTGAGTTTGGTTCTGCATTTGCAAATACGGGGTCCGGAGCACACTGCTCGCTGCCCCGGTCAGGAGAAAGAGAAAGAGAAAGAGAAGATGGTATGGATCCCCACCGTGCAAGCTGAGTTTATCGAGGGTGTAAAAAATAGCCATCCATTTTGCATGGATCATGCAAATCAGGGCGGCAACCGAGGAACTCATTCACTCAATTCATTTGGGTACCAAATCAGGCCCATTCCGGGGAAGCAGAGTCTAGCTGCAGGCAGCGGTTGGATGTGGGCTATTATTGTGTGTTTTCTGGTTAACTCGGTTCTCCTTCTGGTGGCCAAATGCCTCTGCGTCTGGTTTCCAGCAGCGGGAGCAATTTGAAAACTCCCCGGCCGCGTTTAGTAGAACCGTGCCTTTTGCTCTCCTGGGGGGAGTCTGGAAGAAAATATTACTGCAAGTTTTCAGCATGATCTGTTTTCAACCGAGGGCAAAGGGGCTCTGGAAGGCCCTATCGGCAAGCGTCTGTGATGTCAGGGATACGGTTTCCTTTTCAGGTTTATGAGGTTTTCGGTCAGAGGGAATATGCAAATAAAAAAGGGTATTTGCTGGCTGGTAAACGAGAGCAAAAATTACCTGGAATACCAGGACACAACCACAGATCACCCAGTTGAATATTATCTATGCCAGTGTTTCTCAACCTTGTCAACTTTAAGATGTGTGGACTTCAACTCCCAGAATTCCCCAGCCAGCCAGGCTGGCTGGGGAATTCTGGGAGTTGAAGTCCACCCATCTTAAAGTTGACAAGGTTGAGAAACACTGGTCTATGCTAAGCAGCCACTATCCAAAGATTTAGGTTGGTGTCTTTTCCAGGCCTAAATGGAGGGTTTAGGGCTTGTACTGGGAACCGTCTCCAGACACAGCGAGGGCTATAACTTTGCGCTACAGCAAAAGCGACCCACTGTCATCTTTCCGAAACCTACGTCCCTCCTGCCTGTTACGAAGCCAAGCTTTAGCCAAATGCACCAGCCCCCAAGGAGATCGCCGGCCCAGCCAAACTCGAAAGGTGGTCGAAGATGAAAGCGGGACAGATATTCCTCCTTTCTCCTCCTATGTAAGGCACCCTGAGCTCTTTGGGGAAAGCCTACAATAAAAATGGAAAAAGCAGATCTGGAGTGGGGATAGCGTCCCTGTTTGAGAAGTGGGCCCGGGAGCTCTTTAAAGACTTGGGGGGGAAATCTGCCAGGTATGCTATAAAGGATTAACAAGGAAACTAAGAAAAAAAGAGAGAGAAAAAATCTATCTACCTATGTACCTATCATCCATCCATCCATCCATCCATCCACCCATCCATTCATATCTATGTCCGTCCGTCCGCCCGCCTGCCCGCCCATCCATCCATCCATCCATCCATCCATCCATCCATCCATCCATCCATATCTGTCTATCCGTCCATCCATTCGCCCACCCATCCACCCACCCACCCACCCACCCGTCTGTCTGTCCGCCCGCCCACTCACCCATCTGTCTGTCCATCTGCCTGCCCGTCCACCTATCTATCTATCTATCATCTATCGCTATCCGTCCATCTGTCCATCCGTCCATCCATCCATCAGCCCGCCTACCTACCTACCTACCTACCTACCTACCTATTGCTATTGCTATCCGTCCATCCGTCCATCCGTCCATCCGTCCATCAGCCCGCCCGCCCACCCACCAACCCACCCACCCACCCACCAACCAATGTCTCTCTCTGGGTCGGCTCTGGGGGCGACCCAGAGATACAGCTCTATCAAACCGTGGTTTTTGGAAAACAGGGCTCTCAGGGGTGTCTGCAGGGAGTGGGTCAAAAAAGTCAGGGCGGCCACCACAATCATGCAATCAGCCCCTTTTTAGATGTATCACGATGTAAATAGAATGGGGTGGGGCTCTGGTTGCACGGCTGTGTCATCTTGACTTTTTTGACCCACTCCCTGCAGACATGCCTGTGGCCTGTTTTACTCTGGTGAAAAGGTAACCTCAGAGACATGTTTTGAAAAGAAAAACCATATCCTGCACCACAACCTTTGTGATTTAAGAAGGTAAACTGGAATGGGTCAGGCAAATGGAGTTGTATGTCTGAATTCTTTTCTAAATGTCTAATTCTTTTTCTAACTAGAGCTCCTTGCCTTTTTCGAAAACTGCATTGGTGCACAAGCCAGCTTTCCCATCTCCCACTGCAAAAAAACCATTGACTTTCTTTTTTAAAAGCAGCTGTTGGAAAATCTTCCTTGTTCCTTGCAAGGTGCCATATGTATGCTACTGAAAATATCGCCAGTAGCCTTCCAGGCTTGGCTAATCAATTTCTTTTGTTTGAGCCAGCCTTGGAGAGGTAGTCAGTGAAGTCAGAAACCGTGGACACCTTCCATACTTCCCGGGTTTTGAGCGTGGCGTGGTTGCACAACCTCTCGGCAAGCCAAGGCTAAGGGAAGGTCACGGTGCCATTGATGATGGTGACTCAGCTCTCCAAAAAGCTGATGTTCACCAGTCTTGACAGTTTGAGTGGGCGGGGTGACTCAGGTAGCTGTCACGCACCTGGCCCGGACCTAGAAAGAGAAGTGATCCAACCTGAAACCTCCCGTGGGTGAAGCATCTGGGGAGAACCAAGAATAACAGACAGGTCTGAGCAAGACAATAACTCCAGAAGAGGTGGATCCCCGTGGATGCAAATCGTTTTGTTTAATCAATGGGAGGAAATGAGACGAGGACAGAGGAACAAGGAAGGAACAGGGGAAGAAACAGCCACTCATTGTACTTCCTCTTCTGGCCGCCGTGCCTTCTTCAACAATTTGAAAAGCCATCTTCTAGACGATGGATGGAATGGGACTGAGGAGTTCCGGACGACAAGGGGGAGGAAGGTGGCTTAATGTTGGGGGGCCTTCCTGAAACTGGGAGCAGTTTTGGATGGAGGGGGCGGATTCGCCTTCTTTAGAGATTGCTAAGCAGACGTCATGTAGAGAGAAGGGAAGAGAGGCCAAGTGGCCAGGAAGAAGCTTCACAAACACAGTTTGTGTGGGGTCAAAAGGTAGAGGAAAGGGGGCCCTGGCAATCTTCCAGGAGTAGGGAAGAGATAAGCAGCTTGGAATGGAAGGGGGTTTGATCAGAAGGTGGCCAAAGTGCAAAGCAAGCCATCGCTTCATCTAGTTTGGTACTGTCTCCATTGGTGGCAGTTCCACTCTCAACATGGAGGAGCCCGTCCGACCCTAGCTGAAGACAACTTGGGACCTCTGGACGACCCAACCACGGTCCGTCCCCTAAAAAGCCTTATGTTTCTGAATAAAGCCTGGTTTAAATGCCAACGCCAGGACCCTGCAGCCTAACATTGCCAACCCTGACCAGCAGGTCATTTCAGAATTTCAGACAGGAGACTTCCCAAACCCTTCCTAGACACTGAATCTGAAATCTTCTGCATGTAAACACACCAATGGCCCCATCCTAATGTAGGGACCTGTCTTTATCCATCTCTAGGGGGTCCCCTACACTTCTGGCCCCCAGGAGCAGGGATATATCTTTTTAAAATGTTGACTCCTTAGACACCCACAGACTTTGCCCTTTTCTTGTAATACTCTTTGTCCATAAATTACTTTCCCCAATGAATTTCTTTGCTATCTTAGCGTCCTTAAGTGCTTCTCTGCTTGGACACAGAAGGGCTGATTTGCTCACCGGGCAAGATGTTATGTATCAGGGAAAAGACTTGTTTGACAGCTAAGTCTTGTTTCAATGCTCTAGGGGAAGCAAGAGAAGAGGAGGCACCTGGGGGGCAGAGCTGTTCTTGTCTCCGGCTAGGAAGGGGCGGGGGTGGGTGGGAGGGAGATTTGCTGGAAAACTAATTAAAAGACCTCCAAGGGATTGGTCTCACTGTACTCACTCCAAAACAACCTTGAGCAAAAAGTCATAAAATATCAGAAAGTAAACCCTGGGGCACGTCAGTAAGGAGGAACTGAGGGGTTGCAGGACAGGGAAGCCACTTGGCATTCAGTGGGATCAGCTTGGATGGAAGATCTGAACTGAGTGGACAATTGTTCTGACGCCTGCAATTATCTCAGCTTCCTTGATGGTGTTGACACACAATGGCCAGCAGCTCCAACCAGCAGGACTGGTGGAGTGAGAGGCTGAGAGCTGCAGGAAGACCACAGGAAGCCAGTGCAAACTTCAGAAAGAATAGCAGTTAAGAGGTGGGGAGACCCTATTCTTTCCTCTTGCTGTGCCCAAGTTCTCCACAACCTCCACACGACACAGTTTTAGAGTTGCCACCTGCTTCCCCAGCGGGAGCTCATCCTGGCCAAATATCTCAAGCTAGATAAGACACTTCTCCTAGCTACGCACCAGGGCCATCCCTGCCCAGGGAAAATAGGGCTGTGTTGCTAGTCCCTGTCCTCAGACCTCGGCTTAACCACAGCTTGGATCTTAGACACCCTTACATCAGATAGCCTCCAGCAGGAGCCAGAGATAAGCCGTGCTTAGCTACAGCTTAGGTGCAAGAACGCTCCCTCACCAATTTCAAAGCACACTCACTCACCTTCATTCTCAGTTACCTCGCTTGCCCTCAGCCCACAGCTAAATCTTATTTTCTGCCCATCCCACGATGTCACCCTGACAGGTCCCAGTCACACCGTTATAGTCACTATGCCATTGGCTGGGATCACCCCCAGAATGAATTTTAGAAAGGAGAGGACAGGAAGCCGAGCAACAAAAAATGAAGAGGAATGATACTGACAACCAAGTGTGTTTTCCCAAAACTGTCTACCCTGCCGCGGCAGATAGATTAAGCCCATACATTTCCACTTTTCAGAAGTTGATTCAACTCAGATTCATGGATGAAGTTGCAAAAAAATGCGAGTTGGCCTTATCCAGTTTAATATTCAAGGCTCTTTTTTAATAATCAAAAGCGTTTCAAGGGGTTAGACAATTTATTTCCATTTTGTCTTACTGAAAAATTGAGGTGGGGGGGAGAAAGGAATCAAGACCAATTCCATTTTTGCCTCAGTTTTAGGGTAGGAATCTGAATCAATATTTGCAAGAATAGGTCTTCTTACATAGTTCGATGCATATTTACAAGCAGGGACATTTCACTAATATACCCATCCTTTGTCTCCAAGATGTGCAGGATTAAAATGTATTTTTCACGTTGTACATTTCTGACCAGAGGGTGGGTTTTGAAGTTCGCCCAGTTGCTTGAGATAGCAAAAGGCAGCAAGCTTATCTTGCAAAGGACAGCAAATCAATTGCTCTCCGATCTTACTTTTAAGAGGATGTCGGGGAAACATTTTATGCGACTGAATGGAGGCCTTCTATTCAGTGTTGGTGCCTCCTTGAAGATCATCTGCTCTTTTTCCTTATCTCTGGGGCTGTGGTGTTGCGTACAAAGCTGGGGAAACCCAAACTCAGCCTGCTCCGAAATGATTTGGTTGTGTTATGGGGAGGGGGGGGACTTTCAGAATATGACACACAGAGACATATTTTGTGTCTTTCTTGACATTTTGAGGACCGTGATGCCATTTAATCTTCTGCAAAACCTTCTTTTCAATGTGCCTTGGAGTAGTCCTAACTTTCTTTTTTTTTAACATTTCTATTCTCAGCCTCTCTCAACGGCTGTTTGAAACAAACAGGCGGTGGCAAGTGCCGGGAACCTCGCCTGACATCCTCACATGTGTATTTATATACCGCGAGTTTGCCGGGCGCAAAGCGAGAGGAATAAATAGTGAAGGGAAGAACGTCCTCGTGTCGTGATGGGAGAACTCAGCTCCGTTTGCCCATCCCGTCCATCATGAAAATGCAACGCTGGTTACATTTGCCCCATCCCACTGAATCGGCTTCTTTTTCTCCATGCAACAGACAGAAAGCAATCTTTGAAATTGAAACCAATACAGGATTGACTTTTGTGCTTCTAACTCTACCTCCCTCCACCGAGCCGGGCCCCTGTTTCATCATCTTGGTCTCTTGCTTTCCTTCCATAATTTGTTTTTCTCCTCTGGCATCCCCAGAAGAGCTTGTCTCTTAGGAATGAAATGTTTTCGGCTAACACCAGTAGGGCTTCCTGCCAATTTGCTTTGCTATAGTCCTCCCCTTGAGGATACACCTGGCTGCTGGTAAAATAAAAAATAAAAGTGGAAATCCACCCCCCCAACCCAGCTTTATCGTTTTTGCTTAGTTAGTTGGATCAGCGGGTCAAAAATGCTGCAAAATCACACCCATTTATGCACGCTCGGGTTGATGCATCACAACAAAGCCCTGTTTTGCTTAACTTTGAATTGTCAAAGAAACCACAACGGGCTGAGACTCACGCAAAATGCTTAGCCAGAAACCAGCTGGTTAGAAACCACTTTGGAGGGATTCAGGCCAAGCCACAAACAAACCATGTTTAGCTTAGTGGAAGCATGAACCACGTGGCCTTTGGACACAAACATATTATTGGTCTTCAAAACTGTCTCAAAACATGCCAGCTATTGAAACTTAGAGGTCCTCAAACAAGGGAGAATCTGTCTTTCGATCTGGGCTTTCATTTGCTAATAGCAGGATTGCTCTTCTCAAGGATCAACAGGTCTCCCATTCTTCTGATGAGGGGTGGTGTCAGACTTCCAAGGTAGACCAAACTTGGAAACCAAGCATGCTACTAGCTATAATCCACATGTTTCACGTGTACCTTAACGTTTTGGGTCTACCCAGAGGCAGGGTCAGGGGAAAATGATCAGCTAAATAAAAGAAGAGATAGGAACCAGGCTCCTGTTATTTACTTTTGGGAAACTGGATATTGCTACTAAGACATGCGCTTTTCTAAGAGTGCTCCCTTATTCAATTTGTAGATATATAAGGAACTGCTTTCATACACACACACCCACGTCAACAACCTTCTAATGCAACGTTTCAGAACACAGCAGTCCTTGGCTGACCTTGGTAGCTACACAAGGACAAACCTGGTCATTACTTGGATAGGGGACCACCAGAACATTCCAGGGAAAATGAAAAATACTCTGGGAGAAAGCAGAGGCAAGAAACTTGCATTGATGGAGTCATCAGGACTCAGCTCAGTTTGGGAATAACTATCTTTTATCATCATGGAACCACCTGGGACATTTTCCCTCTAAAGAAAGGTAGGCTGGAAAAGAATGCCCTGGGAAAGCAGAGATTTTTTTCCCTTTGAACTAGAAGTGGCTGGACTGAGAGTTAATTCCTTACCAGGGAATGGAAGAATTTTCTCACCCACCCAATCCTTGGTGCATGATTAACTTCCCACCCTGTTGATATTATCTTCCCATCTCACCACTTGGCAGGCAGATCTCCTTAACTCCATTTTTTAGACTGATGTCCCACACACTTCTCAGGTCAGCTGCTTCCAAAGCATGGAGCAGTAAAATAATAATAATAATAATAATAATAATAATAATAATTATTATTATTATTATTATTATTGTTATTATTATTATTATTATTATTTCCAAGTTTCCCAAATGTGGGATAATCACAACACTGAAACGGTTGTAGAAAACAATGAGGTTCAGATGTTACGGGATTTTCACAAACAAAATAAATGCTGTCTAAAATGCAACACACCAAATGTAACAATGATGGAAAAGAAAATAGGAACTTTTGTAAATGCAGCAATAACCAGGGATGGCTGGACTTGTGACACTACTTTGGCCCTATCAACTGCGGATTTACAAAAAAACACCTTGCTGGGCCTACATTACATTTTGTGGCATTCCTCGGATAATTCCCCAATCCTTGGACGGGAATTGCCAAAGAACGCCAGTCAAAGATGTTAATTCTTTTCGCTTGTTCTTTGTCCTGTGTTACTCTTGGATGAATACAGTCCCAGCAACTTGCGTTCCCTTTTCCCGTTCTGTGTTTTTCTGTCTCCTCCTTCCACCTGTGTTCTCACCCAGGAATTGACTCACCTGCGGGGGGGGGGTGTTTTGAGGACCCTACCCACAAAACCTATTTTCTCTTTCCTTTCTCTCATGGTCTCCAACCCTGCCTATCTGCCCCCACTTGGGGCCTGTGGCTTAAGCCGAGAACCAGGTCCAGGTTGTCAGGAAAACACCCTACGTCCCAGGCCGCGCACCCCGATCTGATCCAGACGCACCAAAAGGGATGTCCAAATGTCCTGCTCGTAGATTTACCTCCTGCTGGAAGGCTGGCTGAAACCTCCTCCCCTCCGCTTACCCCATCCACCCCTTTCTTCTGCTAAGGTGACTCTGTAAGGCTGAACAAGGGAGGCCAGGATAAAACAGAGCGGGGTCCGTTCTTGGTTTCTTATTACATCTCTCTCTCTCTCTTTCTGAGAGAGGCTGGACAAGAAAGCCCCCCTACAGGAAATCCCAGGGTTGTCAAGAAGGCACTGGCAAAGCGCTTCTGTATTGCTGCCTGTCCGTTAAACCACCAGGAGCCAAGCCCTACTTTCAAGGACAGGCCGAGGGAAGGGTTAAGACAACTAAGATCCTTTCGCGCTCCAGCCTCAACGGCCAGCAATCTGGCGCCAGGGCCCGGCTGGGATCCGGTTCCAACTTCCAACCCGCATTAAGGCCGGTTTTGGAATCCTGGATCGGGTGGCTGCCCCGCCAGGTCCCTCCTGGGCTTTCCAAAATCTCCGAACCGGGAAAGAAGAGACCTCGAGTCCGCTCCTCTGAAAAGAAGGAGCAGGAAGGGCGGGAAGAGGAGAAGCAAATTTTTGCCACACAGCTTTGGGAAGGCGTTTGGGGCCCACCGTTCGCTGGATGCGATGGCTCGCCTGAACTGTTGAGGCGCTTAACGTGTTTTTTAAACCGCCACGGGCCCGACATGGACACAAGGGCTTGGCGTGTCGCTTCCAGGCTCCGTTTAACCACCCTCTACAACTTGCAGAGAGCGGGTTCCTGAACAATGAAGGGCAGGGGTAGGCATGCAGGGAGGGAAGAATACGTGGGGGTCAGCCTTGTTTCAAAGTGCCTTTCTCCTGGTACAGGTTGACCTAGCTGCCTTCCCCCCCCCAAATAAAGACATATCAGTTTACTGTTTGAACAAGGATGATTCACCTGCATGAGGACAAAATCAAGGGGAAAAAAAGGCTGAAGGCTTCCTGCATTTGGTTAACTCCTTGCCTTCTTTTCGTTACGGGGTGGCTACAAGCCAGTGAGGCAAAAGGTTTGACTTCCAGCCTCCGACTGAACCCCAGATCCCAAGAGGACCCACGGACTGACTTAATAGGATGCACAGCCAAAGGACGTATAGGGTGTCTGCAGGGGGGGTCCAAAAAGTCAAAACAGCTGCCCTGATGGGGCATTCAAAGCTCTGCCTGTTTCTTTATGCGTGCCCCACATGCCACGCACACCAAAAGCGGATAGAGCTTTGATTGCACCGTTGTGGCTGCCATCTTGACTTTCTGGACACCCTTGGGACTCTAAATCCACCAAGGCGAGTTTTTCCCCCCAGCTCGGGGCAGGGCAGATCCCAAGGTTGGGGATCACCCGTTAGCACAAGCATCTTTCCTCTCTCTCCTCATTAAAACAGCGCAGAGTTTCTCAAGCTGCTTTAAGAGCCGCTCACCTAAGAAGGAAAGAGGTGTTTGGGTGCAGGCCACGTGTTTTCAGCCCGCGGGTCAAAGGACTGACAAAAGGGGGTTCCTGTGGCCACCCCCCATCTGTTGAAGCTTTAAAGTGGAGCTTCACCGCTTCTAAGCCATTTTTAACCTACCCAAGCCCAAAATGGAAGGGAGATTTGGCAAAGGCCTGGACAAAGAGAAAGGGAAGTGAAAAAGTTTTGCTCCACAGAAAGAAAAGAAAAGAAAAGAAAAGAAAAGAAAAGAAAAGAAAAGAAAAGAAAAGAAAAGAAAAGAAAAGAAAAGGGGGGGGAGCCACTTTCTTCCTGGTCTATTCGGTGGGTGCGGCCCATCCTTTTTTTTTTTTTGGAGGAAATACAAAACACTGGATCAGACAGGACTGATCAAGCACGGATTGCTTGCCCCGAAAGCCATGAGCAAAAGAGATCATTTGACTATCGCAGGTTGAAATCAGCCCTCCTGTCCCCTGCTTGGATTTTCATTGCAAATCACAGGGCCGCTACTCCCTCCTTTCGAAACGGACCTTTGGTTTCGTCCTTTTTTTAAGGAGGAGGCCACAGCGTGGGAAAAAGGAGCTAAGGAGTGATGGGGGGTTTTTAACAGAGGCCTAATGGGCGGAGGGATAAGCAATGGGTAACAGCGACTTCACCAATATTCTTCTTTTTAGGGGACTGTGTGTGTAAGGGGGGGATCGGGGTGCTGGTTTTTATCTGTAAGCCCGATTCAGAGACTAGAAAGGGCCACACTTCCCAGGGAGGGCTAAAGTTTGCAAAGATGATGCAGCCACTTCACGTACGGCGCAGGGCTGGATCTTTTAAGGGAATTTGGGGCGTTTGGCTTTGAACAGGGAGGAGGTGCTTTTTAAAGCTTTTCCTGTGCTTTTTGCCATTTTTTTCACCTCCGTGCAGAGAGAAGGTGCTAACAGTTTCCGGCAACAGGGCTCAGAGGGGGCTCGAAGGGCCCCAGGGCAAGGGGAAGGGACCTTTGAACTGGCAAGACACTGCACCCCTGATTTTTAACAGGATGGTGACAGGGGTCTGGTTTCCACCAAGGTCACCTTGGAGCAAGGGAGAGGCAGGGTCATTGGGCAGTGCCCCGCCGCAGCGTGCCGCCCATGGCTGTCGCAGGAGCGGGCGTTTCAAGTAAAGGGGAAAATCAGACGCCAAACAGACTCTGGAGCAATGCAGGAAGTCCATCCTCCTCCACTTCCAATCTCCGTGACGGTATTTGCCTCTAGCCTGCCCCATGGCCTCGGAAGGAGGAAGGGGGAAGACACCTCTGACCTCTTGCGCAATCGCCCCAAGAGCCAGAAAATTGGGCAACAAAATTCAGAGAAAGGCCAGCAGCTTCTGCGGGGCATCGGCACACCGTTTGAGGGATGGGAAGAAAGGGAAGACATGACACGCCGGTCCTTGCACAAACAAAAGATTTTGAAGCTGGTGTCAAAATATATTGTTCTTTCCTACAACAAAGGCCTCCTTGATCCTCAGGTAGGGCCTGTGGCTGTCTAAACCAAGGAAGTCCAGCATCTAAAATGACCTTGCCATACCTCATTTTGGAATAAAAAAAATTTCCAAGGGGAGTTAGGTATTACAAGATGGGGGGAAAGGCCCAGTGATGTCCCCCTACGGCCAATAACGTCCCATCATCTGCACGTCTGTCATTGGCTAAACAACGTCCTTCTTCCCTGTATCGTTAGGTGATTTTAAGAAATAGCTTAGGTAATTGGAAAAAATAGATTTAAAAAAAGGAGAGAGAGAGAAAACTCCAGCCTTTCCTCTTCCTCTTTCCAAGGCTGTGGGGCAGACAAAAGGCAAATACCGTAGAGATGATTGCAAGTAAAGGAGGATCAACTTCCTGCATTTCTCCAGAGTTTGACTGATCCACCTTGACTTTAGGAAAAGCTTCAATCTCAAATTCCTGTAAGTTGAACTAGTAACAAACATAATAATTGGTGCCATGCCTAAAGATCTGGAAAAGGAATTGGACACTAGGAACGGACAGAACTTCAGCTCATCAACTGCCAAAAAAAATCGCCTTACTTGGAACAACGTACGTGTTACAACGATATCTTTAATGATCCTAAATCCTTGGGAAGGATCCAGAGTCAAAAGTACCAAATCCAGCCAGCGCTATCTTGTAGACGGTTTGTAAATAGTCGTAATAATTTAAGAGCTTAGAAGTGCTCTCTAAATTTCCAAGTCTGTGTTGTTCTGTGCTGAGTTTTTTTTAATGGTAATAATAATCATGATCTTCTTGCTCTGCTCTTGACTGCACAGACGTTGGATCTGGCACCATCTGGCAATGGCTGAGTCCAGCTTGTGTAAACTCACAGTTCCCTAACAGAGTAATTGAGTAACCAACCTCTCCCTTTCCAGGAAAGTCTCCAGAAGTTATCTTGAGGGGCTAAAGGAGCAACGGACAGAATTCAGATCCGACTCGCGAATGTGTTGCTTTCCCAAGGCGTGTCTGCGTGTTTGTAGGCCTCGGAGGTGGCGTCATGAGGAGGATCTGGGAGACCTGCCAAGCGGCGAGATAAGCGAGAGATCGGAAGGCGTGCGTGTTTCTGACTTATAAATTGCAATGGCATATTTCGCAGAGTTCAAAAAACACCAACCTGAGCTAACCAGAGGTGCGCTCTGGCCGCCAAAAAAGCGTCTGAAAGCCCAGCCCAGCAGGTGAAGATGGTAAATCCTCGGCCAGGAGTCCAGCCGGACTCGATCCTTCCTAAAAGTTAGAAGTTAGTCTTCTAAAACTAACACCGAAGCGGCGTAAGATCTGCAGCTCACGAAAGCTGATGCCTTTTAACAAAAGGTGTTAGTTGGAAAAGGAGCCACCAGATTTCTCCTGTTGTTTTTTCCCCCACAGACAAACACGGCTCTCCTCCTACGATAACCCACCGAGTAGGCAGATTTGCAGCCACAGGGCCAACATTTCAAGGGGCTACGTTGCTCCTCCTCAGTTTGGCCCTGCAGTGCACAGAAGAATCAGTTCACTGGAAGGTGCAAGAGCATTTGCAAGCCAGCATGCCTCGCCTGCGTACAGGCCTTGCGTCTGCAAGGAGCACAGGAGCAGGGCTGGTCCAGACATACGGCTCAGATGTTAACGGGAGGCCAAATCCAATTTGCTCCGAGAGGAAGATGCGTGTACCTGATCAGTATTCCTCCAGGCATTGTGCAGCGTGTAGGAAGGTGAACGCTTTAATTAAAGGGGATCCGGTTTTGCTTCATTCCCACCCCCACCCCAAAAGCGATAAGACAGCCTCACTGGGTCAGGTTAATGACTTGAACAGCTCGTCCCCAAAAGAAGGAAATTTATATTTGAAAAGAAAACAGGCTTTGAAGCATGCTATAAATTGTCAAATCTAATGAGGCTGTAGGTCAAATGAGTTTTCTTTTGTTTCTCGTGGGTCGGTGCCAGATTTCGAAGACTTCCATGCCAGCTAGACCCCGGATGGTGATTTTTTTTTTCCATCCTCCCACCTCTGGTTTAAAAAAAGGGAGCCTATCCTGTCCCTGTAGGGAGCTCTTGAGCTCCCTGGCTGGGGATACCATGAAATGGCCCTTCAGCAGTGCTGAATTTAAAAATGCTGATTGGACCTCATACCACAAAGTTATCTGGAGGGCTTCGGGTAGACCAGGAGTGGTATATTCTCTGGGGAGTCGTGGGATTTTCAAGGGTAGCATAAACTACTGGGGAAACCAGGATTTCTTCTCCCATCCGCGCAGCCTAGATAAATCTGGAAAATGCATCTTATTTTGGCATCCCTTGTCCTTCTCACATTAAAAATACCCTTTCTGGGCAAGGACTTTTTAGAGCTGGTGGGGAGATGAGCACAAGAGATGGAGGAGGAAGGGAGCATGGGAGCTGTTCCCCCCTTCCAATATGGGACGGGTCACTTGTAAAAGTGTGTTAAAGGTACTTTTTTCCTTTCGGCCTACACTTTTGAGGACGGGGCCAAAAATGAGAATCGGACGTTTTGCAACCCTTGGTTGGAAGCTGCCAGGATAATTTTGAACAAATCTTGTGGGAAGGCCAATTCTATATTCCACAACCCAGGTCATCTCCCAGCTCGGTGGACTCCAACTCCCAGCGTCCTCAGCATCAACGAAGCAGATCGGGGGACTCTGGGAGTTGAAGTCCACACATCTGAAGGGGGCCCAGGTTGCAGAATGCGTTGGTAAGTTCAACCACGGTGGGAATCTTAGAAGGTGGGTGGAGACCCGCAATTCAGCACGGCCAACTTTGCTGATTTCCTTCGGATTCAGAATCATGCCCCTTTGGGGAGCACCGCTTTCCCCTTTCCAAAAACACCAGGTCCGGCTCAGGGAGAGAGAGAATGACGCATAGCATACGGCAGCGGTCTCCTTACCTGTTGGAAGGGAACCCTACAAGGTGGCATTGCGGCCGACTCCTGTTACGGCCAGGCGGGCATTGAGGGGCACCCGCAGCCTGAGAATCAAATGACACGGATTGATATTGGGGCTGTGGGAGGAGGAAATGGGCAAATCCCTTCTGCTGATGGGAAGGGAGGGACTTCCAGGTGAAAAGCGGAGAGGGTCAACATGGCCTCCACACCTGGCAGGAGCCGGAGACAGGTGTTGGGTTTCAAACCGACACTGTCTGGGAGCCGCGACGCGCTTGCTTCTCATTGGCTGCTCAGGCAGTGGGGGGGAGGGTGTTGCACACACACAGACGCGCACACCGAGGGTGCCCAGCAGGTGTTGAACCAGCCGGATGCAAAGCGGGTTTTGTTAACCCCCTGAAGCGCCGGGGACCTGCGAGGCTTTACTCTCGATAAGCGGCTTATCAGAGCCAGACAATAGGAAAAGCAACTCGGCTTAGATGTCAGCAGCCACCTGATGCAGTGTTTCTCAACCTTGGCCACGTTAAGATGGGTGGACTTCAACTCCCAGAATTCCCCAGCCAGCCTGGCTGGCTGGGGAATTCTGGGAGTTGAAGTCCACCCATCTTAACGTGGCCAAGGTTGAGAAACACTGACCTGATGGGCGGAAACGTGTCAGTGATACTGTTATTAATTATCATTATCGTCATTATTAGGAGACAAATAAGAAAGGATGTATCTGTAGCGGGAAATGCTCTTAAATACAACAGCAGAGCGAGTTTAAAAAAAAAATCAGAAAAAAACTTTTTTGGCTACCTGCACGTTAAGCAGAGAGTTATCCGCTCAAACCGTTCATTCTCATAGATAAGTTCACGAACAGGACGCTTCCCTGCCCCAGAGCCGGCCTGCCTCCGAAGAGGCGTTTGGACTCCAACTCCCATCATCCACCCCCTTCGGCAAGCAACCTCTTGAGACCTCAGAGCGAGGAGGGATGGCCTGCCCTTTGCTCCTCCCACCCTGGGCTTTGGCCCCACCCACCCTTGGCTTTGGTCCCCACAATGACTCCGAACTGAGAGCGGGCAGGAGGAGACGATGGGAGTGCTCCCGGGTTGTACAACCAACAGCCTTGGGAGGTAGGCCAGTGTTCCTAGGCCCATTTTGCAGGCTTTGGGTGGAGCTGAGGCTGAAAGCAACGCGAACCAGGACAGCCGAATCCCTGAGCAAAGTCTACATTCCTCTTGTGCAACGGAGAGAAGTTCAGATCCCAAACTCACACATGCAGATTGCTAAGAGGGGGGCGGGGGGGGAACCGCTCTTTCCTTTTGCTTCACATTACTATATCTGTTTTAACTTGGCTTTGCCTTTCATCACTTCTTTAAAACAGTCCTCGCCTTGTAAGGAAAAGGAGGAAAAAGAAGTTCTCGCATATTCCCACAGCAAAACAGCAAGCAACGTTTGCCACAACCCTGCCAGGTAGGCTGGGCCGGACCAAGGTCACCCCCTCTCGAAGGGGCTGAAACCCTGTTTGCACCTCCTGTCCTAGAGGTTTGGCTGTCTGCGGGTAAGAGCTAGGCATGGAGGGGGTGTCCTATGCGCCAAACCCAGCCTGGACAAAAGCAAGTTAATTCACCTGTAATAAGCATTCAGATAATTAAACCCTGACAATAAAGTGGCATCCACCCACTAGGCCGCACTGCACTCCTTCACTTTTATGTGCCTTCTTTTGCAAACCTCCCTAGATCTCCCCCTCCCCAACCTTCACTCCATCTGCCTTTCCTTCTTTTACAACCTCTGGCGTTTTAACCCTTTCTCCCCAAAATGGTTACGGGGTCTCCAAACTACCTTGCCTCGATCCCCTGGCCCAGGGGTTTGGCCTGATGGCAGCCAGACCGCCTCTACCCCCAACGCTGATGGCCAGCGCCCGCCGTTTCAGTGGCTGCATCCCGAGTGATGAACGGCAACAGAGTGCCATGTCTGGGAGGCCCATTTGGGCCCGTTCAAAGACCTGCAGCTTTGGTGGTCCTCAGTGGGTTTTGGGGCTCTGCAAAGGCCCCGTTCCTCTTCCACGAACAAGAATCTCCTACCTTGGCCGCTCTACCCAGGAAGACAGTCACAATCCATGCGTGCCAACGTCTCCGGCCAATCCTTGACCCTGGACAGCTATTGTTTTATACCCGCAAAAGACTCCGGAAAAAAAACTCCACCAGGTGATTTGTTGCAGATGAAAGGTGGAGCGTGCGAAAAATTGGAATTCCTGGGAATTTGGCTCCGTTTGGCTGGGCTCGAGAATCCGGCGTGCTGTATGTTCCCAGGTCCTCTCTCCAGCCTTCGTCCAGTTTTCTCAACGCTCGGGGAGAGAAAACAATGCAAAATTCTTGCGAAGGGCAGCCGGGCTTAAAAAATAAATCAATCTGCTACTTACTTGGCCTTTGAAGTGAACGCAACCAACGGGAGGAGGAAAGGAGATCAGCCATGGGGTTGTTTAATGATTTGCATCTTTAAAGTGCCCCCCCCCCATCCTGGTGAACACCAAATATTCATCGTAAGGGCTGGGGAACATCTCACAAAACGAAGGGGAAAAAAGTGTGGGGTATCATCGGGGGGTGGACGAAGGGAGAAGATGAACTTTCTGGTGGAATCTAGAAGGGGAGACTTATTCAAGGAACTGCGTAGCGTCTTATCTCAGCTTTGGCGAAGTAACAGAACAACGGTGAAAATCTTTGCCTGGTACTGGCCTCCAGGCCAGGAATCTCATATTGAATAATTTTTAACTTTCTGCCCTCGCAAAAGTGTGGAGGGGGGAAACAGGGGTTGACGCGTCTGCTCAGCTTAGAATTCCTGCCAGAAAGACCTGAGACCAAGGTGGGGGGAGACGGACACCGGGGAGAGGGGAACCGAGTGCCAAAATATGCGTTTGATGGGAAAATGGACTCAGAACAGTAGGGAGGTTTTTACGGAAGCCTGGCATGCTCTGTCGCAACCACCATATTGCAATTTTGATGGAAAAGAAAGGGAATTTGAGACAGCTCAAAGGTTTTCTCTATACTCACTCGGAACTGTTCCCATGCCTAACGCCCCAAAACGTATTTTGTATGTTCTTTTTGACAGCTAGCAATGTTCCCTTTAAGAGCGTTTTTGAGTGGTATTTGCAAAATAGAAGGATGCTGGGAAAGGGGTGTTAGCCACGTGATCTAGGGAATCGAGGATAACGAGACAAGTCTGGCTATGCGACAACTCTGTAAAGCCAGTTCAGAGTGAGGGCATGGTTATGGGGCTCATTTGGAATGCTTGCAATCCTGTTTTGCATCTCTCTCCAAATATTACAAAAGAGGGCTTTGCTTTCATTTTTCTGAAATGTGGCCCATTCTTGTGTGACAGCTCGACCTTATACAGTATATGTGACTGATAATCCTAACCTAAAAGCACCACTTGAGGTAGACAGGATTGTATTGGCCAGCCAAGAATGTCACCCATCTCATCTAACTGCCCAATTGCAAAACAGAGAAAGAAAACAAGTTTAGCACTAGCTGTAATTTGCCACATGTGTTTCCTGCCCTCGCTCTGAATTGGCTTCCATGAGATTGGGTTGCCTGGCTGGATGCCTATCCTTGCTTACTACGTCCCTTACAGCTGTAGCAGCTTAAGCAGCAAAGCACTGCTGGAATGCAAAAATAGAAAAACAACAATATCCTGGGGTGGATGGTGGAGAATGGGGACCCCAATCCTGCAAAACAAAGCCAGTTGGTGTGAAATTGCAGCCATGTAGTTACTGCTCAATGAAAAGTCATAGCTGCAAGCAACACAGGTTGAACATCAGTTTGGCATGGTGGGCTAGAGAGTCACCCCCAAATCCACCCTCTACCTTGCAAGATTGTTGGAAGGAGACACGGAAAGCTTCAGGAATCCGGAAGTGCTAGGAAAGGGATCTATAAACACTGCCAACAATTTGCAGAAGGAGATATTAGACGAAGAATATCCGCTTACGTGGTGTCTCCTAAACTACTGTTACAAACATTTGGTGGCATTCAGTGTGTCTTCTGCCACCTTTAATGTTGTGGTAGCATCATAAAATTGCATTAACGTTCTGCTATTACAATTACTAGGGATTCTTTAAGCATGATTAATCTGACAATTAAAATAAGGGCTTTTTGGTTCACAATCCCACATGTCTTGGACAGCTACCCTGTCTTGAGAAACCTGGGCCTTGTTAACATGCTCCTTGGTTCATCTGATTTCCAGGCACAGCCTTCTCCAAAAACACAACTATTGATACCCCAAACAAGCTGGTGCAAAATTGCTGATAGAAAGACCTGCAAATATTGTTCTTCAAGAGAAGCCCTGCAGCTATGCATACGATATACATTGTTTAGGGAAAACGGGCTGGAGGAAAGCCCCCACGGCACGCAGCCTGCCCCACCTGACAGAGGCTGCAAGTGTTTTCTAAAAGCAAAAGAACCCCAAACCCACCAACCCAGCTTAGCAGCTTGCTTCCCTTCTGAAGCATGCTGGCGCTTGAAACAGGTGATGAAGGAGCTTCTGGAATTGAGGATCAAAACTGGCCTCCAAAGGGGAACAGAGTGCTCACCTTCTGTTGGTTGGGAGGAAGGAAGGGAAGGAAGGAAGGAAGGGAGAAGGAAGGAAGGAGAGAGAGAGAGAAGGGAGGGAGGGAGGAAAATATCCTGACCTTGCTTTGCTGAAAAAAGTCTATCTTCTGTTTCTTTAATTCAGCTTTATATGCTTATGGGCAAAATGCTAAGTCCTATCTTTAGCCACTGACAATTAACCAAGGGCCAGATTTCTTCCTTCCTTTAGAGGATTAACACTATCACTGACAACTGGCTTTGATGCCTTCCTGAATTCCCCAGCAGCAAACTTTCAACTCCAATTGCCCGGACTGGTGGAAAAGGGTGATCTTCTCCGGTTGGCCCACCACGGGCATTCCCTGGACACGTCCGGTTGGCCTCTTCATGACTCAGAAAGGTGGAGAACATGGACCTTAAGTCTGATCCGGCCTCACGGCTCTTTTAAAGTCATCCTCCGAGGGTAGGCAGGAACGAGTGCCTAGCTGGGCCTCCTAGTTCATCTCCCTTTTCATTTCTGGCTTCCTAAGTCCTGGGAGATAATAAGGTATAGAACCCAGAAAATTGCTGACGCAAGGATGAACCACAGCATTTTGGGGAAGCCTTGCAACGGGGGGCTTTCAGGAGGGGACAGGAAAGCGTCTCTCAGCAAAGTTCCCCCATCTTTTTAGTAACTTTAATAAGCTCTAGACTCTCTCCGGGCGGGTGGGATTAATGCCACGATGCCATTAGCAATGGTCGAAAGGACTGGCTTGTTTTTCTAAGGTGCGTGGGATGAACATTTGGGGGCGGCTGGTCCAAGTTATGGCTGCCATGCGGGCGAATGGTGGGCCCATCATTGGTTTTCTTCACCCCAGGGCGAGATCAAAGAAAGCGCCTCTGGAAATTGGGCTGCCAGAAAGGGGTTGGCTGATGGTTTCCAATAAAACAAAAATAGGGCAGGGAGGGAAGGAAATTCAATTGGAGGGTCGATGCCGTGGCTGACTCCAATCACCCAGCGCAGCCCCTCCCTGCATTTTTAATATAAAGGATATTGTGCCCAAGGGGTTCCTCAAGCAGGAAGTCACCATTGTCGGAAGCTGCGATAGGCATGCCTTCTTTTCATCTCCAAAGTGTGTGTGTGTGGGGGGGGTGTGAATTGCAATCATTGTTCTGAGGTTAAAGAGACCGACTGCTCAATAGGCCAAAGTTTGGGAGTATTACTGGCATCACGTGCGATCTGCGGTGCCCAGTTTGAGGGAAGGATTTGGATCTTTTTAGGGGTTAGATGTAGGGAGGCTTGGTTATCAGCAGCTTTGTGTATCTGTGGATAAATATAACCAGAATATGATATTTGTGGTAAACAGTTTCACATACCCACTGTTTCTGGCATATAGAAGTCTTCCTTCCTTCCTCTCATCTCTCCTTCCTTCCTTCCTTCCTTCCTTCCTTCCTTCCTTCCTTCCTTCCTTCCTTCCTTCCTTCCTTCCTTCCTTCCTCCCTCCCTCCCTCCCTCCCTCCCTCCTTCCTCTTTTCCCTGCATCTTGAGTTAATTTTTTGGGGGGGGTCGTTTTCTGGGGATCTGGAACCCAGCCCTCCAATTCCTCTAGGATCATTATCAGCAGCTCTGTCATTGGCAAGCATCACCTGCCTCTTTAATGAAATAATTATCTGCTTACCTACCTACCTGTTGATCTGCCCAATAAAAGCACTATGGGAATGGTTGTCCAACATATCTCAGAGGCACTAAATTGCTGAATAATGGTTTAGCAGGAGAATTGGCGTTCCAAATATTCCTGGCGTTTGGGTTTTGTCCAAGCCTCCTTATCGGGTAACCTTAGGGGTAGAAGCTGAAAAGGAAGGCTATTTTTTAAATTCCTCCTCCTCCTCCTCCTCCGAATTATTTATTTTCTGCCTGGGTTAGAGGAAGTCAGGACCACACTAGAGGATTTAAAAAATAATAATAATAACAAGAAGAGGAAGGTTTTTGCAACTGGGCATTGAAGCGCACTGCTTACCTAGAGGGATCCTTGCACATAGCCCACATGCACGGAAACCTGGGTGCATTAACATGGCAAAGAGACTGCTTGTCCTGTGGGGTGACAGAGGGGTGTGGGGGAGTCCCCCCAAGGGCCCAAACTCCACTTTGCGTGCCCAGGCTTCTGAGAAACACAAAACCCATCATCTGTGTCAGCCCTAAACTGACACCCCCCCTACCTGCACCCAAGCCGGGTCAAACCCTGATGCCCGTTAGCGACCCCGAGCAGCTGAGAGCGAAACCGCCACGGGCTGTCCTTCTGACGTCATGGAGGTAACCTGCAATACATTCGGGCTTATCTACTGTCTGATAAGATAAGGGAGGTGGGGGGGAACAGGCGAAAAGCGAGGGCCATTAAGGAACACGCCCTTCCTTCCAGATCCTGTTAGCAAACACGGAGAAAACCCAACGTGAACCAGCAACCGCCAGTAAAACCAGAATCCTGACTGACCCTTCCCCCTAGCTACTCAGCCAATCCTAAAGTCGGAAGTGGAGCCTTTGAGGGCATCTAGCCTGCCCACCCCGCTCAGCGCAGGGAATCCCAAACGAAAACCTCTGGGGCTCTTCCATGCTCTGACCGGGGAGGCGTTCCTCCAAATGCCAGCTCAAATCAGCCTGCAGCGTAACTCCAGTCGAAGCTGCCAAATCTGAAAAGTGCTTTGTCGTGAGGAAGCCGGGCTTCGAGGCCTTTCGAGTGGGAGTTTTGCAGTCTGGTGCCCTCCAGCGGGCACAGGGTCATTGCGATCCTGCCAGGGCCTAAACCCGGCTGGTGTTTCTCGGCCACGATCAAGCCGCCTCCTCTGGGTCTCCTGCCATACCCATCCTGACTCTTTCACCTCTCTCCAACTCTTCCTCTCAGGAAGAAGCCCCTGAGTTTTGGGGCAGGGGAACCTCCGCATAGTTGCTTTGGGTTCTCAAAACTGCACTTTGGCATGAGCCAAGAGGGTAACGAGCTTCCAGGCGGGAAAGGATAAAGTGCCCTTTGGGTTAGCCCTTGGAGGGGAGACCACGAGGAGATCCCTGGGCTGGAGCTTAGGCTGGGAAACTGAAAAGCACCTGGAATAAAGTGATGGCCCGTCTCACCCATATCACCAGCAGGAAAACTAAATGGCCACCTCAGGACTCATTTTGGGCAGACCGAATGAGATGGCACTTTGGCCTTCCACTACAAAACCCTGGGCAGAGATCTGATCCTTTCCCTCCACACACACGCACGTCACCAAAAGATGAAAGACCAAAAGAGAGGGCACCACGCAAGGGGGTCTGCCAAATCTCATGGACGTGGGCAGGTGGACAGCGCAGGGCGATCCCTGCATGGAAACCCAACCCCGGATTCGGCCTCGGGGGGCATCGCTGGGCGGGGAAGCCGGAGGAGAATTTGAGACGAAAGCCGAATGGGAGCCATGCGGGTGGAGTAATTAGTTCCCCCAGGACTGGTTTGGGCTTCTGCCTGGTGAATGGCCACAGGGAATCCACCTCTCGATGGCTTTGCAAGGGGTGGGAAAGATTGCGTCACCAGTCCCGGTTCTGTTTCCCCCTGGAAAAAACAGGCTGGGGTGGGGTAGGATCGCTCCTGGACGCGCACAGCATTCGGGGTGCCGATCGCTGCCCTGGCAACCTGACTTTAAGCATAACAAATATATAAAATGGATCCTCAGTGAGACATAGCAGCTTCCCTCTGCGCCGAATGCGGTTTCTATCAGCGGTAATCGGCCCAGATAGGTAGGAGTGGAACCTCCACATGCCAAGGCATTCTGTCTTTCAATGTTGTATGCCTGAAGCACTGGATGGACTTTTTTTTTTCCAGACCTGATATTTCTATTACCCACAGTAATTCAGGCGAGAAACAGCTATTGTAGAAAGACAAGTTGAACGGGATCTCCGTTTTCAGATAGACCTCTAAATCTCACGCGCTCAGGAGCAACAGTAACGGAACAACCCTCCTCTTCTCTTCTCAAGGTGTGCCCACAAGTCATCACCTAAGAGTTCACATTAAGATCTTTGTCCTTGCTTTTTTTTTCTCTACCCTCCCTAATTCTTTTCCTTTTGTGCCACATCTCTTGGCTTGCAAACTTTGCAATCGCTAGTCATCGCGGTCCATGAGCAACAGTGGGGGTGCTTTTGGCTAGAGAATGGAAAGGTGCACGATCTCCTCCCTTATCCGAGGGAGACCCCTTCTCTATCCCCTGGACACACTCCCCCCCCCCCAAGTATGTTAACCCACCCTGCGAAGATGTTTATGCCCAACTTGATTCCAGGGAAAGTATCACCCGATCTCCACCTGGAGCTTAAAAAACACAAACATTGTAATTAAGGCAGCCGTTTTTTAATTGCAGGGGGCTAATTGTACCGGAAGGGGGGGGACTGTTTGCCACCAGGCCTCCCCTGGTGTTGATTAGCGGAGGGTTCATGTATCCCCTGGTTTATTCATTAACTAGAAGGGCCCTAACTTTGCACATGCGTTTCTTTCCTCTTCCTTTTTTCCCATCCCAGCTCGTTTTAGGCTGGGGTTGCTGGGGGAACCTTGGTTTCTCAAGGCTCCGGTCCTCAACGTCCCTCCGGCATCCCTTTTTTCGGATGGAGGAGGTACAGAACGCCTTTCTCCAGAATGCCTCCGAGCGAGAAATCGCACAGACAGCCGAGGTAGTCTTCAAGGGGCCTGAAAATCCACCCCCAAATGGCTAGCAAATCTTCTGCCTCAACTCCCCGCTGGGGTTTCATGGCAAACGTTGATGCCTACAAGCCAGCGGGTGAGCAAATCCAGGTGAGAAAATGTGATGATAAACCAGTGTTGTCCAAACTTGGCCACTTTAAGATGAGTGGACTTCAACTTCCAGAATCCCCCAGCCAGCATGGCTGGCTGGGGAATTCTGGGAGTTGAAGTCCACTCATCTTAAAGTGGCCAAGTTTGGACAACACTGTGGCCTTTAAGATGTCGGCATTTTTTTTTAAGGAAAGGTCAAGAGGGAAGTGGTGTTTGGGCACAAGTTATACCAAGAGGAACAGGGCATCTGGAGAAGAGGCGCTATTAAAGCAGGACAATAATCGTTCCCTCTCCCGTTAGAAAAATGAAATTCCCATTGCCCCTCCTGTGTGGCTAGCTCATTTCAAGCCTTTCTCCTTTCTTGCCCAGCTTTGGCGGTGGTGTGGACAGTTTGGGAGGTCTTCCTTTGCCCAAAAAGCAAAGAAAGTTCTCTGCGTTCATCCCAATGGTGCTCGAAACTCAATTTCCCCACCTGGAGCGCTTCAAGGGCTGGGCGCGGGATTTCACTTGCATTTCCCCCCTCGCCCGCCAACTTGTCCTTATTCTGTTCAAAAGCATGTTGGCTTTCAAAACGTCATTCCAAGAGGATTTGGGTGGTGCATCCTTTGGGGTGAAGTGGGGTGCTCTTGTCAAGGGCAGTGTGTAAAGCTCTCTCCAACAGTGTGCAGCCTGGATCTGTTGCAACGCCTGATAGTAACACCATGATCTAGGGGGCCAAGGTTAGCCTTCCCCAATGCCAGGTGTGCAGAGAGCCCCACGGGGAGTAAATCCAATGCTAGGCCACTGAGTTGCAGCCCCTGTGAAATCAATTTGATTGGCATTTTATAAATGGGAGACCCTTCCTCCCCCCACCCCAGTCATTCAATACTTATTTAAAGAATTCAGAGGGTAGCTTGAATGGCACAGATGCCCAGCCTTCCAGAAATCTCTGCAGAAAAGACATTATCCAGTTGAGACAGAGGGGCGTTTCTATTGTGTGGAGGGGAGAAGCAGGTGGTGGTCGCCCGAGCAGAGTCTCTGTTCACCCCAGGTGAACGGATACCCGTGTTTGTGAATTGCCAGTTGGCACAAAGACAGCTGCTTCCTCGCAAATGCCCGCCAGCCAACGAACTGAAAGAAATCTGCCCTTTTGTCTTGACAACCCACCTGTACAAGTAGAGAAAAGGAAGATGGAGGGCAGGAGGAAGGAAATGGAGGCAACATCCCGTGATAAGCGGGTATGTCAGTGGCTCGGCTGTAAAAGTCCACTGACATTTTCCTCTCTGTGGCTGGTGACTGGAAAAATATCTCTTCCTCCTCCTTTTCCATCAACTGCACCAGCTCCAGAGCAGAAACGGGGATACGGCAAGGAATTATACGAGCCATTTGTCCTAATTGTGCGAGAGTTGAAAGACGATTTACCTGCAGCCTACAATTCTCTTCAGCCCATCCGATCGGGTGATGGTGACTGCTTTTTGTTAAAATCTCATGTGCCAACCCTGCTCTGGTGCCACACCACGCCTACCTCTTCATCCCCCCTCCCCAAAAAATAAAATAAAATTAAGAAGCAGCAAAGTACTGTGAATTGCCATGTTAGATTTTGCTCTCGATTATTAACCCGCCCGGGAACAGTAGAGACTTCAGATCATGCAAAACAAATGTTGCGGTTTGCCCTCCTCCCTTGGAAAAAAAATTGCATGGTGCCAAAAGAGAAAAGAGGATGAAATATCTATCAGAAATGCTAGGGTGAGTTGTGTGTGTCACAGATAAAAGGCAGGCACAAGAAAGATTCCCTATTATTATATCGGGGATAGGGTCTGTGAAAATTATTCAGATGCCTTGGCAATTAACATGTCCTGGTTTCTGCCAGAGACATTTGCGATCAGACATTGGAAAAGCTGGAGCCGGAGGGACCTCCTCGAAATCTTGGCGTTTATTATTTCTCCTCTCCTGCTCTAGAGAGCGGGGGGTCTTTCGTGCAGATGCTGAAAAATCTGCATTCAGAAAAGAAAAATGCCTCAACAGCTCAGTTCAGGGCAGACGTTCGTGGAGAGGGGGGGATAGTGAAAGAAACCCTGTGGAAATTTCACCCACAGCTGCACCCTCGCCATTCCAAACAGGGCGTACGTTGACCGAAAAGCAGGTGACACCGGAAGCCTGGTCCCAAATCGCCAACTCCTCGTGTTGCCTTTACAGGAAGGAGTTTCTGAGAGGCAAAAATAGCCCATGTTCCCCAGCCTTCAGTGAGCGTGACGTGCTAAGACAGAAAATGAACACAGCGGCCTCCAGATGGCGCTCTGTCACCACGCCAATTGCCTTCTCCAGGATGCTCACCGTACCTGGGTCTTTCCAGGTGCGGTGGACTACAGCTCCCATCCTCCCCACCAGAGGGCACCGAGGAGGGACAGGCCATCCAAAAGAAGAGACGTTTGGGTAGCCTCGTGCCTGTTTGTTCAGAGATGGTCCAACAGAATTCAGGCTCTTCAGGGCTGCGAATTAGGAACCACATTTACAGCCTTGCTCAGCCATTTTGGTACATGAAATGTAGGCCGTGCACATCCGGACCAAAACGAGAGGGAAAGGATCCGAATGGTCCCCCAAAGATCATGTAGCCTGACCCTCTGTGCAGGGGAAAAGAATCTGGATCGGCCTGCCCCTTTCGAAGTCAGCACAGATGGCATTCTCCGGAGGGAGACAATGATGGTTTCCTTTCTGATCTGCTCAAAGCTTCGGGGTGGGGCGAGAAGGGGAGAGATTTGGGGACTCTGTCAAAGATGGGCAGATAGTCACCCGGCATGGCCTTTAAATCAGAGATAAGCAACCCACGGGCCACACCTTGCTCCCCACCCATCCTGCTCTTTGCAGCCTCCAGAATGCCCAAGAACAGCCTAGTGGTAAAACAAAGGTTTCCTGAGATGCGATCCCAACTCTTCTTCTTCCTTTTGAACAAATTCAACCCATTACACGAACGGACTCAATACCTGGAGTAGTCCGCGTCCCTATTTTGAGCAACACCTCCCCCGGAGCCATCGTTTGCCATCCCCTGTCCTCTGATGGAATCGCTGTCATTGTCACATCCCCAGTGGCCTTCAGGCGCCAATTAAAAGGAGAAAACGCAGCTCGTGCCTGCTTTTAAGCACATCAACCCCCCTGAAAAACAAACAGCGTTCCCTTAGCATTTCAAAGCTCCTTTGTAGCATCTCGCTGCAAAGCGCAACTTTTCCCGCACTGCCCGACAACACAAACAAGGAAGTGTGTGTATGTGGGGGGTGTGTGACAGCTAATAGCAATCAGCCATCAATAGCCGTTGATGTTCTTTGCCCCTGCCCGTTTCCTATTCTCCCTGCCACAATCCAAGCCCAACCCTTGTGAAAAGAGGGGTGCCTTGAACGCCCCCCCCACGTCAGCCTCGCCTCTCTTTTCGAGAATTTGCCCAAGTGACGGAAAACGGGGCCACCCTAATCGGGGCTCATGATGAACACTTCCAGGCCCCCAAGGTGAAAAACACCAGGCCTTCGGATGCTGCTAGGTGGGTGGGTGGGGAATTAAAAAAAAAATCTATCTAAAACCAAGCAATCAATGATGGCTACAAGGGTAAGATGTCCTTGGGCTCCTGTCAGCTAATTTATTGCCATTACTCAGAGATGTAACTATCAAAAGGACGCTGGGATGCTTTTCAGCACCTTCATAAAAGCTTAATTTACTACTTCATCTTCCCAGCCTGGCTCGGCCCACAAACGCTTTCTGACATGCGGAAGGCTTTGGAAGGCTGGAGCCGGGAAAGCAGAGAGACAAATCTGTCCCTCCACAGCTTCGTACACATTGATTAACCCGGTTGAGTTTCTGAGGGCAGCTAAACGTTTGGAGCTGAAACGGCGTCCCGATGAAGGCTGCCACGTGTGGCTCCGAGGGGTCTTTCACTGGGCCGGCGGGGCTGTTCTCTGTAAGCCAGCTGTTGGGGCTTCAGAGGGGAGGAATGTGTTGGAAAAGCGAAAGGGATTTTTTTTTTTAAGGAAGAGGCTAAAGGGGTGCAAAATCAGGTGGCTTCAGCCCTGTCCACCGCTACCAAATGTTCATCCCAGGGAGGTCCACATGGGGGTCCAAGAAGTCCAGATGGTGGCCCCGATCATGAGATCAAAGCCTGTCCTTTTTTGACCCTCCCCTGTGGGTTCGTTCCCAGGGATTACCCCAGAGAGACTGGCGTTCTCAAAAAGAACAAAAATCAGACTTTTGGGGCTCCTTTTTCTGATTTGGGAGGATCAAGATGCCTCCCTTCCTCCAATCTCTACGAAAGAACAAAAAGGAGAATGCTGTATCGTGCCTTGCACCTCTTTAGGGGATGATGGGATCTGTGGCTCCTCTTTCATTATAGTCCTGTTGGTGTTACTTCCCTGTTTATGTATCTCACAATATTATCAATCTGTTGGCTTTATACAACGTGTTCATACTGCAGTTCGGTCGACACAACAGCCCTGTGAGGTGGGTTAGGCGGAGAGGCACAGAGGTCCCAATTGGTCCCAAGTCACTTAGTCAGTTTCATGGCTGAGTCGCATTTGAATCTGGGCCTCCCTACTCTTAACCTAACCACGATCCTCATTTGACTTTTCTTCTACGAACATTTCTTCTGTCTGAATTGGCAGCGATAAAAGGACAGACTAACCATCTTGAGAAATGTGAATCTAAATATTATTTCAGTTCAACGTTGGGAGAAAGGATTTGGAAGCCACCGAGCAAACAAACCCAGCACACGTCTCCAAAAATCTTTCCCCCCCTCCATCTGCTCCTTTATGGCTAGGCTCCGAAAATATGTCGGTGGGTATTTTCTGATTAACTCGTGCAAAATTCCAAAAACCCACGACGGAAGACGCTCGCTGTCTGCCTTCTCTACCCCCGGGCATTTTGCTTTTGTAGGATGCGATGCAGAGACTGTCACCGGCATTCAATAAATAATCAAGATTTGGAGAAAGATCTCTCCTCCCCTCTCCAAATCTTCTTTACTGCTTTTGCTAATGATCCACGATGTGGGCAATAAACAACCTATTTGAAGGCCTTGGTCAGGCCTTTATTCCCCGAGAACCCTTTCTTTCTTTCTTTCTTTCTTTCTTTCTTTCTTTCTTTCTTTCTTTCTTTCTTTCTTTCTTTCTTTCTTTCTTTCTTTCTTTCTTTCTTTCTTTCTTTCTTTCTTTCTTTCTTATCTCTCAGGCCTTATCTTTACCCCACCAGTAGTCCTAGATACCGCTAACAGCTGAATCCAGGTTCAGCTCAGATGCACACGCGTACACACCCTCTTGCAGGAAAAAAGGCATCGAATCGAGCAGACCCAGTGGGTGGGGATGGTGCTGTGCTTGGAGGAAGATTAGACAGAGCAGGACGTGGGGAAGGAATGTTAATTTAACCCACAGAAAATTCACCGGCACGGGAGGGAGAACCGCAGAACGTCCAAAGAGATCACCCAGCCAGCCGCCCTGATCGATGCGTTCCTGGCGTGCAGAGGGGTGGCAGAATGACCACCTGCTATTCAGACTGTTCTTGGGGCCACTTTAAAGATTAAAAAAAAAAGTTAGGGGTTCAATGGGTGCCCAACCAGAGCATTTTCGGGGCAGACAGGCAAACAGAACACAGGCTGGCTGGCTTTCTCTGACAGGATGAGAAGCTGATCTCTTTAAATTATTGGAGGAAGTTCGTAGATGCCCATTTTATGAAATCCTGTTTATCTGGTAATATATTTGTTCTCTTTTCCTCTCCTTTGCTAATGCATAATGCATTACTTCTCTTCCTCTCTCTTTGGCGATGCATAAAGCACACCCTCGCCCAGATAGACTACTCCTGAGCCTGGAAGCACCATGCACAGTCTGCCAAGGAAACAGAGCCTCCAATCTTTGGGGGCTCCTCAAAGCTCCTTTCAACACTACTGAAGCCCCTCAACCCAAGGGCATCTTGGGGTCTTCCACGCTGCGAGCAACACAGTGCTTTATTTTTCCAGATAGACAACTCTTAATATGTCAACAGGAGGCTCGTGTCTAAAGGATGAACCGCAGCCAGCCTTTGGCATCCCAAAACCATCTCTTTAACTGTCTCCAGTGCGCAGAAGGATCTCCCACCCGTTCCTTGACGCCTTTCTGCCTTGTCAGCTTCTGTAATTGAGAATTCAGCGGAAACAGCAAAGGCGCAGCCCGCCGGCTTTCACCGTCAGACAGGCCGTCCACGTATTTCAAGTTTATGCGACATCTTCCCGCAGCCAGGCTGTCTACAAGCCCCTTCGCGCCACCAATCTTTCCTGCTGTCAACTCTCCATCCACCTGGCAGCAGGAGCCAAGGGAGGAAGGAAGAGGAAACGACAAAAAAGCTGGACCGGAGTTGCAGAAAAGGCTCTGCTCGGACACCGAATGGTCCGTTCAATCATTTCCTAACCACACGAGCTTAAAAGAGGAGCGAGCCCCCCAAAAGGTTTTTTTCAGCAGCGCCTTTCCCCTTCTTTAAATGACATTGCTGAGGGACAGGAGCTCGGGGTCGGGGTGGAGGTTGGCACGGGGGACCTGTCTGATTCTGGGACGCCAGCACAACTCTCCACCTGGTCTTTTCCATGTCATTCAGAGGCGCGGATCTTATGAAAAAGCCTACCCCGTTGGACCACGGTGGCATTGCCATAAACAGCACGAAAGAAGCGTAAGGTTTCCCATACGCCTTGCTTTTAAAAGGATCAAACATGGAGGGGAAAAAAGATACACAGCAAATGCCCCATCCTTTCCCTACAATGGGTCAAGACAGACCCTATTCCTTGCTCCAGCGTCCAATTCGCCTCCCCCGAGCTTGTGGCAAGTATTTCTAGGGCAGATTCTTTTTAGGTTGAAAAAGGAAAAGGAAAGTAACCGGGAGGCCAAGGGCTGGAGTGTTGGAATTTCCTACCCAGAAATTTTAACCAGTTGGTGGAGCTTCCAAGTCGCCTTGAAAAGCTCTTTAGTAAAGGTCAGCGGTTCAGCTGTTTACTGAAACGGCCACATCAGCTTCTTCCTGGGAAAACAGCCTTTTGTAAAATTGAAATTAAGAGGGAGAGTTGGCGCGAGGGAAGAGTTGGAGCCCAACCCCTGCTGACATTGCTCATTTTTTTCCAAGCAAGTTTGAGTTCTGTCCTGCTTCTGTGTCAGTTTCTGGCTGGAGGAACACTTCCTCCTGCAGGCCGCCGATTCCTCCATCAGTCTGTCCAGATCCCTTTTTTGAAAATCAATTTTGATTAAAGGAGTTTTGTGCAAAGTAAAAACAATACAAACTTAAAGAAAAAAGAAAGTAAAGTGATAAGAGAAAAGAAGTGAAAGAAAAAAGACAAAAAGGGGGGGGAAGAAAAATATTAAAAAGTGGCTTCTGATCTTCTTTACAGCAGTTATAAATACATTTATATTTTATCCTCTCTAAGGTTACATCGTAATTTTCTTCTTTCCATAATCTACCCTTTCTAATCATCACACGTATAAATCACAAGTTCATTTTTTCCCGTTTTCAGCAAAAAAAATCCATACGGGGTTTCCTGTCACTGACAAATGTAGTTATTGACTTTTCCCTAATCAAACAAGTCAATTTTGCCATCTCGGCAAATTCTGTTCTCTTCACCGACTGTTCCTCCATTGTGGGTATTTCAGAGCCTTTCCATCTTCGCGCGTATAATAATCTCGCTGCAGCTTCCATGTACAAAAACAGCTGTCCGCAAGTCTCTTCTCATTATCTGTCCATTAGTCCCAGCCAGAAAAGTTCTGGTTTCAGTTGAATATTAGTCTTTAAAATTCTCTGTATCACTGTGTGTATCTGAACCCCAAATCTGTCCAGATTCCTCTTCCAACCATCTAAGTTGGTGGGCCTCTCTGCATCGGGGAGCAGCAAACTTCATTGTCTCGGTGGGCACATTTTGGTACACGCAGCTGCGTTTTCTGCAAGCAGCCTTCACTAGCATTCCCGCTGACCATGTCGGCAGCCATCCCTGTTTTCCTTAATTATTCAGCCAGGTGGCCAGTTGCAGGGCAAAGCTTACAGAAGCCCAGAATCTGATATCCTGCTCTATTCCACTTTGCTTGGGGATTCAGGAAGGGCGAAGCTGCATCAGGAGGTGAGCGGAAGAAATGCTTCCCCAAGCATTCAATCTGCAGAGGAGGAGGAGGAGGAGAGGGGATCACAAATTCCTAATCAGTGGCCTGGACTTTACAATGAGATGGAGCAAACTGGCCATGTTGCCTAACAATGGTGGAAGAGATACCGCTGTTTTGGACCATAAAGCCCAGAGCAGATTTACTTTGAAAACGGCAATCTTTGGCTGGGATCTGAAATCCACATAGGCCTTTGGATCAGGACTGTGATCTTAGGGTGATTTCTCAGACGTTTTGGCCTGCAAAGACGCCACTCTCTTTGGCCTTGCTCAATGGAACAGGCGATGCTATTGCCCAGCTACACCCACCGGTAGTGGAGAGACCCTCGGGTGCTCACAAGAGAAGGCTGCTGTTTTGTGACCAGTTGCTGCCCCCCAAGCAATTAACCCCAACCTGGAAAGGATGTTTTGGTATCTCCTCGGATTCCCGAGAGAGACATGATAAAAGCAACAAATTCAAAGGAAAACCCCGTGTTGTAAAACTGGCAGCTTCTTATGAGCCCAATAGGAAAATACACCCAAGATGTTCATGAGCAAGCCTATGCCGAATGCCACAGCTCTGCCTGCCTTTCTGTACATGCTCAGGGGTGATGCTCGCAGAGACAAGGATCCGGGAAGAGAACAGCGACAGGAAATGCTTAAAACTGGAACTCTCTTTGGGGCTTCACCTTCTCCCATTTCCCATTTACAATGTTCGCCATCATGGTTTTGGATGTCCTGCCCCCTGCTTGCAACGAGCAGGATGCAAAACATTTCAAATTTCAAACGTCTCGAGGTCAAAGCACTCCGTCTTGTGTTCGATAGGCTCTGTATCGGGCTGGAAGCACCTTGTTCTGAGTTCGAAACAGCCGTTCTGAGCTTAGCAGAAGCGTTCTGGGCTCAGAAGGGCCCCATTTTAACTTGAAGCGCCTGATTCAAACACGAAATACTTCTGGGATCGCTAGAACTCTTGGGGCGAGATCAGGGCGCCCCATTTTGACCTCGAAACAATGCACACCCCTAATCCTAAACCTCCCAGGGCCATTTTCTCTTCCTTAATTCAGAGCTTGTGTGTTCTCCTGAGCCTGCAAATTCTCCCACTGCGCGGTTTCTCCTCCTGCTGAAAAATCCACGCCACCCAGGCTTTTTAAATCTTTCCCTAACACATTTCTCCCTTTTCATTACATGCAGCGTCTGTTCTGCACATCCAGCGACAACAGCTCTGGAAAGGTGGTCTCAGTAGAAATGGTTAAATTATTAAATCTATTTAAAAACAAACCAACCAACTTAAACTCCCCAAAGGAAGTGCTAATGAAGGCATGAACTTAATGGAAGTTGAGGCAGTTGCCAAGACACACAGTCAAATCCAAACGTACAACCCTGAGCCGATACAATGCTGTGGTTAGATCTTGAATCGGCAAGCGGGTGATGTAAATCTATCAGAAGGAAAACAATCATTAATTTTAATAACACCTAGCATTTCTGTGTATCGAGTGGAATTTTCAGCACCGAGACGAGGGTTTCTCCTCCTGAGAGACATCAAAGACAAATTAAAACCTGCTTTCTTTAAATATAAATGGAAAAAGTAGCTTGCCTGGGTTTTTAAAATGCAGCAGATGTTAGCATAACGTAAGAGAATAGTCAGCCTGTTCTCCAATGGAATAAATTAGGTATTTCCACATGTCGGCCTTTGCAAATCTGGCCCAGTGTGTACATTAACTGTGGGTCTCGAGATCAACCTGTTTGAATGTTTAATTTTTATTTGCAACCAAGGAAAGCATGCTTTTGGAAGTTACGATCAACTTAAATGCGGGGCCGCTTTCCAGACCTTAGTTAACAGTTAAGCAACGTTCAAGCACTAAGAATCGCCATGCTAAATAAATAAATAAACCCTCCACCCTTGTAGGAACAGTCACTTCTGACGAAAGCAACACTGATGGTTTATATCCTGTTTAATATAATGTCTGTTTCCATCCCCTCTCCCGCAATGCAGCCAAACTCAAATTGGTGTAAAAAGGAAATGCACAAATATTACATCTTGAATCCGACCAATGCAAGATAATAAACCAAGTGCGTTGAATGAAAGGGGAAGAGCAGGAAAAATTAGAGGGTTATTCTTCACTCTGGCTACAAAGAATGAATAAGGCAAAATGTATAATCTGACTGGGCCACAGACAGTCAAGAATGTATCCTACAAAACCGAATAAATTCCCTTTCTCTGCTCATATTAACAGTTAGAGGTTCGTTGGCTTTTCCAGACAGTTTCAACGGGTCTGACTTGATTATTAACAAGAATTAACGTTCACACTTCAGATGCTCAATGTGTATACCAGGCTAGCAATTTTCAAATTTACTCACATCTCCGCTTCTTCCTTTTACGCATTTGCAAAGATCTACATCTCCAAGTTTGACAGATTTGCCAATTTCACTTCCCCGCCTCGGATTGGTCAGTTTCAGTTTCTCATTTTTCTCACTCCTGAATTTAGTCGGCCCCATTCCCCTCATGGCCTGAACAGGTTGTTTCCAAGTTCACACTTGCACATTTTTATCCACTTCTGTGCCTGTTTTCCCCAACGTACACACTTCCGTGAACAGTTCCTGCAGAACCTAACACCATTTTTGCACACGCCTTCTTCAGATGGAATGCATTTTTGTCTATTACTTTTACAAACGTTCATATGATTTTTTTTACAGCTGTACACCTGGTTATAAAAGGGGCCTTTTATAGGGGCCTAAATGTATTTGTTAACAAATGCAAAATCAGGTCATTTTTCATAGGAACTAAACAAAGTTCTTCTGCTCAAATCAATCAGCCTTACCTGTCGCTGTCTTCTGAATTTTTCAAAGGCTGCCTGCATGGACTCAGTTTCTTCCCTCTGAGCCTTCTCTTCATCATTGTCCCCTCCAAAATACACAGTAAAGGCACAGAAATTTCTTTTCCTCTCCTGTTCCATGCTGCTTCCAAACGGTGCTCTGCAAAAAAAGATCCAATGTTCACAGGTTGGAAACACCACGATTCTTCCCCCGTAAACACTAAACAGTTTGGATCCAGGTTATTCAAAAAACCTTATAATTTCACCATATAGTTTTGAAGTATGTTAACATTCCCTTGTGCAGCAGCTGTTGAGCCAGATCAGTTTGAAGTGTTCAAGAAACAGGGACTTCTTAGTGATGGCTGCAAAACAGATGTTTTTTGTGAATCACCAAAAAAACATAATAACAAATTTGGGAGTCTAACCTTAACTGCTCATCTGCTTTTCCTGGTTTTATCAAATACCTGCATGTTCTTTATCAAATACCTGCTTTGTTCTTGACCTTGTGGACAATATTGTTTTAGAAGACTGGACAATTTTGCTGATACATTTGGGCAATGACTGACATCTAGGCTTTACTACTGCTGTTCAGAACACAAAATGTGTGAGTTTGGGGTGGGGTGCGTGTGGGGAGGACCTTTGGAAAGCAACAGCAATATAGTAGTTTAATTGCGGCTGAAATGATCAGGACAGAAGTTCACTGCTCAAGTTAATGGAATAAACTACTACTTTTTTGTTTTTTTAAACCAGGCAGAAAAACACTTAAATCAGTTTGGGCCTCATTACACAGATAATTAAAATTTCACTCAGTCGAGCACAAGAGCAATAGACTAGTTTATTAAAATACCTGGAAAACGGCCGTGGTGTATTCTCTGGAGAACTGAATGGTGTTTTGAAAACCCTAAACTACATAGCCAGGCACAAATATTACACAGTAAAACCGTGGGGCAGGCAGAAGTGGGGGAAAGGGACTTTAAGTTTAGACGACTTTGGGTCTCTTCAAATTCCAAGCCACTATTTCTGTGGAGTTTTGCTTTTGTTATTTCAAAGCATCTCCAGCCCCTTTACGCATGGAGAGCGCTTAAAACTCAATAAAACTCAAACGTTTCCACTGTGCACTTTTTCTCCGCCAATGGAGTACGTTTCAATTTGTTTTGCCAATGGCCGATGTAACAGAACATTAAGCAAATCCTGCTCTTTGCAATGTTCTGATTTTTGTAGAGGTTTTGTTCCTTGCTCCGATATGTATAATTTTTGGTCTTTCTCTCTACAAAATGTTGAGCTGGTCAACTTCCAGAGAGTTCCAAATTTCAAAGTTGTTTGGTGTAGTTGTGAGTGCGGAGAGCCGGGTTCAGGGACACCCTCTGCCGTGGAGACTTTGGACCAGTTACTATCCCGCCACCCACACGACCTCACAGGAGTGTTGTGATGGTAAAATCAAGAGTCACAACCTTGAACACTTAAAGATAAGGCAGGATCTAAGCCCAATGCATGCATACATTTATTTATATAATATACATTTGTATTGGTCCAGTGAGCAAGCAAGAATTGAAGTTAATAGGGGAGGGAGGAGCCTGAGAAGTTATAGGAGGAGCCAAAACAGGACAGGCGGGGCCACCCAATTGGGGGCAGAGTCAGAGGTTGAATTTCCCCGGCCTTCAACTGAAAGTCCATCTGAAAGTCCATCTAGGGGTATTTGTGGCCATCTTTTGATTTGGAAGAAACCACATTGGGAGGGGGGAGGTCTGGCGGCTGTGAAGAAGTCATCGGCAATAGAAATTTTGCAAATGCAAGATTGCAAAGGCGGTGTCTCTCTCCAACTAGGATTCACAGGCTCATCGATGCCCCCCAAAAGAGCTGTAGTCTAATGATATGTCATGCAGGAGGCTGACCCCCCATTACTTGAAGACTAGCAGCGATATACCCACCCAGTCAGAAAACAGATGTCTTCCTTGCTTGGCTAAGGAGATTTCAAACATACAGATTAAAAACAAGAGCGCTGGAAACCTTGTCTCTGATGGCACCAGCTGTTTGATTCCAAGCCACTGGTGGATGGCAATACAAGTTTTCCAGGAGGCTGTGTGTATGTCTCTGGTTCAAAAAATAGGAAGTTTTTATAATAATCTATGGATTATACAAGACTTTGCATGGGAGAGGTCTTAATTTTTAAGGGGTCATCTGTTTGAGGCTGTGGAGGCCTTGGTCCTCTGAGATCTCCTCCAAGACTCCACCTTCTGCTCCCTCTGTGTCCAAAGCAAACCCTGAAAATGTCTGGCTCCACAAAGAAAAGCAGTAGGCTAAGGGACAGATATCTCCAACTTTTTTTGCTGTGCCTTGTCTTGTGGGAATAATCCCTAAAAATAAGAATTACCCTGATCTCTTCGTTGCCTTCCTGTCCCACCGTCTCCACTCCAGTAGACCAACGGATCGAATCAAAGCCGCCTTGAATTCTGCAGGGATAGCAAACGGGGACGGGAGAATTTCACATCAA
Organism: Python bivittatus; assembly: GCF_059951505.1. Taxonomy (NCBI): domain Eukaryota; kingdom Metazoa; phylum Chordata; class Lepidosauria; order Squamata; family Pythonidae; genus Python; species Python bivittatus. The sequence continues at coordinate 3,214,311 of NW_028277046.1, forward strand.
GATGCCCCTTTGGGCAAATCTTCCCAACCTTTTGCATTTGGGGGGCGGCCAAAGGCACGAGTTGGATAACATTTGTCTGTCCAACCTTCAGCTGGCAAGGGCAAAGGGTTTGGGGGAGACCAAGCCTCTGCACAGAGCTGCTGTTTAAGTTTCATAATTGCTGCAAAAATCATTAGGATTTCACCACCACTCAGATGTTGTAGAAGGCCATATCTACAGGCAGGGTGGGTCAAAAAAGTCAAGAGGACGGCCATGACTGTGTGAGGAACGCTCTTCGCCTTTTAGCCGCGACACCCCTAAAAAGAGACAGGGTTCTGATCGTGCGACCGTGGCTACCCTTGTGACTTTTTTGACCCCCTCCAGCAGAGTCAAGGCCTGCTTTGTCGTGGCACCTTGCGGGTCAAACCCTAGAAGCTGGCAAACGCTGCCTGTTGCCCGCCTAGGCCTCGCTTAGATGAACAGCTGCCGAAAACATTTCCATATGAATGTCAGCCACACATGTGAGGTCTTATAACCCCCCGAGTTTCTAACCAGCCTGATTTTATTCCTATTTGTTCATTTCTTTGGTTTTGGGGGCTGCCCGTTTGACATAAGATTCATCGACGGCGCGATGCGGCCTAAGGAATCCGAACCCTGTCGCATCTCCTGCCTCGCCTCAGCCCCAAACCTACCCCGCCTTTCAGGAAAGAACGAAATTGGTGGGGCCTGGAATAAAACCATTCCGTACTTTCTGATGAGGAGCGAATCGTTGCAAATTTGGAGTACGGTTCATCTTCTTTAAAGGGAATATAATTGCCTGCTCCACAATTACAGCCTATCGCGCCCCGTTCTTTCGTGCACGGGGAGGGCAGAATGCATATGGCCTTATTATCTTGCACAGTCTTGGTGAGCGGCTGCGTGGGACTGGAGTCGCATCATGTCTAGGATAATGATGACAGGCGTGCATGCATATCGATCACTGCATGCTTTTGGCTGTACCACAGACGCAATACTTTTCAAGTGAAGCTTTGCATAGATTCTAGAGGCCCAGCTTTTACATTAAACCATGCACTGCATATTGCAGCTGAAGTGCATTTACGGGGCATTTACACATTGCACATAGATCCTCCCCCCCCCTCAGTAAACCCCCCTTCTCTCTCTCACCTGATCCCTTTGCCTGCACTAGGGGCGTCTCCGTCTCCTAGCAACCTCAAGATGGCCTCCCCGCCCGGGCGGATCTCTGGTTCTTGTAGTCTCCGCGGCCTAGTCCTCTCAGCATGGAGTCCCACTTCAAACTACATTTCCCGAGAGGCGCCGCGGGGGAAAGAGGAAAGTGGGCCAGGCGGGATCGCGTCTACCTGGGCGAGGTGAGTCGCGCGCCGCGGGGGTCGACGGGAAGCGTAGTTTCCCGCCCGATGCGCGGGCGGGCCGCGGCGGGCCCGGCGGGACTACACATCCCAGGGAAGAGCGGGCGGGGGCGAGGAAGGGCCGCCGTCTGAGGGCGGGGGGTACGAACGGGAGCCGGTCGCGCGGTTGGCGGCCGCCGCCAACGGCTGCTCCTGCGCCCGCGCGCTCAGGTGAGGCCGCGAGGTGGGCGCGCTGGGCGGGGCTAGGGGCGGCCCCGCCCTTCGGGGATCGGGGCGGCGGAGCGGGCGATCTCGGGGCGGCGGGGGTCCCCGGAGTGGCTTATGGGGGCAGGGATCCAGCGCCTGCCTTGGGGGGCGCCCCGGTGCCCGCAGGGAGGGCTGGAGGGTCGCTTTCGCCCGCAGGTGCGCTGCAGGGCGTGGGATTACAACACCCAGCATCCCCTGCCCCCCAAGGGTGAGGGGCTCCCGCTGCCCCGCCACCAGGCGTGGGGAAGCGCAAAGCCCATCCCTCCATCCCTAAGAAAGACCCTCCTGATGTGTAGGAGTGCAATACCAATCCTCCCCTGCCTGCTTGGCCCAGTATGAAGTCCAGCACCTATCATCCCCCGCCAGCCTTTCGCAGTGCCATGCCCTCTAGATCCGTGGGAGTAAAACACCCATCCTCTCCTAGCCAGCCTTGATGCAATGCCCTCCAGATCCGGGGGAGTGCAATACCTATCCTCCCCTACCAGCTTGGCTCTTCAAGTCTCCTTCTTGGGTAGGTGAGACCACACTGCCCATCATCCCCAATCAGCTTGGCCTGGGCCGCTGTCCTCTGGTTTCCCACGCGTGGCCTGTCTGGCCCAACCTGGCGCGGTCCCTGAGTGTGGAACTACATTTCCCATCGCTCCCAGCCACCCCGGCCCAGCAGTTGCTATTCAGCCTCTGATCGTCCCTGGGAACTCAGCAACTCCGCTCAGTCATTTTTTAAAAGCCTCGGCAACGTTTAATTTGGAGGATGCCTTTCTAGAAATCCTCCTGGGTTCAATTTTTAGCTCTTTTTTAAACTGGGGGGTGAGGGGTCCCCCTTCTCGAAGCGATTCGGAGCGCTCGGCCCCAGCTTCTGGCAACAAGCCGCCTTTGCTGGCGTAAAACCTAGTTTGGGCTGAAAGAGCAGAAGCAGGAAGTGGCCGCTGAAGAACGACTGACCCTTTGCAGCCCGTTCAGAAAGGAGCTAGCAAATCAGGTGCGAGAAGCCGATGGAAAATCCGCCAGAGACGAGGACGAGGGGGAAAGTACGGTTGGCCACGTAAGTGTGCAGAGTTGCGCTTTCTCTCGCCCTTTCAGCCACAGGCCGCCTTAAAGGATGTGTCGCCAGACTTCCTGTAGGTTTGTGGTGGTTGCTTCTCCGCAGCAGCTTTGCTCTTGCGAGGAAGGGCCGTGCCAAGCGATCCGCTTTCCTCTTGTGGGTCTGGGGAATGCCGGCTGGGTCTGCTGAAGGAATAGTTTCAGCGTTGGGGAGGAAGAGCAGATAATCCATAGGCAGGCGGAGGCATTGGGGCCTTCGTCCTTCTTCCCTGCCTTCATGAGGACTAGAAACCCGGAGGAACAAACGTTCCCCGGAGAACAACGCAGGATCTCGAGGTGGCTGTGTCAGCTGTCTCTAGACACAGTGTGGCATTGCTGATTGTCAGAAAGGAACGGTAGCGTGCCGTTCAGTACACCAAGCTGAAATCAAGCACTGTACCTAAAAAAGAGAGGCTTTCCAACTGCGTGCTAAAACTTTCAAATTTCTGGCTAAAATGGACTTTTCCTTCAGGGAATGGTGTTCCTGGATTGGTCAAAGAACGCTGTTCGGTGGCGTCAAGGGAGGAAAAGCTGTTTGTGGACTTAGCGAACGATAGCCCAAAGCCGGGCGGGGGGAATCAGTATGCATTTCTGTAGCAAGAGAGTCGAACGGTTTCTAAACCCTCTACAGCAAGAGTCTTTATCGTTTTAATTGAAGTTCCCAGATGTCCTGGGAAAACGCTCTGCTTTAATCAAAGTTCGTTCAGCGTCATGCTTTTCTTGAGCATGAAGAAGAGGAAGGCTCTCTGTGTCCTTTGCACTCATTCCTGCAGTGACTCAAGAAATGCGATGAGTAAAAAGTTGGGCAGAATAACCAGCTTGGCAGGTTCTGGAAGTCTGGCCAAACGCTGGAAGAGAAAGGACCCCCCCCAATTCTCCTAACCGTTGACTGACGTTTCCAAGATATCAAGGGCTGCGGCTTCTCTTGAATTTTTTTTTTGCTTTTTTCCCCCCTCAGCTATTTCATCACCCCATCAGTGCTATGAGAACCATTTTATAGGGAGGCCCCACATGCTGGGGCAGACCCTGACTGACTGACCCCCTGCGCTTTTGCTCCTAGTCCTGAGGACTAGGAACTTGGCAAGGCAAGGCGATTTTGTGAGCCAAACCATTGCTTTAAGCTGCCTGTTGTGCTGGAACTTTCCAGTGGCTTGCGTCAAATCTGGTCCTCGTGTCATTAAATAAGGAAGAAGAGCAGCGCGGCCGAGAGGGCTCGGCTGTGCCTTTGACAACTTTGGGCAAAAATAGAAAGATTTGAGAACAGGTTGGCTTTTGTCTTCTCAAGATTCAGAAGCGAAGCTTCCGGGCCCTTCCTGGGTTCTGAAGCTAGTGACTCCATTTATATTCTAAATCACATTTATATTCAATCAGTTATATTCTTTTCTCTAATTGATCCCCCCCCCCCCCATTTTGTGATGTGTGATGATGGGGCTTTAAAAGGAACCTTTCTGTGAATTCTAAAGCGGGGGCTTTGATGTTCCCATCGTAGAACGAAGCCTTCCTTGATTGTGTGGTCAAAAAGCTCAGCGCTTTTTAGAGGAACAAGCTGAGCAAAGATCTGAGTCTCGTTATGGGGAGGAAGAGGCGAAGGGCACATCCAGCTCATTCATGGGGATGTAAGCCTTGCTGCGATAAGAGAGATGCCGAGCATGTGCAAAAGGGAATTGAAGAAGGAATGGAAGGCTGGGAAGGAGGGAGCAGGAGCTTCAGTGTGTAAGAAAGGCTTGAGAATGGCTCCAATCTGGGTTAGGCGGTCTCTTCCTTCACAGGGCCTGGGGGTGTGCATTTCACCCGCACACTAGCATAGAGTGAACAACAGAGTGTCCTGCACAGACAGTTATTTTTTCTTCCCCTCTCACATACCAACAGAGCTGGCCTTGTGCCGGTGCTTAGCAGTGATCTCCAAACCATAGTTGCAAAGTGGGCTTGCAAGCCGTGATTGTCTGAACCAGCCCAGATAGGGGTAGAGGGGTAGGTCTCTGCTTCGGCTTTAGCTCAACGCAGGTTCACAAAGCTATTCCGCCCCCCCTGGAATGAATTCTGCCAGTTTTTAATTGACGACTCTTCAAAAGCCATTCTTTGCATTACAATCCTGGTTAATGGCCTCCTTTGATCGCCTTGCCTCTTTAATCAGCTTAACTATTAAAGTATTAGAAATCTTTACCCCTGCTTTCACGCAGCTTGGCCGGGAAGCAGAGCCCAATAATGTCGGCACAACTGGTGGGTTTCATTCTTTTGGGGAGAAGCGTGGAGGCAGCATTTGCACCAGAAGCTGTGATTCTTTGTCAAAACTCAGTCGGAATAATTTTCCCATTTTCGTCGCCAATTACGTTGGTGCCATGTACTATTAAAAAAAGAAAAAGATGGATGGAAATGGTCTGATTTACAAAGGTATATGTTAAAATGACTGTTAGGGGGCAAAACTGCATTCTGTTTTCTTTCGTTTCTCTGTATACCTTCTGAAGCTGGCAAGCAACAAGGAGGCCAAGTGAGATACCAGCCTCAACCTGGTTTAGATCTCGTGCTCAGCCTGTACAATGTCCTTCAAGGGGCTGAGAAGTTGGCAGGCTTGACCAAGATAGCAGGGCCCCAGCAGAGTAGCCTGATAAGATGGCCTTTTGGGCACAAAATAGGCTGGAAAGTAATGGGCTTGTTTTTGAGCACTGTGTGGTGTGCTTTCCCCCAGTGTGTTGTCGAAGCAGGTGTCTTCTCAGTGCAACTCCTGTCCATATCATGTCTCCGTGCTAACTGGCGATCCTTGATTGAGAGGCAGCTTGGATTATTTGGGAACGCTTTTCGAAAACAGCCAGTTCTTCCAGATGCTACGGAAGCTTGACATCACACTCCAGGAGGCCTTAAAGGGAAGTTAACCAGGAAGAGGTGGCGCGCAGCCTTACACACTTTCTCGTACTGCATCTCTTCTAAGCAAGAGGGGTTCTGATTCAAGGTTTTAATCCAGCCTGGCACTCAGCAGGGAACCGGGGGCCAAACTCGAAGAGAGCGATTCTGGCCGGCGAGCCCAACTCCTTGAAGGAGAGAAAAACGTTGGCTTGGCCAGAATAAAAACATCAGCAGCTTAATCTTGAAGGGAGACAGATCAATTCTGCGGTAAACGCAGATAAATCCAGCGTCCTGCTCCCACCAGAGCAGCCACCGAACCGATGCTCTGAGCCTCTTGTAATTTGTAGCAGCAGAGAAAGATCTCTCCAGAAACACTATCGTCTGGTTGATAAGAACGTGATTGGAGTCTCGAGGGGGGGGCAGACCAGTCTCAGTAGCCCCAGGATCGGGGGCGCATCGGTTGTTTCCTTCCATGACCGGTCTCCATTTTTCTTCTTTTCCGGAGAAGACGGATGGATGCTTTTCGGCCCAGCGTTCGCAGGGAATGAGCATGAGTAGGACGGCCGGACGGCCCGCCGTTCCCCTGAGACAGCCGTCCCGTTTTCCAGCCGAGCCTGGCTCGTTTAAAAGAAAAGGAACCCAGATGCGAAGTAACCCGCCTTGTCCCCAAACAGGACCGTGGCAGTCGGCTGGTTAAAATTCCAGCTTTGGTGCACGATGCATCGGGCAGGTGCGAGCAACAGTGACCATTGGCTAGCTAGAAGGAGTGAACGTTATCTTTTCCCTTCCCACTGATATTGACAAAACACAGCCGGGCCGTACACGAGGCCGTACTGTTAATCATCTAGTGCCATACAGAATGGGGGGCACAAACAAATGTTTGGCATCACTTACCTTTCCCATTTGAACTGGAGGTACCAAGGTCTTCTGCAGGCGAATACCTGCCCGACCAAGAAGCGATCTCTTCTTCTCAGCAACGCTCCTGTCGGCATCCGCTGGGAAGACCGGGGTTCTCCTCTGTCCCCCTTTTCCAACAAAGCATAACCTAATTAGGCAATTATAATTTGATTATAAAGGCATTAATATACAGTATATCTTTAGGAAGCCGGGGCAAGGAGGCTCGGGCGCCTGCTGAGGAAGAGAGGCCGGCTCTCGCCCTCTTTGGCAAGAAGGGCCGGAGGAACTCTCTGCTACTTGATCTTCCCACCCATGGCCCCAGCTGGTTCTTCCATGGCTCCTTGAAGACCAGGGAAGCGTGGCGAGGGAATAGTTGCCGTCGGTAGCAGATGCACAAGTGAGCTTGCCAATCCATGGTGATGCTTGTAACCCCCTTGATTTCTGTGGGTTTGTAGATAGAGGGAAGGGTGTTGTTGTTGTTGTTGTTGTTGTTTATTATTATTATTATTAATAGTTAACAGCGCTATGATGTTGAAGCTCAAAGATTGGGGTTCATTCAACATTGGGGTCAGCCAGTTTCCCCCCCCCCCAAGAAAAGCATTTTTCTTTTCCGGAAATCTTGCTCCTAAGGAGCGACCGGAGAGCCTTTCCCCAGCCACCCTCTTATTTCATCACCTGGTCTGTTTCTCTTTCACAAGGACGGCACTTAAAAAGAACACGATTCCTGATTTTATTCTATTTCTGCTGGCTGTCCAGTCAGGGTTACTTAATTTTGACCAAGGGGGTGAGCTGAATGGCAGAGAGAGGGTCTGCTTAACATGAACTCGCCGCCTGCGAAAATCAGCCCGTCCTCTGATCTGCCAGATACTGGCAATTGAATCCTAGAGAAGCACCAGTCCATCTTAACCCGGATGTGCTAATCGGATGTAGGTCTGATCAGATTTGGTAGCCACTGTCCTCTGACTCGTAGGAATGAGTTAAAATAAAAACTCTCAAGCAGTCAAGGACCCACTGTTCCCCCCCCCCTTTTCCTATAGGAAAGAAATGGTTCTCCAACAGGCTTATAAAATAAAAGTTGTACGCCTCTCAGCTTGATATGCCAGATAACAGAAAGTCTTGTGCGTGCCGGACCTTGTCAGGCTACAAAGCTTTGATGTCTCTGTTTGGTTGAAGTGCAAGAAAGGAAGATGTGTATTTCTTTCAGTTCTTCATTCTCCTTTAATACGTCCGCTTGGTTCTTGATGTGATCAATTCCCAGGAATAAATGAGCAAGCTTGGTTTGGAGGAAAATGATGGATGTGAAAGGCTTCCCCCCCCCCTTCCCTGTGCTTCACAAGTTATATTTAGTATTGTTTTTGGAGATTAAAAAGATTCTTCATTTTCTAAGGCTTCATTTCGGGTGGGAGAGAGAGAAGGACATCCAATTATCACTCGAAGGAGGCATATCCTTTTTCCAATTTTGGTTTATCAAAAAGCCAATTTGTTCTGTGTACTTCATTGGATTCCTTTTAGCTCCCCCCCCCCCGCTTTTAATTTGATCAAAATTGCTTTTATGTTACTGGAGTTTTCTCCAATTGTGCATGCCAAATTAGAACTTAATACAGCTTCGTAAATGGGTTCATAAAAGTTATTATCGTTCCCAGAGTTTACAAGACGTAACTCAGTTTACGTCACTTAGTTGTGTGCTAAAGCCGGAGAGGAGGGAGCGAGCCTGTGTTTGCAAACCTTTCCCTCTCTGATCACCTGGAGGAGATTTCCGTTCACCCCAGGTAACCAGTGCTTTCCAGTCCTCTCGAAATTGCTTGTGTGATATAACAAGAAGAGGAGGTCTAAAGCAACTAATTCCAACTGGGAACTTTTAAACCCCTTGGGATTTTAGAAGGCCTACTTCCCTGATTCATGCAAAGTCTGTAAAAGTAGAAACTTCTCTTGCGTTTGCACGCCTGTTGTGTCCGGGCTGCGTGTGGACGGGTGTGCACGTGCACTGCCACAAAAGCTATGGATGCGCTGCCCTTCCTTCCTATATCCCCTATTTCACATTGATCCTCTTGTCCTGCTCCCGGTGGCTTTAGCAAAGCCATTTTGTCCCCGATGGGGCCGTGTCACTCTCATTCCCATTTGTGAGTTCTCCAACCTGCCTTCTGGGGCTAGGATTGGCTGTATTTTGAACCCACTGGTAAGGCTTCTGGTTTCTTAGCAACTGCACACACCTGTCAGCAGGTACAGAAATGTTCTGCCCTGCTTTGGCAGTGACATCCCCCAGCGTCTCCAAATTTGCATTTCCATTATCCCGAAGGCCAGGTAAGGCACGTCCTTCCAGTTCTGCCTCCGTGCCGTTATTAACGGGGTCAGAGGAGAGCAACCGAGTGGAAATGGTGGAACTCTGAGTGCTGGACTCTTTTTGTCTTTCCTTTGTAGACTTTGCTCTCTCTCGGGCATGGTGGTGCCATGCGTCTTCCTCCTAACTGTGCTCGGAGTAGAAGTCACCAGCAAATCCACCGACAGCTCGGTAGGTATGGCTCGTGGCTGCTTGACCCAAATCTAGAACGAAAAGAGAGAGAGAGAAGGAGAAAGGTTCAGTTTAGCTCCTGGAGCCTGGACCCAGGAATTTTATAAGTAGCATAACCACTGCTTGCTTGTTGGCTCACGCATTGCGTGAGTTCATTGACTACTCCTGGGTAAGTTTATGGCTCTAGCAAGCCACATTGGAACACCGTTGGGCCATGTTTTCCAGCAATGGATGCTACGAGTCTATAGCTGTCCACCCTCACATGCTCCTGACGGTTCTGGAAGATGCCAGCATCTTAATCCTGATTTCCCGTTGTGATTATTGATCCCTCCAAAGGATATTAGCCTGGAGAGGGGATCGGCCTGGATTTGTGAATGAGAAAGGCCCTCTTTCTACTGGGGAGGGGGCTTTCGGTACAAAAACCTTTGCCGCCTCCGTGTAAATAAAAGAGAAATTCCTCTTCCGAAAGGGACCTGATTGTAAGTTAAAGATATATAGATCGTTAGTGGGGTTTGCTTTTGGTGGGCAACGCTGAAATCCATGATGCACTGATGGCTAAGGATCCAGAGTCATACCCCCCTATTTTTTCTGCCCAGTGACGGTTTAGAAGTGGAATAAATTACACGGCACAAGCAGAGCGATGTACATAGTTTGGGGGCTTTGGGGCAGGTCTTACGAACCATATTTCCCGAGCACAGCACTTTTTGGGAAGAGTAATAATAATTATAGCAGGGAGCCTTTTCCTCCTATGGGGCAGAGTGTCTGCTGCTGCTTCAAAACCATCCATTTTCGATTCCCGCGCGCAGGTCGCATCCCCCCTTCCTCTCCTTCCTCCAGACGGACGAAGCCCGACCTAATCGCTCCAAGGGTGATTTACAAAGCCAATCAAGGCTGAATTATACTCCTTGTTACATGCTTTTCATCTCTTTTACCTGCTCGTAGGTGACTCGCCGTATTAATCTTGATTTAGAGCACCCGTGAATCAGAGCAGACTTGATTTCTGTTCAAGGAATGGCAAGGATTCCCGTAGCTGGTAACTTACAGTCGGACCTGAATAGAACCTGCTCTCATCTTTCTCTAAAAAAAATTCCTTGTGAGAATTTCCTGGCCTGGTAGAGCTGAGTTTTTGCTCCATCTGCCCCACTGGGGCCCACCCTCTCCAGCACCAATGCCCCGTCTATTCATTCATCTCCAGATGTGAGCCCAGGGCACAGCGACAAACCTTGAACTCCCCAGATGTGAGCCTACCCCAGCCCAAAGCCCTCCAGATGTGTAGGATTGCAGTTCCCATAATTCAGAGTGACAGGGATCCATTTTTCAGTGGTTTCTCATTTGTGGCCCAATGTCTGACTGTTGTGGTTTTTGGGTAGAGCGAGGAATTGTGTCTTGGACAAAACCAGAGAGAGGCTTTAGCCAAAATCACGCCCTGAGATTCAGAAGCATCCGAGTCAGGCTTTATTGCTGGTTTCACGATTTTTAAAATGAGATGGCTCTTTTCTGGCGCGCACAGTCGAGTTCAGAATAACACAAATTACTTTAGCTAATTTAGCTAGTGTTGTCTTTTAAGCAGCAATTAAAATCTGATAGTAAATACGATCTCTTCTTGCATCACCAAGGAACACACTTGGAATAGGTCTTTATTCACTCCCCCATCCATGTGTAAAATGCTCGTCAAGTAATTTTTTCCCCCTTTTTAATATTTTCCCGGGAAAGGCAACTAGATCTCAGCTCTCCGGTTTGAAATCCAAAATCCAGAGCTGGTGGCAAGTACCATGTCTGAATTGAAGGATTCTTTGTGTGCGCAGCTGATAAATCCTTTTCAGCAGCCGTCCTTACGGCGTGTTACAACTTCAAGGAAAAGAAAATACTGCCAAAGAGTGCCACGCCTTAAAGCATCGCCGCAACCAGTCCTTGGCAGGAAGACAATAACTCTGTCCTCGAAACTTGGCTGGAGATTGGGGTGCTTGTGGTCTTGACAACTCATTTAAAAGGGCCGGCTTTCTGGATCGATCCCACCAATCTTGATAACTGCGGTGCTTGGAGTCTCGCCAGCCGCAGACCTCACGAACAGGCAGGACCAAGATGTTCCCTCTGGGAATCGTGGGCCCAGATTGTAAAAAAAAAAAAAAGGAAAAAAAAGCTTTCAAACTGGAACGCCAGTGGAACGAGGGGCGGCCACTTGCTTTATGCCCAGAGCAGTGTACTTTGTAAGAAAAGACATACGCTTTTAAATGTTCGTAGTGCACTTGCTGGCGTGGCTTCGAGCCAAATGATTCTGGGCAGGGAGTCAAAAACAAGCCACTTTCAGCTAAAGATCGGATCTGGATGAGTCTTCCCTTTGGTGGGAAAGTCTTCCTGGGTCGGAATGATTTATTCATGAAATGCATAGGCTGCCCCAGTCTGTTCCGACTCCGAAATAGCTGGAGCGCCTGACCTTGGGGATGTCCAACCCTTTCCCTCCCCCTGCAGAGATTCCTCCCACCAAAGCTGGCATAGATGAGCTTTTGGCCTGAAAGATGCTAGCTGCATTTCGGCACCGTTAGCAGCTTTAGTCCCAGAAATGTGGTCTACGGGGGGCTTGACGGATCATCCTGTCTGCTCCGAGCAGAGATCGTATTAAAGTTGCATCCCGGGGAGATGAAGCTCTAATCTGCTACCACCTCTGTTAACCATCATCTCCAGAGACTGATGGCTAGTGAACACTGACTTGGGGCTGGCCATGAATCTCAGCTCTCCTGAAGTGGACCGGGGCCTCTCCCTAGGGTCCGTGAGTCCCACAGGCCAGCGGGGCAGATATTTTCCCAAAGGGCTGAAGGAGAAACCAGTAGAGTCAACAGGTCCCCTTGACCCTTCTCCATTTTTTGGGGTGTCTAGAAGGATGCTGGGGCGCAAGTGTGGGCCAACTTCTCATTAAACAATGATGGAAGGAATAGATTATTGCAGGCGCATCAGAATGCTTTCTGGAGCTATGTGTTCACCTGCCATCGTCAGCCACAAGAACCAGACAGGTTTGTTTTGACAGTTTTGTGCCCGTCAAAAGGCTGCTGTGTTGCTTGAGATGTTCTGGCAGGCACCGAATGAACAGTTTGTCAATGCGGAGGGCGCTTCTCGGGTATTCGATTCGCAGAGGAGCTCTGACAAGCTTCAGCAGGCGGTTTTTAAAAAGGGGATTTTTTTTTCTTCCGTTTTTGCATTTCTCTTTCCGGCCAGGTGGGCCTTTTTGGAGAATCAGGCTGGCCTCTCTATCACAAAGCTAACTGAGCTGACCTCGGAGGCAAAGGGCCAGGATTGTAAGGATGGAAAGTTCACACCAGGTGGCAAGTCGTTTTTCTTCCCCCCAAGTGCAGTTGCGGCCTGTTCTATCATGTATTTTGGGTTTTGCTGTGCTTTGAACAAGGCGGTGTCACACAAGTGGAGTTGCTTTGTGGTTCTGGGCTCTCCTGGGTGCCAAGAGACTGAAAAATAGGGTTCCAGGAAAATGAATGTGGGGAAAATGTGTTTTTTTCGCCCCTCCGCTAGGAATCTGAAGCAGAATGCTGCATCGATACAATGGAAGCCAATAGTACCTGTCTTGCCAACAGCCAGTGCACTCCAGGTAAGTAGGTAGTGATGGTTGGGAGCTGCTAAGAAAGAGGGTGGCAAGGGAGCATTTTCACACTTGGCACAAGCTGATCCCAAAGACAGCTGGCTTTCCCCGTGGTCTCCTTTCCAACAGCAAGGAGGCTGCAGGTTCTAGACATGGCTTTTAAGCATCCCAACCACTAGTTGTCGTGAAAATCTTACTCTGTCTCAGCTTCCTCGCCCTTTTTAAAAAATTACTACTATTAAAAAATCTCCCTCCTGGGATCTGGATTGAAAAGAATGCTTCAGGTGATACAGAGTTTTTTTTTTTTAGTTATTTTTGGCAAGCCCTTCTATGTGCTTCTGGCTGATTTTGCCACCTCCCGCTTCATTATTGCAAAATGCCAAGCTGCTTTGTCTTAAAACTACAGATCGACGGGTTCCGCCTCCTCTTTCTCTCCGGCTTAACGCTGTAACGAAATGAACACTGGCTGGCGTTTAAGGGCCCTGTGGTCAAACAGACGCTGGCGAAGCCAACGTTTTAATTTTCCGTATCTTCCAAGGGTTAACTTGTCCAAAAGAGAAAAAAGAGAACTGGCTCTGTTTCCCTTTTGTCTTTTTAATGCTGTCAAAAAGTCTCCGCCAGGGCTCTTCCACTTGAGTTTCCCGGACCCCAAAGGCTGCAGGGCTGGTTCTCAGCACAAGGCGATGAACTCAGGGCCTTGCAGAAGGCCGGGGGACTCCGAGGTCGGATTCTTCCGATGCTCGGTTGGGTGTGAAAGGGGACTCCTGCTTGCTTCTGCTCAGTCCTCTGTCTGTCTGTCTGTCTTTCTTCCACGCCACGCCACGCAGGCTGCTACAGGCGGTGGAACGCAGATGGCAGCAGCAGCTGCGTGAAATGTGAGAATGAAACCCTCCCCGCAGCTCCGGTGTACAACCTGACGGACTGCCAAAATGGTGAGTCGCGGATGGGGTTCGTCTTCTGGCCTTCCCCGCTGGGGCCGAGTTGGAGATGCTCTGCCCTGCCCTGCGGGAGATGCTCTTCTGGCTTCCTCCCCTCCCAATCCAGAGAGGCGTTCGAAGGCTCAGGATCCTGGGACGAAAATGGCCCAAGGTCCTAGTCCTCATTTTTTTTAGAAGAGGGCAACACGGTGAAGACCCCCTTGTTGATTTGACGTGTTCTGAGAAGCCCCTTGATTCATATCCTACCTTGGTCCCACTCTTTGGTGGCGGTCTTTGATGAGCAATTCTCGGCACCCAGCCTCTGCCTTTTCCTTCCAACTTTGCAACTGTAGGAATACGAATTCCGGCTTGACTCGTGGGGAGGACTGTAGGAAGACGTGCGATATTCTGAGCCTCCAAACATCCCAAGACCTTTCATTCTTGTTCGTCCCTTTGCTCATATCTGTTACAAAAAACCAGCAACAAGAAGTAGCTTGTGATGGTTTCGCTCTGTGCCTGAATAGATGACGGCAAAATCAGAGCAGGGGAAAATAATGAATTCAAGCCTTCTGTCTTGGAACCGGTGCGGGATACATTCAGCCGTGCTCTGAACATACCTCGTTCTTTCCCTCTCCCCCAAATTTCTGGCTCCTTGTAGGTGCTGCCCGGGAAGTGAATCCTTTGACCAACATAACTGCCACAACTCCAGTTACCCTCAATGTTGGTGAGTAACCCTGAAGAGACTGTCTGAAGGGGTTTGGTTCTCAACAAGGGTGTTTTCCAGGCACCGTGGGGTTGAGCTTCTGGGAATAATTTCTAGGGCCCAGCTAAGAAGCCGCTGATTTTCTAAAAAAAAAAAAAAAAGGACATTCCGGGGCAGGAATCGGGGGTCAGCAAGACTGTTTCCTGCAAGGCTTTGTTGGAATGAGCAAATTGCTGGTCCACCGCTAGATTCCGGATTAATTTGCAACGTTGGGAACAGAAGTCCCTTCTGTGGTTTTTATAGGAGGTCCAGAAGTAGCTGCTTCCCTCATTTTTGGGACCTTCTTGATCAGCCTCTTCCTTATCCTGTGTGTTGCGTCGTTCTTCTACCTCAAACGTGCCAATAAACTCCCCAATCTCTTCTATCGAAGAAGCAAAGGTAAGCTGGACCTGCAGCTGTTGCAGTTCAAGCCTCGGGGGGAAAATGTGATGGCCAGCAGTTCTCGTGGAGGAAAGGAGTTCAAATTCCTCTCCTTGGCCCCCTAATCCAGCCGGAAATCCTCGCAGGCTCTCCAGAAACAAATCCCTTGGTGGGGAGGGAGCACTTTTAGGTCGGTGCGCATCATCGAAATGGACTTCCGATACACTCTTTTGTTATCCATTTCTGTGTTTTCCAGGGTCCATTGTACAGTCTGCTGAATCAGTAAGTATGAATCCGTCGGTCAGGAGTGTGAATTTCTGAGATCTGGCAAAGCCTCATGAGGCAAGAAGGTGGATGAGGATGATGGGTGGTGAAGCTCCCACTGTCTGGAAGGCCCCAGGTGGCCCCTTCCTGCTCACTTTCCTCTGATCTGTGAGCAAACCTGTTTTTTCAGAGGGTGGTGTGTTGCAATCTGAGCAAGACACGGAGCAAAACTGGGTGTTGGGCGTCCCCAAACCTCGTTAGAGGGCTGGAGGGAATGTCCAGACCAGCGTTTTTCAAATTCGGCAACGTGGAGATGCGTGGACTTCAACTCCCAGAATTCCCCAGCCAGCTGGGAATCGAAGTCTGGGAACTGAATTCTGGGAGTTGAAGTCCACATATCTTCACGTTGCCGAATTTGAAAAACTGGTCTAGATAACCCAGTCCCAATGAGAAATTAAGGGATGAATTCCCCATAGATCTTCCCATTACGGGTAGAATCGGCTGTCAATTTTCCTGAGAAGCTAGGGCAGGGGGGTGGTTTATCTTAACGGAAGGCTCCCTTGTACCAAACTTCATCTTTATTTTCTATTTTTAGGCATCCATGTTATCCCCACCTTCTTCAAGTAAGGATTTTTCTCTCTCCACGTCTCTTTCTCTGAATTGTGTTGTGCAAAATGCCTTATCCAGGTGTCACCAGCAACGAGGGTATTTAAGCAGGAAAAACCCCTTGCTTTTTATCCAGACGAGCTATTCCAAAGGAAGATAGGGATCCTGGTTGGCTTTGGAAGTCTGATTTTTCCCCCCCCCATTTTATCCTAAGAAATCTCCTCTCACCACCCAGCAGCTCTTCGCCCAGTCCCTGGTAATGGTTCTCTCCCCACTTCCACCGCCCTGAACAGCAATGGCCCTTCAGGAGAGAGGCTTTCAAAACAGACTGAGCCACACAGGATTTTACGGGTGCGCTTGAAAAAAGCGTTTTTCAGCTCGCCTCGCTGGGGTGCCTCCAACAGTTCAGTCTGCCTGAATAAATCCCAGGTGGCTTGTTTTTGGTCTCTGCAGACTGCAGACGCACACGGCGCTTCGGGCGGCGGGCGGCTGGAGCAGAAAAAATAATTACAGTGGGGGACAGGATTTCTTCCCACCTCCTGTTCCTCGGCAAAATTGTCTTAATAAGCATGTGGAGCCGTCCCTAGGGAGCCCTTGTTTTCCAAATCAAAATATTGTATCCTCCTTGTATATCATTTTAAAAATGCAAGTGTTCCCCCCCATTTTTCTTTTTCGTTTTTTTTTTAATTGGGGTTTCGTGTAATGTGATAAGCCGGAGTCCAAAGAGAAAGCATATGGGAATCGGCCGTGCAATATTTCTGAGAAGGGAGGGCTATTGGGCCAAGTGACCCGATTTTCAGTCGGTTGGGCTGTGCTGTTGCAAAGGGGGGGTCTAGGGGATGAAATATCCCTGCGTATAAAAAACTCCCTGTAGTGGAAAAAGCAGGGCGCCCTCTTGGCAAACTGGAGCCCAGACTTCTAGTAGAGTCAGAAGAATATTTGAGCGCTCTGATTTTTCTTCCAAGGCATCTTCTCTTTCTTTCCTCCTCCTCTGCCTCCTCCCTCCGATTCAGCTTGGGAAATCTGTAAAAATAGAAGGAGAGTTTTCCTTCTTGTTTTCCAAAGGGGTGAAAGAGCATCTGACTGCTCTCCTAAAGTTCTTTGGAAGTCTGCAAAAAGTCCCCTTTGCCCTAAAATGAATGTTAAGCCTCTTTCATGGGACTCAGGATAGGAACTAACAGCCTCTCTCTCTTGGCCCCAGTCCGGAAACCCCGCTACGTCCGAAGGGAGCGTTCGCTCGTGACCTCCGGCACCAGCACGATCCTGTCCGCCGAGACTCGGGTCAGCAACGTGTAGCAGCCAAGGCTTGTCCCAGCCCGCGAAATGGGGACACCGGAGTTTGATTAGCCTTAGGAGAGAGACGGTCGGAGCGACTCTCTCGGATGGGACGCCAAGTTCGTCTTCCTGCTTGCCAAGCCGTTGCGACAGGTCCCTTTGCAAGTTCAACCTGGGATTTCTTCAGCCGCGACGGAGGGAACCGCTTTGAGGAAGCGGCCATGCTTCGAGATTAACTCAAGTGCCATATTTTGGGGGCGGGCGGGCAGCATTTTGGGAAATGAAATCACACTGCTTCCCAGAGGTGGTTTTCTCAGATACAGGCTAGGCTCCTAGAAAGCACATTGCCTCCCTTCCTGTTCTGTATTTTTCATAGTTTGACCGAGGCCTTAAGCTCAGGGCAGCACTGCCATTTTTGAGCATTCATTGGTTTGCTTCTCTCCTTTTATCTTTGCATCTGGAAGGGACCGAGCCAAGGTCCTCCTCCTCTGGAAAAGCCCTAGCCTGCTCCCCAGGTTCTTCGGGGTGCTGGCCAGTCCCCATCTCGGACAGGCCAGGCCCGTCTTCCCCCATAGCCAGCCTTGGAAGCCTAGAGTAAGTTCTGCAAGGAGTCAGCAGCTCGCCTCATGGCCTCGGCTCGCCAGCAGTGAGGAAGGTGGGGAATTGGAACTACTCTCTTGGCCTTCGGTTTGCTGCTCCGTAAAAGTAAATCTAGAGCCTTCAGGCGGGGCCCAAACCCAGTAGGTGGTTTAGCTTCCGGATCGATGCGTGTCTCCGTTTTCCCCATAAGTGAACTTGCTTCCCCCCCACCTGCACCCTATGCAGA
The DNA here is from genome assembly GCF_059951505.1 of Python bivittatus. NCBI lineage: Eukaryota > Metazoa > Chordata > Lepidosauria > Squamata > Pythonidae > Python > Python bivittatus. The sequence continues at coordinate 3,231,827 of NW_028277046.1, forward strand.
TTTCCTAACCCCAGTTCCTTCAGTGACTTTATGCAAATCGAAGAGCGCAAGTTCTGAACTCCCCAAAGGCGATGCAGAGAAGATCAACAACTGTAAATTGCCCCAAATTGCTCCTCCTGCCTCTGTAAAGGGTTTCTTCAACTGTTTTTAATTTGGGGGTGGATTTGATTCAGGGCAGGTTATCTAGGAAGTGGAGCACAGCACCCATTCCTAAACAGTCGGCGCCCTTGCCAGCTGTTTGAGCTGGCCACAAGACGGGTGTGGTAGAAGTCACATGCCTTCCTTCTGTCTTTTTGCTAAATAAGGATGTTGTGTTCTCCTTGCCTCACTTTCCGTTAAGGCCTGGGCACTTGTGGCCTTCCAGAAGTTGTCAGAATACAAATCCCATCCTTAGCATTGGCCACGCTAGCTGGGTTCATGAGATAAAATCCAAAAGCCTATGGCCAACCACAGGTTCCCTAGTCTTGCTATACATGCATCTTTCATCTCCCTTTTTTTTAAATGTGAGTAGTATTTGTTGTTACTGAAATTGCATGGTTATTATTTTGGATTCTTTCCTCCCCTTGAGCTTTTTATAATCCCTGTTGGGGGAAAGTGACTTGGGAAGAGCCTATGGAAGTCCTGAGATTCTTTTTCCTCTTTTTTACTCCCTCTGATTGACCAAGATACTATGCAATGAAACCATGCTATCTCCTTACACACGAAGCCGGTCCTTTCCTTCCTGGTGCATTTGTGGCTTGTTTTAGCTAGGGTTATTTTTTCCTCTCCGGGCAGACTTTTAGCTCTTGTTTCATTGTCTGGTACCGTGTTTCAACCCCAAGGACATGCCTTGAATCTCCGACCCATAGCAAGTTTGGAATTGTTTCTTATTCCACGATTGTACTTTTCTTTCGGTCGTGCACAGACGGAACTGCACCATCTGCAGCGGGGAAAAAGGATTTGTTCTTTCAGCAGAAAGGGTGAACAATTTTGAAGTGAGCCATTTAAACCAAAACACTGGAATAGTTGCAGTTTCTTTTCTTTTTCTTTTTTTTAATTCCTTCACACCATTGTGTCAAATGCAAAACGCGTGGGTTTGTATATACATCTTTATTTTTTCACTCCCTCCTCTTTCACCTCCCCCCTTCCCTCTGCCTTGAATAAAAGCACACCGAATCTGACATATTTTTAATGTTAAAAGAAGACTGATCTGGTGAATTACTAACACGGGGGGGGGGGGGGGAGGGTGTAATTTGAGATGGATCCGTTAAGGTTTCCTTTGGAGGCTGCCAAAAAGCCTGGTGTATCAGCAGCAATAAGAGTATCAGAGTTAATTCCATCACTTTTTAGAAGAGGAAGCAGCTGTTTGTGGGCTTTCTTTCCTGGTGCTGCCTGAACAAAGCAGCCTCTGCTTTCTCAAAATGGCTATGTCCATGTTCATGCATAAATCCAGTTTTTTCAGCTCACGGCATCATAAGGAAAGCAGTCAGTTTTCCATGCTGCTCCCTGGCCCCTAGAGGGAGCACATTCTTTCCTTCTGAAGCAAAAGGACCCGTGTTTATGAAAATTATTTTACTGCAGATTGGGAGAGGTTGCCATTTACTCGACATCCTGCTCTCTTACTTGGGAGAAATTGAAGCATGTCAGAAAAAGAGATTAAAACTCGAGCCCAGACAGAGAGCCGGCCAGGTTAAATCTGCTTGAGCGATGTTTGCCGTTTTCACAGCGCAAAGGCAGTAAACAGAAGAGGAGGAAAGGAAAGGAAAAGTCCAGCTTCAGACGGGTAAAAGTGGCTTTTTCTTTTTCTCTAAAAAGATCTCAGTTTGGCACGGGGGGAGAAGGGGCCGGGAAAGTCCCCCTCAACACTCTTTTCAAAGGAAAGTTTCCATTCCACGAAGGGACGGAAACCAAGCAGGAGCACAGAAGGTGAGGCTGGGCCCAAAAATGAACATTTCACAGTCTTGTTTCTTAGGGAAAGAGCTGGGTACAAGCCAGCAACTGGTATGCAGCTTTGCAGGGAGAAGCTGACCGCGGGGATTACTTTAAAGAGAGAACTTCAGCTACCCAAAGAGACATCCTGCCAGGATCTTGTATTTGGGTAAAGCAGACTGGACAGAGAGGAGCAAGAGATCTGGACCTCCAGTCAAGGCCCTCCTTGAACAGGGCCTGTTGGGATAAAAGGCGGTTGCTGAAAAAACAGGCTGATGTCCTGTCTGGGTGCACAGGGTCCAAACCACTCAGCTGACCACCTTTCAGGGCTGGCCTTTTGCACAGTGCAGAAGCCGCCTTTCTTGGCGGCAGAAGGAAGCTGGGGCGCCCCAAAGCTTGCATGCCTTTTGGGATCGTTCTGGCTGGTCCTAACAAGGATCTCGCCCAGCCAGGACGCGGGTGGCACGGTCAGTTTCGTCCCCTTGGCGTGGCAACAGCTTCAGATGGGGAGCCCGCAACTCCCCAATTCTGCTGGCTTCTGCAACTCGCTGCCCCAAAACCTTTAGATGGGTTTAAAACAGGGTGATGAATATGGGTGGGACGATCAGACTCCCCGACGCTGGTCACAGATTTCAACCTTGCCCGTCAGCTTCATTCCACGCCAGCTGGACCCCCCAAATGGACATTTGGCGTAGTTGGAGCCGTGCCCATCAACAGCCCCGTTTTTCCAAGAGTTCAACCGCTTTGACGGCCCTACCTGGCCTGGATGTCGCAAGCGATTGACCCAGGCAGCTTTTGTATCATCGATCCCGTGGCCGAGTGTTAGAGAAAAAAAACAATGCTTGAGAGAGCGGATGGGATAAAGACTGGAGAAAGCAATTCGGTGGGATGAAAGAGGGGAAGATCTCTGAATTGTTACTTGCTTGTAACGGAGTAATTAATTAGCTAATTATTTGGGCCAGGCAGGGCAACCCCTTAATTGAATGCTTTGGAAAGCTTGCATGCCTTCCAACCGGGCTACGCGGGGAAGATTCAGATGTACGTTATCGAAACCCTGGCACGTTCAGACAACTGAAAAGCTGCCAGGGAGGGGCTCGAATATTATTTTCAAGAAGAGAGCACGCTCCACCTTTTTCTTCCCGCCCGTTATCACGGGGACCTTGGCAGAAATGCCAGTCTCCATGTGCTACTTCCCCATTGCCACCACAACATGAAATACTGGTAAACACATTTTCCATTCGGTGATATGGGGTATCTGATATTAGGGGAATGGCCATTCTTTTCCCCCGGACAGCCTTGAGCTTTGGCCCTGGGACCGTTTCCGGATTCCGGGCTGCAGCCCAGCCGATTCTCCCAGAGGCGAAAGCCGGAGCAAAGCTCAAGGACAAGGGACCGTGCTCAAAGGGGAATTTGCCCCACAAAGCAGGAAGTTTTGCGGGAAAAACGTGGGGCAGGAGAGCCGCTGTTTGCTGCTTCTGTTGAAGAGGATCCGGGGCTTCAGCTGGCCAGTTGGAGTGAGGCTTCCAAGAAATGGGGGGGGCCCTTTGCAAGATCTCAGAGCTGTGCCAGGCAAACTTATTTTATTACAAAGAAATATAATTTATTTCTTTGAAGCAAACTGCCCTATAGAGAAGTTCCTTTAACCCAGTGTTTCTCGACCTTGGCAACTTTAAGATGCGTGGACGTCAACTCCCAGAATTCCCCAGCCAGTGTGCTGGCTGGGGAATTCTGGGAGTTGACGTCCACGCATCTTAAAGTTGCCAAGGTCGAGAAACACTGCTTTAACCCAACATTGTCACACTGATCCGTTTTCTAGCCGTTGAAGTCCACGCATCTTAAAGTTGCCAAGGTCGAGAAACACTGCTTTAACCCAACATTGTCACATTGATCCATTTTCTAACCATAACGCTGGACAAATCTGGGGCCTTTTTGGATGCAAAGCAGAAAGACTGCCATCTCCGCTAAAGAGGCTTCTCAGATCCCATCGTTCTGAATCCCCAAACGAAACCGCATCTCCGAGTAACTGGCACGTCCATTGCATACCCCTTGGATGGTCTCTGATTGTAATACAGTTGAGCTGATCCGAAGGTGAGCCAATCTACCCCCTTCGCAAGGTTTTGCGGGAATGCACACCCAAATATCTCTTTTCAGCGCACAGTTCCATGCGAATTTCATCTGAAATCTGAAGAAATGGGAGGACGGTCAACTCGGCAGGAAAAACACCAGGGAGAGATGTGCCTATCCTTTGCAGTTAGGCCTTCTGTTATAAAAAGTCTTAAAAACTGCATGACGTGAAATGTGTCCGTCGCCGTAACAGAACCGGACAGTCCCCTTTGACCGAATGATCTGCGCTTCTGTATTTAGTTATCTGGGAATCAATATTTTGACCGAACAAAGATGCTATTATTCGGATTTTGTGTTGTCGCTCTCCTGGGATGGAGGGTTAGCTTTGCTCCCAGAGAGCTTTTGACCAAAACGACTCGCCAGCACATTCGTCACAAGATACGATATCCCTCTCCCCCGGGAAAACCGTTCAGAAGGACGGGGAGGCAGGTGAATTGCCTTGGACGAACCTTTGCTCCTGGAATCGTTGCAAACGAGGAATGACGGGGCGGCCGGAGAGGAACGGAAGCCGATATTGCCAAGTCATGGGGTGTGTGAGATGGTTTTATAAACAGTTTATGCGTCGACGCCACCAGCCTCTTGCTTCCCGGCCGCCTTCCAGCTGTAATCCTTCCGTTTTGCAACCCGACCGCCGAATGAACGGAGAAGAGGAACAATTTCATAAGCTCCGTTTTGTTTTTGGAAAAAGCTGGGTGAGCAGGAGAAGGTTTTGAGGTTGGTTCGACTCTGAGGATGCATCGTCAGCTGGGAACCCGAAGCCTTTGCCTCCTCTTCCTTCTCCTCCTAGTTTAAAAAGAAAATATATATATATATATATATATTATTAACTAAGTTTTGTTTCGGTTTGCCTATTCCAATTGCAAGGGGGGGGTTGATAAACGAAGCAACGTGGATGCTGAATCCTGCAGCCAGCCCGCCAGCCCTCCCCTTTCATAGGAAGCTCCATTTCACACCCTCCACCCTCCAATCCATCAATTCTCCTGGGCTAATAAAGACGTTTTATCTTTTTGAGATTTGCTTATTATCGGCAAAACAACGTTCACGGTTAGTCTGCGCACGACTCTCCCTCGTGCTTGGCACGCCCCCAGGAGTCCAGAGAGCTGGTGAGGGAATAAAATTAAAGGAAACAAAAGAACATAAATAAGTTAAGGGATGTGATTTCCTAGCCTCGTAGGAAACTAATACCTAGTGCAATCCCTGCATGTAGAAATCTAGCTAGACCTGTCTTGCTAGATTTCTACACGCAGGGATTGCACTAGGTATTAGTTTGGAAACTCCTGATCAAACTCATTAAGTAAAAGTTAGTTTGTTCAACTACTGGGATGTGTTTTGAGATGTTGGACTGTTTCTGTTTGGAAAATAACAACAACATTAATAACAATTATTGTTTAAAATTAGGCACAAATAAACATGAGAAAATATCAGGGTGTCTTTCCCCCCTCTTTTAAGGGGGGGAGTGATGGACAAGTGACCGCCATAGGAAAGACAAGGTGGGGCTTTCCAATCATTTGTCTGTTGGCTTCATCTGATTGTGGGGTAGACTGCCCCTGAAAGAGGAGGCTCTGTTCCTAGTTAGTATGAATGCAAACCCTGGCTGGTTCTCATTTTCTTAACAGATCTGGCTCACTCTTTGGAAACGCTGCCCTACACCTATGTCATTTAACATTTCATATCAAGGGCAGAAATCATTGGCTAAGTAAGGAATTGCTGAAGTTGACGGATTCATTTGATTTTTGCTGAATTTGGTGCCACCGGGTCACCTAGAGGAAAAAAATTGGTACTGAGTAGGTTTTGGAAAGGCTAGGAAGATTTTAGGAATTTTTCAGCTACAAGGACAAGACTGAGTTGCCCAGTGTTGTTTTTAATAATCTTTTCCCCTTCCGCTAAAAACTCCATCATCCGATGCGAGCCATCAATTACAGTACCCTGTCTATCCCCTGCTTTCTTTAATAATATTACTTATTCATGATTCTTTGCGCTCCAATATATTTGTCAGATTTACAGTCTTATGAATGTTTTAGCGTCCTCCTGGTGAGATTAACATATTACCAGAGCATATTAAGGGCTGTGTTCTAATTCTCGGAAGGCGGTCGATGGGTTTTCGTTTTGGTGGTTAAACGTGTAATGTTGTTTTTCCTTTCTTTTTCAAAATCAGCGTTGCATGTAATGTTGTTCAATCACATTGCTCCTAAAAAGTAATAAACTTTGGAAAATGTCTCTTTTCCCACCACAGAAATTGTTGGAAGTAGATCAATAAATTATGAGACACTCTAAAAGAGAGTGGAACCTCCAGGTCTAGAGGCAGTTATCCAATCAAGGGCAAGGTAGAAGGATCTTATGCTTGCTTGCATTTTGGAAAAAAAACCCCTCCAGAATGCTTCATTTCACTGTGAAATGCTGTTTGACCAATATTTAGCAATATGATTCTGGAAGGGAGGGAGGGAGGGAGGGAGGGAGGAAGGAAGGAAGGAAGGAAGGAAGGAAGGAAGGAAGGAAGGAAGGAAGGAAGGAAGGAAGGAAGGAAGGAAGGAAGGAGAGACGGGAGGAGAGACGGGAGGAGAGACAGGGGAGGAGGGAAGGGAGGAAGGAGGGGGAGGAAGGAAGGAAGGAAGGAAGGAAGGAAGGAAGGAAGGAAGGAAGGAAGGAAGGAAGGAAAGACGGGAGGAGAAACGGGAGGAGAGACAGGGAGGAGGGAAGGGAGGAAGGAGGGAGGAAGGAAGGAAGGAAGGAAGGAAGCAAGGAAGGAAGGAAGGAAGGAAGCAAGGAAGGAAGGAAGGAAGGAAGGAAGGAGAGACAGGGAAGGAAGGAAGGAGGGAAGGAAGGAAGGAAAGACAGGGGAGGAGAGAGAAGGAAGGAAGGAAGGAAGGAAGGAAGGAAGGAAGGAAGGAAGGAAGGAAGGAAGGAAGGAAGGAAGGAAGGAAGGAGAGACAGGGAAGGAAGGAAGGAAGGAGGGAGAGACGGGAGGAGAGACAGGGAAGGAAGGAAGGAAGGAAGGAAGGAAGGAAGGAAGGAAGGAAGGAAGGAAGGAAGGAAGGAAGGAAGGAAGGAAGGAAGGAAGGAAGGGCAAGAAATGACAAAAGTTGCATGTTGTCTTCCAACACACAATCCTCTGAAATGGGCCTTTCAAGACTGAAAGCAGAAATGCCTAATTTAAAGCCCAAAGGAATTCTAAATACAACAAAATGGGGAGATTACCAGGCACATCGCTGCAGAGCAATTGTATTTACAATGCTTAAGTGACAGACATATCAAAGAAAATAATTCAGATTTAGTTTTGGCCGTGGCCCTACAACCCCTCACCCAGAAACGTTGTTGCCCAAATTTATAACTAGCTGGAAAGCGTTCCCTTCAGCCAGAGGCAACGCTTCCCTGATTTTGGCTGACTTTGCCCAAAGCTAAGGGCCAGAGTTGCGTAATGGATGGGAGACCACCTGGATAAAATCGGAGGAGGCAAACTCCACCCACCACAGTGAAAAAACGAAACAGCATCTCCGTGAAGGCACCAGGAGTTGACTTGGAGGGGATTTCACTTGAGAAAATGTTGGGAAGCCACCTGAAATTCTTTATTCAAGCTACTTGCATTTTACCCAACCTGTTTTTGCTGGAGATAATTGGAGCATTTCATGCTTGCTTCGACAGCTCGTTCTGTAATTTAATGATGTGGTGCTTACAACTCCTTTTTTTTTTTCATTTAATCACTGCCTCCACTCAGCTTGGGGACCAGCAGTCTCTCTCTTTGAGGAAGCCACAAGAAGGACATTATTTTAATAATGGCTAGGTAGCTAAAACTCCTGGCAGAAATCTAAGGAAATCAGAGTGTGCTAGGAAGTATAAAGGGAAATCCTCTCTTCTGCCCTTTTAAAGTCCGCTTCATCACGGGGACCGCAGAGATAGACAGTCTCTGAAGAGACAGAATAACGGAAAAGAAATCTTTTACCTCCTGCAGGAAGAGGAACATGCACACTGAGACGACAAGAGGTTTAAGTTCTCCATCTTTTGGGGACGGGAAGTCAAAGTCAGAAGGGGCAGAAAACTGAGCCCCTTTGCTGAGTTCCTGCTTCCCATACCCATTTAAAACCACGCTTCTGGGCGGAAAAATGGCCCGCATTTCCAATGCGGCTGGTGGTTGGAAATCTGTTCTCGTTCCAGCTGGAGAGGAATTGGGGCCACTCCAGATAAACAAGGCGCTTGAATTTCCAACGGCTCGATTTCTTCCCTGCGATGATTTCAAGGATTTATGTATCCCGTGGGGACCAGCAGTTCGATCACGGGAAATCATTAGCTCCTGATGGTTATTGCTTATTTTTTAATGATTTGCAAAAGAAAGGAAAACTCTCTTGTTCCTCGTCTTGGCCTGTGCTGAATGGGGGGGGGGGATACGCTTGCAAACATGCAGGAGGCGACTGTAATTGGGGGTTTGGGGAAAGAGTGAGATGAAAAGTGCCGGTTCTTTTACGTGTCCGGATGCCACGTTCGAGTCCGTGGCCGACCCGTTTTTATTGCTGGGTGAACGAGTTTCGCCCGATCTAGATTTGGTTGGCTCTTTTCAATCTTCTCTTCTCTTTTTTGCAGCCAGATGAAACACGATGGATCTGCCCCAGACTCTATCAGCGGGGGCCCGTGTGTCGGTTTTGTTTGCTTCTCTGCCGGAAATGACCTTTTTTTAAAAAAAAATTCCAGTTTAAACTTAACCAGGAATCACGAAGAAAAGAGCACCCTTATCTCTCGTAAGCCATGCCTCTTGGCCGAAGAACAGCCCTTCCACTTTAAAGAAGACTGTAAATCTTTTCTCCGTCCAATACAATTGATATCTGCACGAAAGTATGCGGAAAGAGCTATAAATGGGCTTGCGGGTTGAGGAGGAGGAGGAGGAGGAGGAGGAGGCCAGCGGCTTTCTATGATCCAAACAGCACCCACTTTCAGCGAGGGCAGATTTTGTAAGGGAGTTGGAGGCAGAGGGTATCTCCAAGGTCATCTAGTCCAACCCTCTTTGACGGCACAGGAAAACCAGCGTCGGAGACTCTCCAACCTGGGCGTGGACATTGAGACGCGGCTTCTGACCTTCCCGGGCCACTGATTCGGTTATCAAACCGACCAAGAGGTTTCTCCTCACCTGCATCTGATTTTAACCCCTTGTCTCTAATTTATGCCCGGCCGTATTCGGAGCAATATGATTCCTCCTTCCTGCCCTGCCAAGTTATTAAAGTTTCCGTCCTTTCTTCTCTCATTTTCTGTTCAGGCTTATGGGCACGCCTAACGGCGTTCTGTTCTTTTTCCTAACCGTATGAAGCCAACTTGGGGACACACGATCAACCCATTTCTTGCCTTTGGGGACTCAAAATGGGTGTAATGGTGACAGCTGTCAGCCGCCGGGACCAGAGCGAGCTCTCGCCGCTCTAGGCTCAGCGTGATCCGTCTCTGCCCCAGCTAAAGTGTGGATCTTTTCAAAACCATCCTTGCGTGGCCAGAAGGGAGCGCGAAAGAGACCAGCCTGGATCTCAGTGGCTGTCGCGTCTTGTTCTTCCTTGCTAATGAGCTCGGCTGACTAATTGCGGCTTATTCAGGAGGACCGTGACGGCCTGTTGCTCGCGGCTGTGTTTGGGGATCACGGGGCCTCCCGTTCCCAAACAGCTTCTCTCTGTCCGATGCATATTCCCTCCATATTTCAGAAAGCAATTAGCGTGTCTGGCCTCATGCGCTCCTGGGTTGACGCAGCATCTCTCGGCATGCGTCCTCCTCTTCAGAGCTGCATTCAAATGGCAGGTCGGCATCAGCGAGGGAGGCCAGAAAGGTTCTGGAGGATCCCAACCGGAGGTGTGCCAAGCTTGGCTGCCATGCCTTGGACCCCATGGGGACTGAGGGGTTGACCGGATGGTGTTTTGCGCCCGAGCACATGCTTTGGATCTGCATCGGAGCCGGGGTGAGCCGCACCCACGCTGAGCCACAAAGGCAGAGAAGGGCCTTGGCTGAAGTCTTGCCTACGGCGAAAAGATGACATGCCATCTGCCGTAAAATCTGGCATCCGTCCAGAAGGTGGGAGGAAAAGGGCCTCTGGGCATGTCAAGAGTTTTTTCCCCCTTCTGCAGAATGTCTGGTATGACTGCCAAACCTCCAGCACGTGGTCTGGGGACAGATACAAAGTACATTCCTTGCGGTTCCAGCCAGCTACGTCCACCTGCTATTTATTCTGTTCCGTTCCTCCTTCACCCAGAACTCTTCTCATGAAGCATCACCATTTAAGGGCCTCCCCACCCTTAAACTCAGGGCACACAGCCTTAGTGCTTAGCCAAGGGCCACCCTTTGGGGGCCCTGATGGAGGGCTGAGGTCCAAGAAACAGAATAAAAAGGAAATCTGAGTTCTGTCCTGAAGCACAGACATGGAACTAGCTGAACCGAACAAGGACTAACGGGGTCTCTGGGCGCTCCATCCTTTGCTCCTTCGGTCTCACTCCAGGTCCAGGCAATGTTCAAAAGGGTCTGGGGAAAGGATTGTCTCTGGGTGGGGCAGGTTGTGGCAGTGCCCTTGGGTTATAAACTCAGCACAATCCAAGGGGGTTGCAGACTCTTTCCAAATTCCAGACGTGGATTGGAGCAAGGGCTGGGTTTCGCGGATCCCCTTGGAGCCGGAAGCCAACTTTGGAAACCAGCTTGGCTGGAAATGCACACAGCCCCATCCTCCAAGACCTGAGGGCACGACGGGTTGGCTCTGGCCAAATTAGCTCCAGTGGGAGACCTGGCCCTCTTAAATGCCGGCCAGGCAGAAATCCAACAGGGGCATCTCCTGCAACCGTTCATCCGTCCTCCGGGACCAGATCATCATCTCCTGACTGTTAATTGCCTGGGAAAAAGACCTGATGTTAACCCCAGGAGAATGCTTGCTATTCCTAAAATTGGGAGATGGGGATGGTGACTCATTCCTTAAACTGCTAGGATGGCATGACTTCATCGGCCTTGTGCCTGCCGAGCGCCCGGTAATTGTTACATAATCGCAGCCGAAGAACGGCCAAGCTGGGGCGCACGCCAATTAAAGGAGGTTGGCTCGGTTTAATGACCTTGCCTGCAAAAATGCTGAATCAACAGCCAGCCATCTAGAAGTAAATTGGGGGAATCGCTGGTTCGCTGCCTCTTCCTTTAACTGGGCACCTTCCAGATGGGACTTCGACGCCCAGAATTCTCAGCCGCGGGCTAGGGAATGTTGGGAGGTGAAGCCTGGGTCTCTGGAGAGGGCGTGGATTTCCCAGAATTCTCCGCAACGGCCACATGCTGGCTGGGGGATTGTGGGAACTGAAGGCGTCCTGATGCCCTCCTGCAGAAAAAAAAACCTTACCTCCCTTTGGGGTAAAATCTACAAAGCAGGGTTGTCTACCGAGCAGTTGCGTGAGAGGTCAGTGCCCATCATCCTGGGCCCAAAGGCCAGATGATGGTACCCCAGTCCATCGAGAGGGCCCCCCTTTGGGGGATTCAGATTTCTCCAGCCACGTGGGGATCCTCGAAGCAAGAAAGAAATGCTCTCCTCGTGGTAAATCCACGTTCTCCGATGAGGATGATCTGTACAACGCAGCTTCATTAACACGAACCCCAGTTCTGTTGGGGGGAGCTCCGTGGCTGACTACGCTGCCGCTCCACCACCTCTCCCATTGTCCCCAGCGAAGTGGGCAGATGTATGGGCAGCTGTTCAGGAAACAGAAAGCCTGCCTCCGTACACGAACGGCTCTTGAAAACATCACGGGCGGAAAGGAGAGAGCCTCTTTTGACATCTCGTGCAGTTTTTCAAAAGGGGAGGTTGGGCCTCTTTATGGGGAACATCACAGCTTGCTTTCTTCTTTTTTCAGGTGGAAGCCAACAAACCAAGTTTCTAGTCCTTAGGAGCGGCGAAGATACTTCTACAGAAATCGCAGGAGGCCCAAAGGAGGTCACAAATGGAGTGTCTGTTTTTCATTCCAATGGGCCTCAAGATCAATTGAACCCCAGAGTAGGATCAGAGAGCAGGACAGCTGGATTTGCCAAATAATCAAAATATCTCAGAGTGGAGCACTTGTCTGACTTGGTATTGGCCCCTTATGGTTCAACATGTCATCTGTCAGAGGGCCCAGCTAGATGGTAACACCAAACCGGCCTTGGCTAATCTGGAAAAGCTAAGCAGAGTGAGGAGGTGGATGGGAGACCACTAGGACATCCAATAACCGCAGGCTAGACCAGGAGGCAAAAAAAATCCAGAAACAGACCGTGGCAAACTACTTCCATACCCATGGAGTCTTCAGGAGCCAAACAGGAGTTGAGAGACGCTATTTTTTGCCCTAACGTCAGAATGCAAAACTTGGTGATTGTGCTTTGCTCCTCCAAAATTAGACTAGGTTTGGATGGATAACCCGGAAATGTGATTTATGTTTAATGACATTAACTGAATTAAATATAATTAATAGGATTCACTCCACCGCTAGGTCCAGTATGTCATAATTTCCCCTTCCTTCGATGCTTCTTTAGCAACGTTCCGGTTTTGTTTCCCATTTTTCCCTCCAATACTTAAGTAACCTGATGAAATGTTAATAATTTACTTGCAGAAAATCACAGGAACGTACTGGCAAGCCAGCTTTTTCCTTCCTTTTTTTTCCCCCCCCCTTCCCCTTCTTTTTCCTTTGCATGTAAAAGAACAATTAAAACAAGAAAGGAGGAAAATTCTCCGGGCTGAGCAGAAATCCTTGCAAAGCGCCCGATTTGATTTGATTTGATTTGATGTGATGTGATTGAAACCCGTGCCAATGTCCCAGCTCATTGCAAGTTTCATGGCTGAAAAACACACACCTCCAACCGTCGATCTTATCTAAACCACTTCAAACAGGCCCACGTCGGCATTTATTTCTCCGATCTTTGGGAGTCAGACTTCAATCGGGGATGTATTTTCTGTCCAGAAGCTGCCCCAGCCGGTCCTGTTTGTCAACACAAGAAGCCACGCCCCCTCCTGGGAAGCCAGCCAATCAGAAGCCCAAGAACCACACCTGGACGAGGCAGGTAAGAGCCATCGAGTCACCTGGCGCAGCAGAGGCTATAAAAGATGCCTCGGCCCCAGTGATGCGGACAGTGTTGTTTTGGGGAGCGTTTTTGATTTCTCCGGGGTATCTCCAGCACGACGTTTCTCATGCCGTAAACGGAGCAAAACCTGTTTTTTCCCGAGTTCTTTGAAGGAAGGAGAAAAAACGCCAGAAGCTAAACCATGCACTGCTGTGACTAGGAACTTCCAACCCAGATAGGTGAGTTTGCTTTTTAAATGACTTTGAGCTGGCAGGAAAAAAGTTTTCCCCAAATTACCATCCAGGGGCTGGAAATAGAGAGAGAATGAGAAAAAAAAAAAAAGATCTTTTGACTTGTTCCCAGAATATTCGGTTATGGATCTGGATCGGCGCAACCCGTCCTTTAACTAGGAGTCTTTCGATCCTAAACCTTTAAAACTCTGATTAATAAATTTGCGTAATTGTCGCAAATACACGCCAGCCTCTTATCGATCCAAAGGTTCTCCCAAGCGTTATTCTGCTTGGGCTTAGATCTAACTGGTGGATTTTGTATCTTAAGGTCTTTTTCAGGTTGAGAAAGACCAAACTCCCCCTTTGAGCAATGACTTGGTGGTAAGACACCCAGGGTTTGCGCAAAAGCCAACGGTTTAAATTTTTAAAAAATGGTCTGCAAAACTCCGGATAACTGCTAGGGGTGGCAGAGAGACACGAAACTCGAAGGCTTTCCTACCCTCTATTGGCTGGCTGAAGTTTTGCAGCAAAGAATTGGTCGTTTTATTGAAATATGAAGGGGAACGTGAGGCTGGTTAACAACCGAGATCACTTTTAACCGCTCTGGGTTCGCCAGAAGCAACTGAGCATTTTTTGAGCATGGGTATGGAATGACGATCCCGGGATAGCTTAGAGGAGATAAATCGCTCTTGAGCATGTGCTCCAGCACGTTTGCTGGAGGGCAAAAGGAGTGCCTCTTTTAAAAATCCCGCAGCGTTAAATATTTCTAGGGCGCCACCTCCAGACAGCGCTTCTGACAAACATCCTGGCTCGTGGTCGCTTAAATCATCTCAAGCGTGGCAATGGAGTGACTTCAGAGGACAAAGAGGATGTGGAGGGGGAAGGCACGGGACTCACTCAGAGGCACGCCGGTGCCTGCGAGTAGGACCTGCATGTCTGTGGGGCCGCAGGAAAGAGGAGGCAGAGCGTACGCCTTTGCCCTGGGACCATATCAACAGATGAAAAGTTTCTGCTTTTTGGAAAGGAACGCAAGCTTTTTTTTATCAATTCGCTTTGGGGCATGGATTTAAGCAGCTCCACGGCGGGAGGAGGGAGTTTTGTGCAACCTTGGATGACTTCATGGTTTGGTAGAATACAATTTTGGGGGGGGGATATCCCTGGAGGATCCCCCTTCTTGGAAAAATGAGGCAAGGGGGGAACGTAATGGAGTATCCCACAGAGGAGCCCCCAGCACAGCTATCGGCCTGCATCAAGATCAGTTGATTCCAACTCAGCTTGGGCTGAACTTGGGGGAGATTTTTCCGTGGGATTCAGGAGTGATGTCTTGGGGGGAGAGGGGGTCTTGCAGCCCTACCACTTTTAGGAAACTTTGGGGGGCATGCCACCCTGTCTTTCAGTTTCCACACTTAGCTATGATGGGCAAGAGAAGTACAGGATGCTTTTCCCCTTATAAATACAGGTCGTCCCCAGTTTAAGAACGAGTTCTGTTCCCAAGATCTGTCCTTAAGTCGAATCTGTACGTAAGCTGAAACAGCATTATTGTATAATAGTATATAAGTAGTATTGTGTAATGAACTCGAACCATTGTGTATTTAACTCGAATCACTGTGTATTTAACTCCAATTTTGCTACAATAGGCTCTGTTCATAACTATGGGTTGTCGGTAACCTGGGCGTTCTTAAGCAGTTCTCCTTCCACAGATCACATTTGAGAACGAGCACCAAGGTCCACCACAACATTGTAGGCATTTCCCTATCAGGACCTGGCATGTGACTCCCTCACATGAATAAGCATCACCCAAACATCTCTGGGGAATCATTGGGGTGACTCAGTTTCTTTAGGGTGACTTTGAATTCTCCAGAGCAGCCTAGGCTCAGAAACCAGTTTTACTCGTTTCGGGCAGCAGACGTACAAATTAATGTGGGTTTCCCACCTACCTCCATGAGCCACCACCAATTTGGGCAACATGCAGAAATTCGATTGCAAATTTTGCCGCCTTTCCAGACGTCCACCTTCGATGCCTTTCTGATCGAGAGATTCCACCTCTCTGTTCTCTGCCAAATCTACTTTTCCTCCACTAGATTTCTTTCAAAGTTGCTTCACGTCTAGGAGGTAGTCATTTCCTGTTTTAAAAAGAAAGACTCCCTCAAGTCACGTTCAGCTCCTGGTAGCTACGTGAAAACGGCCCAGGCAGCCTTCAAACTTTCTTCAGCAAAGTTTGTTGTCGTCGAGTTCCCAGTCAAACCTTCGGCCCTGAGATTTCCTGGGGCCGCAGGGAGAGATTGGAGGAATCACCAAATAGAAACGAGGATTTCTTGTCCAAGGACTTCCCTTCTGTCCCCAGACACGGGGCACGTCCTTAGACAGGCGCCAGGGTCTGGGGAATGAGCACATGGTCAATAAAAGTCAAGTGGCTAATGTGACTGGCACGGGATTTGATATGGCAAATCGTTCCTATTAGAATGAGATAAAAGCAAAGCAGGAGGCAAGGGTTACTCCTGTTGAGATTATGAGAACCAGGAAGTTTTGGCGCTTTCAAAATCCCCCTTTTGCTGCTTTGCTGGATCACGCTTGCAAGGGGGGGAAAAGGGGCAAAGCAAAGTTAAACTGGGAGAGCCGGGTGCCTCGCTTGGAAGAAGATAACCCTGACGTTGAAAAGATCGTAGTGTGTGGGTAAAGCTTTCTGACGCTCCAGCACTAACCCCAGATTTCGGCCTCTGTACTGACTGTCTTTCTAGAGCCAATCTGAGCTAGTTTTCGCAGGGGGCTTTAGCGGCCGAGTATCTGCTTGCAAGCGGACGGTGGACATCTCGCGTTCATGTATTGATGGGGACGGCACATCGGTTGCAAACAGGACAGTGATTCTCTTCCCAGGGCGGGAGGGATACGAGTCTCTCTGCGGGAGAATCGGAAAGCTTTCGTCCTTGGTTGGGGAGATCACGGCTCTTCATCCCCCTCCCCAATCGGACGAGTCACGGAAGAGAGAAAAGGGTGCCGAGGCCTGTTTTTCTGGACATCCCAGAAGGAAGGACGCGAGCCGCTTCCCTTCAAATGACCATAAGGCCTGTGGTCAGGAGTTGTAGCCCCAAAGCTGAGAAGACATGGGGAGGGGGCAAAGTCTCACGGCTGGTTTTTCTTTCCCCCTCTGAAATGCAACAAAGATTGCACGGGCCCCTGCTCTTGTGCCCCGAATCCTGAGCCGAGGGAGTTAAGCCACGCTGGCATCCGTCACCTCGGTGGTCTGAACAGATTCGTATTCTGGTTTGTCTTAGGCTGTGTGTGCGGCTGGCCAGCGCTGCCCCCAACGAGCTGAGCAGGGTCTCTAGCCGGGCCCACCGAGATCCCTTGCGGATTTCATGGAGTCAGCAACACTTCTCCCTTCTCGCCTTAGGAGAAGCACCGGCTGGGGTACGTGTGACCGTTTCTCTTTGCAACTTCGCGGCTCTTCTCTTTCCCGACGCTTTCAAGGAGGGGCCCCCCAAGTTTTTACGGGAGCTCGGCTGGGGTTCCCTGTCTCCGACAGGAGACAGCTGCTCTTCCAGGCCAGCGGAATAAAATACGGATTGTTATTCCCATGGTAGGTTACGGAAGATTTTTGAGAAGACCGAAGGGGGGCAAGGTCTTGGAAAGGGTTAGGAAATAAACATCGACGGAGTCTTGATTTTTATTTAAAGGCTTCTGGGGGTTTGAAAGCGTAGCAGGGTGGGAGAGGATCCCTAGAGCACTCAATGGACGCAAAAATGGGGTTTGGGTTTAGCATTGAGCGTGTTGTGTGAACCTTCTAGCGTGTTTGAGTTTCTGGAAGACCTTTTCAGATTTCCAGGGAATCATAACTTAAAGGACTAAGCCAAATTTGTCCTCAGAATCAGGAGAAGCAAGAGTTCTTTTGGCCAGCTTAACGCTGGAAATGGGAGATCCCAGATGGAAGGCCCTCTTTTTAGTTTGGGAAGTTCATTTCCACCGTGCAGGGACGAAATTACAGCGACTTCAGTTGTGTTGGAGATTTGCCCTCCCTGCCACTTTCAGTGGAAGGATCCCCCCCCTTCCCAAAATCCATATTTTTGCCAATGTTCGGGTTCCAGCAAGTTTACCAACAGCTCCTTTTTGGGTGGCTGTTTTGGTCATGTAAGCTTCAATGTGCTTCCAAGGTCATAACATAGGAAAAACCTACAGGCCCCATTGTGCAGAATGAGTAGGGGGGAATCACAAAAGTAGAGGGAATTGGTATGGCTTTTAGTTAGAAAGAGTCATAATTAAAGATTTCCAGGGACTTAGTGGAGTTTTCTGGGCAGCGGTTTGGAACTGGTTTGCAACTGACATTTCAGGGGCCAATGTGGCCCTTCCCACCTCAAACAACCCTCTTGGCATTACCTGGAGGTCCCCCATCCCAAGTACCAACTAGATCTGACCCTGCTTAGAGTTTCCCAGCAGCCCCCTCCCCAAAATCAGTTGAAGGTCACTAGGGGCTGCCACCTGCTATGATGATGGTGATAATAATAATAATAATAATAATAATAATAATAATAATAATAATGATGATGATGATGATGATGATGATGATGATGATGAAAAAGAAGGGGGCAATCCTTAAATAGGCAACCATTCAATAAATTAAAGCAAAATCAAAAGACCCCTAAGGCCAAAGATTGGGGGGGATGAGGTTGGTGTTAAGCGTAGAACAGTATTTTTCAATCTTGGCCACTTTAAGATGTGTGGACTTCAACTCCCAGAATTCCCCAGCCAGAATGCTGGCTGGGGAATTCTGGGAGTTGAAGTCCACACTTTTTAAAGTTGCTGAGGTTGAGAAACGCTGGTGTAGAAGATGTACCTGACTCCTAATATAATTGGTCCTGATTTCTTCTTTTTCCCCAGGTTCTGCCATGTCCTGCTTCACCCAAGTCTGGCACACAGATGTGCCAGAATCCCCACCCACAACTCCCCTGAGTCCCGTCCCGGCTGCCCCCCACGAGAGACCGATCCCGCTCAGTCCGATTGTGATCACCTCTCCCTCTGCGGAAGACAGACCCGGGGTGTGTTCGCCTGTGGGGTCTCCGGCGAGCTCCCCCGTGGACGGAAAGACCAGGCTGGGCTCCCCCACGGACAGGCCCACCTCGCCCATCGAATGCTCCATCTGTTTCAACACCTACGACAACCTCTTCAAGACGCCCAAGGTCCTCCAGTGCCATCACACCTTCTGCTTGGAGTGCTTGGCCCGGCTGACGGCCGCCCTGCCTCCCAACCGGGTGGAGGACCAGCTCCCGTGCCCCTTCTGCAGGCAGCTCACCGACATCCCGCTCGAAGGAGCTCCTGGTCTCCAGACGAGCAAAGACGTGTTGGCAACGCTGCCGCTGGAGCTCCAGAAGGAGAAGGCCCTTTGGATGGAAGGGACCAAGCTGTGCTGCAGACAGTCCTCCGACCCGGAGAACGCCAGTGCCTGCATCACCATCGACATTGCCCCCAGCAAACCCGAAGTGCCCGAGACCCCCACAGAAGGCTTCATCGGACGTCTCTCCCGCTGCTCCATATGCGACGACTGGAAACGAGTCGTCCTGCTTTCGGTGTTGATCATCATCCTCTTTTGCATCATCCTGTGGCCGGTCCAGTGCATCTTGAAGACAGGGAACTTGCGGTGCCTGAACAAATTCACACTCCCGCGGCCAAATTACGTGCCTTACCATCACACCACCCCGGCCCCCGTGCTGGACATCACCAAGCTCATGGAGTGATTGAAGGGGGCCCTGCAGCGCTGCTCTGGCCTGGGTTGACCGCTCATCATGTGGGAGAAAGCCACTCTGCCCACAGAGTCCTGGTCTCCTCTTGAAGGGACCAGGGAGATGGGACGGACGTGTCCTGCCCGTTCTAGAGGACCACGTTGGGTTTAAAGGACCAACAGGTTGACCTGGTGCAATGCAACTCACATAAATGCTTGCGTGCCCACGGTCTTGGGACAGCTCGATGCTCTTTTCAGACCCTCTTGATCACGCCAACTTGAGACATCCATGTGCCCACTTCTACACCTCCTAAGGTGTCCCCTGGCTTGCCAACCTACAGACCTGCTTTGTGAGGCCCAGCTGCTGAAGTCCATACAGAAGACAACCTGTTTTGCACATATGGGAGAACCCGCTCCCCGACGGGGGTTCTCCCAATCCTGCCACCATGAGAGTGGCAAGAGAACCAAAACGCTCCTCCTTCCAAGGGGAAGACGCCAATTCGAGCCAACGGATCACACTATGCCTACTCTCCCCCCTTTGCTGAGCATAAAGAGCTGACCCTTAACCCTTTGCCTCTACCTCCTATTTTATTTGGGCAAAAGGTGGGGAAACCCTTAATTTTCTATTGTGATTAAACATTTCAGTTTTATACCGCTGGATTGGGCGTGGTACAATTCTTGTGGTGATACTAGTTTTTCCCCGCTCTCGTCGCAGATCAGAAAGGGCAAAATACACGTAACTGAAAGAGAGGGAGGAACGGAATTGGGGCAACTGAGATTTTTCAGGGAGAGGAAAACGTTCCTGTCCCTTGTCAACACAGGTGGGAATCCCATACCCTTTGGAGGGGGTCATACTCCAGTTCCCATCCTCCCCAGCCAGCGCAGCTCATGATCAGGAATGAGGACGTATCTGGGGGGCAATCAATTGCTGCGACAGGACGGGGAAAGAGGAACTTCGCCAATTGTGCCTTCTGCTATGGAAAGACGGGGTAGAGTGAAAAAGACCCTTAAATCTAAATTCTTTTCCCCCCACTGGTGCTTCTGCGTCTTCTTTGAGGCCTGCCTATGCAGGTTTCCTGTTTTTCACAGGCCTCTGCCTCTAATGATTTCATTTCATTTTAAAAAATGGCATCTTTTTTTTCCTTTTAGAGGGGATGAGGGTGGGTGAGAATTGAGAATAGGATCCGAAGCTGGGACCACACACTGATAGATGCTCAGCAGCGAAGGCAAGCTTTTCTGCAGGGAAATAAAATTAAAAACCCCTGAGTTGAACTGCAGGGATCTGGAAGACCGACACCTCTGAATTCAGGTATCGAAAGAGCAACAATTGATTCTCTTTCTCTGTATTGCAGACATCAAGACGCACACAGACACACACGCAGCGGGAATGTGTTGTGAGTCTTAAATGCTCATGGAGGCTCAGATGGGGATATCTGTACCCTTCTTGGTCCAAAAAGGCAAACCTGGCTTGTTTGGGCCAACACCACTATATTTCTACCCCCTTAGGTGATGGTTAGCCAGGCAGGGTTTATCCTGGCAGTTTCACACTGAGATGCGGTATCTTTCAACACCCCTAGCCAGGTTCCAGCCAGCATTGATATCCGAAGCCAAGTTAGAAACTGTAGATGTGGCGATCCCCGGAATTCAACCCTTCTCCAAACAGCCTCGAGCAGAGTTCAGATTAAAGGTGGGAAACTTTTGGTAATATTTTCTAAACTCTTTTATGCATAGCAGCCGGGAATACTGGTGGAGCAGTGAGAGAGGTACAGATGAATATGAATCGTGGCTTCCACTGTGCATTTCTTTCGTAAAAGGCCAGATCGCGTTTAGGTGGAATAGAGCTTGCAATCTTACTGTAATGCCGAGATAGGAACCATCGATCAGGGCAGAGAATCCTGAACGACGGGTTCCCACCAGCCTCAGCCAGCGCTGATGCATACTGGGAATTGTAGTTCGGTGACGTCGGAGTTTCTGCACTTTTATTCAGCCCTGTGTCGATCTAACTGGGCAATACACAAGGGTGCGGGGTTACAGTGCTTACGCACGATCAGACCTGGGCAACTTTAAGATGGGTGGACTTCAACTCCCAGAATTCCCCAGCCAGCATGCATGGACTTCAACTCCCAAAATTCCCCCGCCAGCATGCTCCACCGCGTAACCCCTCTGCTCTAAAAGAAGACATTCGTTCATTCATTATATATATATATATTTCTTTTTTATATATATATATATCTATACACACATATATAATATATATATAAAATCCCCAAGGAGATTTGTAACCTCTGTTACAGAGAGTCAGAGACACTTGCAGATAAATACAACACAGCATGAAAAAGAAGGGAGGCATATATTGCCTCTTGCATAAATTAGACCAGTGTTTTCCAAACTTGGCAACCTTAAGATGGATGGACTTCAACTCCCAGAATTCCCCAGCCAGCATGGCTGGCTGGGGAATTCTGGGAGTTGAAGTCCACCCATCTTAAAGTGGCCAAGGTTGAAAACCAGTGAGTTAGACCAATGTTTGATCTAATGGGACAGAGTTTCCTTACTTAGAGTCTAAGGTGCATTCAGGATGGAAAATCAAGGTGGGACAGTATCGAACCTGGAGGAGGTAACAAGAAACCTTGAGAAGGAAACAAAATCGGTGTCCTTGCAGAACATGCCATTTTTAAAAACCAACCCCTCGGAAGCTCGCCTGGGTTTGATCACGCGCATAAAAGTACACAGCAACGGCGAGCCGGTCTTTCTCCTTCGCTCCTCCCGCCCCACAGTGGCGCAGAGACTTTTCAGTCTAAAAGAAAAATAACGAAGGTGGGTATCGAGGGTTGGCTGGGCGAACGGAGAGTCTTCCAAAGGGCTCGGTGGACCGGATGGGATTCTGGAAAGAAGGATTCTAGGATGGAGTGTTTGGTTACGTGATCCACCGGTCTGTAATATCCGAACAAAAATTAGCACACGTGGACACATGCCTACCTATTTTATAGCCACCTGTCTCCATCCTGTCCTATAGCAACTATCTTCCTGAGTTATTGATTCCTGGGACCTTAGTGGCTTTGACACTGAGATTTTCATACAAGGAGCTCGTTTCCTCATCGGCAACTCTGGGGAACGAAAGAGAGAGAAGCATCAGCCATCGGCCCGATCAGAAATGAAGCAAGGTCCGAGCGTTTCCTAATCCACCATATCCGAGGCTTACATTGGGCGGTCAGCCTCGTCAGCTGAACACGTTGAGGCCAATCTGGACCGTCAGTGCACCAACGGCTAGCCGTGGCCCTTTGCCCAAAAGGAACATCTCCCGGGGCACCGGTCCCCAATATAGTTTAAAAGCTTTGCATGCACGTAAGCAATGGGGTTTAAGCTTGTCCCTAACAGAATCCTGGCCGACAGGGCTGGAAAAGCAATTTGGGCTGACTTGCAGAAAACGGGAGAAGACGTAGCAATGGTTTCGTTCTACCGTGGCAAATTCATTTAGGGACCGCAGACGCGCGCAGAGGGCTTGTTCGCCAGTTCCCAGGAACATCACATGTGTCTTTTCATTTAATTATTTCCTTCAAGTGTACCTCCAATTAATCTTTCCACTGCTGGGGGGGGGGAAGGGAGGAGAGAAAAAGGATCTTACCCCATCTGAACCCGGGGCGAAGGAGGGCGAGGTTTGGCTCTGGGTTTTTCCATCGGCAAGTATCGGATATTTAAGTAACCTGTGTCCTTCCTTAGACATCTCTGAAATAGCAGGGGAGAGTTTCAATGGTTTTATGACTCCTTGTTTTCAAAACATGATCATAAAATGCTTATGGAGGTCAGATGAAAAGATGAAAAGTCCAGCATTTTGCCCCAGCGAGAGGGCTTTGGCAAACCCACAAGAAAGATTTACCCGGTTCCTCTCCCCCAAACACAAGCCCAGGAGGATAGACTGCCTCGATTCCTGGAGGCATTCTCCAGCCATCACAATTAGCAGCCACCAAGACCTATTTCAAAACAATTATGACAAATTGCAGGAAGAAATAAAACAAGATTGCAAAAGGCGTGGAAAAGATTAAAGCTTTCTGCGCTGGGATTTATGGTTACAGTAAAAAAAGGAATGAATGGCCCAAGATAAACTTATTTCAAAGGGCACCAGTTCTAATCTCAGATTAAAAAAAATTACAGGATCGTCAAAGAAAAATTAATAGATGTATGTGGAATGGGGGGGGGGGGGGAAAACACCAGAGTAAGATTCAAGATTTTGCAAGATTCGAAACAGAGAGGCAGACTCGCTTTTTCCAATCTCAGATTATATTATAGAGCAGGCTGTCTGTCGCGGATCGCAGAATGGATAACATTTCCTAATAGCAGAATATCAGCCATAGAAGGAGCAGGTTTGGCCAATGGGCTGCCCAGATATTTGTGATACAGGGAAAGAAAAGAAATGCCAATTAACCCAGAGAACCCACACTAAACCCACTCAAACACCTCCCCTCTTTCCCCACAATCGACAGCACCAGGGGATCAACACTACTCGTGTCTTCTCAACAGCCAGACTTTATTTCGAGACCCGACCCTCTCTCCTCCCGATAACCTTTGCCCAACGCGAGAAATCAAAAAACGGCGTGCGAGAAAATTAAGGGCTGTGCTAGCAGAAGCATCACCCAAACGCCAAGAGATGGGGAATATCCCTGGTGAGAAATAAAAATCCCAGGACGGGGGCGTTCTCAAGGATGGGGTTTCTCTGGGCGAAACGTAACCGCTTCGGGTCTCTCTCATTGGGTCAATGGTCCATTTCCTCACCTGTTCCTCTTCCAGCTCCTTCTGCTGCATTGTGATGAACTGTTGCACAGCCATGTACACAAATTTGTACTGAGCTTCCGTTTGCACCATCCCCGACCTCTGTCTTCGCACCATCTGAATCGTCTTTGGGATGTCTATGTCGCAATCCAAACCTACCGTGAGTAAGGACACAGGGGCGTGAGCGGAGGGGAGAGGACGTGCCGAAAATTGCAGTGTGTTCCAAAGCAGGAGGGTGAGCGTGCCCACGTGAAATCAAAGGCGTGTTCTTACACTCCCCACCGTTCCCTTTTATATATGTTTATATCGTTCTTATGTTTTCTGTAATTTTATATACATTTATTGTTTTCATGGATCATTTGAGTCCCCCATTAGGGGGAGATGGGCGGAGAGGAATCTAATAAATAAATTAAATATTTTCTCTTATGTTCCTTTCTTTCTATTGGGGGTCAGGCAAGGACATTTCCTACAGGTTTGGGGTGAAAATGTCTCGGATGCAGACTCGGTCGCCGCTACAGCAAACCCACTGAAACCAGTGGAAGAGGTTAATGGTCATGGGTTATTTAATCACATTGATTTCAGCATGTCGAGCGTGACTCATCTTACCCCTTCATAATTTAGGTATGTGAGCGCAACATCACCAAGAAAGGGACTGCCATTAATACCTGAGTCCTTGTGATTCACCTTAATGCAATGAGAATTAAAGAGCAGTCTCCTGTGCCCAAAAGGGAAAGGGGAGGGGAAAGAAAGAAGCTCTTGTTCCATTTTTTTTAAACAAGTTCCTAGTCCTCAAGATCATCTAGGAAAAAAAAACAATCAGGAGATGATCATCAGGAATGAAGATGATCTTAGAGGAAGTTCCATAGACATCCAGATGATGACAAAGACTAGTTCCTGGATAAAATTAGAGAAAAGACAGGTGTAAAGGGACAGGACTATACTTACCTTGCCTGTAAATTGTGTCCACCAAGATATCTATTACGATGATTGTGCCCGTTCGTCCTATTCCAGCACTGGAAAAGGAGAGAGAAAGGGAAAATGTCGAAGGACATTCACACAACTCTCCCTGCCCAACATCATCCATGCAATATCACACGTGGACAGGCAGTCTTTTCTAAGGAAAGACTGAGGGGTCTCTGCCCCACTAGGGTTACAATCCACACTGGAAAGAAACAGAGGCAAAGAAGAGAAGCATGTGATTATTTCATCCACAGACCCCCGGCTTCATTAGAAGGAATTGAGAGCTAAGCATTCACCCCCCCCCCCCAAAAAAAGGCTTATTGGAAATGGGGAGACTGGAGGAGGGATCTGAAAGAATACGTCATTCTTAACTCTTTGCTCCTTCCAGGTATTTTGGGTGGAAGAGCCAAAGTGCTCCAAGGAAGACATGGCTTTGATGGAAGGGGTAAGAGACCAGATCGGAGGTCTTCGGGTGACCCTCACCTGCAGTGCACCACAATCGGTCCCGTCTCTGCAATACTCCTGTGGGCCTTGTTGACCTGGTCCAGAAAACCGAGGACCCCTCCCGGCTCATTGGGGACGCCGTGATCGGGCCAACTGAAATACTGGAAGTGCTTAATCTTTCTGGGCCGTTCTTCCTGGACAGAAGGAGAGAGGCGTGAGACCAAACCCTGTAGGAATATCCTCTGTGCCGCCGCGACGGGACCTTCCCTGATTTGCGAGAGGCGGGTGGGGAAACGGCAAAGCGTTATGACGGGCAAGCCAAGTCATCGCGGATCAGCATAAACAGGACAAGGTAAATATTTGCACATTCTCCACGCTAGCGCTGGCTCTCCGACTGAGTTCTCCTTTCTCCGAACCGGTGAGTCACTTAGCATTTGCAACGAGGAAATACGACAGCAGCCCGAAAGACCCTGAAACGCCGCTAAGGGCGTGAGTCATAAACCACTGGCGGAGAATGGGCCCGCACAGCTGCAAATCAGGGGCGAAGCAGTGAGAGGGGATAAGAGTCAGACCAGAGTGGCATTGGGCATATATTGAATTGGAAAACCCAACAAGGGGTATAGGAACTGGACGACTTTCACAATGAGAGCGTGCGGAACGGGAAAAAGAAATCCGACGCGTTTGAAACTGCAGGCAGATTAATGCTGACATCTGAGGTCATTTCCCCCTCTGCAGCTCGTTCTGCCATAGTATGATGGCCCACGAGCTCAGGCAAAAGACGCCGAAGAGCTCAATAAAAACCCCACTTGGTATCTAGAGCATTGACGGGTTTTCAAAGGCACCGCCCGCCGAGTCGGCACGAGGACTAGACTCCTTTTAAAACCAACCCAGAACCCCGCATCTACCCTGTCGATCCGCGTAATCTGTAAATCCCGAACGTAGTAACCCTGGCATTCTCGCTCGCTGATATTCTGCACGCTGATGTTGCCGAAATCCTTGGTGCAATTCTTCTCCGGCCAGTAGCGAAAACATTTGTTCTGGAAGAGAAAGAGGAGAGACCCAGACTCAGTTCACGCGGCACGGGATGCCGAAAGGCGGTTTGGCTGTTTTCCCACGTGCTGAGTGATGTTGGCTTGTAGGCGATGCTTCGTGCGTCCTGCGCATCCCGCCAATTCTATCCAGCCGGTTCAGAAAGCGACTGAACGATGCCACAGACTGCCGATGTGACAGATGCCGGTTGCTCTTTTTCAGCAACCGTTCGGCCTCCGCGAGGCTGCTCCGAGTCATCGGAAAGCTAATTATAATCCATTTGCTCTTTTCCAACCCACAGAGGAAACAAGGAGGGGCTCCCTTGTAAACCAAGCGCTTTGTGCTACACTCCACTTCTTTCGGGAGAGCCAGTGAATTGCACACATCTCTGACTCTAACAGAGCACCATCTGCCACTCATCCCCGATGCCTGGAGTTGTGGCCAGGGAACGGGAGTGGTTGGAAAGAGCATAAAAGCTTCAAATAATAATAATAATCTGTCCTTTTTCAAATCAGGAAGCTGCTTGCAAGAAAAAGGGGGGTGCCCTCTTTGCCCAATATTTGCTGTGTTGTACTTCGGAGGGGGGGCATTTGAAACTCTGCAACAGCTTCCCTCAAACTGTCAGATCCATGTTGGCTGAGTGGGTCATGAAACGGAGCCTCCTTCCCCAGCCCGCCTCGCAAGATGGTTGTTGGGGGGGAATTCGCACAGCCTCCGCCCCACGCACAACTTGACATCTGGACAGGGAAAGGACGGGAAAGAGCACAGTGCAAAAGCACACTCCGTCTTTGATATTAATTAGCAAGCCCCAATATTGGTTTTGGGGTTTGGAAGGGTATTGCCGAACTGCACCAGATCTCGGAAAAAGCAGCTGAAGCAACGAGAGGACCGCTTCCTTGTTGCCGAAGAAAATACACCCAAAATATCTGTCTGCTGCATGTACAGCCTCTCTTCTGGATGCAAAAGGAATTCAACTGGGGAAAGAAAAATAGGTCAATCATCTCACGGCTGTTCCTCCCCTTAAATGAGGCAATTTATTTCCATGCAGAAAATGAATGCACAAAGGAGAATACGGAGTATAGGGATTTTTTGGGTTTTTTTTTTAACTCGGGGGGCTAGTTTTGTACAGGAGCGGCTTTGAATTCCAAGTGGCAGCGTTGAAAGTCTGTAGGGCATGGGCAGAAAGAACCGCCCACGACGCGATGGTGCCGGTTTGTGGCTGGGGGGCTCACCCTGCCTCGCTCGACTTCTTTGGTGGTCATGACTATGATGTGCGTGTTCTCCTGGTAGATCATGGCCCAAAAGTCATTCACGGTGCCTTGGAGGCAACCCTGGGTGGCGATGTAAACCTTGCTGTGCTCGGCGCTCTGCCCGTCTTCGAGGGTATTCTGGAACAAGGGAGATAAGAGAGGGGGGAGTTGGTGGGGTGCGGGGAGATATTATCCAACAGGACCCCAAACCAGGAAGGCTGGGGCTAAAGGAAGACCCAGGCTGAGCGGATTTCACCAGCCACCAAAGCTTTCACCCAGTTAGGCTGCTAAGAATTCATTACGCTGTCTGCTTTTTAAATGACCTGATTGGATTTAGGCTGGAGACCGTCTGGGTGTTTCCGCTTACTCCCACCCCAAACATTTTCACAACGCTGTCATGCCCCGCATTTATCCAATCTTAGGAGGGCCCCGATCTTCTCGGGCCCCGGAAAGAAAAGAGAGCGTTCAAAAGGAAGCACGCCACGGAAAAATCCTGCAATGCTGGGAAATACGTCCTGAGATCGTCTGGCTACCGAATGGACTTCGATCAACGCCCTACGCAGATTCGCCCCTTCCCCTCCCGCTCACCTTAATGTAATTGGCGTTGATGTAATCAGAACTCGGCACCCGCGGGTCCGCGTGCCGGAGAGCCACCCGGGTTGTATCAACTGCAAGGGCAGGGAAACAGGATAAGGGCAAGAAAAACTCAGCCTCCCTCTTGAACACCGCGGTGGGGGAGAAATATTTTCATTGACTGCCCGGATTTATACCCTGAAAGGATTCAGTTGCCTGCTCTTTTTAAACACTCAGCTCCTTTCGCTTCGGTGTTGGATTCGTTCACACTCCAAACAGGGAGCAGGGGACTCGCCCCTGCAGCTCACTGCTTCTCTGCACAATGACCCTGCGAGGTAGGCCCAGCAGGGCTGGGCTGGGCTGGGGCGAAAGGTCGCTGCTTCACGACCGCCCGGGGCTTGCTTTAACCTCCGGGATCCAAATTGGGCTCTGAGTGGGGAAACTCACGAATCTCTGAGATTGCTTAAAAGAGGGAAGCGTGCAAGAACCGAAACCACAGCGACACTAATGATCTTTTCTAGCATCGTAAGCCGCGCTCTGTTTAAAGGCAAAACATTTCCCATTCTCAGGACAGCTCGACGGTCTGACTTCTTACACGGAAGGATATTTTTGTAGCGATTTTTCGCCTTGTTCTCGGCTCGCTGCCCTTCCTTCCTGGGGTAGAGGAACTTACACTCCTGCTGTTGTAACATCTGTGGGAACCAAGAAGTTGAAAACGAATCATCTTTCCCATCGTCGGTGGGCACCAGGCTTTAAAACAAACTCCCATTATCCCCAGCAAGCACGGGGTGGGGGGGAATCACACCCCAGCCTTCCACATCTGGCCGGATGGAAGTTCCCAGAATTCCCGGGCAGCACAGCCCACGGGAATGCTGGGGATTTTGCCCCCAACCCACCCGGACGAGCAAGGATGAAAGGGGGTCTGGCCTGCCCCTTTCCCCATACCTCAAATTCCTCCCAGAATCCTTGCTTCGCCTTCTCGCTGTGGTCGGCCATCTTGTTCAGCTCCTTGACCCGGTTCTCGATGTTGGCTGCGATGATCCGGGTGGCGTTGAAAGGCTGCCAAACAGAGAGTCTTCTCCAGACGGCCGAAGGCAAGGAGAGACCCCGTCTCCCGACCCCTGGGTTCAACCCGTCCGCTCTGGGCACCGCTCGTCGGCTTACCTGCTTCAGGTGCACCACCGCCCCCGACTTCTCCACCATGGGGTTTTTTTTGTAATGCTCCACTAAGTCGGCGAGGGTGTCAAACCGCTCTCCCCCACCCACGTCGTACTTTCCATCCAGCTGCAAAAGGAGAACCAGGGACAAAAGTTTACCCTGCAACGGCTGGGCTCGCCGACGGAGGAAGCTCACAGCGTTCCTCGGTTCACTTAACGTCGGAGGCCTCATCAGATACCCCAGATGGTGACAAAATAAAGGGAGCGCAGGAGGAGAGGGAGCGACTCTCCTGCGCTGGAGGGGTTTAAACAGGTGGACATCTGCCCGGGCAGGCTGCCACGGTGGGCTCCAGCCCTGGGCCGGGGGTTGGACTACATGATCTCCAAGGTCCTTTCTCTTCAACCAGTACCCGGATTGAAAGATAACAAGAAAGCCTCAGATCCTGACCTGGTACCGGATCATGATGTGGGTCACACGGGGCTTCCGGTCCCCTGTGTCGGCTTTATCCTCGTTCGTCAAAACGGACAACACGAAATCGCCCGGCTTGCTTTGACTGCTACGGACCAAAAAGCTGCCCGGCTTCGCTTTGTCTGTCAGGAGTTTCTCGGCTTCTTTGCCGGTCAGGTGGCCGTGATACCATCTGAAAGAGAGAGGCCGGCTTTTAAATGGGCCTATCGAGCCCCGCTGGGCTGCAAAGACCCCCTCGCCCCGCTCCAGCCGCTGCCGGGATTCTTTACAACCGGCTCTTTCAGAACCTTTTTCTCGCTAGGATCCCTAAAGAGCGGGGACGAATTCGGCAGCCCCTTTAATGAACCGCCGTCTAAGACTTCTCCCTGCTGTTTTTCTGGATTTGTGACTGCCCGGTGAGGAAACCCCCAAACCTTGCCCATTTCGTTATCTGCCTTCCAAGGGCTGCGCACCCATCTTTGCACCGGTCAAAACTCTACCAGAATGGTCCAAGCAGGGCGCATTTCCCACTCTGGCCTCTAGAGGGTGCCCACCTCGCAGCATCACCTTTGGTGGCCCTTTCCCCCTTGGGTGTAAAAGCCACACAGCAAGTAGGGAAAAGTTGAGCCAACTTAAGCGAAGAACTGGGACTTGGGTTGCTGGCTGCGTGGAAATGCACCCCTGTCCTACAGCACCCTTTGGCCCGGGTGAAATTTCCAACGGGGTCCAAGGATAGGGTACGGATGCTGGACGACGACTCCCAGAATTCCTTTGTTTGGGCCACACTGCTTGGTATGGATGGGGGACCACTTGGAAAGCCCAGGAAGGTGAGCTAATCTTAGAAGTCAGAGGAATATCCTGGAAAAGGCCAGGGCAAAGCTGCCAACCCCCCCTACAGCTTTGAATTCACGGGAAGGAGGTGACCGAGTGGCATAAATGTTCCCCATGTCCATCAAGAGCACTGAAGTCTGTTGGGGCTTTGGAAGAGCCTTTTAACTCTTTTTCCTGTGCAAATTAGCGGTCACATTTTAAACCGATTACATAGTCGGAGAGGGAATTCAAAGCGTTCTTGCAATCTGTTCTCCATCCTCACAACGATCTTATAAGGCAGGCCAGCACGACCCTTAAACAGAGCAAGCAGAACCCTTTAGGGCCTGGTCTGGGCGGGTTCGCCCTCCTCCAACTCACCTTTCTGAGGTGGGATCCTGGCAATTGAGAGGAAATCTTAGCTCGATTATATTGCTGTTCTTCTCGCGCAGAAGGCCCTCCTGTTCGGTGTAATACTGAACCAATTCAGCCAAGGTGGCAAATTTTTCCCCTCCGTAGAGGTCGTAATAGTCGCCGGTGTTTTGGATTTTGATGTGGGTCACTTCGTCGTTCCTCCTGCAGTCAAGGATCGGGGAGGGAAAAGACGATGCTGGACAGACCGTAATCGACACCACCCTGATTCCCCCCAAAGTAGCCTTTCAAGGGTGCCTCCAGCATTGCCAAGGCTGCGATTTGGCACAGCAGGGACGAAAACCGAGCGAATAGCCCCCATCCCCTATTTGCAAATAAATTCCTGCTGCAAAAGGAAAGACTTGGAGCAACGTTTAAAAAGCCTTTTCGCTCAGTAATCTCCCCCTAAAATTGAAACCAAAGTTGTACCGCTGAACCAGGACCCCAGAGACATCACACCACGCCACACTTTGCGAGGCAGACCCACAACGGTCCCCTTGAAGCCTCAGCAGCCTCCCTAAGGGAAGGCGAGCGACCCCACTAACATCGGGCATTTCCTAATTTTGGAAGAAATTTTGCAGACGGGCCGCCGGCAAGGCTGGGGCGGGAGAGCAGCGGGTGAGTCACCCTAGGAGCAAAAGGAAGGGACAATAAGGATATTGTTGGGAACCAACTTCCTGTTCTCCCACTCCAGCCTTCAAGAAATGCCTTTATTTTTTCTTCCTCCTCGTGAAAGTTTGGCCAGACAGGATCCCAAGGGTATCCCCCCCCCGAAACCCTTTTTGAAGTGTGCATATAGCCCTGGTCCGTATCTATATTTCTTAAGAAGACAAATAATATACGAACAATAGAGTCCAAAGCAATGCAAATGTTTTAATGACAAAAAGGCCGTGTCAGCGCATTAAAGCCCATTAAACCATCAGCACGAAGGAAACAGAGATAAAAAGACGAACGAGACTGTCCCGAATTAGTGGAACCACCTTTTGGAACGCAGCGTTCTACGTCTCACTTGCCCCAGAATGACTTTTTTTATTCCTATTTTATGACGGCTCTTCAGGTGCTTCAAGGCAGTGATGTGGCTGTTTCGTGAATCAGACAACTGCGCTGACTTTGAATTTAAAAAAAAAAAAGGCCGGAAAGGAATCCGGAAAATGGCCAGGCAGAGGGAGGGGAGAAATAGAGCAGGTGAACGTTTTGGGAGTTGCACAAATCAGCCAGATTTCACAGCAAGCAGGTGAAAAACCACCCCGAATCGATCTGGCCCAAAGTCAGCAATTCTGCGCTAACAAAAAACAAACCAGCATCTCTTTCTTTTACATCACATTGTTGGGATCCCTTTCGGTGGTCCTATCTAACTCCTGAAAACCTGGATTAGATGCTTCTCAGGCTTCCACGAAGCCTGTTTCCTTCTCTCTGCCCATTTACCTTTCGAGGGTCAATAACTCAGAGAAAGGATGGGATGAAAATAAAAAAGCATGCATAGAATAGCTTTCTGGCCATGAGGGCTAGAAACTTGCTTTTTAAAACGCTTATAAAGAACGGAATTCTCAGCTAGCACAAATGTTGTAAAAGCAGAGCTGTGCTCATGGGTTCATTGAGCTCATTTGCTTATCTTTTTCTCTCTTTAAAAAAAAAAAAAACAGAAAGAAAAGCTTGATTAAGAAATGGGAGAGCTGGTTTTTCTCTGACCAAGCTCATCTATCAAATATCTGGAGTCTGGTTGAGCTCTGTACGTATAGACTGTCTCCAAAACGCCTTTAAAATGCAATTAACTGAGCCCTGAAGATGGGCTTTTGGTGAAAATGGGCAGCTTTTAACGGGGCCAAACAGAGTTAACTCTCCTTGTGCTGGAAAGAAAATTCTTCCCATATCTTCCAATCCTTCCAGGAGATACAGCCTACTTGTTTAAAAAAAAAAGGAAGGGGGAATTAAATATTGAAAGTGCACTCAATTAAACATAAGTAAATTGCATACAACATGCACGTTTTCAGAAATGGCTTAGAACATAAAACAGCCCAAAAACATTCTAGGCTAAATGGAACAGTAGATGTGGTAATCATTTCTAGATTAACAGAAACGGCTTCTTTTTCAAATGAGGAATAAGTATGCAGAGAACCATTTCTTGACTTGTGCATTCAAAATATGCAGATATTATGAACAGGATCACCAACAGAAGGTGTTGGTGGCCGAGAAATGAATATGGCTGATTCACCAATCAAGTTGCAAGAATGTCATTTAAGATGGGAAATAGGAAGCTGAGGTTACAAAACTTCTCTTCAAGCAACATTTCTGTCCCCTGCGTGTCTTTGCAAGTCAAAACAAGCTCTTTTAAGTTGAGGGAGGAAGGGAGGGGGGGTGGAAATATCTGAAGGAAAAGAAGTGAACACAAATGGGCCAATGGATGCTGGCTTTGTTTCAAAAGTGTTGAATTTTCAAAATACCCCATCGACTCAAACAGCCTTGCCTGAAATGCAAGATTTTCCTCTTGAGAAAATTCAGGATACTATATATTATAAAACATGCACCAGCAAACAAGGATATTTAGGGTAGGAAATCGTAGGAGAAGAGCTGCGTTAGTCTATGGTGGCAAAATTCAGAAGGAGCATTTTCCTATTTTGCTCAATCCTTGATACACAGATGCTATGCTCAGCTCCCTTGTAATTTCCCCTTTTTTCCTGTTTTCCTGTTGTTGATTAACTGTATTTCCTCTCCTTTGTAGTTTGTTTTCTGGCAATGTCTTTGTTGTTCGCGTTGGAAACGTGCAACGAAATAAAATGAAACAGAATTAGAAGCCCTGACGACACAACCACAACCCTGAGCAGCTGTATTTATGGCTGGCCATTTTAAAAGTCCACATTCTCCTCCTCTGGTTTCCCAGCAGCCTGCTTGAAACAAACCGGGTTGCAAAGCAAGACCCAACTGGGGAAGAGATACAAAAAGGTTTCTAGTATTTGGAGACGTCGGTTTTGGCCTCCTGCACGGCTCCTTTCTAGAAGGATACGCTCCCCGAAGCTCAGAGCGAGTAAAAAATAACGCTTGGCCCAAACTTTACGGATGCTAGCTTTAAAGTGAAAGCAAGCACCGTTACTTCTCTGCCCTCCCCATAACCGTGGGTCAAACGTGAGACCCGAGGAGGCTTAGAGCTTGTAATCTTGAAATCTGTCAATAGCAAATATTAAGAAGAGTGACTGCGGTTCAGAGGACTAGAAAAAGTCGCCCGGATAGAGCACAGGAAAAGCAGCGACACCACGGGCACGATTCCAACAATCTGCGTGGCGACGAAGATCTTTCCCCGTCCAAAATACGCCCCATTTCCCACGTGGGGCTTTGCAATGTCTCCCCACATGCCTCTGAAGGAGGCACAGAAGGACACTGATTCTTGCTCCTTTAGTTACAATTCTACCATGGATGTGCCAGTCCTATCCCCAAAATGCTAATTTGGAGGGTTGGGGCACGAGCAAGAGGTCGTTCTGTGCCCTGCCCCGTGCGGTGGCAAACGTCCGGGGGCCTCCTGAAGAAGCAGTGCTTCTGAGCTCAAGCAAAGTGCCTTTCTCCTGCTCAGTGCAACCGTTTCCTCCGGCATCGGGTCAGCGAAGACCATCTGCAGCGGCGGGGTGGGGAAAAAGGGGTCTCACCAAGACTAAACCACAGTGAGGGGCATTCCCCCAGCACCCTAAGGCAAAGCTGAACATGCCACACGTTAACCGGGGAATGGAACAAGATCTATTTTACAATACAAGAATGGTTGCTAAAACTGATGGGAATGGCAGAAGACGATAAACTGACTTGTTTCTTAAAAGAAAAATCAAATAATTATTACCTTAAGGAATGGAAACCATGGATGGACTATTTGCAAAATGCAGGCGGGGCGAAGCTTACATGGGGATTTGAAGATTCGATTAGAAATGTCATGGGATATGTTTTGACAAAGAATTATTCCTACTAAATGCATTAAAAACTAGCACCTATGACATTCTTATTATTCTTAAGACCAGAGATAGATTGGAAGCTCTCTATTTTTCATGTCTCTTTTCTTTTCTTGACTTTCTCTCACATTTTCCTTTTCTTATCATTTGTATTTTTCCTTTTCTTGTTCATTTCTACCTTTTAACCTTGTAATTTTAAAACTTTAAGAAAATATTATGAAAAAAAAAAAGATCTATTTTAGATGACCGGACAAGTCCATCTGTCGCTTGATCCTAGACTTACGGCGCCTACCTGACGGATAAAGTGAAGTCTCCGGGGTTGCTTTTACTCGGCCGGGCCAAAAAACTTCCATGGATCCCCCTGGTTAGCAGCAGTTTCTCTGCTTCGATCCCACTGATGTTTGGATGAAACCACCTGGAGAGGCAGGGAGGAAAAAGTCAGACAGAAACACCGCACTATTAATAAGAGTGGCAGTTGGGTTTTTCACGGGAGGCGCGAGAGGGACCAGTGATTTTAAAAGTCATCTCGTCCAACTCCATTTTGAGGCTGAATTCTAAACCATCTCCAACAGCCATTTGAAATCATCATCACTGTTATTCAAATTGCATTTATATTCTCTTTTCCTTCTACGGAGTCCTTGTTCCATGTTACCTGTACGTATGACCCACATCGACGTTTCCATTTCGCCTACATGGGAAGCCTCAGATTTGGCTGAATGGAGCTTGGCAACCTACACCGTTTGCCTTCCTGACTGCTGGGCATTGAAACGAAGCAGCTTCTGCCCCTCTTGCCCCCAGACTCAAATTGCAAGCAAGTCTTTGATAAAACACCATCAAGTCGATATCTGGTCCTCAATTCGGTGGGCCGGCTACAGAGTGCTCCAGTTTTAATCCCCACTCACTGTGCTTCCCCCCCCCCCCCCGAATATTTGCTGGCACAGAAGAAACAGAAAGTCTATCAAGTATATTTAATAATTAACCAGGGCTTCCCAAGAGATACTTAACTAAACTTTATCTCCATCAAGGAGCCCGGTGTTCTCCCCACAATGCTATCCTCAGAAAGCAGGAGGGGGGAACCAAGACCGAATAAAAATAGCCCTGGGGAAGCATTTTAATGCCATTAGTGGAGTCAAAAAAAACAGACTGGAAGGCACACAGGGAGAAAAAAAGAAAAAGAAAGAAAGAAGTCAAAGGTTTGTGTCTTAGCAATTAGCCAGGAATTCAACTAAGACAGTAATTACTTTAAAAAGGAAGGTGGGGGGAATGGATAACCACTTTGTAGCTCTTTAAGGGCTCCTTGTGATGAAGACAGAAGAAAGGAAGGATTTTGGAGTTTGCAAACTTCTCTTTGCAGGTGGAGAGGTGACAGATCAACCGTCTTCGAGAGGGGCAGGATGCCAATTGCAAAAGGGAAAGTCTGCCCATCTAACTATCAGTTCATGCTTTGCAGGCAGCGAAGGGGAGAGTGGGGAATTTGGGGCCTTCGCAGGAGCAGAAGGAGATGAGGTTGGCATGGGGGGGGCAGAGAAGTCTTCTGTTGGGTGGCTCCCAAAAGCTGGCGCAAGGGAGCAGCGCGGTGGCCCTCTTTGCCAAAACCCTGCAAGAAGGAAGCCAAGAAAACAACCGCCTTGAGTCCTCCAGGATCAAGAGTCAGGAAAGTCCCCCCATGCCCTGGGGACTTAAAAAGGGCTAGTTTCTCCCCACGGATGTGACAGCTGACAATCACCAGGCGTCCCAGGTGCTATTTTTGCCTCCAACGCCACCTTTAAACTCAACGGGGACTCGGACAGCAGTTCTGGGGGGATTTTCTGCTCCTATCTGGCTACGCTGTGGAGCTCTGGAAGCACCGCCCGAGTCATCTTCTCCGCACGCCCGTCCTGTTGCAAACACCCTCGGGAGTCAAGGAATAAAGCTTCTGTTAATCCCGTGGCCCAAGTTCAGCAAGACCCAAACGACTCCTGGTTGACCCGGAGTGCTTCAGACGCCTACCAAAAGACGCAGCTTCGCCATGCAAAGGTGAGCTTGGCCCAACCTGAGCTGTCGGGCAGCCTGCTGGTCGTTCAGCTGAGCAAGCGCATTGCTCTTTTTGCCCAAAGAAAGGTAAGGGAAACAGCAAGAATCATGTGCCAAGAGGGTGGTGGGGTGGCTGCTTGGGGGGCTTTGAGGGTGCAGAAGTAAGAAACCTGTGAGAATTAGCCCTCGCCCATAGTGTCGGGCTGCAGCCAAAAGACAGGATAATGGGGTTTAATGATGCTCAGAAGGAGGCCAGGCTGCTGAACCTCCCCGATGAATATCCTCGCGTGGATACTGCCATCACTGACGCAGCCAGACGATTGTTAAGTGCTGGGATTCCAAAAAAACAACCCAGGAATAATAAGCCTAGTTTACTGTTTCCAACAGCAGCCGGTCCGATGCGTTTTGATCTTCCTAAGAAAAGCACAGGGAGTCAAGAGATGTTTCCAGGCAAGAGATAAAAGAGGCTCTTTTTGGAGGGGAGGAGTCAAAGATAGAGTCCTCCTGCATGTGGAGGCTTCGTTGGAGGGGTTTTGTCAAAAATGACCGCTGTTAAGCAGACAGCCGTCCACCTGGAGGTTTTCAAACGGGGCTGGTGGAGGATGGTTAACGGAACCATTCACCAAGTCCATCAATGCGCTGAAGAGCGGGTTGGACTACCTGGCCTCTAAGATACCTTCCAACTCCTACATTTTATGTCCTAGCTAGAAAAGCAACTCTTTTTTGTCGCTAAATGCTGCCTGACCTCGCTCCCATTTACAGTCCATCTCATCCTCAATTGCCTAACATGTTCTCATTCCTGCTATATTTTCAAACACACACACACACACACACACACAGAGGCACGTATTTTCCCCCACAAGAAAACACCCCCAGTTGACAAGCGTGCAAAGGAGTTGCAGCCTTTTCCCACCGGTCAGGCTCTGCACAGGGTGTGCGAACCCTGCCAAGAACAGAATTGACCATTAAGACAAACTCCATTGCTTGCAAACTTGGAAATGCAGCTGGGGAGGGCTTGATTTTCCAGCAAGCAAGCTCAGCTCTTGCGCAGCCCGTCCCGGTTGCAATGCCGGACACCCACCCACCCACCCACCCACCTTTCCCTTTATTCTTTAGCAGGTCCTCCAAGATCCAATTCAAGAAGCCTTGGAGGGATCTAAAGTGCTCCGAGAGCCAAAATTTACGGGATGAACAGCATTAAAGAAGGAAGGCCGGAGGGTGGGAGAGGACAAAAAAGGAGAGAAAATGTTATTTTCTTGATTTGTCCAGGAGGAACGCCAATACATTTTCTGGAGCTGCAAAGGAATCACGTAAACGGCCAAAGTTAGGAACCGCCCCGCTGTAGGGGAGCAAAACTTTCTGGAAACACGATTTGGGGCAAAGAGAGAAAACTCGCCAAAACGCCGTTCGGTGACTTCAGCAGCCGACAAGGTACAGGTGCTTCAGAAAGATTGCCGGCCCAACCCTGTCTGCAAGGCAGCCACAAATATTTTTAACACAAAGCTATACATTGCTCAAACCGCAGAGTCTTATCTAGGCAGAGTCACCCAGCTAAGAACGACGGGTTTTTCCAAGTGCCAGACAACAAGGGAATCCTCCATGGCTCGACCCGCCGAGCGTGAGAACAAAAGCCCCGTTTCCCAACGATACCGTGCTAGGGATGCGCTTCGTCGCGCGGCTAGTCCTCATGGAGGCTGCCGTAAATGAGAGGGCAATTTTCCACGTTCTCCCAGAACCGCTACGCAAGCAGAAACATGGCTGGAAATCCAAGAGAGGGTTTTTCTGCCTGCAAGTGGGAAAGACAGCCCCAGATAACCCAAGTCCAATTCAAAGAGCAGCGTAAGTGGGAAAAGAGGAAGGGGACAGCCGAGGGAAATTCCTCTTCCTCTTAAAAGCGGACAGCCAAGGATCAAAGCTGGACAACGGAGTGGGTGGCCCATGTTGAAAAGTTCCCCATTTTTTAGGTGACTCAAACCACCACCACAATAACCCCGTCGGCTTCAAGGCAGCAATTTAAATCCTTTTCGACGTATTCCATCTAATTTGGGGATTGTCAACGTCGATGTCAGCCAGGCTGAGCCGAGCTATTTACGGGCCTCGTTTGTTCATCTCCATCCGTCACGGCCACTTCCCCCCTGCCAAACAGGATGTGTTCATTTTTTTGGAAACTTTCTGGGTTCGGTCAGAAAGAAAAGCGTCTCCATTGTCCGCCGATGCCGAGCCCGGCCCCGGCAGACACCACGACCTGCAGATCTGTCACACGGATGTTTGGCCTGCCAAGCAGCTAAATTTAGAATTGCCAACTAAAGAAGAAAACGTAAAGGGATAATAAAAATCGACCTTTATGTTCAATTAGGACAAGCTTGCATGATTTGGCCTTTGTTTTTTGAATAGTACCTTGACCATACCTGGGCACAAGGATAAACTCAGCCTGGATTGCTTTTCTTCTCCCCAGGGGGAGAGGGGGGAAGAGAGAACATACGCGCTCCCAGAATCCTTAGCGACAACCAGACAAGCTGGGGAATTCTGGGAATTCATGCCAACATATCTCATCTGATTAGGACACGCTACGTGCTGTACGCTTTCATTTGCAGAATGGTTTTTTCCGGAATCGAAGAAACTGAGGATATTTATTTAGTTAGTTATTTAGTTAGTTATTTAATTTATACATCACATTTATATAGCCGCAAATCAAGGATCTGAGTTATTGGATGTGCATTGGGGCAGAGATCTGTGAGCGTTCTTAACTAGGAAGGGAGGGAGGGAGGGAGGAAGATTGATTTTGGGAAGGAAGGAAGGAAGGGAGGGAGGGAGGGAGGGAGGGAGGGAGGGAGAGAAGGAAGGAAGGAAGGAAGGAAGGGAGGGAGGGAGGGAGGGAGGGAGGGAGAAAGAGAAGGAAGGAACGAAGGAAGGAAGGGAGGGAGGGAGGGAGGAGGGAGGGAGGGAGAAAGAGAAGGAAGGAACGAAGGAAGGAAGGAAGGGAGGGAGGGAGGGGGAAGGAAGGAGGGAAGGAAGGAAGGAGGGAAGGAAGGAGGGGGAGGGAGGGAGGGAGAAAGAGAAGGAAGGAAGGAAGGAAGGAGGGACGGGGGAAGGAAGGAGGGAAGGAGGGAGGGAGGGAGAAAGAGAAGGAAGGAAGGAGGGAGGGGGAAGGAAGGAGGGAAGGAAGGAAGGAGGGAAGGAAGGAGGGAGAAAGAGAAGGAAGGAAGGAAGGAGGGAGGAAGGGAGGGAGGGAGGGAAGGAGAAAGGGAAGGAAGGAAGGAGGGAGGGAGGGGAGGAAGGAAGGAAATAGAAAAAGAGGAAGGAAGGAAGGAAGGAAGGAAGGAAGGAAGGAAGGAAGGAAGGAAGGAAGGAAGGAGAGTGTGCAGAATCGTGTTTTTTCTATCATTCAGCACAGAGAGGAAGAAACAATATGCCCTATTGTGGACTGAAGAAATTAAACAGACGTATAAAAATCTGTGTCAGAGTTGCAAGAGGCTAAACCAAGCCCGCATCACCACAGGTTTTGCTAAAAGTAAAACTCAATTTTGGGGACATCCTTGAGTCAGGTTGTGCCCCCTCTCCTTAAAAAACACCAAAACCCTGCCTGAATTTTGAGTACACTGTAGAAGGTTGCATTTATTATTTTTTTTGGCCTGGCTGACCGATTAGAAATCCAGAAATTAGACTGTCTGGCTGCATTTCTTGTTCTAAGACCTGGGGAGCTTCTATTATTAAAACCATCATCATCTTCATCGTCTCCAATTCAGTGCATATCAAATGCAAACAAAGGAGAAGATCAAGCCTGGGCTTTATTTTATAAAGATGCTGCTTTGGGGCCACCCAGCTCGCCTTCAGAACAAAACTGAGACGCAAAAATCAATAAAATTGACACGCCGAGAGATTCATGCTAATAGATATTTTGGCATTTTCCTTGAGGTCCAAGGATCTCTTCCAGGAGCTAGCATCTGCAGAGCTAGGCAGAGCGCTCGAATTTCTTATTCTCTCCTAAGGATCTGCAGGGCTAAATTCAAAACCACTTGGGTTATCCTGTGCCCCAGGTTCCAACGGTCGTATCTACAAAACTTCCAAAAATACCTGGTTTGAAACATGCCCACCTCCTTACCTCATTTTTTTTTTTTCCAAATCAAGCAAAATGAAAGGGAGGGGTGAATCTCCTTCAGGACGCTCTTCCAAACAGAGAGAGAACGCGATGGCAAAACGTCCAGCTTCGCCAATCCAGTCGTCCTTAATCCCCCCTGCCTCTCGCATCTAAGCTATGGTGGTTGAAAACTCACCAAAGGGTCTGTCTCCAGGCAAGACCCAAGCTGAAACTAAGGGGGTTTGTGACATCAAACACACATCACCAAATGCAGGTTTTCAAAACAATCCCTGGCCAGCTGCTTCGAAGACGGCCCACGTTCCCCAGGAGGGTAACCCACTGCCCCTGCCCACCCTGGCAAATAGTCTGGACTACAGTTCCCATAGTCCTTTGCAACGGGTCACGTCGCTTGAAGCCGATGGCCATTGAAGCCCCGGACAGCCAGAGGTTTGAGGTCGCCTACCCCAACTTGAGAACCCAGCCGTAATGTGGCGAGGCCATAAAATTTGGGGAAAAGCCCTCGGGAGAGCAAACTTGTACAGGTGCCACACAGTTGCTCCCCGGGATGCAGGAGGGAGCATTCGGGGTGACCACGCGGGAAAAAAATCTAAAAACTAGATTTACAATGTAGAAAATGATGTTGTGCATGCTTCAAAGGCAGCTCTTCCCTCCCCACCACCCAAACGCTGCCTTTTTCTTTTCCTCTGATCCCTCCGTTCCCATCGTGACCTAATTTTCCTTTCTAGCTATTTTCCACGGCCCCTCGTAGTGCCCAGATGTGGCGGGGGTCGTCATCATCATCATCATCATCATCATCATCATCGAGGCCTTTCTGGCTCTTGCAAAGCCCTGCTTAAACCAAGATGAAAAGCCTCCCACAATCTAGCAATCCTAGTGCCCCCTCTTTAAAAACACCCTGACTTTTGTTTCAGTCCTCCAACCCGAAGGGTTTGTTGAATCAGTCTGAATGCTCCGACGGGATCAGGTTGCTATATCCTGGTTGGCACCCAAAAGCCAGCAAAGCTTATTAATTCTGTGCATTTTTGAGTTATAGGATGGGATCCCAAGCCGCCGGAGCGTTTTGAGCAGGGATTCCTGGACTCCCGTAAAAAGCCGTGGGTTTCATTCCTCACCCAGCCCCTTTGCAAAGCGAACGTTCAATCCGGGGCCTATTTAGTTCCCCTCGGTCCATCTGCCATTGTAAGCTCCTTGAGGGCAGAGACCTTGCCGTTGGATGGTGTGACTGTAAACCTGGTGCTGTGACCCTAACGATACTACCAGACTATCACACTCACACCTGGTTAGAAAACAATGCTGTGCCTTGCGATTTCATGCCACGTCACATTTTGACAGCCAAAGGCGGTACGTACGTGTGTCATGCGGGTCTATCGATCGAGAGTACTCAAAGCATCGCTGGAATGATTTTGCCAGAGATTTCCCCTAATTTTGGGGGGGAAAGGCAACAAATTCCACCTTGTAAATAAATACAGCATTACTTGAGCAGAATCAGCAGGGGTCTGATTCGCTGCTCTTGCCCCAACCATCATCATCTTCATCCTCCTCCTCGGAGCAGAGTCCCAGGGCTTCTGTTTGCTGAAAAGGAGGGAATTCCAAGAGCAAACGATTTCCTGATTTGGAGCTGGCGGCAAGCAGCAGAGTTTCCGATCTTTCGAAACCGAGGCAGGAAACTGACGAGGCAGGACACTTCCGCTCTGACCTGGAGGCCAGCCATCGCTTTGGAAACCCAAGCCGGGCTCAACCGTAGCGGGTACGTCGAAAGGCAGAACCGCCAAGGAAAACAGAGCGAGGTCTTGGAATCGAGCCCCGGATTAAGTTTTTCCTGATCAGCGGCCATCGCGGGGTGAGAACAGCTGGGGGAACTGCTGAACTCACCCCCTCGCCTTGCTCGGAAAGGTTGCTCTTGGCACAATCAGGGAAGGGAAACGCACACGCGCGCGCGTACTTTCCATACCATCCTACCTGCACATCTCCCCAGGACTAGCCAGAGGCTGAATAGCTAATAGGCGGCAGCCACAGAAAAGTGACACGAAATACGCTGCCTGGCCTGCTGCCCGCAATAAGCCTCACGTGAAAACACGATCCGCTCAAACCCCGTCCTTTGATGAAGCGAGCTGCCATTCCCCCCCCCCCAAAAAACCCCATAGAATAAACTTATCAATAGCCCCTGGTTTACGAATACCATACCCTTCTGTAATATAACCCTTACAAAATACTGTTGGAAAACATCACATCTCTGCTCTTGCAGTCCGTAACGCTTCATCCTTTTTTCTTCTTCAACTTTAGCCTAGCGTGGGTGTGTTTTTTTTAAACTTTTTTATTTCGTTTGGGTTTTATGACATGATGATGTTTTCGTTCCGTTTACGGACAGTCTTGATTAATTTTGTCTGGGAGCGTCGAGGGTATTTAGGGGTTTTGTCATTCTGGGGGGTAATATGTATTTTTGTGTGTGTATACAGTATATATGTGTGTGTTTGTGTGTATATATATATATATATATATATATATATATATATATACATACACATACAGTATACATATAGATAGGAAGCTGCCAACAGAACTGGGTATATGTCCAGAGAGTAGCAATCGCCCCCCGCGCAAGATTTTATATTCTTCCCTTTTTTCTAGCTGGCACAGACTCCCGCCTCCCAAATCAGCTGTTCTTCTGAAACAGCCAAAAGGCACATAGGATTTCTCTGAAGGATGCAGTGTGATTTCCCACCTTGTATCTCAGAAATGCTTGTAATTTGCAAGCTTTGACGCATGTATGGATGAACTCCCTGCTCTGCTTGAGCAAGATCTAACTCAGCAACCGTCTCCCGGAGAGAAAACGGGTGTGTTGCTGCAAGGAAGGGAGTGACGCCTGGCTTGTAACTTTGATGATCGATTTTTAAAAATGATTATTACTATTATGGACCGTCAATACCTTGGTGTTTTTTATTGTTGCTTCTCTGGAAGAAACAGAACATCGTGGGACAGACAAAAACATCCAGAGTTCAAAAGGAAAACGAACCAAGAAGAAAAGGAATAGGGAAAATGAAAAAAAGGAAGGAAGGAAGGAAGGAAGGAAGGAAGGAAGGAAGGAAGGAAGGAAGGAAGGAAGGAAGGAAGGAAGGAAGGAAGGAAGGAAGGAAGGAAAGGGAAAGGACATTTGGAAGCAGACATACACGCATACATATAAAGATATCAACATTTATGGAGAAGTGTGTCATCTTAAATACTACAAATATGTGAAACAGGCATATTCAATTTTTCCATCTAGATGGAGATAAACTATTAGGAAAAACATCGTTGACACAGCTAAGAAAGTGAGTACGTTTCTCCTTCGCTGTTTTCAAAACTTTTTGCAATGATCCTTTTTCAGCTAGAGCTGTTTGCTCCCTTTTCAGTGATGTATTTATCCTGTGGATCCGTGAAAGATGCACTTTACAAAGCTGACGACTTTGGAAAGTTAGATCACATACAATCCCCAAGAGGGAAGGAAGAGAAAGGAAAGAAACAGCAAACCACGTCTTTTGTGCGGCCACTACAGCAGATCACCCATTGC
This sequence comes from Python bivittatus, assembly GCF_059951505.1. Taxonomy (NCBI): domain Eukaryota; kingdom Metazoa; phylum Chordata; class Lepidosauria; order Squamata; family Pythonidae; genus Python; species Python bivittatus. The sequence continues at coordinate 3,276,236 of NW_028277046.1, forward strand.
ATGGAAAACCCCTCCGTCTTGATCGGCAGGAGGTGAGACTTCAGAAACCGATAAAACCAGAAACCCATCTGCAACCAAATGTTGCAGCACGGAGCGCTCCAGTTCAGGCTTTTCAACACACACACACACACGGACCATTTGGGACCCCCACCTTGCCTCATCTCGCCATCACGAACAGTTATTCTTGGACTGAGTTCTCCAGCGGGCTGGCCAGCCATCGTCGGTGAAATGGGGCTCAGATCGAAGCCAGAAATAAAGGCATTTGTTGCTCTGCTGAAGCTTTGGAGCTCCTGCAGACCGACCAGCCGCCTTTAGGGTGGCTCCATGCAAACAGCAGGGCTGACATCTTTTGCTCCTTCTCCCTTTGCCTTGCCCTGTCCCATCACATCCTGGTTTAAAGCCTTTAAAAGGGGACGCTTAGAAACAGCTCCAAAAAAAGTAACTAGCTGTCAAACAGAGGATCCTAGGACAGGGCACCACCAGGAGACTGGCACCCTGAACAGGAGTCCTCTCCATGCCGCAGAATTTATTCCTGGGGCATCGTTCAGGCTCAGCTTTGCAAGCCGCGTCTAGGTTTCTGCTGCCGTGCACAGGGACGCCCAGGTTAGGGAGCCCCACAGAAGTGGGGAGAAGGATCGCCGTGGGGTTTTGACTACGGATAAGATTATGCAACCCTCGCCCAGCCACCGAGCCCAAGGCTTTCTTCATTTCTTCGTCTGCAACGCTGGTCCAATGTTTGCATGAATGTAGGGAAAGTCAGAGCTGGTGAAATGCGTTCGGGAATTCACCGATGCTGCAGAAACAAATTTTGGCCACGAGTTACTACTTGGCAGGCCCCAAAAAATCAAGTCACCTCCATGAACTTCCTTTTATTCTCAGCCTCCCATGAAGATACAGTTGCCAGACTCCCTGCATTTAATTGATTTTTTTCAATTTTTTAAATAAATAATGCAAGGCGGCGAACATACCGAATACTCCTTCCTCCTCCTATTTTCCCCACAACAACAACCCTGTGAGGTGGGTTGGGCTGAGAGAGAGCGACCGGCCCAAAGTCACCCAGTTGGCTTTCATGCCTCAGGCAGGACTAGAACTCACCATCTCCTGCTTTCTAGTCCGGAGCCTTAACCACTAGACCAAACTGGCCTAGTTTCTATAATTTAGTTTCGTATCTAATATTTAATTTCATATTTCTATAATCTAGTATTCAGTTTATTTTCTATAACTTAATAGGATATACTATATAATCATTTTCTGTAACATAAAAAAAAAAGGTTGAATTTTCTATAATTTAGCACTGCAGATCTGCTGTGGAATCTTTTTTTACCCGGCAGTCACCCGGCAGTCATTTCTGTCTACTGAAAAGAAGAAAGGATCTCGGGCAGGGGAGATACAAACACATCAAGAGGGCATCGAAAGTTTGTGGTTCTGACTCATCTGCAGAAGCGCGGCGCGTCCGGTTGAAACAGACAAGGCCGTTCGATCGAGACAAGGCAGCTTGTGTGTGGAGGGAGGCCGAAAACACTCGTTGGGGAAAAACTGGCATTGCTAAATCAGTTCGGGCAGGGGGGGAACTGGTGGGGCTTCGGGAGCCCTTGAAGAAAAGAAGGAAAATCTTCTCACGCCAAAGCACCCCGACCTTTTGCAGGAATGGAGAGGACGAAAATGATGTGGGCCAGCTCTGCCAAGAAAAGATTGAGGCTGGCACCCTCTGGACCTAGGAGATGCCTCCAGGAGCCCACAAGATGGGCAATCAGGCACCCGCCGCTTGGCATTTTAAGGGGGTGCTAGAAAACTCAGCCCCAAATAAATGTTCTGTGCTGTAGATTCGAAAAGGGCCCGCTGAGTTCTTCACCTGCGAGAACCAGAGAAAAAATTTCCATGTATCTAATCGTTCCTCGCTGAACATGGGCATCTTCTTCTAAGGAAGCTCCCAATGAACTTTAGAGAAGATGGGGGGACGTACGCATTTCTCCAGCACGTGCGCGGGTGCATTTATTTTTGGTGTGGGCCATCGTTCTTCTCCCCCCTCCAACTTTTGAAAAGAATTTGCATTCAAAGAGTTTCCACTGTGGGAGGGGAGGCACTTTTCAGACCTCTTGCCGAAGGTATTTCTCGCTGTTCCCTCTGAGCGGTCAACATGTTAAAAATGCCAGCAAGATTTGTTTTTTTTCCTTTGAGGGCATTTTCAGATCTAAAAGTGTTGACTTTCAGGGAGGTTGCAGAATAATGAGCAATCCTTTGCAGATGCAGCCTTCACCCTCCTTCACCACCAAGAAAGCACCTTCCACTCAAAACCACCACAACACACAGATTTTTTAAAAAAGAAAATAACAGCTCTAAGGTGTCATAAAAACAAGGCAGAAAAACGAGCCTCTTTCCCAATGGGGGGAGGAGAGGGAAGGGGAAAAAAAAACCTTATAAAATATGAACATAAAAGATATGCCACTGGCTCACACCAGATCAGAGTTTTGCTCCGCTGAATCCATCTTTTTTCTAAGCTCGGTACACCCTCTTGCAACGAGAGAAGAGTTTAAAACTGTAACCCGGAAGAATCAGGGCCTCCAAAGCAGGTCGCAGACTTGCTGGGATGAAAGAAACAGAAATGGAGGAACGGGAGCTTTTGGGGGGGGGGTCAACGTGGATTACCCGTACGATGTAACTTCACAAGGTTTGGCAGCAGTCTGGAGACAAAGGTTGGGGCATAAAACAAGGACTACTTCGGCACTGGAGGCGATGTGTGCCCATCAAAGCCACGATGCATTTATATCCTCCCCAAATCTCTCCCGTGCCAAGAATCCCCCACATTTTTCCTTTGGTCTCCCAAACCTCCCTGACCGTATTCCTACAAGCATCTCTTTCTGGCCCTCCCGTGCGTGTCTCCTATTTGCACCATCAGCTTCTTTGATAGAGACCGGCGGCCTCCAACCGAGCCTTGGTTTCGCCTAGCTGAAAATTAGCCACGCTAAGACAGATGCACCCCCAAATTGCTGGCAAAATATTTTCCCAATCCAAGCGCTGCCCTTGGCACCAGCGATGGTTAATGCTACTTTCACTCCCTCTGTTCCAATTTTAGTTTTTCTGTTTAAGCAAAGTGGCCGGCGTGGTCAGAGCGATAACAAGACATCCACCTCCATGCTCCCAAAGTAATCAGGGCCATTAGATATCCTTAACCTAGCTTCTTAAATTAATCTCATTTTCTGGCTCTCTCACTCCATGAAATTCACCAAACCGACACGGGATTCCCCCGAGGTAACCCAGATCAATAGTCTAAGCTTTGCACGTTTGGGAAAAGCAGCTTCAAAGTTGGATGGTGGTGGAACTGGTCTGCTTTGAGGGGAAGTGTGGACTGTTTATATTTTCTTTTCTAATCGTTCATTTAAAAATATATATTCTGAGGACACCCTGAGAGCCAGCTAGCCTAAAAACAAACCAGGAGCATTAAAAATAGAGCTTTAAAATAAGAAATTCCTGTCCAGTGACACTGCAAATTGATTACATGTTTATCTTGTCGCTCCACCAGAAAGGTTAGGGTGGTATATATAGGGCGCACACGCGCATGTTCAAATGAGGTACGTGAGTCCCATCTCAGGCTAAGCTGTGGTTTGTTGAAGACGCATTCATGCTCACCCTAAGCCATCATTTATAAGGCACGCTGGCTAGGTTTTCCTTGCACCTTAAGCTGAACGCAAACCTGGCGGTGGAAAAGGGGGCACGTTTTGCCTTGAATTCAGAGTGAATTTGCAGGGTAGGTCGATTATGAGCGCTGGAGGACTTTCGCGGTCAAAAGGGGATACCGAGCAAGGAACGGGATTCCAAGGTGAAAGGATTTAAAGCGTGGGAAGTTCATTTTAAGGGCCAGTTTGGTGTAGTGCTTAAGGCACCAGGCTAGAAACCAGGAGATGGTGAGTTCTAGTCCTGCCTTAGGCATGAAACCAGCTGGGCGACCTTGGGCCAGTCCCTCTCTCTCGGCCTTCTGAAAAACCTTGCTAAGAAAACGGCAGGGACTCGTCCAGGCAGTCTCCGAGGATCAGACACGATGGAACAGATTAAAAAAAAAAGTTCATTTTAGGAGAAGGGAGCAGAGGTCAGTTGGGGTGATGGGAGCCTGGTGGTAGGGACTACACTCAGTTAAGGGAAGGGAAGGGAAGGGAAGGGAAGGGAAGGGAAGGGAAGGGAAGGGAAGGGAAGGGAAGGGAAGGGAAGGGAAGGGAAGGGAGGAAGGACATAGAAAGAGGGAGGGAGGGAAAGAGAGAGGGAAGGGAATGGAGGGAGGGAAGGAGGGAAGGAAGGAAGGAAGGAAGGAAGGAAGGAGACAGGGAAGGGAAGGGAAGGGAAGACATAGAAAGAGGAAGGAAGGAAGGAAGGAAGGAAGGAAGGAAGGAAGGAAGGAAGGAAGGAAGGAAGGAAGGAAGGAAGGGAGGGAGGGGGAGGGGGAGGGGGAGGGAGGGAAGGGAAGGGAAGGAAGGAAGGAAGGGAAGGAAGGAAGGGAAGGGAGGAAGGACATAGAAAGAGGGAGGGAGGGAAAGAGAGAGGGAAGGGAATGGAGGGAGGGAAGGAGGGAGACCAGGAAGGAAAAGGAAAGAAGGAAGGAGACAGGGAAGGGAAGGTAAGGGAAGACATAGAAAGAGGAAGGAAGGAAGGAAGGAAGGAAGGAAGGAAGGAAGGAAGGAAGGAAGGAAGGAAGGAAGGAGGGAGGGAAGGAAGGAAGGAAGGAAGGGAGGGAGGGGGGAGGGGGGAGGGAGGGAAGGGAAGGGAAGGGAAGGGAAGGGAAGGCTTTTTCGTGGGGTTGCAAAAGAGCAGGAATCTTAGGGTCCTTTTCAGAGAGAGTTATAACTCCTTAGGAAGGAGGAAAGAAATTGTTACACTCCTTGCAGACATCTGGCCCGGCGGCCGAAGAGATCTCAGAGGCCCGAGGAGAAGCTCTACCCACGCAAACGCGCCTGAAGTCCCCGTGGATTTAAATCTTTAAAGAGAGGGAAGGATGAGCCTCTAACGGCACTCTCTCTAGCCTTTCAAGAGCGAGCGGGAGACATAGGAAAAGGACAGGCAGGAAATGTTGCCTCTGAACCGATATTTACATTGCAGCTAGGAAAGAAAGGAAAGGAAACACACGTACAGGATGCGATTCAGAGATATCGAAGAAGTGCAGCCGGCTTGCAGAGAATACGAAAGTTTTTTTTTCTTTCAAATATTCATGAAAGAGCCCAAAGGAGAAGGCGAAAAGGAGGACTTCCCTGCTCCGGCCCACCCCAGCAACTTTGGCACCTTGTTTCGCTGCCCCAACAAAGACCCCCAGCCGAACGGGGGTCGATCTGCGGAGCTGCATTAAATAAACGGAACCTCCCCATGCAGAAGCAGTATACCTCTGTGTCCGAACAACAAGGGTGGTGGCGTGATCTTTAATTCATACCCACCTTTGGGATGAGAGAGGGTTTCTCACCCCCCCCCCAGCTGAACTCCAGTCAAACTTATACACATAGCCTTAAAACAATATTTCTGAATAATATGCCACCCTTGGCTTACCAGCCTTCCAACCGACCGCTGGGCGCAGAACTCGCGGCACTCCCTCGGCTCCAAGGGAACCTCCATCGCCAGGAGCAGCCTACCCCCAGCGCCCCCTCCCCAGGAAGAGCTGCCAACGGACCGACGTCCTTACCGGCGGGAAATCATCGCAGTGGCTCCGGCCCAGGAAAGGACGGGCGGAGGTCTGAAGCAGCGCCCTGCTCACCGGCCCGGAGGAGGAACGCGCGTCTCCCCTTCCGCAGCGCGCAGCACCGAAGTCGCCCGCCCGCTCGCTCAGCAGCTGGGAGCCAAAGGGAGGGGCCGCCCGAGCGAGCAGCCTGGCCCCAAGCCGCGCCCCCTCCTCTGCCATATACGGAAAACCGACCGCCCCGTCCCCACGACGCTTGAGCCCCCCATTGGCGGGAGACGGGAGCAGCCAAGACACGCCTCCCTCCCCACGGCGGCTTTGGAAACCCTCGTGTCAGCCGAGGGGAACGCTCTCCTTGCCGGTGACGTCATACCAAAGGGAATCCCCGCTCCGCCAATCCCCGCCGCCTGGCAACAAGCCCCGCCTAGCAGCGGCGCCGCGCCTTTAAAGAGACAGAGCCGCTGAAGGGGCAGCCAACCCGGAGGCGCGTTTGCAAGCTTTCGGGTTCTGCAGAGCTCTTTGTCAATCGGGGGTTGGGGGGGCAATCGCTGCAACCTTGGGGCACCCTCTTCTTACGTTTCTCTTTCCGGGGTTAGGACGTTGACTCAGCCAGCCTCCAGCAAGCCCTGCATTGGATTTATTGATCGCTGGCTTCTTCTAAACCAGGGTTTCTCAACCTCAACAACTTTAAGATGTGTGGACTTCAACTCCCAGAATTCCCCAGCCAGCCGTGCTGGCTGGGGAATTCTGGGAGTTGAAGTCCACACATCTTAAAGTTGTTGAGGTTGAGAAACCCTGGTTTAAACCCTTTTGATATCACTGATTTACATTCCTGAAGTCTGGCTTGCATAAATAGGAACTCATCACCCTGTAAAATCTACAGCCCTGTTCCCAACACCCCTGGGATCCACCCTCCCCATCGTTGCAGCCGGACTCCAACACCCATCCTTCTGGGAAAAAAACCCAAGCACGCCTCTCTCCACCTTCTCATCCCAAGAGGCCATCCTATTCTGGAGACGGGGCGATTCCTACGACACCCACATCTTTCAGGATCCGAAAGGCCACAATCCATTCTGGGAAACTGGGATTCTTTTGTAAAGACGGATCCGTTCCCTCGGCTTGCCCGGCTCGTGCCATACCTTCCTGTTATTCTAACCTGATCTGCAGGCGACGGGCACTGTCTTGGGCCGAGATCAAAACCCAAGCGAGTTTTTCCTTCTCTTTCTAACCCATCCTTTCCACCGCAGAGGTCGGGGAGCCAAGCAACCGCTCTCCCCGCCGAGTCCTTCCGCCTGCCCGCCCTGCAAAGAATATTTTGCACGGGTTTAAAGAGAAGGGAAGGGGAGAATGACGTTTCTACCCCGGGAGGAATCGATCGCTGGGTGCCCTTGGGGATCTTCCGCTAGGAAGAAAAAGTCCCCACCCTTGGGGTTGGGGAAGGGGTAAAAAGCGTGGCCCAGCAGCTCTCCAACACCCCCCCCCCAGAAGGGGCACGGAGTGACCCTTGGCGGAGCTATATTAAGACAAGCGTGGGACCTATCCAGGGGAAATCCAGAGCTGATGAGCTTAGCAGGCCATTTGGCAGTGGTGAGACACCAGGATGCCTCGCTACCCAGAGACTAACCCCAGGGCGCCTCTGAATGCTTTCGGCCGACACTGAGGCTCCATTGTTTCTCCAAATGCCTTTTTTTCTGAAAAGAGAATAAAATCGCTTCTCTTTCCCTCTCCCTCTCCCTCCCTCTCGCGATCCCGGATGGGATACGTCCTCAGCGAGGAATTCCACCTCCCTTCTGGCCTGGCCTCCCTCTCCATTCGGAGCACAGCCGGCAGGCTGCATTGCCAACCTGGGGGCAACCCGGGCAGGTGCCTTTGGCGTTTTGCATCCAACGGAAGCGGTCCCAAGGAACAGAAACTCATGTAGAGAGACAAGGGCAGCCTCTTCGGAAAGCAGGCCGTATTTAAATTACACGATCATGCTTAACGCAGAACCAAGTTATCCGTCTGCCCAAACCAAGGCTTCATGGAGAAGCAAGCCCAGGACAGTGACTCATTCAGAGATACAACCCTCCAAGGGGGAGATCTCACTCAACAAGACCAGTTTTACTGCCCAGAGGCCCCCCAGCCCATTTGGGAGCTGTGAGCCTTCCTTTTCCATCCCAGCCTGCTGCTATGAGAACCCATTTAACACGAAGACTTAACGCCAGAATTTTGCTTTCCTTTTCCCTCCTCATCGCTTCTTCCTCTCGTGCTGTGCTTTTCTAGATTTCAAGTTTGGTTGCTATCAATGTGCCCACCTCTCCAAGCAGCTTGGGATGCAAATGTCTAAGACGGTCAGACGGGACCCTTGTCTTGTCTTCCCCAAGGCAGCGACAATGCAAAACTTCACTGCTGCACCAAGCCAAGCAAAAACAGAGTTGGGTCATTTTATTTCCTCCCCCTGCCAGTTCTCCTAGTTTAGCCCTAGCCTGAGCCAGATGTTTTCATCTCACGCCAGCGGGGCCAGCTGCGGCCCATCCCCCAGCTGTTTTGCGTCAGAGTCACAAAAGATCACTGGATGTTACAAGCCGCCAGCACAAGGCGATCTTTGTTGGGGAAACGATTCTTCCAGGAAACACACCACCAGTGGCATTCGATCTTGGATTATCACCCCGGCTCCACCCGGGTTCAGGAAACAAGGAAACTTCAGAACAAGCCACCTGCAAAGTTGGAGCCTCCGTTGAGTCATGAGAACCAACGGCAGCAAAGCTGGAGATTCTCCACGGCGCATCCGCAGAAGTGACCATTAAGGAGAGGGATAAGCTGGGGCTTTGCGCGGAGGCGAACATTTGCGGGGGGGGGGGGGGGAGGCATCTCTGCAAGCAGAAAGCTAGCACTCCTGGAGCAGAGCTTGAGGAGCTGGCTTGTTAGCTGCAAGGACAGAAGCTGCTGCTTTATAAGAAGTTGGACTACTGATCCATCTCGGCGAACTTGGGCCAGCAAACATTCTCCAGCCTTACATAGGAATGACTGAAACCAAACCCGTAGCCTTCTTTAGGTTCTTCCACTGAGCGGTGGCTCTTCTTCCCAATGAAGGACCTAATTCACATGCTCTCTCTCGCCTATTTGCAAAGCTGATGCCGAAATCACCTGGCCGTGCAAAGGAATGCACGAAGGTTGCAAAATGAGACCAAAGATCTGGCTGAAAAATCCTGCCTTTACTACTCCCATCTGTTTGGGGCACCTCTTTCCAAGGCCGCTTTCATGCACTTGCATCCTGGAGACCTCAAAGGATGTACGTCAGCGTTTCTCAACCGTGGCAGCTTGAAGATGTGTGGACTTCAACTCCCAGAATTCCCCAGCCAGCATGGCTGGCTGGGGAATTCTGGGAGTTGAAGTCCACACATCTTCAAGCTGCCAAGGTTGAGAAACACTGATGTACGTGAACGTCCTTTCTTTCATCGTACAGCCTGCAGCCTCCTGCATTTCTATTAATTCCACCCCCCCAAGCAAAGCAGCAGGACCCACAAACTCTCCAAGTGGGTTGAGTAAATCTGGGTCCGGTTAAAAGCAGGCAAGGGTGTTGCACCCAGAGGGTCACTGTTTACCCCGACGCCTTTGGGAATATCCAATTCCCTGCAATTCCTGAGGTTTTCGATGACAAAAGTGCAATTATTTTCACGGCATGGATTCCCCCCCCCCCCCCCAGAGCAAACACGATGGAAATAGCAGTGGGAAGAGTTAAAGCCAAGTTGTTCTCCTTGCTTGAAGATGACGCTTGAACGAGATGGCCGAGTGGGGGAAAGCCACAATTTAATCCCCAAGTGAGAATAAAAAATGGTCTCTGGGTAAGGAGTGCGGAGCCCTTTCCCCTCCTTTGAGACCCAACAGACCCCCTCCCTCAAAACAGCCCCCAGATTCAAACCACAATAAAAGATCGGCGCCTTCAATTTGCGCTACGCCTCCGTGCAATGGCGAGATTCAGCAAACGGCTTCATTTAGCAGAGTTGCAAAGGGCGCGCTAGCCGGGTTGCAAGGAGCCCTACAGGACTCTGTATGGCCCAGCAAGAAGTTTCCTGCATTTTCTTTTCTTTTCTTTTTTTCCTGGAAATTGCCTGGAAGGGTTGATGCCGAAGAGTCCCTGAACATCTGAAAGCGGGCCGGAGAGCCCGGGCTCCTTTGAAATAACCATGAAGATGCTCTTCCCAATTTTGGATGTTTATTGTTCTTTTGCAACACACGGCTGTCCTGTTTTCTCTTTATTATTTATCTCCTAGCACCACAGAGACATCAGTGTTAAGGATACCAAACAGGGGGAGGTGGAAAAGGGGGTCCCCGATAATCAGAGCTCCGTCACGGGGAGTAGCAACTGGCTGAGAGGAGCTGGCCCGGTTCCTTCACATTTAGGGGTGTGGCTCTTTCCCGTCCTCGGGAAGCGGGGAGCATGGTGCCCGGGAAGCAGGGTAAGGCCACAGGGAGAAATGCAACCCCTGGGTTTTTGCATGGATATTATTCTCCTCCAAGTATGTCACGAAGGGCATTCCCTCTCCAGCCTTAAATTCCAGATCAGGGTGTGTCTGTACCTAGGCCTCCAAGAGAGCTGTTTGGAACCGCCCTGGACGGGTGGGAAAAAAGGGGATTCTGACGTTCGGCTTCACTGCCAACCTGGCCTGGAGTCTGGGCGAAGATGCCTCACATCAGGTGAAAAGGAGACCTCCTGAACCTGACCAGAAGCTCTGGGGTGGCTAATTTGGCCCACTGGAGGACTGGGGGGAAAACTCCACCAGACCCTAATTCCATACAGAGTGGGTTTTTCTAGTAATTCCCAAAGAAGGAAAAAACGAGGTCCCCTTATCTGACCTGAAAACCTGAAGATGTTTTTTGCCGTCTGAAAGGGCAACGCCATTTCCTAAATGCATTTGCAACCCGGTATAGGGTTTTTCTCTCTCGAGGAGGAGGAATCACCTCCCAAAACACAGTCTCCACACCGAAACCGCTGTCCACAAGACACGGTGCTGAGCTGAGTAGGTTGGGATCAAGAGGTCTGCCAGATCTTATCTTTTGGGTGACCGTTGACTTCTTGATCTGGGAGAGGCGGCCTCCGTGAAGTCGAGATGGTTTGGAAGCCCTTCCAATTTCCCACCGTGGCTTGCATCTCCATGAAGGGCATGGTGGGACATCAGAATGGCTCCTTTCAGCTCTAGCAAACACCCAGGTGGGGCGTAGGAGGTCAAAGAAGAGCCAGACAGGTGGCCAGGAAGAGGGGCCTTAACTCTCCTTAGGTGGCCATGTTTTAGTTCTAGGCTCAAGGTAGGGCATCTAAGTCACCACACTCAACACCGTAAGCCACAGATGCCTTAGGCTTTGTTCAACAGAAACCCAACAGTTCCCAAATTCACTTTCCACAAAGCCGGAAAGATCATCATTTGAGAAAAACGGGTTGCTGGAAAGCAGCGTTTGCCAAACTTGGCCCCTTTTAAGAGGTGTGGACTTCAACGCCCAGAATTCTGGGTGTTGAAATCCACACATCTTAAAACATGCAGGCAGGGGAATTTTGGGCGTTGAAGTCCACGCCTCTTCAAAGTGGCCAAGTTTGAGAAACACTACTGTAAAGCAATCCGAAGTGTTTCTATTTTCAGCGCCTTTACGGGTGGCCGCAATAACTCCTGGGGACTATTGGGGGATTTTTGGAGAGGGTGGAATGACTGCAGGGCATACATTCAAACAGCATCTCCAAGGATCCCTTTCCTGTCCTGATAAGTCACCCAAGCCACGAGCTTTGGGTGGGTGTTTTCAACTAAGAAATAGCGGCGAGGTTGCACCGAGCTGGATAAAAATAACGTGTGGAAAGAGGTCCCGCAGCTGCTCTCCGTACGCAGCCAAGAACGGAAAGAACAGGGGAGTTGTATGAACAAAACATACACACATATGTATGATCAAATCCCACCCTTGGTCAGCTTACTAGCTGCTCTTCCAGCCATCTTATGTGCCAACCTGCCTGAGTGATGTCACCGGAAGGGGGGACCGCCCTGGAGTTGCCACAACTATTTCAGAATATTGCAAGAACCCTGTTACGGAAGGTTGCTCTCTCCTCATGACATTGCTTGCCGTCCAAAGGGGAGAGGGGACCATTCTGAATTTCCTGCCAAGGACATCCCAAAGGTTTGGAACATCTCCAAAGGATTTGGAATGCAGGAGAAAGTTTCCAAAAGTCCCTGGATCCAGTCCCTTCCCTTCTGGCTGTACATACCACACCACAGAAACATAGAGGTATAGATTTACATATATGTAGGTATGTATGTACCTTTTTCCTACCCAAAGAGATTCCCAAATGAATCAGGAGACGCACATCTGGGAGAGGGGGGGGAGGTCCATGGGCACGTGTGTAAAACTGGGAGCTGAGTTTTAGGCCAGACTGACACCTCTCCGGGATGTGGGTATGGCTAAACCTCTGATATGCTGCTCTTCCAAGATGGGAATACAGACCAGCCGACCATGCACAGCGGCCCCTAAGGGAACCGGCCGCCTTGCTCAGACTTGGTCTGAAGACTGCTCTAAAATGTCTCCATCGTTGTTTTACGGGTTGGGTGATGATCAGCCTAGCTTGGCATGGTCTTAAGTGGTATCACAAATCTGGTGTCCAGGCTATAGATAAGGTTTTCTGGGGCATCACCACTTATCTCTGTGAACTCTGAAGACTGGATGAGAAACATAAGCTCATCTCCTTGAGGGTTTAGGAATGCTGTTCTCCCTCCAGCCCAGCCACAACCCGGGCTTTTCCTCTGCTCAATTCCTTTGCCTACCTCTCTGAGACCATCTGACCATCTTTTCTATCCTGCATCTCTCCAGCAAAGCCATTCTCACCACTGCTACCCGAGAGCTAAGTCTTCCGTGGGCTTCTGTCAAAAGAGGACAAAGGATAGATGTGTGTGTGTGCACACACACACGTACACGCACGCACGCACACCAAGCAGCTTGTCATTCTAATTGTGAGTACAAGAAGATAATATTAAGCCTAGTTAAGACGAAAGGACCAGCTGGTGCTTTGGGGTGAAAGCTTGAGTCCAATTCCTTGGACTTCTGCCGTGAGTCCCCGTTGGCTTTTTTGTGGGGGGTGGGAGATCTCCCCCTTGAGTCCGTACGGTGGTTGCTGTTCCTTTGTTCAGAGATGCCATGACTTGGACAACCTTTTTCCTGTGACCTTCAGTGGCGGTCACCTTTGTGTTTTCCCCTTAGTGTTGGCGTCGGCCAAAAAAAAAAACCTGATTAAAAATAATCATCATCATCATCATAAAAGAATGACTTCAAGTATGAGTGACATTTACAGTGGAGAATGACCCCAAAAAGCAGAATGGGGTGGCTTTGTTCCTTGGTCACATCCTGATACTTTGCCTTGTTTTAAAAATGGAGGCTTCGCTCCTTGTGAGTCCGATGGGTGACATAATGCTGTAACCGAACGAGTAACCGAAAAGAAATGTTCTTCCCCAACAAAGTCCTCTCTTGATCCTTCTCTTCCTCCTCGTCCTCCTCCTCCTCGTCTCCCTGCTATCCCCCCTCTTCCTGTCCCCCCCCAAAATATAAAAAGCAAGAAGTTTTACAAAAATAGAAAATAATTACAGCAATAGCCAGGAGGAGGGGAGAGAGAGAGAGACGCAGGGTTGTTTCATTTGGCTGCACACTGTAATATGGTGGGATTGTTTAAAGCGTCTTCTACCAGATGGAGTTCTCGGCGGTCGACCACCACGTCTCGTATGCAGCCCACAAAGCCAGTGAGAAAGGATTTGGGAAGCTTATGGGCCACGTTGAGTTTCTCCAATCCGCCTGGAAAAGAAAAGGCAGAGGGGAGGGGTAAAGACAGGGGTCCCAGCTCCATGCTAACCCACCCCATCTGGAACTCCCAGCTTCTTTCATCAATGAACAGGAGGACGCTGTTGTGAGATTCCAGATCCAGCCGAGAGACGCTCCATCACTACTGGAGAACCCAACCCACCTTGTGGCTGGGGTCTGTGTATTAAAATTGCTGTTTTTTTTTAGAAGAGACAGCCTAGGTTGACCGAGGGGTGCTGTGGTCACGCTCATGAACTCACCCAGCCAAAGGGCCCCATCTGTGTCCAGCTGTGTGGCTCCAAGAGGAGAGGAACCCGTGACGGGAGACTCGTTGCCGACCTGCAGGGACCCATCTCGATGAACTCTGCCGGAAGAGGGGAAACACAAGGAAATACGTTGGAATGTCCCATCAAGTTAGAAAGAAGTCCTACAGACCAACCTTCTCCATTTTTATGCTCTCCAGATGTTAACCATGAAGTCTGGGAAGGCTGGGAGATGCGCACAATCATCACCATTCCTATTATTATTACCTTCTATTCACCCTTTCTTCTTGAAGTCCAAGGTGGCAGCAACACGACAAATATTACATTTTATCCACAACCACCACCCTGTAGGCCGGCAGAAAATGATTCAGGAAGCTCTGTGGAGCAGAGATTTGAACCCAGAACTCCTGTATCCTGGATACAGTGTTGAGCTGGATACAAACTTGGTTTGTTTTGCAATTGTTTAGATAGTCTGGACGCCCCAGAAATTAGGCAAACTAATTGCAGCCCTATTTATCAGCCGGATAAATTTGCACTATTGAAACAACAGCCCAAGTCAATCCGAGAAGTTGATTTATTTTAAAACCTATCCCATTTCTGATGTTCACATGCCCCATCCGGTGCCCCTACAGTCTGAGCTAAGCCACAGACCCATGAAAAACAACAGCTAAAGTGGAGATGTTGCTGAAGTGGAGATGTTGCAAACAAAAGGCATTTGGGTCCCTTCTGCAATCTGAGCCCTGTCTGGACATGTTTTTTGAGCTCATTCCTCATATCCTCTTGGATCTCAGAGGCATCAGCCATTCAGCTCTGGCCTTCCAGCCACTCATCTCCAGATCCCAGTGATATAAATAAAAAATCACGCAAGAGCAGGGAGTGGGGTGAAGATGCCAATGGACGGATGAGCCATCGGCCCCAAACTCCAGCGAAAGGGACTTTTCCTTGTCCCTTTGTGACCTCTTTCTAGGACCACAACAAACAAGTCTAGGCAAGCATCTGGAGGGTGGCAGCGATGCCAGATGAGTCAGCCAAGAGCTGACGCCGATGAGCCAACTTCTAGAGTGACACTTGGCAACCAAACCGCATTTCATACAAAAAAGTAGTGATTTAGCCAGCAGGAAAAGGTAAAGTATTCTCTGGAGTCAGAAAGAGCAAAGATGAAACAAGAACAGATCTTAGAAGGAAAAGATCTTCTCTCAAGTCCTTTCCTGCTCAGTCCTGAGCATCTCCCGTTAAACTGAGAGCCGAGTCCAACACGGAGAAGAAAACAACATAGCCGCTCTCTGGATGTCTCTCACTACTTTGCGATGTTTAGGGTTTTTTCCCCATCTCGGTTGAAGAAGTAACACCTCATGCCCCTAAGGGGAAAGTCAAGAGGTCAGGCCTCCACCCTGATGGGCTAACTTTCCATACGCAGGCCATTTTGGCCAAGGAAGGGCATTCAAGCATAAAACACGTACCCTCCTTCGAAGCCAGTATTGACACATGCACGCTCAGCGCATGGCTGCAGGCAGAGAGGATACGGTCTGGAAACTTAACAGTGGGATTTGGGGGCGTGATCAGGAGGGGTGGCAGATTTAATCCCAGTAAAGCTCTTTGACATTCAGTGCTCTAAGGGAGTACGGTTCATTGCTACTGTTCAAACTCCAAGGGCCCGGCTGAACTTCCCTCTTCTCAGAAGCACACGCGAGAGGGTGGCTTGCTGAGTTGAATATTCTCTGCCCCGAACCGGAGAGTTTCAGCCTGCCCCGAACATGTGCTGGGCTCCAGTGCTGACTTATCCTGTGGCCCATCCTGTCGGTCATAAACAAGGGCTGATTTCAGAGGAATGGGTGAAGCTGCCCCGTACAGGCTCATAATATTCACCCGTTGTAATGGGCGATAGGAATAACCTTGAGGAACAGGAGGAAGAGCAACGAAAACAACGGTTAGAAAAAGGAAACGTGAGTCCGAGGCAGAAATGTAATTTGAGAAAGGGTCTCAGGCTTGACCCTCTCTAGTTCCCACGAAGATAAAGGGAGGGAGGGGGGAAGCGTATTACGACTTGCAAGACTGAGGTCAGCCCTTTTAAGCCAGATCAACCTAGGAAACCAAAAGTTGAATGCTAATACTACTTTTAGTATAAGGTTACAGTAACAGAATCTTGCCAGTCCAAATACTCTCCCTTTATCTTTGTGATTACCAGGGCCAAACCTGAGACGCTTTCTCAAATTACATTTCTGTCTCAGACTCGAATTTCTTTTATCTGACCATTCTTTTGATTGCAACTCTTCTTCCTGTTCCTCAAGGTTATTCCTACTTCCCATTACGCCCATCTAAGGAAGACCCCAGCTCTTCATGGGGGGGGGCTTTCTTCGGCCTACTGGATCGGGCACCTTCTGTGTGCTGCAGCGGACTTTAAGCTATGACTTTTCCTCTAATGCTTGGCCAACGGGATGGTCAACCCTGTAGTCCCCCACCTGGACGCTTTGATCTGAATCCACTGGTTCGTGTTGACCGGGATGGTGGAACGCAGGATCACGGGTTTGGAGCCGAGGTCGTAGGTCATTTGGACACGGCTGTCCACGATGGCCAAGGCGATGTAGTCAGATCGATCCAGACCCTTCCCGCTCCACAGGATGAGGCCCTGTGTGGCTTCCGTCTTGATGCTGAGCTCAAAGTAGTTTGACTGCAGGGCCTTCTCGCTGCATTGGGATGAAAAGGAGAAGTCAGTTCAGGAAGCAGAGAGGGGTCCCCCTCTGGAGCTCACGCAAAGCAGATGACCTCTTGGTATCTTCTCCCAGGACTCTTTCACAGCCTCCAGTCTGGCACCAGTTGCCAAGCCCCAGGCTGCTTGCATGTGGCCCTAGACCAGACCATCATGTGTCGCATTCTGGTTCTGAACACATCAACCAAACATCTGTAGTTTACAAACGGCAGTTGATGGCTCAGGATGTGCCAACCCAGCTGATGATGTTTTAAATTCAAATTAAACAAAATGTAGCTTAATGGGAGGGGTGAACCCAATTTCTAATAAGACTATGAATCTAACGTGGTTCATATGGCACTAATTGGTAGGCAGTTCATCTTCCCCGTGATGCCGTTTATGTTTTAAAATTATTTTTGAAAGGCTGTGCCGTATATTTCTGGAATTTAAAGTCTCGGGGACTCTGTGGCTTCCGAAGCCCAGAGTGAGATAACCAACTAACCAGAACCAGTTTTACCCACGCCTGGTTTATTCCATGCCAAGATCTCTCTTCTTCCCAAGAGGTTTGATGAGAGCAGAGAAGATCAACATCCTGGCTGGAGATGATTTATCAAGCATTTCGTTGTCACGGAGTACAATATGCACACAGGTACACACGTCCACACAAGACGAAACACACAACAACACGGGAAAAACAAGGACGCTGTTTTCCCCCTCCCGGACACAGGGGAGAAATGGATAACTCTGGGCAAAAGCTATTTGAGATGAAACGGAAAGAGGAAATTGGCCGTTTAAAGGCCTGGAGTTGAAAGCCACCACCGTGATTCATTCCAATGTTTCTCAAGAGGAGGAGGCAACTATAAAAGAGTGGTACTTCCCTGGTCAGAGGCAGTATACCCTTGGGCACCAGATGCTGGGAAAAGTCAACAGGGCAGGGAAGTTGCCTTCGTGCCCTGCCTGCGTGCTACCCAAGGGATCCTAGTTTCTAACTGTGGCTGAATCATTAACCTGGATAATTCTTAAAACTCTACTTGAGATGGGAGCAAGATAAGCATTGGAATTACTAAGTAAACCTCCATGACTTATCAGCTACAATCCTGATTAAAAAAAAAAAAAAAATCCTGCTTTTTCTTCATTGGCTGTTTTCTGGCTACGATGGATCTTTCCTTCCCTTTATCTCTTCTGTGAACAGAATTAAGAATCACCTCAATTAAATCCCTTCTCTTCTAGCGGCCACAGCAGCTGTCAGCTTTTTTAAGGACGATCAGCTCCATGCTGGCCATTTTTTTGGAAACTTTATTTTCTTTTGCAAGCTGGTTGGATTAACGCCTTACAGCAATTTAGATAATTGAAATCAACTCCCCAAATGCTGCAAAACTGGCGGCCCTCCGCTGACGGTGGCCACATCCCATGACGGCTACAAGCTAATCCATCTGCAATTGACAATGAATGGACCAGATTAATAATTAACTGGCTGGATTGGGGCAGATCTGTGAAACCCACATGGCCTTTCTATGGGGATGATTTCAGGACCCAAGTCCAATGGAATTGGGGAAACTGAAGCCGAGGAACTGTGGGGAGGCAACATAAATTTGATGAACAGAAAGTACCTACATAAGAACTATAGAAGATGGAGTTGGAATTTGTCACTTTCTCTGATCCTAGGATCCTGTGGGCCCCCAAACCTTGTTATGCCTTGGAGACCCAGTCTGAGGAACTCTGGTGTCTTATAAAAGCTGGGAAATATGAGTAATACAGTGGTACCTCGGGTTACGAACTTAATTCGTTCCGTGACTCTGGTTGCAACCCGAATTGGTCGCAACCCGAAGCAAATTTCCCCATAAGGTTCAATGTAATTACCGTTAATCCGTTCTGGCGTGGAGGACAGGGAGGCGGCTATTGCTTGGAGGGAGAGTCCCCCTCCCTACTACCATGTCTCAGGGGCGGAAAATGGCCGTGGACCACGTGTCAGGGGCGGAAAATGGCCACGGACCATGTGTCAGGGGCGGAAAAATGGCCGCGGACCGTGTCATGGGAGGGAGAATGGCCACGTATCCTGTTCGTCACCCGAGGCGGAGTTCGCAAACCGAGGCAAAATTTTGCAGCCGGAGCTGGTCGTAACCCGAAAAGTGCGTTAACAGAAGCGTTCGTAACCCGAGGTTCCACTGTATTTAGATCTAGATGACTAGGTGTTTGGTTCTGCTAGTCAAACTTGGCTTAACTCTGTTCTCAAAGCTTAGAAAGTAGAGATTCTCTGCTCCGGGTGAACCCTCCGGTCTATCTGACTGGATGTTCATTCTGGTCTCCTTTTGGACCCAAGGAGACAGAACGAATAGCGCAGGGAGGTGAATTTGTAAGAAACAGGAAACGTTGTGATGCTGCAGCGGTCATGCAGATGAGCCAAGCCAAATGTCAAAATGAAAAAGGGAACGGCGAGAACGGTAGCGAGATCTGGACACAAGATACGCGCACGGCGGCTTCGAGAAGACTCACCTGACGTCCAGATGGTAGTCCAAAGCTTCAGGACTTAGAAGCAGAAAGAAAGGGGAGGCATGCATTAAGCACCGGGACAAAACACGAACCGATCAATGTGGGAAAGAGGCTAGTCCCTGTGAAACCCGAGCAATCCCGGTGGCTTTTTCTGGACGTTGCTCTGAGAAATGCAATGCTTCCAGGCCACATCATGATTTGTTAGGGGCGTGCCAAACATTTTGAAGGCAAAACAAATGTTTGCCCTGAAACAAATATGTTTCAGCAGTGTTTCCAGACGGTTCCCAACAATGTGTCTGAAATGCAGAACAGCTGATTCATGCTTGAAATGACCCTTTCAAGCTTGAAATGGGGTGTCCTGAATTGAAAGCGGTTCAGATTTGGAATGGTTTGCACGGGGCTGATGGTTGTGGAGCCTGGAGAACCGTCCCTTATCCATTATTTACACTGTTAAGGAATTATTGTAATGGGCAGAACAAGCAATGGGTAATTAAGAACAATACAACTCAAAGTTACTTCAATCTTGGGTTAGAGTGGATGACAAAGAGGTTAAACCAGGGGAAGAGGGGAAGCAAGTAGAAAGTCAGACAAACCAAAAAAAACCCTTCTCGAATTAAATAGGAGGCTCTGTCACGTATCTCGTATCGTTATTTCAATTATGCAAATTGGGATTTCTCTCTGAAACTCATTCAAGCATTGAGACTCAAGAGCTGGGCATATATATATATATATATAAAAAAAGGGGAAAAAATGCAATCCAAGATTTTGAGAAAAGGGAACACCCCAACACTCTCTCCCCATGTAAAGCCTGTTGTTTCAGGAAAATGACCCCCAAACCAAGAGTCTTGGAAACAAACGGTGGCGTTTATTCAAGACGTTTCAATTCCACGAATGTGGAGAAAGTCTGTTAATTTTTTTCCCTTTGAATTGGATTTGAAGTCCCCTATGAGAGTTTTCAGCTCTAAAAGCTGAACAGGAACCCTCCATCTTTGCTCAAGCTGAGCTCACAAGCCATTTTGCTCAATGGTGACGTTTGGAGAATTATTTAAAAACAAAAAAGTTTGCTGAGCAGGGAAAACCCTCCAATGGATTAGACCGAATGGTTTCCACTCACTTCTTTATTTTTTTGAACCGTTTCTGGTTAAATACAGGTATCCTTTCCTTCGGATTGACACACTCGTGCATGCTCATTTTATCCCTTTTGAACAGAGGTGTGCTTTTAGCAAAAGAAGGGAGGCCAATGTCTCTGCCTTAAATCATTTTCTGCTTTTTCTCCCGCTTGCGAGAGAAAGGATCATGTTGACGTTTCTTTTCCAGATTCATTTGGACTTCTTTTCCCATTTGGGGGTGGGCTTTCTCCCAACTGCAAATTCTTTGGGTTTGGGGAGGGAGGCACGAAGCTATCCAGGATTCCGATAAACTACATCTCCATCCATCTTAGAATACTAATTTGTAACCTCTTAGAAGCAGAGATCTGAACGGTGGTCATTTGGGGAAGCCCCATCTGCACAGATCAGATTTAATAAAAAGCCCATTTCTGAGATCTCAGAAAGGTGAATGGGCTTCATTGAGCTAAGTATTCAGACTCATCCATTTCTAGAGCCGTGTTTCTCATGCTGGCTGGGAATTCTGGGAGTTGGAGTCCACATGTCTTAAAGTTGCCAAGTTTGAGAAACACTGATCTAGACCATGTTAGCAATACAGTAGCCCTGGGAACTTCCAACCACTCTAATTCTGTGGTCCAAGGGAAGGGTGGAAGGGTTGTCAAAGTGCCCTGGAGTTAAGTGAAGAGGTGACCACCAGCTAGGTCTTCTTCCAACTTCCAAGTCTAAATTCTCAAGTGACCCTCGGTGGGAAGAAATTGAAAAGATGGATCAGCAAGCAGAACGATGGCTGGTGTGAGAAAGTGATGGAAGAGGAGGTGCTAGGGAGGAAGACATTTTACTTACGCTGGTATCTCATTGGTCAGTTGGCTTGAAAACAAAGAACAGAAAGATGTTCAGGATAGAGAGAAGGAAAGAAAGGAGGAGGGAAGGAAAAGAGAACAACATATCCCATTCTCCAAAGGCTGTACTCCACTCCAGAAGTGGAGAGTTGTCAGCGGAGTCCCCAAAGCCCAGGATATCTGAGAAATCCTGGACGGGAGTTGGAGAATGACTGATCAGCCACGAATGAGACACACACACATGCACGCACAAGTGGGCAGACACAACAGGTTGGATGAACAGTGTCGTAAGAGCTGAGCGGAGCGCCCCTCTATAGAAGCAGCAAATCTGCAAACTGCGACGGCTAACGATGGGGCAGGGGAAAGAATTTGACTTTCTACTCTGCTCACAAGTAGCCAAAGAAAGGCGGGGAAGAGACACCATCCAACAGGCTAATTTTAGGTCCCCTCAAGGTTTGGAGCTGGGAATGGAGCTTCTGCGTTGAGTCCCTTGTTGAGTTCACAGCAAAGGTTTAATGGGTGGAGGGAGAAGGGATGAGCTCCCCTCCAAATTTTGGTTGCCGGGGTGGGGCTCCGAAGGACGGAAGACCTCTGGGGTCTTTGCTCTAAGGCAGTGTTTCTGGCTGGGGAATTCTGGGAGTGGAAGTCCACATGTCTTAACGTTGTTGGGGTTAAGAAGCACTGCTCTAGTCCCTCAGAGAGTGGGTGGGGCTTGTGGTTCAGCTCCGCCCAAGGGAGAAGGACCAGATTTTAAATTCAGGGCCCTCGGTGTGTTCTAACCTCTTTGCTCCCCCCCAATCCCCCCACCAGGCATTACCTCTTGGTAACAGCGTTGTGGTATTCGATGTAGGTCCTGCCGTCAAAGGCAATGGCTTCCGAGTCTCCGGCTGCTTTCTCGGTGATGACTGGAGGGAGGGAAGCAAAACTTTAGGACCGGCTGGCCTGTTCCACCAGGGCCAGGTTGCAACCCCCATAATCCCCAGCCAGGAAGGCCAACAGGAGGGTCTGTGTCTCGGCCATGCTTTGCGTGGAGAAGGCCCAGGATTTAGATCCTGGGTTTTCCCATGTCGGGCTGGAAAATATCCCGCTTTGAAATCCCACACCCAGCCCATCTTGAGAATATGGGGCTCCCTGCCCCCCAACTGTAATTCAGTAGAATGCAGCCCACTTGGGGCACCAACCATGTTGGGAAAGGCGGTCCACCCATTCTATGCCATCAAGGATCAGGCTGGCCGTGGAAGGGTTTGCCCGTGAGAGATCTCCTTCCAAGCCCCACAGCGGTCTTTCTTGTCAACCCAGGCTCACCTTTCTCACAGTGGGTCCCGAAGAAGCCCCTGGGGCAGGTGCAGTCATAGCCCTCCAGGAGGGGTCTGCATGTCCCCCTGTTCTGGCAAGGGCTGGGCTTCTGAGTGCAGGGATGAGAGCGGAAAGATGAAATCTCAATGGCGCTGCGGATGTTCTCCTCCTTCAGGATGGAGTTCCCTTTGATGGAGATCTGAGCCATTGGAGAGGGGGAGGCAAGCGAAAATTAAGGGGCTGATAGGCTTTAAAACAAACAAACAAACACTAACAGACTGCAAAATCCCACCCCAGGGATCAGAGAAGCCAACCTGACTCAGATTGGTGCCCTCCAAGTGCAATTCCCATAATTCCCAGCTGGCATGGCTAATTATCCCGCTGGGTGGTAATTATGGAAGCTGCTATCCCACACAGTCCTAGAAGACATCAGGATGGAGAAATCTGGTGTAATCCAATGACCTCCACAAGAAGAGAACTTTCAACCAACATCTGGTCAGCTTTTGGAGGACCTAGCCACCATCTTTCTAGTTAATGATTTCATTCTCAAATAGTCACAAAATTCCTCCTAGCACTCAGCTGTAAACTATCCTCCCCTTGGGATCCAGTCCTACCTACAGCAAAGAACCAAATGGATCCTTCTCTCTCCTCAGTGCTAAACCTAATCAGTTCTTCCTGCTTTTTCTCACCAGGTCTACTTCCCTAGTGATTCTGCAGTTCTGCTTGTCTTTCCCTCCGGGAACCCATTTTAACTTTTCAACAGCTACAGAATACAACTCCCTGCACCCTCCACCCCATACTGGCTGGAGTTCTTGAAAGTTGTAGTTCTACAACAACCAGAGAACCACCAGTCCCCCACTTTCAATCTATATCCTTCTTGGAACAGGTTCTCAGGAGGCTAACCAAGATGGCCTTCAAAACAAGAGAAGGTTTGAAATGGAATGTAGGGCTTCTTTTCTTTCCCAAGGCTAAAATTTTGGAAGATTCCCTAGCAAAATGAAGTGTGTATGTTTTTTCATTTGACGCAAGGCTTTAGGGGACACCATCGTGCGCTACAAAGCTATGAAAATCTCCCTTCCAAAACAACCAACCCAATGCAAGTGACCAAAAATCCACACCACCCATTTTTGATACAGCCAATGGGAAAGATGTCCCTTACCTTCTGAATGGCTCCATCAAAGCTAGCAGATACCGCCGCAGCACGAGCCAGTTTGCTGAAGTCAGGTGCTCCCCCAACATACAGGGGTTCCTTTAAGTTAAGTGAGGTGTGGGGCAACTGGATAAAAGGGAAGAAGGGGAGGAAAAATCACTGAGAATGGAGGCCACACAGACTGGAAGCAAGATCTTTCTCACTCTACTTTGGGACAGACGAAGCCAACGTGAGGCCACTACAATCAAACCTCTTTAGAGGTCCTTTATAGACTCATAGGGTTGGAAGGGACTTTGAAGGTCTTCTAGTCCAACCCCCTGACCAAGGCAGGAGTCCTCATATCATCCTTGAAGACTAACATATTTATTACAGTGCACTACAGCGTTCATGGAAGACAGTACCTTCATGGCTACAGTCAACTGATAGTTGATTAGACCATGTGGTATGAATAGGTGGGACATGTCTTCAACAAACCAATTTAGCAATAAACTAACCCAAAAGGTTTCTAGGCGTTTTCCTCGGTGCCTTTAATCTTATGTTAGCCCACAGAAGAAATGCTACCAATCAAAGTTGGTATTAACAAGGGATGAGCTCATTACAGCTGCGAGACCAACAGCAGCTACATTTTTTCTCAGGGCTCAATTCTGCCAAAGACGTTCTTAGTCAACTTTAATGTTGAGAATCAGTGAAATGTTTGTGGTGGGGAGAAAAGGACTCTTGCAGCTTCCCCAATCATAACCCACGGTTTTCTGAACCCTTACCTGCCCCTTCATCAAAGGCATCATCACTGTTTCAAAGTCACCGTGTTAAAAAGGAACTATCTAATGTACGAAAATGTTAATAATGGCAAATGATCCAAACTTGGTGGAAATGTAAAAGGGAGAGGGAACCAAACCAAAATAAAACCAAAAGTCATTATTGCGGACACAGATGAACCTTTGAACTAAAAAAAGGAAACTTCTATGCTAACGGAGGTCATACAATGGAAAAGGAGGGGACATGATGATATTATTGGCACTGGGATGGGGAAGCAAAAAAGGGTTGAGTGTGATGGAAACAAGATGAGGATGAGGGTCGATATACTTATCTCTTTACCTTACGAGATTTCTGAAATCCAGACAGCGAGGAGGAGGAGGAGGAGAGGAGGGAGGAGGAGGAGGAGGAGGAGAAGGAGGAAAATGGAAGGAAGAAACACAAATGGGAATCAAAAGAGAAAAAAGAGAAGATCAGTGATATGAGCCGCACCACACAGAGAGTCAAAAGATCCATTAACTCCTCATTAGCAGCCCACTAGGTCAGAAAAGGCAGAGAGGAGAAACAGATCTTTGGAGAAGACCAGGCACAAGTGAAAGAGATCCTCTGATTCTTTTTTTCCCCCAAGTCTTCTAGTCTTTTTACCTGCACCTCTCCAGTCTTCAGGGGAAAAGGATCTCAAGTGATCCTAAACAGAGGTGAGGGCAGCGGATGTCCAAAGGGGGAACAACCAGGGCTCCCGCCGGGCGAGAAACAGCATTCCCTGTATCAGACTGGTGGCATTTCAATTAAAATCAAACCACGGTGCATCAAAAGCTGTTTCCATCCTAGCCTAGCCTGTTTTTCAGGAGGTGGCCCCCGGCTTGCCCTTCGAAGGCCATGCGTGAGCCTCAGTCTGAAAAAAGCTTGCACATCGCTTCTTCACTGTGTTGCAGGTTGAAAAACCTTTCTCGTGTCAGGAGCCCTCTTTGCCGACACGGAACGGGGGGAGTCTTTGCAACAGGCCTTGGATTCTGAGATGCTGGTTGCAAATGGCACTGTGGCTTCTAAGGGGCCAATTAAGAGATGGAGCAGAGAGCAAAAAGGCACTCTGAATGATCCAGGCACAGAAAGGAGGAAAAACAAGAGGGATTAACTTTAAAAAAGTATTAGAAAGGCATGGCCTGGCATTAAATTGTTCAAGGTATTTTTGGAACGGGGAGGAAAGACCCAGTTTGCCCTCTTACACCGTAAGAGCTCGCCAAACAAAACGGATAGCGGTTCGGAACTGACAGAAGACAAAATGTCTTTTCACAGCCAGCTCTGACTCACGGTCCCCCGTGAGCAGGTCACCCTGCATGGAAAAGGATTTGCTCCCAGGCACAGTTGCACACGTCTGCAACCTCAGTGACGCTGGCCACCACCTTAACTAGGTTTGAAAGCAATTCAGGGTAGCCACAGACCTTTGATTTATGGACTGTCATAGCTATGGAACCTCCAGATGTCAGGGCAGGATACCTGTGTACAAAAGAGCTCCAGAGAGAAGCTATGAGAAAAAGGCTGCTGCTAAGGTCTTGCTCTGGGGCTTAGGAGAAAAATCTCGCCAGCTGCTAAGAGAAGCCGTTGGTTGTTCCAGGGTGACTGCCGATATTCCAGCAGTTGCATTCACACAACGCATTTCACCAGTGAAAACCTAAGAGCTCCATCCAACACTACGCTAAACCCGGTTAGTTTGAAGCTGGGTTGGTTTTTTGAGAGCTTAGCACTTCTTGCAATCCCACTCCCAACTCATTCATCATGTGAACCCAGAAAAGTGGGTTAATTTGAATGAAACGTATTGGGTGCAAACAACAAGGTACCCTTTGGGGAAGCCTACATGGGGGGGAAGGGGGCAAAGAGCAGAGGGGATGATTACAATCCTTGTTTGAGTTGAAGACGCTGCCCCCGAGGGATCCCAAGTTGCTCCAAAGGTTATTTTCGAGAGTGGCATTAATTTACCGGAGATTCACCCAGGATCCGTTCTCCGCTGTTAATCCTCATTACGCCTTTCCGTGCGTTCCTCTCCAGCGAAACGCTGACCCAGGTATTCAGAGGGATTGGGTCTCTGCTCCTGGCAGAAGAATGCAAGATAGGACACAGAGAGAAAAGGACAGAACAAAACTGGTTCAATCTGGCTGAAGCCATTAAGAGAAGCTGGTTCCCCAAGTCTACACTGGGAAGTTTGTAAGAATCAGCCACCAGTTGGTCAAAGGGTCATTCAACGCTCTTCTAGGTCAAATTTGTCAACACGTGCTATTAAAATGTCCGCTGTATCCCCAATGGCAATCAAGCTTAATACTCCCAATTGTTAATCATTTGAATTGCTGTTCTGATCAGGAGGTGGTTATCCTTGTCTTAGAGGTTCTTCAGAAACCCCTAAGAAGGTTGCAGAACTTCAATCAATATCTTTAGCTCTTGGAAGCTGTCTGAGTCTTCCTCCATGCAATTAATTGTTAGCGGCTAGCTGTTTTAGGATTTTCTCGCAATTTTTAAAGTTCCTTTTTTACAGTTACAATACAATGCATATTATACAATATGGTCTCATATTGCTGGTTACTCTTGGACCATCAATCCATTCTGACTGATGGACTGAAATTTGTCAAAGACTAGACAATACGATTCCATATGGTTTAGGTTTAATCCCATATTTAAAATCGGAGTTATAATGATTTCTATGAATATATAGTTAAAGCTTTTCAATCAAAGAGGTGAAATTTCAAAATCTTTTAATTCCTTTCGGTTTGTTTTCTTCTCTTCTTCCTTTTTTCCTCCCCCCCACAAAATATCCAAGCACAGTGATATAATCTGTTATTATTTGTAACGTCGTTATAAAACTCAGCGTTGTAATGACTTCATAAAACTCAGTACGTTTTTGGCTGATTTATTAGGTTATGATTTTACAATGCAGATTAAAAAATGTATTTAAGCTAAATTGTACCACGGATGCTTTAATTAATTTTTCATATCTTAGAAACTGTCAAGGGTTTTTCAATTGTGGCAGGATGTAAAGAAATGATCTAGCAAAACAGATTTTATATGTATAAAATCTGCTTTCCTAGGTTCTTTCTGAATCCCGTAAGGGCAGAAATGTGCCTTGTTTTTAACCTCAAAGATTGATAATAGAACATTTTCTTACTTGATCACAGCAGCTCCTTTGCCCAGGTCATATCTGTACTCCAGGTATCCATTGTGAAGGGCCAGGGAGATAAAATCTCCTTTCCCATCTGTCTTCTGCCCATTATAGAAAATTAAGCCATTTGGATTTTTTGCTAGGAACACAACTTCCATGGCCATCTTATCCCTGTGGGATTAGACAGATGAACATCAACTTTCAAATCATTTCCCACGTCCCAAAAAAAGAAGAGAAGGGAAGGGGAAAAAGTAGGGCGCATGAATATTTCATCTGGAGATTTGACTTGATTCCCAGTTGAATCAGACTGAGAATTCAAATCCTCTTGCTGATTCCCAAACTGAACTAGATGCCTCCAAACAGATTTAGATCGTGTCTATGCTTGTCAAATGCCACCCCTCATCAGTCTGGAATCCTGAAATGAACCGATTCAGCATTTGAATCAAATCAAAGCCCATCCTTCATGAATCAAACAGGACCATAACTCTGAATCCACTGATAATCTGAATCACGTTTGGCCCCAATTCACACATCCCCGGAAGAGGAATGAAAGAAACGAGAAAGAGAAGACTAGAAAGACGTCGAAAGAGAAAAAAGGAATGAAAAGAAGTCCTATCTTTGGAGTGGGACCAGGGAGGTAGTGTGAACGCGTCACAACTCTCTCTCTCTGGGACAAAGAACGGCATGGTCAAATAGAAAAATATATATAATCAGAGGTTTTCAGTTCAACTGCTAACATTGTGCCTGAATCATTCCATATTTTTGCCATTTCTGAAAGCTTCTTTTCTAGCATTGGGTCCCATTTTCTTGAATCAGCGAGGGCGGGGGGAGAGAAAAAAGAAAGGAGGAAGAAAACGTACTGTAGGTCTGGCACGAAGGTCTGGAGACCGTTCAGCTCCAGGTACGAGAATCCGTTGAACTCCGGCAGGAAAGGCACCGTCTGGTCCAGTTCTGCAACTGAGAGAGGGAGGGAAAAGAGGCGGCGTGGATAATCCAGGAGGCATAACGAAAGTGACCTCCTGTGGGTGTGCTTAGCTGTGGTTTGTTGAATAAACCGGGTTCATGCCATTCGCTAGGCCTAGAGAGCTCCTACGAAAGGGGGACCAAAAATGGATAATGTTCCTGCATTTCCTGAAGGAAATGTAAAGCTACTCTTGGTTGGGGGAATCCTTAAGCGTATTTGGAAGCAGGACAGCTGAATAGCGAAGCTTGCTTGACGTTCCACCCCCTTTTGCAAAGAAACGGACGAAGGCCCAGGGTGCAATTTTGGCAGACGCGTAATCAGAGGAACGTCGGGCTCCTGAACTACCTTCCCTGCAACTCTGATTTAGGCTGCAGGAGCCCGTTGGCTAAGCTAAGCGACTTGCCACTCTGCTTTGACCATTTGCCCCCGTATCGCTGCTGCATCCTGGCCTCCTCCCACCCTTTCCGACCTTCCCTGGCACCGGTTACCTGATTCGCAAAACTCCCCTCCTCGTCCCATGGGGCATTCGCATTTGGATCCGCCTTCTGGCAATACCAAACAGGTGGCGGAGATGTGGCATGGGTTGGGGTCACAGGGGTTTCTCTCATCAGCACAGGTGGGCCCTGCGGGAAGCCCAAAGACAAGAAGGCACGGCGTAGTTAGGCAGCTTTTAAAGGATTCCTGGCGGCATTCATTTTCACAAAGGTGGGGAATCGGGAGGAAAGCCCTGGCCCCCTCTGCGCAGAAAACTAGCCAGCCAGGGGAAAAGACAGCCTCCTTGCCTTTAGAAAGCTAGTTCTGCAGGGAAGAATGGGAAACGAGCAAAAAAGTCTCTCTCCCTCTCTCACACACACAGAGGGTCTGCCCACCTGTATAACCATGGAGACATTCGCAGTGAAACATCTCTGCCTCCATGATGTGACAGAGACCGCCGTGGTGGCAGGGGTTGGGCTGGCACGGGTTGTTGCCACACTCGCCCACCCCGCTGCCGTAGAGCACGTCGCTGCCTTTCTCCCGCAGGTCGTACATCTGGTTGTTGACGTCCAGGAGGCGGATGCAGCCCTTGAGGCCCGTTGGCACCGAGGTGCGCTCGGCCACCCTAGGATGGAGGCGACAGGGCAGCTGTCAGAAGGGTTGGCTTTTAAGCCTCAGAGGTTGGCTTCAGAGAAGGGCCTGGAAACTGAGTCTCACCGTTAGCCCAGCTGGCCCAGGAGCAACCAGGGCGTGGTGGGCTAACGGCGCTTCCAGACTGAACCCCAGCGTGTTCTCCCCTGAGACATGGGACCTACGCTTGCCAGGACAGCCCCCAGCTCAGCCTCCTTTATGCAATTTCCTATGCTCAAAGCAGCTATGGGGCAGTGACATTAGGAGGACAACGTCGGTTGGGGTCTAGGGCCCTGCTTGTGTCGTCTTCAACTACCAAAAGGGGTTTGAAGATGCAAGGTATGGCCTCTGGGGGAAGCTAAGCAGGTCTGGGCTAGGTGGCGTCTGGATGGGAGAACAGCTGAAAAGCCCGCATTCCCCATCGATTTTCAAAACGTTGTATTAGTGTAAGAACGAGTAAACGGAGCCATATGTTTCCATATGATCTTGACGTAATAATACGTTAACGGATTTGCCCTAGTTCTCCATTCATATGATATGGAGCTCTCTCCTTTCCTTTCCTTTCATGTTAATTACTATTATGTATTCATTCCTTTTTTGACTGTATAATAACTGCTGTGTTGCTACTAGTTTTTCTTCTGTTTATTATATTTTGGTTGTTAGAGAGTAATAGAAAAAAGGAAAAAACCCAGAAAACCTGCTGATGCCTATTCTTCCAGGGAACTAAGTGTCCTGCTGTGGATGCCTATCTGTGGATGGCCCCCCCAAATGACTCACATGGCAATTTGATCTTCGGGTGCCCCTCCGACAAAGAGATCAGTGTCAAGGTTTAGCCCATCCGTCCCACTTGGGCTCTCGCCAGTGACGTGTGGCTCTCCATCCACGGAGAGCACGCCGTTCCTCCGGTTCCGATTGACCACCAGCTGATGCCACTGGCCAGGCTCGACGGGCACCTTGCTGGTGATCACGCCCGTCCCAGAGCCAGTGTTGAACCTGGGAGAGATTGGACACAGGTTTGACTCATGGTTACTGAACAATCACCCACCCTGATGTCTAGTTCAAGGAGATTTAGGAAACAAGTCTTGAATCCTGTACAGTATGGCTACCCGCAGCCCTCTGCTGTCCAGAAGTGCCTGTTGGGAAGATGCGTTGAAGGCTTCCAGGGCATCTTGAGGGGAACCACAACAGTATCACTTTGAAGGAAAGAAGGATTGAAGGGTTCCTAGCACAGCACAGCACCAATCACCCCAAATCCTTCTTGAGAGTAGATTGTGACCAATGGGGCTGGATCAGTCTAAGGGCCCATCTTGTCCAACTTGTGGACTATCCATTGCTTTGGGGAAGCTCACATCCGTGGACTTCCTCTTCACAGCTTCCCAGTAGCTGAATTTAAGGGATATTGTTAGCTATCAAGATTATCCATCACAGCTGGGTCTCTTCTTTATGAATTTGTTCAATCCCCCCTTTAATTCTAAGCTGAAAGTCCCCCTCAATCACTGTTACCGATCAGGGTCCACCTGATCCCCCTGGAATTGTGATAAAGAGGACCAACCAAGATCTGGGGTTGACCTTCTTCCAAGTTCTCATCTTCTACTCTCACTGAGTCTTCTCTGCTGGACAGCTCCCTGGCCTTGCCACGAAAATGAGAGTCTAGCCATGGAAATGTGGTGGACTCTAGACATTACCAAAGAGCCAACTGACATGTTTAAAGCAAAGGAAAATGGTGGCATTCCAGCTGCCTCAACGTCCTGCTGGTGAACTTCCCCTTTGGGCATCTGGTTGGTATCCAACCACGCGAAGAGCCCATTGGTCTGATCCAGCTTCAAGGAAATTCTTCCAGCCCTACCTCTCAGCTGCTCCTACCACGAGAAGTCTGTGGCCTATCAGGCCATCCCTCACCTGAGCTCCACAAATCCGTTCACCAGAGCCAGGGAGATGAAATCCTTCCCGCGGTTCTGCCCGTTGTACAAGAGCAGCCCGCTTAGCTCAGCGGCTCGGAATTCCATGGCGATGCGCACGGTGTGGTAGGCTTTCATCATTTTGAAGGCCAGGTAGGACTTCCCACCAAAGCTGGGGATGAAGTATCGGATGGCTGCAACAGGGCGGGGATAAGGGAGAATTCAAAAGCAAAGGTGCATGTTAGGAGCAAGAGGAAGAAAGTGGGGAGGCTAAGGGGAGGGGGGGATTTAGCCTGAGATCCTGCAGTATTTCTTATTCAAGCAAGAGCTTTTGTGTCTACTGGGATAAAAAACCCTTTCTTTATAAAACTGAGGTGTGATGCACTTACCCATCCCCCCCCAACTCTTTGGCTTTGAATACCCCATTCATTTGAAAACTGGGAAGCCTTCTCAATGGTGGCGCCCCTCCGGTGAGATAACTTGGTGTCTAATGTCTTCTCTTTGTTCTGTTGCTGCACAGCGCGTAGAGCCATTTGGAGGGGAGCAGCGCAGAAAAATCAGCCATAAATAAATCAAAGGAAACACACAGGCTGCAGCAGAGAGGCAAAGATGGGGTGCTTCTCCCCAGTCGTGGATGTTTGGGGAGAAGCAGACCTCGTCCTCGCACTTACATTTTTCACAAACTGCTCCTCCTTTTCCTGCGGGACAGCTGCAAGTAAAGTCCCGGCCATCGTCCTCACAAGTGCCTCCATGTAAGCAGGGGTGAGAGTCACAGGGCCGTGCAGGTTTCCTGGTGGTGGGTACGATGCGCATGGGCTTCTTCCTGTCTGTGGTGGCTGGAAGAGTGGTGCCGGGCCTTTTGGTTGTGACTCCCCCGGAGGTTTTCCCGTTCAGCCATCCCGGATTCAAGGTCCGGGGCGCAGCGGTGGTAGGGAACCGCTGGGAGCTGGCGGCTGTGGGTGCCATTGTGGTGGCGATCGTGGTGGTGGTGGTAGTGGTGAAGAGTTGGGGGATCCAGTCTAGAAGAAGATCAAGAGGAAGGTGACAGGGTTGGGAGGCTGGGATACAATGGGAGAACACAAGACATCCACCGACATAAGACGGGGAGAAGACTGAACGGGGAAGAGACCGAATCAGAGAATCAAAAGTTCTCTCCGCTGGCTTTGCAGTTGTGGACCCCACCACAACCTTGGAGCCCACCAAAACCGCAGCTCAGGCAGGATAGCTTTCTTAGGAATTAACAGAGCAGTTGAAAGAAATATGAGAGCTGTCCCACTCAACCCCAGACGAAGCAACGGATCAAAACTCTGGAGAAAGCCAGCCCATGAAGCAGGTGGCAGAGAACTCCGTTCCATCTTTCCCAAAGAGAGGAAACCATGAAAAGCAGCTCTCTTGGGGGAAGGTTGTAGGAACTGGCATCACTGGCTCCTGGAGAGGGTGAGGGAACTGGCATTCTGCCCGCCAAAGAGGCACTGTGTGTCTTCACAGCAAAACCCTCTCTGAAAGTCCCAGCAATGGAGGACAACAAGGAGAAGTTAGTGGACCTTCTCAAGTTTAGCTGGGCTCTTCTGGGCCTGAACGGAGAGAGATGAAGAACTCTTTTGTAAGGAAAATGTCACAGCAGAGACAGAAAAAAGGGAGAAAGCCAAAAGACGGGACAGGAAGGTGAAGAGAGGCAAAGAAAGGGAAGGAGGGAGGGACCCACCAAAGTCCATGAATTTGATGTTCTCCTGCTGGGGTCGCCTCACCAAGATGGTTTTCTTCTTAGAGACTTTGATCTGCTTCAGAAGGGCCTTCTGGATGTCGGCAGCCGTGTAAGAAGTAGCTACAAACACCGAGGAGGAGAAGAAACAGGAGTCTTGGGGGGCATCCTCCATCTCCCGTGAAAAGGAAACCTTCAAGCCAGCACACAACCTCCCCCCACACCTTTGAGCCACAGATCTTCCGTCCCCCCAACCGTGCTTGGTTTCCTTTCCTTTGACTAAGCAAAAGGCACGCCTTGAAAGGGGTCTTAGGATGAAAAGAAAAAGACTAAGTGCTTTTTTCGTGTGACCGGCTCAGAGGTGCTTTGAACTAAAAACAGGCCCTTGGGCTCTAAGGAAAGAAAAGGAGGATTTTGTTCCTCGTTCCCCACCCAGTCCAACGGAAGGTTGATCCTGCATTATAAAAAAGTAGAAATCCGGGGACCAGATTCTGTTGCATCATTTTGCCTTCCCTGAAATTCCAGCAAAAAAACATAGCTTCTGGGAAAAGCAGAATGATTATCATCCCCTCTCCCCTACAATCCCTCACTTTTAGGAACCGAGAGAATGGGGCAACAATTCAAACACTTTGGCCTTCAGCTTCCAACATCCTTGACCACTGGCCAGCCTGGCGACAGATTATAGGACTTTTAGGTCAACCACAGACACAGCCAGAGTGGGACTGTGAGGAAGGAGTGGGACTGGGAGCAGGGAAAACCTCCCTGGGGGCTTTGGGCCCATTGCTCCCTTTCAGCCCAGCCTACCTTGCTGGATTGGTGTGGCAGGGGAAAACAGGAGCACTACAGATGTAGCCTCAAGACGGACAGAATTCAAACCGACCGACAGATCCATCATAATCTAACAGAGGCCTGCAGGTCTGTACTTCCTTCGAAGGTGTGGAGAAACCAGGTGCAGACTCACCTGGGTCAAAATGGGTCTCAACGATGACCCTCACGGCACTGCTTTGGCCCAGATGTCGCACCTGGACGCTCTTGAAGTCTCTCTTGACATCTGAGTTGCGGAAAAGCTCGTCCAGCTGCAAGTCAGGCAGACGGAACAAGGAGAGAGAACAACATTAATAAAAAAGATTTAGGGATCAGCCTTGGGGAAGGATCCATATTCACCCATCAGGGTCCTCATCACGGCTGACTAACTGATGCAACAGCTGGATTTTCAGCCAGGCGGACTGACAGGGGTGCTGATCCCTGGGGATCCCAGGAGAGTCCCAACTTTACTGCACAATTCCACTGAGTGGAAAGCCACCACGGTCTCGTGGCGGGGGGCTGGTTTTCTGCGCTCACTTACCACACTTTCAATGCTCCGGGCCGTCTCCCCAAACAACTCCGATTTGGGATCGGCCATTTCTGGGGTGTAAAACAGCTCTTGGCCTTCCACCTCTTCCAAGATGAGGACCCCCTGGAAGACTTTGGTGGCTGCGTGGAAGAAAGACGGGAGGGGAGACAAGGCCAGGAAGAAACGGTTTGGTTAATGCAAAGAAGAGAGGCGAGCGAGACAGGAGGAACATTAGACATATCACGTTTTCGACACCCAAACCATCAAGAGTGTTCAGCCCCTTGGCAGAAAGGGGGAAGCGACAAGGTGGTGGTGGATGAATAGCACTGCGGTTTTAGGGTTAGTCTGGATGGATCAAGAGAAAGCGTATGGGGGTTAGTATTTTGAGGGTGCCAGGTCGGCGTAGCAAAGAGCCCGGGTTGTGAGAACTGGCAGAGTTTACCATACAAGCTCCTCCAAGTTGCAGCCTGGGTGGGGACCCTCCTGGACCGGCTGAGTAACAAGAGAAAGAGGGTTAGCTGGGGCGAAGTGAGAAATACATCATATGCTGAAAAAAGAGGGTGGGTTACTGGCATGCAAACACTGGGCCAAAAGGGGGAGAAAGAAAGGGAACGAGAGAAGAGGAAGAAAAGAGAAGAGATCTCCCCCCCAACCCCATCATTTTCCTACATGGCTCTCGCTGATCCATGTAAGAAACTTGCAAAGTTTCCGGAGAGAAGGAAGCAATGGGGATGCGCTGCATTTCCTGTACCAGAAAGACTGAGCAGCAACACACCAGAACCACCAAGAACATTGTTTACAAAGCATGATTTGAACCTCATCATCATGATCCCCGGCTTACCCAGCCAATTTTCCATCCGATTTTCAGATATCTCTTACAAATTAGGCAGCCTAGGCCTCCAAAAACAGATTAGAATATAGGGAGGCGAACCTTTCACAACTGAACCCTAAGCAGAGGGGGAGGAGAAGGATACTGTAAAAAGAATCAAACTTTATCTTCCTTTCCCATTTTTCCCCCCAGTTTGGGAATGTTTATTGATTTGGGGGTGAGGGGGGAGAATGTCTTGTTTCGAAAGCTTTCATAACGTGGAATTATGCGTCGACTATTTTTAAATAACTGATTAGGGGCCAACACTTATTTTTCCATACTCGGTTTGCTTCCTTTTTTTCACTTCTCTCCCCAGGCACATGGATCCTAGACAGCTCAAGAAAAGGAACGAGAGAAGCTGGTTTGGGCATTCTGGCTTGGCAACTGATGCTGAACTATGCATGAGCAAAAGGCCAGAAAGTTGGGTCCCAGCCCCTAAGTGCAAGCTGAAAAAGTCAGCCGTGGGATCTCCCCCAGATGCTCCATGTCACCGGCCTCTGTACGCACTAACTTTGCTTCAGTTGCCGAAATATTATTCAGGTATAAACATGGAAATGTTGCACTCTATTGTATTGTACTGGTTCATATAAAGGAGCAAACTGGAAGCACGGAAGTCTCTCTCTCTCTTATATAGCCACTCATCTCACAAATGTGATGTTTTGCTCTGTTACGGGACGGACGTTGGCAAGTTTTTGTTGCGTGAGGTTGGGTGCGTGGGTGGGTCTGTCTCTGCAAGTGAAGGAAATCTTTTCATGCTCTGCATTTTATGGACCAGCAGAGAGCTTGGTGGACCACGGAAGGTTGCTAGGTCCTGATCCCCAGCTTATCAATCCCAATTTTTACCTTCTGGCATGAGACAAGGACTCACGTGAGGCTAAGGCTAGAGAACCAAGGGGGAAGGCAGCTGGAGCAGAGTAAGAAAGGGGAGCAGTTATATCTGCATCCTAGATAGACTCCCAGTTCTGTAGGCTTCCTGGGGGACTCAGCCAGACTACCTCCCTGGACTGTCATTGTGGGGAGGAAATGCTACGGTGGATCTCTTAAAGCTCCCGGAGGAAAGGTGAGGCCCGAATCTACCAAACGTCCCAGTCAGCTCTGTTGTGCATATCAACTCACTTGAAATGCACTGGGGTGGCCATGTCTGACCAAAGAGACTGAAAATTGCAGCTGGGCAAGGAAGCTGAAGGGTAGACCCCAAAATGTCATTGTCACCCTCCCCAAACCATCCAGCTAGCTGACCCCACACAGAGGGACCCGACTTGGCTTATTTCTCGAGGATGCTTTTCTAGAGAAGCTGGAATTTTGTTCCGAGGCGAGGCTGGCAAAGCTCAGCGCCAGCGAAAGAAACCGGAGATTTACCTGGGCAATTACTTCCTTCGGCGTCCGCTGCAGGAGTCTTGCCGTCTGAGCAGCATCCGAGGGGGGTGTTGTAACAGGTGGCTCTCTCGATCAGGTGGGTACCTGGCACCTTGGCTTCTTCTACTTCTTCCTCCCCTGCTCGGCAACAGGAAGAAGGTTGGCCAGATTACAAATCTGGTGCGCAGGCCAGGGAGGTCCCAACGCTTGGTCTTTTTAAAATCTTGGCTTTAAAATCACTGCCCGATGTCTCGGTGTTTTTAAGTTATTGTCGTAAGGCGGCCTGTGCAAAGGACTCATCAATCACTGGGGGGGGGGGGGACTGTCCTGTTTTCTACAGCAGCCGTAAGGGACTAGACGCTTAGCTTTTTCCAAAAGAAAGTTAGAATCTATTGAGTTTCAAACACAGACTACCGACTGACCATTCTTTGACATCGATTAAAATAAACGCCCTTGTGGTTTGATCAGCAAACTGGTCATGCCCAGAGAGTAGCAGGCCATCCATAGAACTAGTTTTCAAATGCTGATTAAAATCATTTTGAGTCATTCTGTCCAAGGCTTTCACCCCCGGAGCACCAATGAGTAACCCCAGCATCTGTAAGGAAGTTCAGGCATATACACACATAGCTAAGTTGGGCAACATACCTGCCGAGCTGGTCCCGCTGCCTTCCTGATCTCCACTGGTGCCCAGTTCTGGATCTCCGCTGCCTTCCGCGCTGCCTGATTCAATGTAAGCCAGCTGGGTGGTGGCAGGAACAACCGGGGCTGTCAAGAGGGGTCGGATGGTGGTCTGGCGGATGCCCTGAGTAGTCCACGGAAGGGTGGAGAGGACAGGAGGCCTGGTTATCCTCCGAGTGACCGGCTGGCTCTGGCGGGAAGCGTTGTCTTCTGGATGCCAGGGAGAGGAAGATGTCCTGGTCAGCTCGGGAGGCAGGGCTGTGGTTTGGGGGGCCAGAGGGAGAACGGAGTCCAAAGGACGTTGGGTTGCAGGTGGGGTGGGGTGGCTGGCATGGGATTCTGGAAGAAAATCAGAGAAAGAGGCAATGCAGAGAAAGGTCCCAGGAAGACAAATTGGGGGAAGCACATCTTGTCTTGAAGGGACAGCCAAGAAAACCAATAAATGGATCCTAATGTTCTCACTCGAGGCCCCAACGACCAGGCTCAAATTGTCACGTTTTGGACCCATGATGTGAAGACCCAGCTCTTTTGGGAAGACTACTGTGCTGAGAAATGTGGAAGGAAAGAGAAGAGGATGACCAGCAGCAAGGGGGATGGACTTAGTTACAGTGGAGATGAATGCACCATTGGAAGACATGAAGGACCAGGTTGGGGACAGATCCTCCTGGAGAAGGTCTATCCATGTGTTCATTAAGCGGTGACACCGACGTGATGGCCCATATTCAGCCAGCCAGTCAATCACATCCTGCCCTGGTGAATGAAACCTTGAGCCCTAAATGCTATTCAACAATCTTACAGCAACCTTGGGGTATAGGCCATTCTCAGAAGATTGCAGTGGCTGTCACGTATGATTAGAGGATCACACGAGGAACCTCCAAAGCTGCTTCATATCTATCCAACCCCTGGTTCTTAGTAAAGTTCTCATTGCTGCCGTGGTTTACAGAAACCTTCCACGTACAAAGAATAAAACCCCTGGCACCAAACGATGGCTCTGGCTTACAATTAAACGAGCGGATTCAGATGCTGTGAGTTGATCAAAGCAGAGGCATGTTGTAGAAGACTAGGAGTGCAGAAGAATCATCAAGGGGTGTGTTTGTGCGCCCATGCACATGTGTGTGTGTATATATGAAAAGAAATCACACCTATGGCAGAATTCATTTACAACTCTGTTTGCTATTAAGCACTGCACATACGGGAGAGAAAATTGGGTTTGTAAAAACACATACATCCAAGCCACCTCTCGGGTATTTACGAATGTCGCCCACCTATTCAGATGCATATAAGCCCCCCAAGTTAAGCTGACTGGGGAGTAAAAAAGCAACGAAAATTCCACGCAGAAGAGACAACTTCCACACCCCTGAAACCTCAACCGAGCAAAATCGGCCTTTCTTCCGACCAAATTTCTCAGCTACTTTGCCGAACTTCAAGGTTTTGCTAGATCTGGGCCACTGCTCCAAAAGCATCTTAAAAAGGGAGTAACACAATAGTTATCCAGATCAATTTCCAGGGGTGTCAGGATCCCACAAGTCAAATCAAAGAGACTGGGCAGTTAACTTGCATGAAGATGCAACTCTCGTATCGTTTTCTTCGGGGAGGAAAAAAGGCTTGTAGAGTAAACTGTTGCCTCGTAGAGGTAGAGGTATTTTATCAGAACAATTTGGGGGGTACAAAATACAGTTTCCAAAGCTTCTTTGAAGGTGTAGTTCTTCTCCTGGCTCTTTTCTGCCAATTTAATTCTAGCTCAAGCGAATATTTTAGATTGGCCTGCATAGCACATGCCAAAATCAATAACTTCTCATCAAGAAGCAGGGCTCAGAAGAGCATGCAAGTTTCAGAACACATCTGAGAGCTGATTTTCAACAATTATCAGATCAAAAACCAAAGGCTGGTCTCCAAGATCAGCAGCTTGGCACACACGTCAAAACGTTGCCCTCTTCCTGCCCCAACCGTGGATTTAGCTCCCTCTCAGAAACTCAAGAGAGAGAGTTTTAAAGCTCAGGTTTCATAAGTGGGATGTGGATTTTCACACTGGGGCGACGTTTGCCCCAGTGCTCTGAATTGGGCCAGTTCAAAACCAACCAGCTGGATTTGTGCAACGGATCGCTCCTCATGCCAACCCAGCCAAGGGGATTAGTTTTGGAGGTTATGCAGGTGTGAACGAATTCATTTGGTACCCAAGTGAAACTCATGTGAATCTTGCTGGATTCCCTTTGGCTTCAGATGGGGTAGCTTTGCTGCTATCTGTAGTGCTCTCTTGATATCTAAAAGGACAGATAGCTCTTTTGGGTCTCCAGAAAAACAGAGCCTTGCATTACTGAGCAAAAGAAATAGGAATGACTCAAAGTGAGAGAGGACTCCCGTTTGGAACCTCAGGGTGGTTCCACTTCTTTATCTACCCCCCTTTCCCCATATCGTCCTTTGCCTCTCCCCCTGCAAACCCAGTGAATTCAAGACTTGGTTCCAAAACATGTTTCTCATTAGCTTTGATAACCCGCCAAAGCCAAAGACCACACTGCTGGAATATGAAGGACGAAGGTCCAGCTGTATCTGAAGAGCATCAGTTTGGAAAAGGCTCACCTTGCACTTTTCAACCATTCTAAAAGAAGGGGCAGTTTGGGGTAGCTGTCAATCTCCCATGCAATTGTTTGTTCTAAGCAACTCTGTTAGTGTTCAGATGTGTGACCCTGGGGACTCACCTGGGCACTGGCCCAAATGCTTCACCTCTATGACCTTCCCTTGCCGGCAAGCAATGGTCCTCAACTGACACTGGTCACCATAGGTCACTCCATCAGAGCCACAGACCTAGAAAGTAGGAGGCGGGATGTTGGGGGCGGGGAGAGGTGGGAGAAGAAGAAACAGGGAATGGTGGTTAGTCAGGCAGGGATGAGATGAAGATCAAATCTGGGGAATTCTGGGGAAAAACCCAGCCGCAACCAACAGTAAGAGTCATAAATGGGACCCAAGAACAGAGATACCA
Organism: Python bivittatus; assembly: GCF_059951505.1. Taxonomy (NCBI): domain Eukaryota; kingdom Metazoa; phylum Chordata; class Lepidosauria; order Squamata; family Pythonidae; genus Python; species Python bivittatus. The sequence continues at coordinate 3,316,300 of NW_028277046.1, forward strand.
TAAACTGTCCAAGAGAAAGGGATTTAATCATTAGTTAGAATATGCTTATAGACTTGGCAGATGTCTAAAGCTCAACTGTTTGTCCATCTCTTTCAGGTTCAACTGATCTCCCCTTCGTAAAATGGAAATTAAAAGGAAAAACACTAAGGTGGTTGGGAAGGAGACCTAAAAGAACGGTTGCAGGGTGTTTGTCCACAGAAGTCGTGATGGTCTGTGTGATGGAGGACTTGGATGAGGAGGTTCAAGGACAGAAGCATTTCCTCAGCCCACAGCCTGAGCCTGGGAAAGCGAAGAGGATGAGACTGTCCTAAGGAATTCGTAGTATTTAGTTGCAGGCTTTGGGAGTTAGAGTTAGTCTGGTGAGATTCTGCCTAGCAGGTGCAAGCTTAGTAACGGAGCTGTTCCAGTGCTGTCTCGTGGAGTTTCTTGGGCTGAACCTGACAGTCCGTGGGAATGACCTTGGGAGACAGGAGGAAGACCCGCAGCCTAGATTATGGTCAGAGAAGAGGCAGCTGAGCCCGCAAGTGGGGGAAAAGCACGGGAAGCTTTTCAGAAGGGACCCTCCCTAGTTTTCTGGAGATTAAAAGGAGAGGAGGGGAGAAACACTTTCCGTCTTGCAAGATTCAGTTTAATGTACGTCTTCTCTGGACTACCTTGAAGGGCTAACCGAACAGACCTCGCATGCTATTATTGCAAATCGGCACTGGTGTGATTACAGATCCCAAGGGGGAATTCCCACCTCCCAAGTTCTTGAAAATTCGCTGAGCCTGATCTGGCGGGAGGTGCTGTGAGCTTTACAACATCTCGCCCCCATTTTCACCACTGCTCCCTCTGCTCACCTTGGATGTGTCAGCCTCCGTGCAAAGTAAGGACGGGCACTCGCACTGGGGAAGGCCGTTCACTTCCACACACGACGCCCCGAATTCACAGGTCATTTCAGCGCAGGACGAGGGTGCTGAGAGATCTGGGGAGCATGGATGACATTCAGTGGGAAAACAAGGATACCCAGCTTCCAACTTCGTCCTCCCAGGAATAAATCTTCCTTTGGGTCCAGCAGAGAGGCGTTAACCTTTAACCCACAAAGCTGTTGCATCTGAATGCCCAACCATTCCTCGCCCAGCTTACCTTTCTCACAGCCGGACATTCCCAATTTGCTTCCGCTGGGACATTGCCTGCATTTGGTGCCAGTGATCCCAGTTTTACATGAACACAAGCCGGTCATCTGTTCACAGTCATCACGCACCGAGCCCACAGGGTCGCAGTGGCAGGCTATTCAGGGAAGAAACGGTTTGGGAAGAAACAAGCTGGTTTTAGAACTCCTTCCCCCATTCGGAGCATCCTTCAGAGGTGCGGGCTCCAAACTCCCAGAATTCTCAAGGATGGGCAGGCAGGCTGGGGAATTCTGGGAGTTGACCTCCATGCAGAAATCTGTGGGGAATGCTAGGAGCTGAAGTACGCACATCTGGCAAGGACCTGTGCTGGATAAGGCTGGTTTATAAGAAAGAAGGACGGCTCTTTTTTCAGTGAACCAGAAGGTCCTTTTTATTCAAATAATCTGATTTCTTTGTGGATATGACGAGTAAAACCTCGAAATAGCTGCCCTATGCCGGCCCACAGACTTTGCACAACTTCGTCTACACCGATTCATTATCCAAAGTCCCTTAGCCATTCCTTTTGTCCTAGAGACAGGGACTTTTCTGTCATGGGTACATATCTTTGGGGGGAAAAACCCTTCCCCAGGAAGTCTATACGGCCCCCTTTTCCCTGGCCATTCACTGGAAGAATGTACAAGAAATTCCAGGCCAGATGTAGTTCATTTTAGTGTGCTGGGGAATGTTTTTAGCCTACCACTAGCTTATCTCTGTTACTTACTGATTTTATTATTTGTGTTTTAAATGCATGTGTTTTGATTATGCATTTTTAGTGGTTATCCACTTCAGGGGTGTGTGTGTGTGGGGGGGGTGCTCGTCTGAAAAGCAGACCATAAATCTATGAAATTAAACGAGACTTCTATTACTGTCTGTCTGTTCCTTCACTAACTGGAGACTGAGCATAATACCTCCTTGCATTTAAAGCAGGCTGCTGGGCTAAGCCGGTAAAGCCAACTGTAGCTCAAGCAGGACTCCAACGCGGCCTGGATGTTTCACACCTCTGGTACGGCTAACCAGAGTATGGGTTCCCATCATGGAACAGCGCAAACAAAATGGTGTGTAGATGTGATGGAATGGACTTATGAAGGCCAGGCTCAGGGAGATAAGCGTGTTCTTGGTTCACCGCAAGAGCGTGGGAAGTTCAAGAGGATGAGGCTGGCACCTCCCTGAGGAATTCACGGTGTTGTGGCTGGCTGGCTTGGGAGCTGGGGTTCAGTCTGGGGAGATCCTTGCTAGAGGTTGTAGCTAATAAATACAGCAGAACTGAATTTGCATCGTCTCTTGGAGCTCTTTGGGCTAAATCTGACATCAGCGGCGGGAAGAGGGTAACTTCCCTACTAGGGTGAATTAATCAATGGAGAGAGAAAAGGGTTATACCTTGATAAAAACCACTTCTGGCAGCCTGCTGCCATTGGACCAGAGGAAAAAATACACTTTGCTATCTCCCTTTTTCACCATGCTTCCCAGACAAGAGCTCTCGGGCTACCCCTTGTCAAAAAGCACAAGAGATGAGATGGGAAGGCAAAGGGGTTGAGAACACCACCCACCTCTGACCCCCAGCCCTCCATCAATAAATGGGATGGGGTGGGAAATCTCTCTGCAGACAGTGGGTTTCTTGAAAACTGGAGTTGGAGCCGTGGAAATGGCGCTGCTCCCCTTTCAACCACCGGTTCCGATGGTTAATGATGATGCTATTAGACAACCCACATGCAAATTCCCAGTAGGATCTCTGGCATCTAATTACTTCCCTGTCTTGTGCGCACGCTGGTGTGTGTCGCACCCCTCCCCAAAGATACATCTGATAGCTATCCAGGGGCAGCGCCAGCGCCCAGCAACCAAAATGGGAGCACGTATCTTAATTTCCCACCTGGTGCTTCACTCAATTTTTTCCCCCCTCTAATGGTGGGGAGTCCGGATACATCCAGCAGTTTCCATTTCAGGATTGACTACTGCAGAACAATTCAGATCCTCGAGAGAGAAAGAGATGTGCCTGTAATAATTTCACACTCGCTGTCTTTCGCACACACACACACACAAGCACGCACTCTCGGTTGTTTGCTGCTGCTTCCAAATAACACTCTTTCTCTTGATAATCCCCCCCTTTTCCCCATTTGCCACTTTATTGATTTCCCTGCTTTGATCTCCAATGGACCTTGAAATTAAGACAGGCTCCCCCCCTTCCTTTCCCCCTCTCTCCCCCCACCCTGCCCCCCCTCCCCACTTCACTTTCTTGTTTGCTCAAGGAATGGCTTGTCAATACAAATCTGGAGAAACTGACATAAATCTGATCAATTCCCCTGCCTGCCGAACTGTAATTTGGTTCCTATTTCCCCAAAGAAACCGAGGAGGCATCAGCTAAAAAGAGGAGCGAAAAAAGATGACGAGAGAGGGAAAGCCTCGCCAGGACATGGCTGGGAAGAAGCAAAATAGTTGACGGACGATTGGTTAGCTACTGAGCTGAAGAACTGCTGTATATAGTTTCTAGCACATCAAAAATATTAGCCTGGTGCAGTTAGCAAGCCTGATTTTTTTTTTCTTCACGATTGAGAACGCTGGCTCTGAATTTTTAATTTATTTTATTCTGAAAGGCACTTACAGAACAAAAACAGAGCAACCCACAGAGCCAAAGGAAAAGGGGAGTGTTTAAGCGGTGGGACCTTGTTCCCAATTTCTCCCAAACCTGTCCTTCTGTCGAAAACTTTCTGTTTTTTTTTCCTAGAGGCCATGCTACAGTATTCTGCTTTCCCCAGCATGGGGCTCAGACTAGTTAGGCCATAAAGAGATAAAAGACCCAAAGTTGTACTTGTTCGGCATCATTCGTACAAAGATGCTGATGGGCTGATGACATGGATCATATTGATCGGGGGATGTTGAAGCTCTGTTTTCGGTGCAGGCTGCACTTCGGCACAGCGTCAAGGACAGCAAACTCCAGAAACGAGAACAGTGTGGTTTTTGAAAGCCTGCCAAAACATGCTGGCTGGGGAATTCTGGGAGTTGAAGTCCACCCAGCTTTAAAGTTGCCAAGGTTGGGAAACACTGATTTATACCCACCCGTATGAAGACTGAGTTACTCTGAATTTCTTTGTTTTTCCCTTCCCTGGATTAAGGAACTTTTTATCTATAAATCCTGTTCCCTCCTTTACGTTCTCAGAGTCCGGGAGATATTCTATCACACACAGGCATCTGGAATAAGGCATGACAGCTCTGTGTGTCACAGCGTCATCGTGCGAATGAGACAAATTCTGTAATTCTCATCCTTTGGGCAATAACATTGGGACATGTATGATCTCCTCTGCCTCCCCAATCAAGCTGGTGTATGTCCTGCATTTTAAAAAGTAAAATTCTACTCCAGTGCTTGTCCAGAAAAGCTGTTTCCTTGTGATGCTATAAATGAAGGAAATCAACATCAGCATCCCACCAGCTGGGACACCAGCCGATCATAGCTTGTTTTGCTCAGAAGCAAAAAGAACCCCTCTCTGCTCAACCTGAAACCCTGAAAAGTCCAGGTAACTTTAAGGCTTTCTTAAAGTAGACCCCAACTTCCTCTCTTTCTGATATTTTGGGACCAGAAATACTTAAAAGGACAGCTGAGAAGTTGAGGATTGCAGTCCCATGTTTCAGGGTGGCACCAGACCCAGCGGGGAGCAAACTTTTCCTACGATAATAAAGACTAAAAGTTTTGAATCCTGGAGGCAAAGAAAAACATCTCTGCGACTTTAAGTTAAGGCCTGTTCTACAAGATGGGGAATGATGCTTCTTATAGTAGGAAACTGCTGACGGGCTTAAATTCAGAGCTTCTGCTAACATCTGGAGGGAAGTGAAGAATTCCCTTCCCATGGGGTCTCTGGCTAACATCTGGCAAAGAGCACAGTGAAATCCAGTTATATCGTTAACATCTGGAAAAGACACCATTGGGTTTCTCCCCAAGTTCTTTTAAACACAGAGAAAAAAGAAATGTGGTTGTAGCTAACATCTGGAAGACATCAGGGCACTTTTCCTCTAGCATCTGGAGGAAAGGATTTTTTTTTTGCAGAGGGTAAGCAAATAGAACCAGCTTCCCCCAACATCTGGAGCCAAAATCTCCCATGAACTAACATGATGGAATCAGATCAGATTCCTGTAGACACAACTTCATTCCAAAGAGAGTTTGGAGATTTCTCTGGCTGCAGGCCAACTCTGCATTTTTATAAGCTTGCTCTGCTGCTGTTTTCAATTAAAACACACCCACGTGGATATTCACCCCAAGTCTGATCTTTTGAAAAAATGGGCTCCTTGTTATCACCCTTTTCAGAATGACTTTTTTTTCACATGCGCTGGGTGTGAGCTGACCTTCTGCTCTAGAGATTGTCACTCTGAGCTTCTGGAGGACGGAGGGCGAGAAGTAATTCCTACCTAACACTTCCATCCATGCTCTCTGCCCCACAGATAAGACTGAGACAGTGAGAAAATGAAGCCGAGTTTGTTCTGCTATTTGTCCAAGGAAGCAACCAAAAATCAAAGCCTATCTCAGCTGAGCTTCTGAAGGGCCTTCCCTAAACTGGACTAACCCCCTCCAATCCAGCCCCCCAGACTTTGGCCACGCTTGTTGGGAAGGATGGGGAATGCAGTCCGAAGCCATCAGGTTGGGGATCTCCAGACCAAGAAACCCAACCCCAAACCTCAATAATATATTAAGTGGCAGAAGACTCTTTGCTGTTTTCTGTAACAAATTACAAAGGGGGGAATTGATCAGTAGTCAGTTCAATGTTTGAAATAAGCACCAGAGGGAATCTACATATGAATGGTGTGAACATAACAAAGAGCCTTCTCCCATTGCATTCTTGAATAATATAACCTCTCTGACTACTGGCGGGTCCCTGGGCACCAAAGCCTCCACTGAGCTAACTGGATTTTCTGGCTTCTGCATCCTGCAAGGGTCTTTCTGGTTAGGAACACTAGAGGCAGCCTGCTATGGAGGCCAGCGGTTAGGACGCTCAGCCCAAAGGTGCAGAAAGACAACCCGGGGGCCACGCAGCCTTTCCTGGATGTCTAGAGTCACCCTTGTGCATGGCTTTAAAAACAGGCTTTCTTTTTGTGGGGGGGGCTTCAAAATTCTGACACCCCCCCTCCAAGCTTGCAACCTCTCAGGAGAATTGGGGATCGAATGGGGGAGGTGAAGCAGGTTCTACCCCCGTGTGTTTTTCCAGCCGGGGCTGCAAACACAGGTACTCACGGGTGCAGCCGCTCTTGCTGTCGGTGACAATGCCACGGAAGTTCCAGAAGCCGGGTTCGCAGCGGTCGCATTTCAGCCCCCCAACGCCGGGTTTGCAGGAACACTGACCCGTGGTGGGGTCGCAACTCCCTCCATAGGAGCCATAGGGGTTACAGTGACAAGTGCCTACGAGAGAGGAGGCAGGGGATGGTGAGGTCTCCACAGATCGGTTTGGTGGGGGTGCCAGCAGCCCCTCGCCCCACCCTATTTCTCCACAAGTGGAAGAGTTATCAGAAGCAGCAAAAACCTTGCTGGCTCTTGGAAGGGGAAGGGGAAGGGGAAGGGGAAGGGGAAGGGGAAGGGGAAGGGGAAGGGGAAGGGGAAGGGGAAGGGGAAGGGGAGGGAAGGGGAGGAGGAGGAGGAAAGGAAAGGAAAGGAAAGGAAAGGAAAGGAAAGGAAAGGAAAGGAAAGGAAAGGAAAGGAAAGGAAAGGAAAGGAAAGGAAAGGAAGGAAGGGAAGGGAAGGGAAGGGAAGGGAAGGGAAGGGAAGGGAAGGGAAGGGAAGGGAAGGGAAGGGAAGGGAAGGGAAGGGAAGGGAAGGGGAGGAAGGGAGGGAGGAAGGGAGGGAGGGAGGGAGAAAGGGAGAAAGGAAAGAAGGGGAAAGGAAAGGAAAGGAAAGGAAAGGAAAGGAAAGGAAAGGAAAGGAAAGGAAAGGAAAGGAAAGGAAAGGAAAGGAAAGGAAAGGAAAGGAAAGGAAAGGAAAGGAAAGGAAAGGAAAGGAAAGGAAAGGAAAGGAAAGGAAAGGAAGTCAGGATTTGCAAAAAAACTGAACACTACATCTGATCCTGCATTCTGTATTTCTCCTGTGGGACTGTGTTGGGCATGTAATCTGCAATCGGCTGGACAATCGTTCTGAAATAAAACTGTGTGATGGGTGGCTTCTGATGCGTCTCGGAGCTGCGCCTTCGAAAAGAGATTCGAAGGCTTGCCAGCTGCTGCACCCACAGAGGATCCCTGTCCCAGCCCACTCTATTCCTTTGCACACTGTCCAGCTACAAAAAGCAGCTTTTTTTACTATCAAAGAGAGACTGCTCTCCGTTTCCCTCTGCTTCTTCTCATGCAAAACTTCCCAAGGGGATTTACCCATCCCTCTCTGCTGTCGGCTGCAAATTCCCAGCTGCTGGGAACGAAAAGCTTGGGCACAAACGGTCCGGCCCTTTATCTGTTCCTCCCAGGGAGTGGACAAATGGAAAGGCAGTCCATCCTCGGGAGCAAGACGGCAAACCGAAGGGTGACTCTCATTGCTTTGGTACCCTCCGAGGAGGGAAACGGGGAAGGGGAGAAACGATTGCAGAAGCCGGTTGCGGAGAATAAAACCGAGGCCAGATGCACCGGGATGCGCTCACAACCTGGTGATTGCATCCTGATTTATGGCCCTTGCTGTGGATGCAAAGGCACCAGTGGAAGTTCACTGCAACACAGGACAGGGGGATGTGGTGGGCAGAGGGGACGCAAACTGTTTCTGAGAGCCCTCTGGGAAAACTCAGTTTGATCTCTGTTTATCTCAAGCCAGCATTGCCTGGTTGTTTTGAAGCTTGCTGCAACCAAATAACAAATCTAGAGGTTTCTCCTTCCCCTAAAGGAGAGAATCTCGCCAGGGTTACAGAATGGGTAGTCCTCGACTTACAACCACAAGTGGGACCGGAACTCCTGTTGCTAAGTGGTGTGGTCATTAAGTGAGTCACGCCCGATTTTATGACTTTTGCTATGGTCATTAAGTGAATCTGGCTTCCCCCATTGACTTTGCTTGTCAGAAGCCCTGTGGGAAGGTCGCAAATGACGATCATGTGACCCCGGGATGCTGCAACTTGCCAGTTGCCAAGCGCCCGAATTTTGATCGTGTGACCACGGGGACGCTGCAATGGTTGTAAGTGTGAGGACTGTTCGTAAGTCGCTTTTTTCAGTGCCGTGTAACTTCAAATGGTTGTTAAATGAATGGTCATAAGTTGAGGACTACCTGTAATCTTTATGCTAGGCTCTGCGATCAATGCACAATTAAAACAGGTTCCCCAATTGGGGCAGAGAAGCTTCCTCAAAGGAGAGCTAACCCAGCAATGACTAAGTCTTCCCCTAAATGGCTCAGGTTTCTAGTCCTCGTTATTATGTTGCAGAAGAGAGGCTTAGTTTCATCAGGGTGATGTGACTAGTTTCCAACGCAGCCCAAATGGGAACTCTGGAAACTTCCCAGAATAACTTCCCCATGTCTTTGGGGACCTCCATCAAGTGCGCAAGCAGAATTTAGCTTTAGAGTGATTTCCACAGATTGGCATCGGGCACCCTCCCAATTGAACTGAATAAATAAACTGCATGTAAGTCAACATAAAATATCGCTACAGGCCAGGTTGGAAAGGGTGGGGCCTTCAGGCTGAGTGAGAATACCTTCCTAAGCCCTCCCCATGAGTTTTCATAGGCAGACACGAGATTTTAATTTCCAGCTTGGCTTTTGAGCTACTTCACTGCATTAATTATCAATGCGACCCCCGGAGGGAAACCCACCGTGGCTTTGGACTCTGATGGCTCTCTGGGTCAACAGCTTCCGAGCGATTAAAACCACTTTTGGAACACCGCCGCTGAATAAATGACCCGGTGCCCAAAGTGCCTCTACCGAACCGCAAACAAGGCTGCTGCGTCCCCGCTGGCTGCCATCGCTCTAATGGATGCCCGCTAACCAGCTGGCCCTCGGCCTCAGCTGCTTAAAATGCCACCAACTATTTCCTTGTCTCGTTAGGTGAACGAGATGGCTCTGGCTAATTATTCCATAAAAAATTAATAAAATCCGCACTGGTGGGCTTGAGTGCAGTGGGGGGAGCGAAGGAAATGCAGGACAGATTGGGGCAGAGGAGCGTGCTGTCTCCCAGGCCCTCAAGAGTGCCAGGGAGGGCTTCCCTACACCCCGAGCTCACCTTTCTGAGACAAAAAGAATGAATTCTACTTACTGGGGCATCCAGCTGATCCAACCCCAAGAGCTAAAGTCACATTGTCTGGACAGCAGCCATAAACGGTTTTGCTACAGTGAAGGAGTTCCGGCGAAGATGGGAGAGTTGGGATCCCTGGAAGGAAAATCAGAAATCTAGGCAAGGCAGTGACGATGCCACCAGCAAGTAGCTTCAGCCCTTGGAGCCAAGTCAAGAAGCAGACCCTGCAGGAATGCCAGTTTCTTCTTGCAGGGGGTCAGGAAGGCCTGTCCAAAACCTTTACTTCCCACCAACCTGGATGCAAAAACTACCTTGGCAGGGTCCCTGGCTTGCCACGTAAATGTCCTGGCGTTTCTCGCAGCGGGATTTTTTCAGTTCACACTCATTAGCATAGACCACCCCGTCGGAGCCACACACCTATGTTGAGGAAAAAGGAGAGGGTCTTGTCAGGGCTCATTCGCGATTAGCATAGCGACTGTGGAAAGCAGTAGCCCCTTGGATGTCAATGCCTCATTTGGGAGCAGGCCTATTCATGAGTAAGAGCCTCAGTGTAACCCCTGAGTAGCAACAGCACAACCTTCGGGTCTCCTGGGTTGCTCTTCTGCAGTTCTACCCCAAGGGAGCATTTAAACTGTCCCGTTTTACATCCTTAAAAGTTGACAGCCAACTTTTTCCATTGAACATGATTATCGTCTAGGCTTTATCAAAGCAACAGGGTTGCCCCCCACCCACCCAAACTGGTGCCTTAAAGGCTCTTGAAGAGAGGAGAATTATTCTTGCAGATTTTGGGTGCAGGCTAGGTTAAGACTGGCAACTAAATAAGCAGGTTGGAAGGATTCCGAGATAATTCTGCCTGTGATCTCTCGGCACAGCAGGGAAAAAAAAAAAAACTTAATTCCAATCTCCCTGGTTCAGAGAACACATCTGCTGGCATCCAGGATGTCATACATGCATGGCGTTCATATGCTTTCCACATTCCCGTCAATAAAATATGCAAATGCATGCCAGTGAAATTAATGAGAAACAGAAAAGCCCCCGAGGGCAGAGAAGCATTAAAGACACAACAGAGGACTTAACTCAGCCCTCAGAAGTGACGCCTTGCAGAAGCCTGCCACGGAATTGTTCAGTGGGAACTCAGGAGGGGTTCCCAGAGAGCATCTGGACCAACCCCTTGCTCCAGGCAGAAAATAAAGCGTCTAGCTTCTCCAGACTCCACTTCGAACCCGCCAGTCCAATCTCCTCTTTGCCTTCATTGCCCAGCTACTGCCCCGCTTACCAGGTTCTGTGGGACAGTCCCACAGGTATAGTCACACACGCAGCGGTCATCTTCCATATCCTCATCCCACGAGCCCCCGTACGTCCGGCAGCTGTCTCGCTCGCACTCAATGGCGTCTCCGGAGCCGGACCCACCTCCTGAGCCGCACTCTGCACGAGAGAAGAACACCAGGGCTGTGCGTTCCCTCCATCAGGGTTCACAGCACGAGATATTCCACTCCTCGTTCAAAACGACGTCAGGTTTCTAGCCAAGATGATCAGTATCTTTATCTGGGTTCAATTCCTGGCGACTACAGAGATGCGTCTGTGCAGCGTCCTGGCCCTTACTTGCACCGCACGAGCCATAAAACTTTCTTCAATGAACTTTCACGCCAAGAATTTGGGGTAAGAGTACAGAATCTCGAGAATAGAGATATGGCCCCCTATTAAGGAAATACCCCTCCTCCTCTTTCCATCTCAGTGTAATCTCTCACATGTGGCTTTCTGGGTAACAGCATGGAAGGAAACACTGCTTTTTCCTGGCATGGCTTCTCGGTCTAATCAGCACCTCTGGGATTCCATGGTGGTCTCCCATTAACCAGGTTTAACCTTGCCTAACTTTTCAAGCTCAGCCTACTTGGTTCTATGCCATTTTTAGAGCTATCCCCCAGTAAAAGGCATCTGAGCCTGTGAATTAGAGGATTTCTATCCATTTGTCAATTAATTTAATCTACTGAAGATGTAAAATAAGTTCTTGTAAAAACTGCCTGCGTTTTAGGACGGCCTCCTGAAGGACCCAGTTACTGAAAGGAGAGCAATGATGAATTGCGTTCATTCAGTTTTTTAAAAACACTCTCCAAAAGGAAGTGCTTCCAATGGCTTGTTTCTTCTTTTTAAAAGTTTATTAAGTCATAAAAGGCAGGAAGTTGGTATTAGTATACTGAAGTTGATTCGCATAATGCATTTCCTTTCCCCTGCCGACCCCGTGCACAGTCTGATTAAATGTCATGTTCTTCTTTCCGCAAACCCCAGGCTTCGCTCATCCCATGTCTTGGCTACCCCTTTGCGCAAGCTGACTTCACAACAGACCTCAAGGGCCCCAGAGAGCAAGAGAATTTTTTCTCCTCTCTTTCTGAAACAGCTGCCAATTCACAGGTTCGAACTGATCTCTCAAACCGGAGCATTCTGAACGTCGCTTGATTGCTGAGCACAAAGATTTCATGTCTGCTTGTTGTTATCCTTCCTGGATAGAAATACATCCCTCCTATGCTCACAAACACTCTTAATAGCTGTGTGTGTGTGCTAGGGAGCCAGAACACACTGCGGTGTGCTATGTACTAGAGTGGATCATCAGGGCAGTGTGCTATATACTCTGGCTTGATTTCCTTTTTGTGCAATCCAAAATCTGCCAAGCATAAGGGGAGGGAGGGAGGGAGGGAGGGAGGGAGAGAGACATAGAAAGAGGAAGGAAGGAAGGAAGGAAGGAAGGAAGGAAGGAAGGAAGGAAGGAAGGAAGGAAGGAAGGAAGGAAGGAGACATAGAAAGAGGAAGGAAGGAAGGAAGGAAGGAAGGAAGGAAGGAAGGAAGGAGGGAAGGAGGGAGGGAGGGAGGGAGGGAGGGAGGGAGGAAGGAAGGAAGGAAGGAAGGAAGGAAGGAAGGAAGGAAGGAAGGAAGGAAGGAAGAAAGGAGGGAGGGAGGGAGGGAGAGAGGGAGGAAGGAAGGAAGGAAGGAAGGAAGGAAGGAAGGAAGGAAGGAAGGAAGGAGACATAGAAAGAGGAAGGAAGGAAGGAAGGAAGGAAGGAAGGAAGGAAGGGAAGGAGGGAGGGAGGGAGGGAGGGAGGGAGGGAGGAAAGGAGGAAGGAAGGAAGGAAGGAAGGAAGGAAGGTAGGAAGGAAGGAAGGAAGGAAGGAAGGAGACATAGAAAGAGGAAGGAAGGAGGGAGGGAGGAAGGAGATATAGAAAGAGGAAGGAAGGAAGGAAGGAAGGAAGGAAGGATTGATGGAAGGAAGGAAGGAAGGAAGGAAGGAAGGAAGGAAGGAAGGAAGGAAGGAGACATAGAAAGAGGAAGGAAGGAGGGAGGGAGGGAGGAAGGAGACATAGAAAGAGGAAGGAAGGAGGGAGGGAGGGAGGGAGAGAGGAAGGAGACATAGAAAGAGGAAGGAAGGAAGGAAGGAAGGAAGGAAGGAAGGAAGGAAGGAAGGAAGGAAGGAAGGAAGGGAGGGAGGGAGGGAGGGAGGGAGGGAGGGAGGAAGGAGACATAGAAAGAGGAAGGAGGGAGGGAGGGAGGAAGGAGACATAGAAAGAGGAGGGAAGGAGGGAGGGAGGGAGGGAGGAAGGAGACATAGAAAGAAGAAGGAAGGAAGGAAGGAAGGAAGGAAGGAAGGAAGGAAGGAAGGAAGGAAGGAGACATAGAAAGAGGAAGGAAGGAGGGAGGGAGGAAGGAGACATAGAAAGAGGAAGGAAGGAAGGAAGGAAGGAAGGAAGGAAGGAAGGAAGGAAGGACGGAAGGATGGAAGGATGGATACATAGAATGTGGATGGATGGTGGGTGGGAGGAAGGAGACATAGAAAGAGGAAGGAAGGAAGGAAGGAAGGAAGGAAGGAAGGAAGGAAGGAAGGAAGGAAGGAGACATAGAAAGAGGAAGGAAGGAGGGAGGGAGGAAGGAGACATAGAAAGAGGAAGGAAGGAGGGAGGGAGGAGACATAGAAAGAGGAAGGAAGGAAGGAAGGAAGGAAGGAAGGAAGGAAGGAAGGAAGGAAGGAAGGAAGGAAGGGAGGGAGGGAGGGAGGGAGGGAAGAAGGAGACATAGAAAGAGGAAGGAGGGAGGGAGGGAGGAAGGAGAGAGAGAGAGAAAGAGGAAGGAGGGAGGGAGGGAGGAAGGAGAGAGAGAGAGAAAGAGGAAGGAGGGAGGGAGGGAGGAAGGAGAGAGAGAGAGAAAGAAACAGAGCATGGCAAGCCTTCCTTTCTCTCCCCTTCCTCAACGCTCTGAAGTGTGAAATTAAAGCACCGAAAGCACTCCTTGTGGGGCCCTATTACCGGCCATCGCCCTTCATTATTGGCAGCCAAAGAGACCACGCGAAGGAGAGTCGGGGCAGGGACGGAAAGGGAAAGGGAGGAGGAGGCCCCTGACGCACCAGGGAAGAAGGGAGTCTAACAAAGGCGGGGGGCAGAGGCTGCTTCCAAGCCCCTTCCTCTTCTCAGCTCCTGCAGGCAAGTCCCCAGGTACAGCCTGAGCAGCCGCCCAACTCTGGTGACCCCCCCTTATGCTCGCCAATGCAGGTCAGGTGCTAAGAAGCTGAGATTCGCGAGCTGAACCCAGGAGGAGGGAGAGGATTTTGAAATTCCCGGCTCCTACAAGCACGCACAGAAAGACCCCCAAGAGAGACCTCGACCGCATTCATCAGCAAGTTTGATTCTATTTGCCCCAAAACAAATCAAGCCCAAGATTTTCCCCCTTTGGGACCGCCGAGATGCATAGCCAAAGCCTTCCAAAACTACCAGAGATTTCCAAAAGTTGTTTCTAGGGTGGATGATTATTTTTAACGGGGAAAAAAGGGCGCAAATTCTGGGATGCCTCTTGGAAAATGAGTCTTTGCTGTTCCAAAGCCAAGGGCAGGCCTCAGCCCAGAAAAAGCCGAGTATCTCTATATTACAGTTATAATCCCAGAGGAAAATTAAAAAAAGAAAGAAAGAAAAATTGTGCCAGCTTTATGCCACTGGAGAAGCATGAAATACAACCACCAACATTGGAGACCGCTAGATGGGCCACCCGTCAAGATTTAACTGGATCTGATAGCCATCTTACTTAAGAATTTAGTAAAATGTGTTAGAACTTAATTCATATGGGCACCATTCATAATCTGACTAGCAAAGCAATCCATTTCCTGGCTTTGCACAAACCCCCGAACTAGACATTTATTTATTTGCTATCCTTTTATGCCACCGTACTTCTCACCGTCAAAGACTGGTGGTGGGGCACGATTCAATCAAACCAGCAACTCAACATAATAAATCAAATCCATCAAATCACGTTTCAACGGTCACATCGAAACGAAGAGGAATAGCTGCCCAAGACCAGAGGTCAACTCCAAATGAACTAAGTGACCTGGATTTGTACACCAGGCTAAGCTAGGCCAGGTATTAACCCTGGGTCATACTAGCCAAGATTAGCGAGCCTTAGCTTGCTAAGAAGATATTTCGAATTTTAATTTGGAGGGGAAGTTTCTATTCAAAAGCTGGCTGAATCTTAAAAGCTGGTACAAAATTCCCAACTGTTCTGGCTGTTTTTCAGACAGCAAAGGAGGAAAAGCGTCGGGACGGTCGAGCAAGGAAGAGCTTACCGTCCTCGCACGGACCGCTCTTCACAACCTCCAGCTCCTCCTTCTGCTGACAAGCCGCCAGACGCAGCTCACACTCGGTGTCATAAGTAATGCCATTGCTTCCACACACGCGGGCCACGGGCTGTTGCTCGCAACGTGGGCAGAGGCACTGCCCATCGACACACTTCGCCCCGAAGGAACACACCGTGGCCCCACAGGCTTCTGCAGAGGGGGTGGGGGGCGAGAGGAGAAAGAGGTCCGGGAGCCCGTGAAGCTATTTCAATGGCTGAGTGGTTGGTTTGGAGGGGAACCGGGTTCGAGGGGATGGGGTGCTGATGGGATGCTAAGGGGGGCCGAAAGGCAGCCCAGATCTGGGAGGACCCTCCCGGACAGAAGGAAACCCGGACTCACTGCAGCTGCCTTGGGCTGCCACCTCGATGGAGACCTGCTGGATGCAAGCCTGGACGTGGAGTTCGCACTCGCTCCCGTAGGTGTTCCCGTCGGTGCCGCAAACCAGCTGAGAGGAGGCCACGCATTCAGTGGGGCACACGCACCTCCCTGTCTCTGCCTCACAGATGGCACCAAACTGGCACTTTCCACAGTGGTCTGGAAGGGAGGAGAAAGACGTCAAAATGGGGATTCATCGGCAGGAAGCTTTGAAACTCACCTTTTCCCCCAAAGAAGTTCAGGCTAGCATTTCTGCTAGGATGGTGTGATTTCACGGACTGCAACGGGGCGGCAGGACTCCCCTGCCACTGACTGGGGATGGTGGGCATCGGCGTGTCCCATCTGATGGGCCAGCAACCACCCATCCTGGGTTTAAAAGGTCTCACTTTGGAATGACATAGTGCCCGCACCTGCATGGTGACAGGAAGGCCCTTGGCTCAATTCCAGCGTCTTCAAACTGGGAAAAGCTATTGCTTGAAATGATGGAGAACTGGTCCCAGTTAGTCTCAGGGTTTGCACAATACATTGGAGCCTCCAGTTCACCCAGTTACCTGGGTTAGTGCTTCCAGGACGTTGCCCACTGTAGGACAATTGGATATAGTACTGGGGGAAAATGAACAATTGGGAGTGGCTGCAATGCAAGGGGAGCCCGGTTCAAGGAATATTTGACCCAATCCAAACAAGCCATTTTCCCCCTTGGGTTCTACTTCTTGGGCCTTCCTGTAGCTGAGAACGCTGCAAATGAAGGGTCATCCATGCCTGGTCCATTCAATCCATGTTGGAAGGGGATGCGCGTTTTATGTTTCCCTATGCAGGCCCCTGGCCATCCAAGCATCTCCCTCTAATTTTAATAACTTCTTCCTGGGAAGAGATGTATTTACAACATGACACCAATAATTCACAGCTTCTGGCCCTTCCTTCTTCCTCATCTCCTCGAGTAAATGGGTGTTTGCAACGGGGCGGGCAGGGAGGGAGGAAAAGGAGGGCAGGCAAAGTCTTTTTTCTTCATCATTCCATCCTCAAGCCGAAGCTCTTTGAACATCTGGAAAAAGATGGGAGGGGAAAGGAGGGGCGGGTCACCCAGCCGAGGTCTTCCAGATGTGACGTTTCTTCCAACAGTCTTGGGCACCCCTGAAACCTCCTCTGTGAAACAGCAGGTCGGACCCCACAGCTCCTTCAACGGCCTGGGCAGAAAAAGATCTGCTGCTTCTCCCTGTAACCACGCTGGCAGAGATGAGAAACCCTCCCACCGCTGGACACCAAGAGGAGAGGGAGGGGACCGCGATGCGTATTTGAATGCACGCCTTGCAAGCAGCATAGCGCAAAGGACCAGAAGGCAGGAGAAGACTCTGCCGGAGACTTCAGAAAGGGAAAAGCGATGCGCTAGACGGGTCAAGAAATGTGACCTGGTATAAGTATCTTTGGCAGGCAGCCTGTGAGGGGATGACAGGTTGGCAGAGAGCGGGGAAGAACCCAGACCGCAGCTCGCTGTCTTTTGATCCGACGTTTGGGATTCTGGCCCGGCTTATCTATCAAAAAGCAGAGAGGCTCTTCACTGTAAGAGCCACAGGATATTTCAAGAGAGGTTCTGAAGGCCTGTTGTTCCCGTCCCCCTGTCAATCAAGAGGGAACAAACAGGCAATAGCATCGGGGCTCGGGTGCAGGGGGGCAAAGGCAGGAGAAAGACGCACCAACCCTTGACCTGTTGGCCAGTCTGGCCTCTCTGCTAAGAAAAAGAAATAGCTTTCCTGGACACCCTGCAATTTCTCCAGCTGTAGAGAAGAAAGAGTTGGCTAGAAAGGGTCGGAACATCTGGGGTATGAAAAGAGTGTGTTTCCAGTTCCTCGCTGTCTTGCACAGCTGGGGATGGCTCGGGCCAACGGTGGGGCAGAGGGTGGCATCTCTCCCCCACCCGCACACAAAAGGCGGGGTCGGGACAAAGATGGGGGGCTAACGCGGGGAGCACAAACGTGGCTCTGGGGCTCCGGAGTCCCTTCCCAAGCACAAGACGATTCCGAAGATCGGCTATTTCCCAGGGTGACCCTGATACTAACTTTAGCTCAGACACCCGCTCTTGCACGTCTCCCACAGGAGGGTCTGCGCGAGAGGCACTCCCTGGGTCCTGTGCCTGGCACCTTAGCCAGTCTACTCCACGAGATGCCTGCCAATTTAATTACTGCCTAAAATTGGCAACGTCTTGCCAGCTGCTACGTTCCACCGTCCCGGGGCACAGCGCATATGCGTGCTCTGGCACGGGCGGCTTCTCTACCTCAACTGATAGCTCACGCTTGGAAAACAAACCTTCGCTGGGAAAGGTGGATTCGTAGCCCTTAGCCAGGAGGCTGCTTGAGCGTTTGACTTGCCCCCCCAAATCCCGTGAGCGTAGCCGTTGTGACTATCAGCCAGAAACAAGCTGCCGTAGACTCTCCATGCCCGGCAACCTGGCTTTGTTCTCTTGCAAGCTCTCCGCCCCCATGTTCTCGTTCCTCAACAAAGCCGTGCAATTTGTTGGTTGAGGAGCGAAAAGGGAAAGAGGCATCTGAGTTTGTTTGAGGGGGGTGGCCGCCTCGCAGCCGAATGGTTCAAACGCACGCAGTCAGCGGCTTGCAGAATTTGAGAAACACGCAACGCTCCTTTAACACATCAGAGAGCGGTGACCAACCAGCTCACTTTTACCTACTTTTTGAAGCAAGGGCGTTCCCAATTTTCCAACCAACCTTTTTCCCCCAGCTCTAGGTGGAGACGGCAAGGCCAGAAACTTTGCAAGAAACAGGCTTTTATTCCTGAGCTTTCAGCCATCCTTCTTTTATGCAGATAAACTAGGGCGTATGTTAGGGGACAGAAAACCCCCTGCTTTGTCTTCTTTGGGAGAGAAAGAGATGAGTCGGAGGGCTGAGAAACATTTAAAAAATCATTGCGCAGGATGGAGGGAAAAGGATTTCTTCCTCTCCTGTTCAATCTGTCAATTCCAGTTCCCAAGGCAGTTCGTAACACCAACCAAGGACTATGAAGTGCAATAAAATGATCACAGGAAAAACAATAAAAATAAATTTCAGCAATTGGAAAGCACAGCCGCGTTAGGCAGAGTTTTTAAAACACTTCAGCAACCTCCTTAAAGCAAGCATGGCTAACTTCCCTTCTAGAGAAGGAACGTGTCTGGATTTTTTAACCCATCTGCTGAAGGCTGGGGAGGTCTTGCCGGGGAGGAAATTCCCATCCCTGATGCACCAGACTGTTTGACTTGACAAGTCTGGAGAGGACGACATTTCCTCCCCATAATTTCTCCCCAAATGCAGCATCACATAATCCACACTGCCTTCTTTCAACAGGGACACATGCAGAGGCAGCCCATGGAGAAATCAGCCCCAGCACCCTAAGAGAAGCATCAGGTTTCTAGTCCTCAAGACGGCTCAGGGCTTGGCACAAGGAAGGGGAGGGGTGCCGCATGCCAAATTAACCCACCTCTTTGGGGAAGCCTAAATCCCCATATTCTCCTGTGAGCAAGCATAAGAACAAGAAACTGAAATGAACGTAATGCTCTTATCTCCGGTTGCTCTCCGGTCCCACCTTAGGTTGGATTTGAAGACTGTAAGCTCCTTATACAGCAGGCAAGTTTTGCTCTCAGCTTCCTCAGCTAATTGCTTATGCATCAATATCTGATTGTATTACAGCCAGTGGGACTTGCGACCCTGATCTCTGACGCTCCGTTTTATCCCTCATGATAATTTTTTACGCAGAGGTTTACGCCAGCAGTAGAGAAGGCCTGGAGCTAGGCGAGGGGGCTGTCGGTGCTAGACGAGCGGGGATTTGAAACTTTCTGGGCCGGGTTTGACACTCGGATGGAGCCCCTAGCACCAGAGGCTTGACCTACAACAGGTTGTTAATCGGTGTTAGGAGCTACTGCACACCTCAGTCAATCTTTTACTGCAGCAGTTCGGAAACATTTGGGGCTCAGGACCCCTTTACGTACTTGGGGACCCCAAAGAGCTTCGGTTGCTGTGGGTTATATCTATCAATATTGACGGTATTAGAAATTGGAACTGAGAACTGTTAAAAGAGTCATTGATTTGACTTCGCGGACCCCCGAAAGAAGGGAAATAGAGGCCATCCGTCCAGCATGCTGCGATTGCATCCCGCACTGAGTCCAAGGAGGCGGTTGGCTTTCTAAGGCCTGTTTGTCTCGCCGCCCTGAAGAATGTACCAAATGGGCCTGCCAGCTTTGCCCTGGCATGGCTTCGTCACTCATCCCCTTTTGATCCCACTCCAATGGTACAGCCTCTGATAGTAGGACCCAACTACAGTGGTACCTCTACTTACGAATTTAATCCGTTCCGTGACTCTGATCGCAAGTCGAGTTGGTCGCAAGTCGAAGTAAATTTTCCCATAAGGTTCAATGTAATTACCGTTAATCCGTTCCAGTGTCCGCGGACCACGTGTCAGGGGCGGAAAAACAGCCGCTGACCACGCGTCAGGGGGGAAAAAATGGCCGCAGAGCACGTGTCAGGGGCGGAAAAACGGCCGCAGACCACGTAGAACGGGCGGAAAATGGCCGCGGACCACGTGGAACTGGCGGGAAATGGCTGCCGACCACGTGGCACGGGCGGAAAAATGGCCACGGACCATGTGGAACGGGCGGAAAATGGCCGCGGACCACGTGGCACGGGCGGAAAATGGCTCGTAAGTCGAGGCAAATTCGTAAGTAGAGGTAAATTTTTGAGGCCGGAGCTGATCGTATCTTGAAATTTTCGTAAGTAGGGGCGTTCGTAAGTAGAGGTACCACTGTATCTGAATCCTTAACTGAGTTGGGAATGTCACTGGGCTTTCCCTCTAAAACTCCCAGGCACACCTTTCCGAATGAAATGAGAATAAAGTCAGGAAGGTTGGCAAAAGCCTTGCTTTCGGAGGCGACCAGGGAACTACCTGCTAGCGATTTTCTATTTTACACCAGGGAGGAGGTGATCTAAGGACTCACCACAGGGGCCCTTGTGTTTCACTTGGATCTCCTTCCGGAGGGCACACGCCATGGCGTCTAGCTCGCAAGGGTTGCTGTACGTGAGGTTATCACTGCCGCACACTGGATCATAGACGCTCTGGCACACCTGCTGGCATTCGCACACGGCCTCCTGGTTCTTCACCACGCAGGTAGCCCCAAACTGGCACTCAACGCTCAGGCAGGGGCTCGGCTTGCCAAGATCTGGATCAGAACGGCAGGAAAGCGGGTAGAATGGTTAGAGCAGCGACATCTTCTGGAGCTGGGCCAAGTATCTCCATCTCCATCTCCCCCAACGCTTCAGCAATTGATCCGCTATTACTCAAACCGGTGGGACACGTTTCAAGGCAAATGGATGCCCTGGAATTTCCTTACTCACCGCCCCTTCTTGCAAGAGGGAAGGGATCAGCGTTCGCTCCTAAAAGAACTGCGGAGGGAGTGGAGGATCCCCAACGATGTGGAAAAACCACAGCGGGCGCACTCTGGATTTTGCCAAATGGGTGGGCTGGCGATTCAGCCGTGCTGGGTGGCAGATCCACTTGGGCTAGTTATACCCCGTTTGCCCAAAAGGACACACTTAATTTTATTTCTCCTATTCACCCAGAGCTGCAATAAGCTGCAGGAAAATCATGCATTCTCCTCCAATAACATTATTACTATCCAGCACAGCAACAACACTTGATATTTTTAGGCGTTTGGGGCTGAATGTCATATTCCCTCTCTCATCTCTTCTCCTCACAACAACCCTATAAGGTGGGTTAAGTGGGCAGAGAGTATGTCTGGAAGTTACCTAGTAAGCATCACCATTTGTATCTTGATCCCTGAAATAACTGTTGCTCCACCTTTGGGGTATGCTTGTACTTTTCATGAGGACTAGAAACTTTGTTTGGAAGTGGTAATCGCATCAGAGCAATAGGCTCTAGTTCTCAGAGCTCTGTGGCCACAAAAGCAGAGACCGCCTCCGATCCCAAAGAGGAAAGATTTGCACCACTGCGGTTACAACTTAGAATTTCTCACGCTTTCAGCCTCTGGGTGAAACCGGGGTTTATTTATTGATGAGATCGCCCTTTCTCTCAATCCTTCATTGGCTCGAGATGGGGCCCCTCATGCACGTAGGAGTGGGACGAACAAAAGCCAGGGGTGTGGGAGGGAGCACGGGGGGGAGAGAAAGCCTGCAATTGTTCGGTCTGCAAAAGTGCCGAGGTCGATATCGATGTCGGGGCCACGCAATTCCAAATTGCTCAAAGGGAGGGAGTGAAAAGCAGGCTGGGGAAATTCACTGCAAGGCAAATCTGCATTCCACAGTGCTCAGAGAGGGAGGGAGAGAAACAGAGAGGAAGAGGAGGGCGGGGAAAGCCACCAAGACAGGATGACAAATGCAGCGATTAGGAAGAAGAGGCCGTTGCTATTCTAAATTTTGCATCTCATGCGACGGCCCATTGGTCTCTGCCCTGCGGGCCGTGCGAACAAAACCAATCTTAAAATAAGACCTCAGCCCACGGGTCAACAGGACATCAGGGAGGAAGTCTCTAATCTTGCTGGATTTTCATCAGCAGGGAGCTGGCTGGAGGAGTCCCTTCCTCCCCCTTTCCCTGCAGGTAGAAAGCAAGCCTGTCAGGGCGAAAGTCAGCCATGCCCTTTCCTCACTTGCGGGCTAGAGGCCTCTCTGCAGGATTTCAACATAGCAAGCATCTAGCTCTCTCCTGCCTCAAGGAAAAAAGAAAAATGGGAGATCAAGCCCAAAACTAGCCAATCGCCATGCACTTCTAAGAACACCCCCCCCCCCCAATTCAGCAAAGAAGGAACAGGACGCTGTTCAAATTTCATCGTGAACTGGCCAGCCATCAAACCTCGTGGCCAAGTGTGGATGTCTTGATTCATTTTATTTTTTTAGAAAGTCTATATGTGGCCAACTCCCCTAATACAGTAGTTTGTTGGAACCTGGGTCCTTCCACACCGTAGCCCAGGAGTGGAACCATTTGAGCCTCAGGACTCCTTGGGGTTCTCGGGCCCCATCCCCAGAGCCCACCCAAACCGGATGCCGAACTGCCGTTTTCCAGACGGCAAGAGAAGGAAGGAAAAAATCCGTGGGGAGCAATTGTATGAAAGGGGATTCCTATGCTACATCTACATTGCACAATAAGGATATCAAATTTTATCCATTTGCAGGTGGATTCCGCCACCTTTCAGCCGAGCAGACCAGAGAGGCTGTTCTGAGGCCAAGTGGTGACCACGGTCCAAAAAAAGGGTCTGTTTCTCTGTTTCAGCCACTAGCCCCACTCTGGAGGCTCTCTGTTATTAAAACTGGGGTGGAAAAGCAACTTGCAGAAAACTAGGGCAGGAGAGCAGGTCCCAAAGCTGCTAGATTGGCCCAACCAATCTAGCAGCTTTTTATTCTTGACAGTTGTAGGAGCCCAACGTGCACCCTTCTGCTCAGTTCCCTTCCGTGGCCCAGAAGGAAACTGAGCTCCCAGCCTGCACCGTGGCTGCTGGGTGACGTTTTTAACTCCCACGGGACCAGGACAGCACGGCTGTTCCCATGCACGCAGACAGAGGAAGAGAGGGGAGTGTAAATCAAATGACAAGGGCAGCAAAACAATTCCCAAAAAGCCAGCCAGGAAGGTCAGAATGGAGAAATGGATCTATTCTGAATATAACAGGAGCAGCCCAGATTAGCTCATTCACTGGGAGACAAATGCCCGGGGGCTCTATTCATACAACACGCTTAACCAGGCCAGCGAAAGACATAACGGGACGTTTCCCCAACCTCCTTCACCTTGGAGTAAGTTTTTTCCCTCGGCAGTGCCGGGTTGCCCCATGCCATCCCGTGTGTTCAGTTTATGACACCCCAACCCAGAAGATGAGCTAATTCAGTTGCCAGGCTAAGAATGTCGTGGGAATGCAGCGTGCGGGAGAAGGGCGACAGCCTAAAGTGGGGTGTGTCTGGTCCTCCAAGGGGAAGAAAACGCTGGCCACCAAAGGTCGTGCCTTTGGGGCCTCGACGGACAAGGGAGAGGTGCAAAATGCTTTCGGGGCAAGAGGGAAACAGGGTTCCCCCACCCTACGAGATGCAGGGAAACAAGCAATGCTAAGAGGAGGCAGAGAAAGCGGAGGAGAGAGAAGAACCCAACCTCGGAGCAGAATTTTCCTGGTAGAGTGCACTGGAGAACTGGGCAGGCGCACTTCCTCTCTCCGAACAGGAAACACTAGAAAACACAAGACAACAGAAAGAAAGAGAGAAAGAGAAAGGAAAGAGAAAGGAGAGAAAGAAGGTGGGGGGGGGAGAGACAGACATAGCTATGGACTGCTTCCCCTGAGTTTCCAGGCACACCCCAATTGAATTCCCCCTCTGACGCCTCCAACTTTCTTCGGCCACTCCGTCCCTAAGTTGAATTTCACTTCTGTCAATCCCACGTGGGGGACGACGTTTGGCACGGCGAAGGGGCGTGTTTAAAATCAGGGGGGTTGAAAGAGGGGTTCCAAAAATCATCTTAGTATTTGGGAACTGCCAACAGGGCAGAATGAAGTGAAAAGACGGTTCTCCATGTGTAATAAATGCCTTTGTCGCTCCTGTTCATTAAATCAAACCCGTGAATATTACGTTTCACATCAAAGAATCTGGGGGCAATTTAAAGATTAAAAGATCTATTGTGGCAGAAGAGTTAGTGGACAATTATTTGCATCAATGCAAATGTTGGGCTGCTTTCAGGGGGTGGGATATGTAATCAGTTTTGCTTCTGCACACAAGACAGGGGAGATTAATTTTCTTCTTCCTTTCACACCATTTTTTTAAGCCGGCAAGAAAAACAAGAGTTTATCTTTTTCTGGATGCTCCTGAGAGAGATAATATTGTATCACTGCCCAATGAATTTTCAGAAGAGGTGGAAAGCTGTTCCATATTACCATGGTTTAGCTAGTGCATTTAATCTAGTTACTGATTTAACTCATTCTGGGGATTCACATAATACACTGAATCACCAACTAAGGAGATACGGCCGCCTTTGCCCAGCATACAAGCCTTACCAAAGGTTAACGGTAATCAAATTTGCCTGTTGTAGGAATGAAGTTGCAAAATCCTTCTCCGAAATGGTTGCAAATAAAGCCAACGTAAACCCAAGGTGCCCTCGACAACTGATTCTCTGCATGGGACTTCTTTGATCTATTGTACACCTACACAAAATTATCCTTAATATTATAAAGAACATCCAGATCTCTGGTCCAGGAATCTGCAGTCTGAAATTCCACAGAGGGGAAACAGAGGAAGGAGATTCAAGTGGTGACGTATGGGCCAATGACAAGTATTGGTTACATTTTATTCTGAGCGTTCATATTGATCATTTGTTGGTAAAACACTTTGGGCAAAAGTTAAGGGGAAAGTTGCATACAAATAAGCAGAACGAATGAACAGGCTGGATCCTCTTTTTTTCCTCTCTGCGTTAGGGTCAACCAGCAGCCTCCTCTGAGCTCTTTAGGGAAAGCGCTACCCGCTTTGCGTGCCTCAATTTTGGTCCTCCACAGATTTAAGGCAAAGACACCGCCAAGACTCACCCCTGCAAACTAAGAAAGATTTGTCGGGAAGAATTGAAAGGTGTGTGGGAACCAGCCTGGATGGTGCAGGAGGAGAATTGGGATGCCCAAACTTGGCAGGAGAAAGCAATCAGCAAGCAGGTAGGACAGGCATGAGAGACGGAAAGATGCAAAGATGGAAGATGGACAGGACTGAACACTCTTATCCAAAATCCCCCGCAAGGACAAAAGGATGACGACACAGGTCTAGAACAGGACAACGGCTGCAAGAGGAGTGCAGGGGACACCGGGAAAAGAGTTGAGAGGAAGAAGGAGAGCAGGTCAGACCACCCCTCATCATCAGAGCCAGACTTACCTCTTCCGGCTGCATCCCCTGGACTGATGCAGAGAAATGGGTGATTTTTGGATCCGTCTGGCCTCACTTACCACAAGGTCCATGGTGCTTGACCGGAATGGCGGCTCTCTGCTGGCACTCCGCCTTCTGGCGCTCGCAGTCGTTGACGTAGGTCCGGCTGTCCCTGCCACAGAGAGGCTGGTAGGCGCCATCGCAAACGACGCGCTCGCAGGAGCAGCGGGCGAGTCCCCGGCGGATGAGGCACACGGAGTTGAAACGGCACTCGTCCCGGCATTTGTCTGCAGACACCAAGGAGAGTCAGTTCTCAACAGTGCAAAAAGGCCGGCGGGACGTCTGTCTGTCTGTCTGACTTGCTCTTTGTACCAACTCCCTTTCCATCTGCCCACCTCAGGCACGTTCATGAGAACATTAGAAACTTCCCACTCCCCTTTGCACTGGCTGCTGCTTCCAGGACCTCCAAACTGGGCCTGAAAATCCCTGGCATGACAGCCGGCCGTTGAAATTCGCTTACCCTGAAGCTGGCACGGGCCTGAACGCAGCTTCTGGATCTCGATCCCCCGAATGGCACCCGTCCTCAGCAAGACGCATTCGTTTTCGTAGGTCACTCCGTCGTCCCCGCACACCAGGTCTTTCTTCAAGGGGCAGCTTTCGGGGCGCGGCAGGAGCTCCGCCCGGCGCGAGCGAGGGTTGACGCGGCAGACTCGGTTCATGTCATTGTGGGTGCTTTTGCAAGGATCTGCGGCGGGGGGAGGAAAAGACGATAGGGAGAAGCAATACGACCCAGTTTTCACATTACATGCTTAAACCAGGGTTTCTCAACCTTAGCCACTTTAAGATGGGTGGACTTCAACTCCCAGAATTCCCCAGCCGGAATTCCCCAGCCAACCCTAACCTTAACCCTACCCCTACCCCTACCCCTACCCCTAACCATGCTGGCTGGGGAATTCTGGGAGTTGAAGTCCACCCATCTTAAAGAAAAGATGTTGAGAAACAGTGCACTAAACCATGATGGAGCCTGGTTGCACCTGGCTTGAACCTGCCCCTCGGGGTTAATTCAGTTAAACGAACAATTCAGAGCGATGCCGAAAGAAATGGTGGGAGGGATGGAAAATCGGAAGAGAGGGAAAACAGACTAGCGTCCCCGGAATAGCGGCGCTGCACGCTGCAACATTCTGTGGAGGTTCTCTTCCTTAACGTGGGTCTTTCTCAAGCCAAAGAAAATCTACACTGCTCAGAGCTAAACTCGTCCGTTTGCCCATCCGCAGGATCCCAGGAAGATGGGCTGATTTCCCCCCAGTCTAGACCCACCCGTTGGAAAAGTGGTCCTGCTGTACACCGAGTTCCCAAGAGATGCCCACCGGCGAACGCGTGTGAGAGCTGGGATGAAAACAACCCAGCCAGGCACAGCAGACCATCAGTTACTCTCTTTAATCTGGGCTTAACCAGATCACCTTCCTTTCAATGCTTGGATGGGCTTATCAGAAAGCAAAAGACGCCAGACTCCAGATCAGCCTGATGGTTGGTTAATCCCCTTCTCCGCTTCTCCACAGGGGCGTTTCCAACATCCTGGCTTATAATACCTGGAGGAAGCAACAGGCTTCTGCTCCCTTAATAACCGAGATGCAAAAGCATACATTTATTTTTTCTTAAACAGAGCCCCATTCAGTGCTCTGGAATACCTACATTTCTATATCAGACCAAGAGGGACAATAGATTAACATGTCACCATGGAGACTGAAGAACCTGGTGTGTGTGTGTGTGTTGGTGTCTGTGTCTATTTTGGGGGAAACAGGAAACAAATCACACCTTAACCCCTGCAGACAACGGGAAGAGTGAGATCAGAGGCACGCTCAGATTTCAGCAGGTTTTTGCACAACAAGCCATTTCGCTCCAGGTGCCCTCCCCAAAAAAGATCCATAAAGAAAAAAAAAATCCTGAATTTGCCATGGAGCAATCACATTTGAACACAGAGGAGGAGGTCTGAAGGGAGAAAGAGCATTTCTCTCTTCATAGAGCAACAAAACCTATACAGTGGAACCTCGAGTTACGAATTTAATCCGTTCCGTGACTCTGGTTGCAACTCGAATTGGTCGCAACACGAGGCAAATTTTCCCATAAGGTTCAATGTAATTACCGTTAATCCGTTCTGGCGTGGAGGACAGGGAGGCGGCTATTGCTTGGAGGGAGAGTCAGGGGCGGAAAAACGGCCGCGGACCACGTGTCAGGGGCGGAAAAATGGCTGCGGACCACGCAGCAGGGTGGAAAAATGGCCGCGGGCCACGTGGAATGGGCAGGAAAATGGCCGCGGACCATGTGTCACGGGAAGGAAAACCGCGGATCCGGTTCGTAGCTCGAGGTGGAGTTCGCATGTCGAGGTAAATTTTTGGGGCCGGAGCTGGTCATATCTCGAAAAATTCGTAAGGGTTCGTAACTAGAGGTACCACTGTATTTACTCTTGGGAAGCGTACCCTTATTTCCCCAATACCTAAAATTGTCAGGGGAGGACAACGCAGTGTCTGCACGTGCCAGAGACCCACAACAGCTCCAGCTGGGATTCATGAAACCCCCCAATTAAGTACTTTTTGAAAACAGCCCAAGTCTCTTCAGGTTTCCATGTTCTCACTGGGGGAGAATGCAGCCATCTCACAAAATCGCGAGATTTGGTGACCTTGCAGGAAGGGGGCTATAAAAATGTGGTTTTACGGCACCCAGGATGATACGAAATGTGAGGACAAGCCCTCACACCTCCATTGTGCCTTGCATGGACTTACCACTCCCCCACGCACTGATGATTTACCTGGGCTGGTAATGAAACGTCTGCAGGGAACCAGCAACGTCAGAGAACGCCGAGATCCCCACCGTTCAGCCCTGAGCTACGGAGACTCTCCGCGCTTGGAGCTTACCGCAAGGCCCATCAAACTTCTTGAAGACGTTTTCCTGCTTGTCGCAGGCGTGTCGGTTCAGATGGCACTCGCTGCGATAGTCCTTGCCGTCGCTGCCACACACGAGGTGCTCGGGAACGCCGCTGCAAAAGGACATGCAGATGCATTTGGCCGACTGCCCGTCCGTGGAGCGTACGCATGTGCTGCCGAAGCTGCAGACCACCTCTGCGCAGGGGTCTTTCGAACCTGGCAAGAGGGGAGAAGACCCAACCTGGTAAACGGGAATCGCGGGATCGAGGGGCGGGCAACGTCGGCTTCCAGATCATGGGTGGGAATGGGAGGATCCTTGCAAGGGGACCGGAGAAAAGGGGATTTTTTTCAGCATTTCATGGAGAAGTCGAAGGGGTGCTTGAAACCATGTTACGCCAGTTCTCCACTTTCTAAGGTGCTCAGCAAACAGAAATGATGGGATCGGTGCCGTCTTGCCCAACTGTGCCACTGTCAAACAACAGACCTCCACGGCCACCATTTCCCTATTTCTTATGGCGAAAGCCCAACTGCCTTAAGCACAGCCCTGCTGTCTGCGGCCGGAAGCTCGATACGATTAGTTTCCTTTCCAGGGAAACACAGCCACTGCTCTCCCCCAGCTCACCAAGCGAAAGGGCGCATGAGATTTGAATTGCAACAAGGAGAGATCCTTAATGTGCCATGAGCAAAATGTAATTAGAGACAGCCATTATGAGGCTGCTGGCTTTTCTCCTAGGATGGGGGCAGTATCTTATTTATAGGCCCTGGCTGGCTCTGCTTTATTTATTTAATTTCCCACCTCCTTCATTAGACATTTCCCCCCACCCCCAACCCATTGTTATTATTTTAAATAAATCAGGATGACACACCCCGACTCTCTCCCTTCCCTTCTCCCCTCCACCTCTATCGAGCTCCCTGCAGGAGTTCAGAAAGCCGAGATTTATCACTAAGAGTGGGAACTTCTCCATCGGAGAGGGAGGGGGAAAAGGTCAAAGTTAATTTACTTGGAGAAAAGCAGACGGGGAGTTTTCCTTTGCACAGTCCCTTGCTTTCAGGTGGTATGTGCCATGCTACCACAGAGGGTTCATTAGCCTCGCTTACAAGGCCTTCTCCGGAAAATCACCCGGATGCAAACTGGACTTAGGAACATCCCAGCCTACGTCTTGCGAGGGTGTGTTGCAGACGCGATGCAAACCAGCCAGCCTATTTCTCATCAAGAAGGGCTGATGTTATATGTCACTCCGTGCAACAAAAGGGAAGTCAGAAACTCAACCTATAATCGTTTTTTTTTTCTATTGTTTTTGGGGGGGACGGTGGTCTCCTTAAATAACAAAATAGTGGAGGCGTTTTGATTCTCAAATCCTTTTTCTCCTTGTAAAATAACTTGATGTGCTCTGGTGTGGTGAGGGTTAATTTTCCATCAATGATAGCCCGATAGCAGTTGTCGTTGTACAACTGTTGTCTGCTTACTGACACTAGATCTCTGCATCAATGATTTTTTCCCCTTATTTCCCCCTTCCCTTGTTCATGTTCTCTTTCTCTTTTAAAAATGATTAATACAGCAGGAGGAGGAGGAGGAGGAAAGAGACACAGGAGCATCTGAGGTCTGAGGCGGGGTGGATGAAAAGTTTGCCACCATCACTTACCACAGGCCCCTTTACTCATGACTTTAATGCGACGCTGCTGGTTGCACTGAGCCTTCTCCAGTTCACATTCGTTACTATAGGTAGAGTAATCTGAACCGCACACTGGAGCCACCACAGGAGGGCAGGTGGTCTTCTTGCAAACACATAAACCTTGGGAAGGGTCCATGGGGTTCTTCTCACATACAGCACCGAAGCCGCACAGCATCCCTCGGCAGACTGCGGGGGTAAAGGGAAAGAGAGTTACGCTGATGGATAAAAACTGGGTCGAAGTTTCTAGTCCACGTGAAGTATAAAAGCATAGGCAAAACGGGATGCAGTAACCTTGTGCTGGGGTCAAGAATAGGTGCCGTGGGTGACCTCAGCCCCACACAACTTGGGATGTTACACTGGGTCTATTTTGGGGGGCTTAGTATACAGGGTGACTCTCCTGTCGGGCTAGTTTCCAATTCCATGTCATGGGTGAATCCACAGCCTGGGTAATAAGATTAAGCATGTCATGATAACACAGCCTCTGTCTCCAAAACCCATGCTTCCCACAGCCCTTTGGTTGAGAGGGCAGGTAAGTTACATACAGCCCCGCTCCGAAGTGAGGAAGGAGGGAAATGTGCTTGAAACTCAGCTCTCAATTGCTGGTCTGCAATAAATGTCATGAACTCATAAATCTGATTTTCAAAGGACGGAAGGGGAGGGGGGCAGAGTTTGCCCACCCTGCAGCTTCAGAGGCTCTCACCCCAAAATTGTACAATTCTCAGCAACCCCCTAAGGCAGGAGACCAGGGGTGAGGGAGGCTGGGCGTTGTAGTTCAGCCATAAGTGCAAGGTCAGCCCCATTCAAAAGCTTCAATACAAACCATTCTGAAGACGCCCTTTTTCCCTACACAAGCTGACCGTAATTCCATGCAGGATCCCAGGAGCCATTTGTGTGTGTGTGTTGTGCGTGTATGTGCAGGGAAATGAGCAGAGAGGCCCGTTTACTCCCTAATAACAGATGCACCATTCTCTTTATCATGTAATCAGCTAAGCTGGCATAAACTAGTTTTCCATTTACATTGCAAATGAAGTAGAGGTGATGGCTGTTCTTTTTTTAATTTTGGAGGTGAGTGGGGAGCTGGAAGGGAAGCCAGGTAAGAGAAACCGAAAAAACAGACATGCAATTATGAAGGAGACAGTGCGCTATCCAGAGGATCTTCCTTAGATCTTTCGGGTGTAGGGTACCAAATTTATATTCAGCTGTGCAAAGCCCTAGGCTAGAAGTCTGTACCTGCTTGATCTTGTGCTTTCTTGCAATGAAATTCCAGTTCTAAAACTCCTGCCTAGCTTAGCTTGAGCTCTCACGCTTCAGGAGCATTTCCACACCTTTTCAAATTTACATCCATCCTCTCCTGTGCTGAGAAAATGAGTCTCCAAGTAGGGAGAAGTGTGGCAAAGTGACACCTGCCAGCTCAGCCTACTCCTCCGTCGAGTCCAATTTATTCTTGTTTGGCGCCGGATCACGAAGTCTTTCCAAACACCACCTTTCTCGGCTCCAGTCTGAACTAGAACGTCCAGAGGTTGAAGCTTCCACTGGCCAACCTGATGCTTTACTCATCAGCTGGAACTCTGCTCATGGTCCAATGTCAGAACCGGGGTGCTGGAGGCAGAACATGAGGCTGAAAATATGATATGGGTGATGCAACCCTCCTGGGCCTTCTCGTTGGGAGAGAGGAAGCCTACACCCAGAGATATATCTCTAACAGATTCACTACTGCCCCATCCGCGTCATCCCACCCGCTGTCTTCCAGAAGGGCTGGCCTACTACCAGTGTTGTATGATCAGACTTCTGGTCTAACACCTCTAGAAGGCCCCAGGTTGGAAAGATTGGGTTTACTCTGACCATCTCTGGTTCTCTAGAGCAGGGTTGGGGAAAGGAGGGCCTTCCAGATGTTTCTGAGCTCCAGCATCTCTCCGTGACTAGCTGTCACGCTTGGGATTGCTGTGAACTACAGCTGAGCAACATCTGGGCGTTGCAGGTTTCTCAGCTGGAGGAGATGCCGTAGCTTAAGCTTGTGGAAGGTGACGGTAGAGGAAGGGAAGGCAAACTGAGGCAGAGGTACACAGGGACAAATCTATAACACCAACAGAGCCTTCAACTTCGTTGCCGTTTGCCAATCTCATTAGTCTCATTAGTCCACCTAGCTCAATACTGTTGGCCCAAGCTATCAGCATGTACTGGAAGGCTGCTGGGGACTGAACTTGGCATGGCAAGTGTGGATCCTTTCGCAGAGCTAGGAATGGACAGAAAAACAAGGCTGGGATCTCTCATCCTTAGCTATTTCTCTCCATCATTCTGTTGCTTTCCTGCTAATTTTGCCAGGCACACGTTAGGTCATGTTTTCCTCCTTAACACAGCTTCTGCTGTGTTTGACCTACCGCCGATACATTGCCGTTAACGTATCTTGCCAATCTGAGAGGGTGGAAGGTATGTTTTCCCCCCAGAAGGATGGTATGTGGGTTGCAAGAGAGAGGACTATCCGTGCCCCACTTCTGTTTTGCACTCTTCCAAGTTACTGATTTGATCAGAGATGATTAGCATACCATGTAAGGCATTTCACATTTCTATGGACACGGCACACATATTAGGGGAGAGGGGAGGGAGAAGAGATCACCGTATATAATATCAGGAGAAAAACATTTTTTAAAAAAATATATGAAAAATCATAAAAAGGAGGGGGGGGGAAATAAAACCATTGCCAGCGGTTCATTTACACTTCAATACACGGATATTTGGCTCCAGCTGCCTGGAGAATTTAAGCTCATATGCATGGTAACAATACACTACTAAGAGACTAATATTGTCAAATAAAAAACGAACTCTCTTTCTCTTCTGCCCAATATCTAAAAGCAATTTATCATTTTTATGAAGCTCTGCAGACTGGCTCTTTCTCTGCCTTTTTTTTTTTTTTAAACTAGCAGACAAATCTCGTTTTTTTCCCCCAACCGCGAGATAAGGGGTGGGGAAGGAGGAAAGAAAAACGACGGGCATTTAAAAATGCAGAGTTGACTGTGGTTTTTTTTCCCCTCCTTACCCATTTCCTCCTCCAAGCCCCTTGCCCAATTTTTCCAGACTTCAGCTGAAGTTGGAGCACCTTGGAAAACTGCCACTCAAAGAGACAGAAAGGTTCTTTCCCTGCAGGAGAAAGGAGATCCAGCTTGCCAGAGACGTGTCAGAAAGGGGATGTCTTCTCTTCCATTCCTCAAGGAGTGCCCAGCCAAATATTAGTGCTGTAGCTCAGGAGAAGACAGCTGCTTTGCAAAACACGCCTGGTTCAGCCCTGAATATTTCACATTAAGGGGATCAGATAATGGAACAGAAACGCCTTCACCAAGCAAACCCTGAACAGCTGCTAAGAGCTCCTGGTGCGCATTCTCTCATTTTACAATATTGGTACTTCTTTTCCTGGTTCAGCACCTTGGACAGGGGTAAGTAGCTGAACTTAGTCACCCCTTCATCTCCCAGGATGCCCCCCGCCCTCTGCAGCATTGTGGGAAACTAAAAGAGGGGACGAGATACAGCTCTCCAGGACTGCAGAGAAACTCTGCAGAGAAATTTGACCGTGCTCGGTTTGGGGGGATGGATCTGAGAGAGGTGTCTCCAATTTTGAAGTTGTCCCAACCCCTGGAAGCTCTAGCTGGATGTTTCAGAAGGGAGGAAGAGGAGAGATATTTGGCTCACGAAGGCCATTCGGGTGTCTCTCGGGAGCAGGGAGAAAAAGCTGCAATCAGGGACCGACACGGCCTTGTTGGATCTTGTACAACTGACCTCTCATCTCCAATTCAGAAGCCTCTATGCTTGCATAGGTGCTGGTCCTTCTTGCTACAAAAGGAGTCCTATGTGTATTAAACCTTGCTCTTCAATAATGCCTGACACTTTTCTCGGCTTCAATGCTCTCTGGCCTTCTCCAATTCCTGGCCTGTCTGGGTTTATTAACTGCAGCTCGACCCATGGGAGAAGATGGGAAAATGGTGATGTGGCTGATGTGTTAGACGCCACTTCTGAATAATTGGTGTTGAAAGACTGGCTACCGCAATCCAGATGTGGAATGCATGCTCTTCAAACTGAGTCCTAAAGCCAGGAGTTTGGGCTGAAGGCTCGATAGCAGACCAACAGCTGCATGAAGAATTTATCCCAGCTACAGCCAATCCAGAAAGTCCATGATCCACGCTACATTTATTTCTGGGCTTATAGATGCTTCCCCAACCTGAGCATCTACAGCTCCTGGCAGAATATATTTTGTCTCTAGATCAGTCTTTACAGAACCATACAAACCCATCCCTACATATGGTCTTGGAAAAGAACAGAACAAAATTTCACGGAGGCAAACGTAAAGCTCTTCATTTAGAAGATAGAAATCCGATGCGCTGAGATAGGATGGGAGTGCCTGGATGTCCGTAGGACTTGTGAAAAAGATTTTGGGAGAGTAATTGAATGCAAACTAGACGTGACCAGCAGTATACAATGCTAGGCTCCATCAACAGAAGTATAATTTCCAAATCACAGGAAGAATTCGTTCCACTTTATTCTACGTTGGTCAGACTTGCCTTGAGTCCAGTCCAGTTCTGGAGACCATCCTTTAAGGAGGATTCCAAGAAGGTGCAACCATTTCAGAGAACAGCAGTGAGAAAAGGCGGCTGAGGGTGGATTTCATATAAAAGGACAAGGGGTGTTTTCTCTCATTTCAAAACGTAGGACACAGAATAATAAGACTTATTCCAACTGAATGCTAGAAGAAACTTCCTAAGGGTTCCTAACTCAAGAGGTGGTGGGATCTCCTGCATTGGATGTCTTCAAGTCCAGGTAACCTTCTATATGGGCATCCTTTAATTTGGATTTCTGTAGAGCAAGGGGCTGAGTTCCAGGGACCAAATATTCCCAACTGGTCCTAGGATTCTTTGAAAGCTCTATGAGATATTCCTTGCCTGCAGACACATCCCTGAATAACAGAGGCACCTAGCATGGAGTAAAAATTATTCCGAGGGGCTTTCCGTGGAAGGGAAATGAGAACCCGCAGCAAAGGAAGTCAGTTCTACCTCTTGATCCTCACAATTTCCCAATTAGCTTCTCAATGGAGACCTACTTTGTATTTCCCACCCATGTCACTGTGAGAAAGAGCCTGTTCCCTTTGTTGTAAGATAATTTTACCCTCCCTTTTTCATCCTGTCAGGTCCAAGGCCTGGTGAATAATTTAGTGCAAATTCAGCAAGGCCTGGGTACCTCTGTCTCCCCTGGCAGAGCCAGGAGCGTGCGAGGACACAGCTGGATTAGAAGGCAATGAAAAATGCATGAGCGCCGAGCGGGTGGCATATGGTTGAGTTACTTCCTTGCTCTTCCGGCACCCTATTTACACATTCCAGCATCACTCTGCAGAACCTCCAACTGATTCAGAATCTCAGCAGGGAGATGGGCAACAGCCATGGTGTTGAATCTGATCAGTCTGCCCTACCAAAATAACATCTCTGGGATTCTCCAGGCAACCACCAGCTTCAAGCCCAGCCACACCTCACTGAGGTCTCTTCATGCACCAGAGCATAAAAGCACAGGAGCTAGAAGATGGGAAGACAGGTTTTGGCGAGGCTGCTGATTCTCCAAAGCAAGTCCACAGGCTAGACCATACAAGGAGCAGCCAAAAGATTAAGGCCCAGAAAAAGAACAGGAAAAGTTCTAGAAACTTTTGAAAGTAAGCTTTCAGAGTTCTGCCCAAAGCTTACTCAAAAGGAGTCCTTGATTCACAAGAGTGTTATCTTTTGCCTCCTCAAGCGGGCTTTCTATACCTGCCTGAGTTTTGGGTGGGTGGAGCGTTGGTTTTGTTCTCGAAGGAAAGACGCTCTTGATTTGGGAAAGAGGCAAGTCAGGGGACACATCACCTTTGGAGGATCAGACCTTCCTGGCCAGCCCACTTTTTCAGGTGCAAATTACTCCTCCAAGATTTCCAGAGTGACTTCTGGAGGAGAGTTTTTGGGGAGACGCACAACAGCATCCAAAGCTGATAAAGACAAAGATGGACTGTTGATGACAATGTGGTGTATTTGCTGTGCCCTGGATAGTCTGGCAACATTAGATACTGTTCTCCTGCCTGAATATGCGGCTGTTAGTAATAAGCTTTCAAGCCCAACAACCACGCGCACGCAGCATCCAAGAGGGCCCTGATTAACCTTGGATGGCAATTATGCCTTGATCTCTACGCATTCTCATTTGAGGTGTTCACAGGCACATGAACCGTGAGGAGCATCTCCCTGGAACCATCAGTCCAGCAGCGGGAGAGACGGTGATTGATCGATCAAGCCCGTGTGGCTGACCACTAGCTTTTAGCAGAATTCCTTGCACACTTCTTTCCAACCTCATTCCCACTGTGGGACAGACCAGAGTGCCATCTGAGAATCTGCTCACACTAGCATCAGGAAGTGAGCGGCTTGAGGGCCTGAGCGAACAAAGCGAACGGAGAAATAAGACAAAAAGACGTTTGCTAAACGGCGAAAATGGCCAGATGAATTTGAATGTGCGGAGATTAAGGCCCACCGATTTTCTGCGCGCGATGTGCCGGTAAGGATTGCCTAGTGCTATCAGACATGAACGATGCCTTAATAAACTAGAACATGAATTATAGTCCAATGGACTATTGCTCTTAACTGAAACTAGGATTTGTAAGCCAACAACACCTCGGGCTGTTTTATAATCTTGGTAGGCTTGGTTATAAGACATAAGCCACATGTGACAATGTTCACTTTTCCTCCTGGTTTGTTATCTGCTCATGCAACTGGAAGGACCGATCAGTCACATTCATGAATATTCTGGTTTATTTTGGACTTCCGGGGAAGAAATGGCGAACTGAAGACAGCTCGGTTTAGAGCTCTGGGAGATCAGGGAATAGCCATCCTGCTCAAGGCGACGGTGATGGGCAGAGAAGAGGAGAAAGTCTACTCCTTGCTTCATTGTGATTCATGTTAATAAAACTCTGTCCCCAC
Organism: Python bivittatus; assembly: GCF_059951505.1. Lineage (NCBI taxonomy): Eukaryota > Metazoa > Chordata > Lepidosauria > Squamata > Pythonidae > Python > Python bivittatus. Next base: position 3,353,061 of record NW_028277046.1, read on the forward strand.
CCAGGGGAGGTGTACCATCAGGGCGGTTACATATAGGAAGGATTAAAAAAAAAAAATAGCCAACAGGCCCCCATCCAATGTTTTTCCCTCCCTACCCTCATAACCTCACCAAGGCAGAGATGCTAAAGTTCTTTCTTCTCCTCCTTCTCCTCCTTCTTGTTTTCTCCTCCTCCTCCTCCTATTTTGGATGTCAGATTCAATTCATCAACTCTGGATAGCTCTTGACCTGAGAGGGGCAGTGGAGGACTAAAATTTCCTGTCTCTAAACACACACAAGGGGAAGAGGGTCTAAGTGGTGGTCTCTTCAAAGAAAGGGCGAGGAACAGGGAGTTCTCACCAAACCCCTTTCTTCCTATTAGAGACATTCTCCACTGCTGGCAAAAGGTGTTCATTATGGGCCATTATACTCTTCTAGCTCAGGCAGGTCTAATCTTTTGAGCAAACAAAGATGGATTCACCTCAGCTGGCCTTGGGAAGAGAGGAACAAAAGACAGCTTTTCTTTTTTTCCTGTAAGTAATTGCTTTAATTGGATTTTGAGCCCAAGGGTGAGAAGCCACCTTTTAAAGACCCTTGACTCCTCTTCACTGTTTCATTACCACCTCTTGAGGTGATTCCCTGCTGCGTAAAGAAGAATCACTGGGACAGAAACAAGCAGATGCCCGAGTGCAACAAAGCTGTCTTGGCGTTTGGGGTTGTTTTTCCCCCATCCAAACAGAGAAATGCAGCTTAGAAGAGAGAAGGGCAGCTTTCTTCCATGAAAAATGTGGTTCCTTCTTCTTTGGGGGGCGGGACTGAAGCAAACCATGAATCGGAACAAGGCCCATGGAAGGGGCCCCACACACTCATCCTGTGAAGGGTTAGCTTAACAATAGATTTTTTTGACTAAGCTGCAATTGGAGGGGTTCATAGAAGACACTACACCATAAACCATGGTTCACAAGTCATGCTTCCGTGGTTGAGTACACTGAGCCATCGGGGATGGGTTACAATCACATTACACCATTCACCAGTGACTTACAAACTGCAAAACTGGGTTCACGTGTCATACTGAGCCATAAAACTACGTACCTGGAATCATGAAATGGAAGGTTTGGAAGGGATCTTCGAGATCCTGCCCAGTGCAGGAATCTATCACTACAGCATCCCTGATAGATGGCAACCAATCTCTGTTTAACCCCCCCACCAGGAACCCCCCACTTCTCCCCATAGTCTTGTGGCACAGCATCCATCCTTAGGAAATTCTTCCTGATGTTCAACCAAAAACTACTTCCTTGTAACTTCAGCCCATTATTTCTTGTCCTGGCTTCTGAGATGACTGAACAATTCTTGACAGCCCTCCAGATATTTAAAGCAGCTATTCTGTCTCTCTGTAGCCTTCTCTTGGCTAAATGCACCCTTCCAGCCCCTTATCCTCCAGGTATCCCTTGGGACATGCTCCAATTTGACATGTGCCTTCCTAATTTGAACGGGATGTAAAGTCTGCAAGCCACGTTCACAGAACATGCTAAGCCAAGTTCTGAATTTCTCAAGGTAAAGGGGGAAATCTAATTCTCTCTCCCCCATGTTTTGATCCCTTCCTTCTTCTTTCCCAAACAGGAGGTTGCTGCAAAGGGGCATAAGATTCTTACCTGCTGTCCGAACTGACCTCTTGCACTGAGATTTTGAAATCAGCCCAGAGACTGCCTACTTTCTGCAAGGAGGAACAAACCCAACTTTCCTAGAAAGTCATAAGCAGACTGGACACAGCATGCCACACATTGCTATGGTGTGCAATCTGTGCTACCAGTTAATTAACTTGCTTAATTACCGTTCTAGCATGTATTTCTAAATTGGCATACACGTACAAACACGTGTGTGTGTGTGTGTGTGTGTGGAGAGAGAGAGAGAGAGAAAGCAACAGAGGATTCATTTGCACAAATGATTTGTCTTACTACTGAAACCTTTGACCAATTAGCCCTCCCTGCAACCTACTTTATCTTTGAATAGAGTCCTTCAAAGAAAACGGTGTTGGATTTTGGCTAGTAAATGGACTGGGGTCTTAAAAGGCAAGTGGGGCCTCCCCCTTGTCTTTTTTTCCTCTTCCGCAGCTCTAAAATTTCTTCAATCTGTAACCTGGAGCCTCCCAACTACAAATCTACAGTTTGGACCTCTTCAGTGGTGAAATTAAAAAAAAAAGAAGTTTATTTTCAAGGCATTGCCTTCAAAAGAATCTCCCCAAAGGGGTCACAAACAAATGAAATGAAGCTCTTAATTCTCCCACAAAAACATGAAAAACACAGAATAGGTTTATGGTAATTATCCAAGCGGGTGTTTTCTTTCCAAACAGGGAGCCTGTTTTGTGCTATTAAACTCTCAGGCTTATAACAGCGTAGAAAAGGAGCGAGAGACAGAAAACCAAAGAAATTAAAGGTAGAAGATAAAAGACAAGGATGCACGGCTAGATCTAGGGTACCCCAACAATATTCACAACACTCCATACCTTTCCAACTGCAAACCATCCTTGCAAACCCATCCTTGCTTCTATCACATCCCAACATAGCTTCATGCGCTATCTTGGTTTGTTCAACGTTGTGCCTCCTTCGGAGGATCCATTCCCATCCTTTCCTTGCTGTCCAAATGGCCCAACTGCTTTTTCTGTAGCCTCTTATTTTGTCCCCACCCATCTATTCCCACCACCTAGAAGAATATCACATTCGTCAAGAATGTTGCGCAATCCCCCCCAAACTCACCCCATTTTCCCCCCACTATCCTCATTCACAAGTGTATTGCGCACGACCTATGAATTCTTCCCTTCGTACGCAGCTGTAACCACCTAGATGAGATCGGCCGATATTTTCCGACATACGGGTAAGCCCTTTCGTTCATAATTCAGCTTACATCTTCACTTCCCTTTGTGTCTTGATCAAATCCATTCCACCATCTTCATTCACATTTTATTACCTCCTACCCCTTTCTCTTCATTTCCCAGAGACACACCATCTATTCTCCTTTCCTTTAATGCATTAATTCATTCTGTTTATTATTTATTTCTTTTACTTTCCAAGCCGCAATCTTCCATATGCCATGGTCAACACCAGATGGTTCCATAAATATTGATCTCCACCCACTTGCCTATAACGTGTTTTAGCAAGACCGAGAAGGTACAGACTACCCCATCTTAATCATACCGGTGCCACAGACAGCAATCCTCTTTAACAAGAATAACAATAGTGGTTGGTTGTGGCACGTTCTCGCCAGTACTCCACAAAACCAGTTTTACCCTAAGGGTGCCCACATTATCCTAGGCAAGAATTTAAGAGAGGTTATTGCCACTTCCATATTGTGGCCACCATCCTATCAACTCAGAGGCACAGGCAATGAAGTGACTCACTCAGGATGAGCCTGTTACATGCTTAAATTAAATTAAGGCCCTGGAGAATTGTCCCACTTACTTTGCTTTGATGGGAGAGGGCTTGAAATTGGAGGAGCAGAGGTGGGAATCTTCCAAGCTAACGGCAGCACAAAATGATCTAGGAATCCCTGTTGTAATAAAGGCAAGCCATGATTCCTGATTAAATAGCAAAACTGCAGGCGAGCCATTAAAGGCACGAGTGTTCTTAGATTCATTTTATGAAATGAAATCTTATCTCAGGATGGCATGGAAGCCTTTTTCCTCTCCTGCAGACAGCAAAAGAAAAGCACGTTTTTGCATCCAGGTCCCCCGTGCAAGAAAGAGAGGAAAGGGAGACAATGTAGGCTTAGAAGATTTTTCCATTTCTTCAGGGCACATCACTCCAAACCGATGGCGATTTTCTGCCCCCAAACAGCAGATCAGCATCATCAAACTGAATTTTGAATCATTACTTTCTTGGAGTCTGAAAGAGTTTTCTTTCTTTAGCAGCAAATAATGCTTGCAAAGGCAAGAGTTGAGCTTGGCTGGCTGGGAATCATGGGAGCTGTAATCCAACCTGTCTGGAAGGCGACACAGGGCAGATGGTTGGCATCTGAGAAATGGCCTGACCAAGTTTACTGAAGACTTCTAGGAAGGGATAACCCATCACCTCTTGATGAAGTCAACAAAGATCTACTTTCCTAGATTTTAACCTCCTGAGATTTGGTTTTGCCCTGTTGAGAGTTGGTCCGGTGAATGCCCATTTGAAGATGGGGGTTAACCCTCTCGGCCTAAACACAGCAGGGTTTAGTTTCCATACTACAGACCCCCTCCACTGCATTTCTCTGAAATGACTGCACTTTGTCTTCTCCTTTTTTCAGGAATGGGGCTCTCTGAAACTCCCTGGCACTGAGACAAAGCCCACCTCAACCCCCCTGAGCAACTCGAAATGGAAAGCCACATCCTTTGGATCATACAGCTATGCAGCGGTCCAAGGTTGGCATCCAGAGCCCATCCAAAGGCATCCATATGAGAAAGTAAGAGTTCTGTGCCAACCCTATGATTGAGGGTAAAGCTTAGGACCTTCCCACACGCTACCATCAAGTTTATGTCCCTGTTCAGAAGCAACCACTGGTCTGGCTAGCTAAGTGCTGTAGGGCAAGACTGTTCACATGCCTTCCTTGATGGAGGCATCAAGCATCAGCAGATACATCAGAAGTATTGGACCCTCAATTACGGATGTGAAGACCGAATGAAACACACAGGGCTTCAGATGCCAGACTGAGCGGGCCAAGACCAATCCAGCAGTGCAGCCCTGACGAAGTACAGATGTCCATGTAAACAGAACAAAACACAGGGACATTCTGGCTCAGGAAAGGTGGCATTTGACTGTGAGATTTTGCATTCTAACTGGGATTTGGCACAATCACAGGCAGTGACTTGAAGCCTGAAGCCGAAGCACCGAACAAAGGAATGACAAGAACACAGGAGGCCCAGAGCCCACAAAAGCGGAATTAGGTGGAAACAGGGGCTTCTGCTAAAATAACTGCAACTACTTCTCACATTGCACCAGGTGCAAAATTGGAACCAAATCTTGCACTCCTGACGGGAGCAAAGGGCCATTTTTGCTTCCTACTGTGATGCTATCTGGAAAAGTGGTCAAGAACGGCAGATGGGGGGAGGCTCTTGTAATTAATAGATAAAAACAGGAGCAGGGAAGCTGACCTTTTCTGAAGCCCCCCATGAGGTGGTTGGAAGTATGAGCAAAAGGTACAAAACGTCTATTAAAACAACCTTTCCAAACATCTGTGCGCAGAGCCCCTGAGGGAACGGGAAGGAGTGGCTTTAACCAAGCAAACACAGACAATATCTTGAAGGAGTCTTTTCATTTCCCGGCCAGTGGTATCATACCTCTTTTTCCTTCTCCAAGGCAGGACGGATAGATGCTCAACCCAGGCTCCCCAGAAATGCACCATTGCCAAGTCCCCATGGGGGGTCAAGCTGAATCTCTTCTTCTCTTAGTTATCTTAGCCAAACTCTCCAAAGTACTTAAATCAGCATACATGGGCTTTTTCAGTTTATCTGCAGAATGTCTTCGGGGGTGTGTGTGTGCGCGCACTATGCTGGGAGGGATAAAGACCCTGTGATCCAGCTCATTGAATGAACTTCATAGCTCAACATAGGGATTCTCCCTGGTGGGGAAATCTGCTCCCAGACTCTTCCTCTGGATTCGAATGACTCAGTGAAACCTCCCTCATTTCAGCAGTCAACTGCATGCTTAACACTCCATTTCCCCTACCCCCTAATTAATAACTTCCTCCCCTACTTAGTGAACAAATAAATCAATGTTGAGTGACCTGCCAACTGCTTAGGAGTATATGAATACCACCTCAGGCAGGCTTGTTGGCACAAAGCAGACAGCAGAGGCTGGACGGCCATCTGTCACAGATGCACAGAGGAAGGGCTTGGACAAGATCACCGTTTCCAGTTCCCTGGGCAACTTTGAAGTGTGTGGACTTCTTAACAGTGGCCACGCTGGCTGGGGAATCCTGGGAGTTGAAGTCCAAACATCTTAAAGTTGCCCAGGTTGGGAAACCCGGGGCTAGATGACCCCTAAGCTCCCACCCAACTTTGGGATTCTGGGTTTCTGTGAACAAAGGCGTGATTGGACCATTCTTGTGCCAGGGTGGGAGAAGTTAATGATGATCTGAGGAAAGAGCCTTGGCAAAGGAGGCCAAGTCAAAGATAGAGTCATGAGCTGAGTACCAGTGCTCATCACTTTGGATTCTTCACCCCTGAAGAGCTGGCAAAATGGCATGGTCACCATTCCTCCTGCCCCAACGGTGATCAGAAGGAAGAACAGAGAAGCATGGTCATTTCAATAGCAAGTAACCGAGTCCACCCAGATGAGTCAAGTCCATCCTACGAACTCGGAGGATGCGACCCTCTTTAAAGGGAAGCGATGGCTCCATGGTTTCCCAAGCAATAGCATCATGAAGCTGAATGACCCATGGAAACTTCACCCCCCCCACACACACTTTCTTCTTACAAGTAACACAAGCAAAAGAGCCAGAATGAAGCATCTGGGCACCCTATAAATAAAAAAGTACAAACAGGGCTAAGAAAAGAAACTATGGTGGGAGAGGGGAGATTGACTTTATCTCTTGCACAATAGCAAAAATGAAGTAAAATCAAATCAAATCAAGTCACGTCTTCCAGAAATAACTGGAGGAGGCAAATACAACACAGGGGCAAAAGTGGAGAGGCCTTTCAAGAATGTATCTCAGATGGTTTCCATCCGAGTCTTTTGAAAGTAAATCCTTTTGCAGTTAGGAAGATTCGCTCGTCTGAATCAGAAGTCGGGTTTGGAGCTGGGCAGAGTCCCATCGCAAAGGCGAAGTCCCAATTCCTCATCTGGGGTGGGCATAAAATGCCAGCCACACAAGAAATCCACCATTTTAATCCCACCGCCCTGCTATACAGCACCAAATGGGGAGGCAGATGATAGCTAAGAGCCCATAAAAAAGGACAAACAGGAAATGCATCACAAGAGAAAACGTGATTTGTAAAGGGTGCGACTTTCTGCTTCTCTTTATGGGGGAACTCTGATCACTTCTCTGCAGAATTTTAACTGACGGCTTGCTCTTTCAGAAGGAAAGATGACATATCAGACCACAAGTTCCACTGGCCTAAGAGTCAGTTGACTTTTTAAAAAAAAGCACCGCTGGATATCGAAAAATCCTTTCACGCGTAGAAGAATGCAACAGCCATCGCTCCTCTAACCAATTTTTGCAACTATATAAAGCCCTGAAACCTCGAGATACTTCATCTAAGAGGAGGACGAGCACACTGGTTTGTGAAATTTTAAGTGGGCTTTGCAACAGCAGATTTAATCAGAACAGATTTAATTATAGCCACTCACTCCTGCTCACATTCTTGATTTTTTGGCAGATCCCTCACCTCCATCTGCACGCCATGGGTTTGGAGCACAGGGCGTGCAATCGCGCAGAGTTTAGCTTCGGCAGATAAGTGGGAGGGGGCAAACCGTTTGGGGGCTGGATGCATTTACTCAGAAGTAAACTTTCCCTAGTTCAGTCAGATCTACTCTACTGAAACAGCATTACAGCTATTTCTCCCCAAGCCAACCAATTACAGTGGTACCTCTACTTACGAACTTAATCCGTTCCGTGACTCTGATCGCAAGTCGAGTTGGTCGCAAGTCGAAGTAAATTTTCCCATAAGGTTCAATGTAATTACCGTTAATCCATTCTGGCGTCCGCAGACCACGCGGCAGGGCGGAAAAATGGCCGTGGACCACATGGAACGGGCAGAAAATGGCCACAGATCCGGTTCGTAAGTTGAGGCGAGTTCGTAAGTAGAGGCAAATTTTTGGGGTCGGAGCTGATCGTATCTCAAAAAATTCGTAAGTAGGGGCGTTCGTAAGTAGAGGTACCACTGTACATGGAAAAGCAGTACAAGCAAACGTTTTCTCAGACTGGCAGAATCTGGTAACGCAGAGACTGTTTTTACAACAAGCCTGGTTTTTTAGAAAACAGCGTTGAATGTTCAAAAGCTAACTGCAGAAACCTGGAGGCAGGTGGGGAGAAGGCTAAATCCACAGTAGTCCTCTCGCTTAGCTACCCTGGTGTGAAAAAAGCAATCACTGTAGAGGATTGCTCTGCAAACCTCTTTGTAAATCAGGAAATGAGGGACGAAAGGGTATCGCCGAGCATGTGCAGAGCGCCCTCCCAATCAATGAGACGAACTTCGGGGGCCTGTTTTTAAAGTTGGTGTTTGCACCTTTATTGCAAGGTGTCCCTTTCCGTGAGCTCCAGATCACGCCCGTACACACACAAACTTGTCCCTCGCCTCTCAGGCTGGGGGAGAGAAACAATCAGAAAAACACAGCAGGAACTGCGATTAAAACTCCCAGGTGGGAAATAGGAGCGTAGGATTTACCTAGCTCCATATCTTTTGAAAAGCCTGCAAAAGCAGGAGCACTGGAGTGGAAAAATGAACACTTTTCAAAGCACAGAGCTTCCGTCGGAACATGCATGCTTCAAAATGCGACTCAGAAGAGATAGCCACAGAGTATTTTCAGGAGGAATAATCTCTAACCCTCATAGTGGACCCACCAGAACACCAGGAAAAAAAAAACCCTCTATCATAGAGGGCTACAAAACTGTCAAATTGTGCATCTGTTGCAAGATTCAGTTTATTGCAAAAGTTGTATTAACGGCAAATGAACGGGGCCGTGGAAATTTGCTACTGCAAATGTTCGGATCTCCTATGACCTGTCTCCTTAAAAAATTTCACTTTTTTGATGTTCTCTTCCCTTCGTTGGGGAAGCGACTGAACTTGCTGCATTTTTAAATCTTCTCCCCGTTTCCCCCAAATGCAGAGCATTTTATAGGTGTTCTTTTTGGGAGCCTTGTTTTCCAATGAAAGCGTATGTTTTCATACTATGGTGGTACCTCGGGTTACGAACGCCTCTGTTAACGAACTTTTCGGGTTACGACCAGCTCCGGCCGCAAAAATTTACCTCGGTTTGCGAACTCCGCCTCGGGGTACGAACAGGATACGCGGCCATTTTCCCTCCTGTGACACGGTCTGCGGCCATTTTTCCGCCCCTGACACGTGGTCTGCGGCCATTTTCCGCCCCTGACACGTGGTCCGCGGCCATTTTCCGCCCCTGACATGTGGTCCGCGGCCATTTTGCCACCCGACACGTGGTCTGCGGCCATTTTCCGCCTGACACATGGTCCGCGGCCATTTTTCCGCCCCTGACACATGGTCTGTGGCCATTTCCCACCCCTGACACGTGGTCCACGGCCATTTTCTGCCCCTGACACGTGGTCCGTGGTCATTTTCCGCCTGTGACACGTGGTCCGTGGCCATTTTTCCGCCCCTGACACGTGGTCCGCAGCCATTTTTCCGCCCCTGACACGTGGTCCGCGGCCATTTTTCCGCCCGACACGTGTTCGTAGGGAGGGGGACTCTCCCTCCAAGCAATAGCCGCCTCCCTGTCCTCCACGCCAGAACGGATTAACGGTAATTACATTGAACCTTACGGGGAAATTTGCTTCGGGTTGCGACCAATTCGGCCTGCGGCCAGAGTCACGGAACGAATTAAGTTCGTAAACCGAGGTTGCACTGTACTTTATAGATTTGTGTATCGCTTCGGTTCTATACAACAAGACATTGTTTTTATATCCCCGTTATCTGCAAGATCCTCGATGTGGAAGGAAAGAGGAAATTGTTCTGTATAAAAAAATAGATAAGTAAAGTTTCGGGGCAGAGAAGACTGGAGCCAAGATATTCAGGAAAAACAACTTTTGTTCTAGAGAATCCAGTGAAAGGAAACAGTGGGGCTGGGGAAATTTAGCAGGGAGGAAAACACAGCCCCTAACTGGGGAGGTCTTTTTCTATTTCTAATATTTATTGATAGCCTTTAAGGTTAGCTCTGTCTACATACTGTGCATAACCTAAGGAGGATTCCCTGGGGAACAAACATGGAACAAAAGCATTTCCATCGCTTGCAAAATGAGAGATTGAAAGTTACCCTGAAGACCATCATCCTCTCTGCACTTACACGATAAGGCCAGTCAACGCCTTGTTCGCCTTATTTGTTTAAAAAGCACACCCACTTTTTGGCTGCTAGCAGGGACGCCGGGCAAAACATAACGACACAAACATTCAGTCCAAATTAAATTAAAAGCAACAGCCAGGCAGCAAGAAGGGCATTAGATCAGCAGCATCCAAGGGATATAAAAATCACTCTTCAAAGCTCGCTAGTCAGCCGCCCTGATGCCCAAACACTTTGGCAGCCACGTGGTTGGCACCAAACTGAAGAGGGCGCCTGTAACATCTCCATCAGAACAGAAAAATGGGAAGGAGGTTCTTGGGGAAAAGTTTACATTCGCGATGGACGGGGGGTACGCTTGCAAAGATAGCGGACTTCGGCTTCTCCCTGCCACCAGCTTCGACGTATGGATTGGCACGGTTGATTTGTAAACCAGGATGCTGGGTAAAAGCAAGTCAACTGTGGTTTATTCAAACATAGAGTCATTCCTGCCCATAGGAATATCTCTGGATGTCGCTGTCACCATGGTCCTGAATCTCCTTCACAGCCAATCTCTTTCTCCCAAAATTTTTTTGGAAACTACAGTTGCGTCTGGGACTTGGGATCTCCAAGAGGGACATCCCTAGTCAGACTTACGATTCTCAGAGTCTGGTGGAAAATAGGACCGTGAAAACGGTATTTAAATGCCCCCCCCCCCCAATTTCAACAAACATGTTTCTATGTGTTGGTGGGCTGTTTTTTAAACTGTGAGTGTTTATAATAGCTCAAGTCCTGGGTGCTATTTTGGATTTTCACTTTAGGTGTGAAAATGTTTCCCCACACCAAAGACTTTTTTCTTTCCTTTTTAAGACAGCCCACATTCAGAGACAAGTGCCCCAAAGCACTTTGTATCCCGCAGGAAGAAGGGGGACAGTTTTATCGTGGTTGGAGTTGCTTTGAAAAGAATTGCTCAGACGTACGAAAGAGTGTTCTTCTGGCAGCGTTTAAAAACTCCATTATTTGGTTCTTCGACGGGGCAGTGCGACCAAATCTTTCTTGAAGTGGCGCCCCTCCTCTGACTTCATCTTTAGCATGGTTGGGGAGTCCAACATGGGTTCTTTCGGGCTCTAATGTGCCAGAATTAGAAAAGATGGTTTGTGCTTGTCATCTGGGCAAAAACTTTCTCGGGGGGCTTGAAGGGGACTGGCTCCCCACCTCTTCTTCTCTCCTAATGATGCTTTCCTCTTCATTCAGCAACAACCAAGAACGTAATTTTCCATCGCCGAGCACTGAGAGGCTGAAGGGTTTCCAGACCCTGCACTCCACATTTTCCTTCCCAAGACTTACAAGGCGATTCATCTCAAATCCAAGCAAAAAGGTTGGAGAGGCCTCCATGCCGGTGGAATCTTATTCCTCTCCGGAGTTTGCAAAGGGTATCCAATATATTATATATTTCAATCACTACGGGATGTGGGGAACTAGTGATGGGGAAGAGAGGAGTTGCACGGACAGGAAAGGAAAAGCCGATATAAATTCTGCATGAAGCCGAGGTGCGTGTTGCTATGGAGATCCACGAGGCCACAGATCCAACTGGTGCTCTCTGGCGCTCGGTCCTTCCTCCCCGCCAGCCCCTCCTTCCCTTCCATCAATATTAATTGTATCACCCCAGGCTTGTGCAAGAATGGATGAGGATCCCCACTAGTTTTTCCAAGCTTCAGGGGAACAGCAGGACACTGCCCGATTTAAATATAGCAGAAGACTTGGGAAAACAAATGCAGATTACACGAGAAATTGCCAGGCGCCTTTGTCTCCCCTTCTTCAAACTTCACTGCATCCTTTGGATCCTGGCATTGGGGTCCCCGGGTTGCTACGAATTCGGGATATTCTAGGTTTTTGACAAGAGGCTGGATCTCTCAGGTGGGTTTGGCAAAGTGACAGAAGTCTCTACGTTCAGACCGTGTTGAGCTTCAAAAGGTACACGCAGGTTAATTTGGCAGTACCTGTGCGCAGGGAAAAAACTACCCTGCTATTTGCAAACCGATAAAATAGTCTGTTACTATGACCGCTGGATTGACAATGCTGAGACCATTTTGAATGAGCTTATCCTAGTTTTTCCCAGATGCATTTAACCCCTTTGCTCTTCTTCTTCAGTGAGGAAGCCTCGGATCAACTATAATGTCAGCCAGCTCTGGAAAAAACCAGAAAGTCAGTTCAGCTTCAGACATGATGTAATGCCTTCTTCTGAAGTTTCTTGTTCAGCAGGAAACAATGCTGACTTGAAGATATCCAGGCTTGTTTTGTCCTATCATGACAGTTAGTCTACACAGTCAAAAGGCCTGTTTATAGATTAATTTACAGAGCTGAGATATGGTTCCCAAACAGGGCCACCAAACACGACACCGGTGGTTTGAAAACAGCTTGCCTCAATGTTCCTCTCGCATCCTACCAAGAGGACAAAAATTATCGAGGACTTTTTTTAAAAGATTTTTTATCCTGCCCAGCCGGTTTTCATGCCTAAGGTGGGAGGAGAACTCGCCATCTTCTGGTTTCTAGCCTGGGGCGCCTTCACCACTAGACCAAACGTTCCTCACCTTTTCACATTTAACTGAGGTGGGACATGCATGGTGAGTTCAAAAATCCCTTGAATGCTCTCTTTGGGCATCGAAGGAATAAAAAGTGGGGTTGTCTCCATGATCTGAGCCCATAAACTATCCTGAGACACCCCCACTTTGGAAGGATTGAAAGACTACTGAAGACAAGCATCGTGCAGTTAGTTATTAATGCACAGGAGTCCTGAGACAAGTTGTGATGAAGTAGCAGTGAGGGGTGGCCTTTACATATATTTAATATCAAGATTGATATGTCATTCTTCGAGTATTGATTCCAAGAAGCCTCACATTGCTGCAAAATTTGTTCACATGCATAAAGGCATGAATTGATGTCTGTCCTGTGGTTGCTTTAAAGACGTCTCTGTGCTAGGTCTGTGACCAATCTTGCTTTATAGCGCATATCATTTCAAGAGTGCCATGAATTTTTTCCCCTTTCATGGAAAAACAGACTCCTATAAAATGTGAAGAGGCAACAGTAAAGGTGTGCTTGAGCCAAACTTAAATACATGGACGCCTCAGTGCAGTTTTCTTGGCCATAGCACAGAAATGGCTTGTTGTGACGTTCTTGGGGGATATGTTTCAAGTTTCTAGCCAACATCCCTGGGATTCCTGTGTGGTCTCCCATTCAAGTCCAGGCCCAATTCCAGAGAAGATCAGCTCAGAGCTTCTACCTGCAGTGGCTGGTGATCTCAAATTCGTCTTCAAAGCCAGCTAAAATGCAGATGCGGAAGGATGTTGGAGGCATCTGTTCCACCTTCCTGAAGGCCTCCGGCAAGACAGAATTGAGCATCCTTTCAGAAATTGGTTCCACTTTCAATCTGCTTTCAGCACCATGATATTTTTCTTAACTTGGTCTAGTCTGGGCCAAGAGGGAGCAAATCAAACTTCATCTCTGAAATAACCCCTGAAGAGCACAGTTCACACCCAATCCTTCATTTTGAGATGCCATCTGGAAGCCAGCTTCTTATATTCATTTTAGGCTTCTGTTAGGCAGAGATTAAGTGAGGGAGCCCTCTTCATCCTGAATCTTAGCTTATAACTCCATCCATCTTAGCCATGAACAGGCCTAACCTCCTCTTGTCTGTTCAAATGCTGACATTCAGACAGCCAATACTATATGTGAACCAAGGCATTCTGGACATGGATTAAAAAAGAGGGGGCTTAGCAAATCTTTGCTTCAAGGCTCTGGGGAACTAACGCCATGAAAGTGCTAGGCTTATGGATGTTTCCTTGGACCACAGACAGAGGAGTGGCGAGAAGAGTTGGCTATGGTTGGAAAGGAAAAAAAACCCGACCAGATTTTGATCACGAAGGGTAAGAAAACTCTGGAGGCTAAGTGAGCTCCAAGTAGCTTAATTTGGAGTTGATGGAGCTCTTGGCAGCAGAGCAGGCTTGCCAAACGGGACGTGGCTCCAGTGGTGAGTCTAAATCACCATCAACAATCACACAGACGTTGTGCTGTGTTCAGCCATTTGTCATAATTCTGGTTGTAACGAAGGCTCCAAGGTTGGGGGGGGGTGTTGGTTGATGGAGTGTCTGGCTCTTAATCATCAGCATTAATCAGCAGGAGAGGCAGAAAAACCGGGGAAGGGCTGCCTAAGGGGAAGGGGAAGGGCAGGAGCAACAGACGTGGGAGGCAAAGCTGCACTGAGGTTTGAGGTGGCCCCTTTAATAACCAGCTCCTGGTCCACCCCGCCTTTTGCTGCCCCCCCCACCGCCTCCCACCCCTTGCTGGAAATAAAACCCAACTGGGAGGAGGAGGAGCCTGCCCTAAAGGAACTCTCTGCAGCGGGAAAGCAGAGGGAACAGTGTGACACACATTCAGAAATACGTTTTTAAATTAAAAGGCACCAGGGAGGGGAGGACGGGGGAAGTGTGAAAAGAGCAAAGAAACAGCAGCTTTCAATTCTGTCTCTTTCAGATTCCGGGCTGGATTCCAACGTGGTTTGGAATTCAGGAAGTCAATTGAATCTGAGCGCCCCCAGCAGAATCTGGTCAAAGGAGGGAATTGCAGGAGTCCAGGTAGGGAAGCGTTACCGCTGGATCGGTTCACAACTGGATCAGCTGGCAGTCTCCAATTCATCTCCACGCTTTCTGGCTGCTCTTTTAGCTTACGCACCTTGCCCTTCCTGACCACCCAGCTTCAGCTTGCCCGAGCATTGGGACCAGCCACCGAGAGAGTTCGGATTGGGAAGAGGTGGAACCTCAAATGAATAACTTTGCCACACGGGTGCCAAGACGGTTGTGCAAATCTACAATAACGATACAACACAACTACCTATCTACAAGCAAAACCAAAAAAATCCAATGTCAATGCTACGAGGTACCTGAAAGATCCCAAGTTTAGCCCAATTGGCATCTCCTGTTCAAAGGATCAGGTGATGGAGAAGGCCTCTCTCTGCTCCAGATCTTGGAAGAGACACTGCCAGGCCAAGCAACAACCCTGAACTAAACAGAGAAGAAGTCTGACTGGCCCAAGGGATTCTCCAAGACAACATTTGCCAACCCATCAGGTTCCCAATTCAACCCTCCAAGCTGCCCAACGTCCCTTTGGGAAATAGGACTTGGGGGCACAGTTTTCACTTCAGCATTACCTCTGAAGGTTCCTGATTGTGGGTAACAAGGCTCCCCCTCCCTCTGAAACCCTTGCTCTTTTATGCTGGGCATCTTCACTCCTAAACAAGAATATTCCACTCCTCCGAGAAACTTTAGGCTCTAATTTAAAATAAGAATAACCACCTGAACACTCTTGCCCCACAGTAGGGACATGGTCCAAGTTGGACCACCAGCAAACCTGGAAGGCTATTGTTCCCATTCGATCTTCCTTCAAAATGAGAAGAGGCAGTTGGCTGATGCGGTTGACGCCAAGCTAAGGAGAAGAGAATGGGAAGACAGGAAGGGGAAGGGGGGAGGTGAAATGCCATCAATGCATCCGAGGGAGTTTTGCTCCATGGGAATTTGGCACTGCCTTTCCTGATGGAGAAACAGCCATTTGCTCAAGAAAACAATCCTTGCAATCTCGGAAGCACTTAAGCTCTGTGCTGCGTTACCATGGCAAAGGATGGCTGGGGGGGGGGGGGAGAGTGCCACTACAGAACAAGTGGTACCAGAAGGGGACAGATGGGGGAACCAGCGGGGGACAAGAGAGTGGAAGTGACCTAGGGACTGAACAGCTGGTCCTGGGCATTGATGGCTCCCCAGCCAGGCTCAGATTGGAGAACTGGATGGTAACGCGTAGCCATGTTCCTGCCTTCCTTCCCCTGCCCCCCCAAGCTTGGGTGGACCCTGGTGACTCTTTAAAGGAGGGGGGAATTAAAGAGCACAGTGGGGTCTGGGGTAGACGGCCCCCAGCAGTCAGGCAAAGGGTTCGGCCAGTTTTCCTGGCGCTCCTCCTGGTTCCACGCTGGATGTCCCCGGGTTCGCCTTTGTTCTCCTCTTTTTGTGCTGGTTGCATTTGATCCAAACAACGCGGACGCTTTGCCCAATCTGACTTCTAACTTGGGCCTGCTGTCTGTTGTCATCAGATGCAGCACCAGATGGGCCCCTCTGGCTGGCTGTCCTGGTGGGGCTGTGGGGCAACGGGAGCAGACTCTGGAGCAGCTGTTAAATTTCCACTGTGCCTACAACAAAACATTGCCCTGGAGCCTTAGGGGACATTTTGATGGTGGGTAGTGAGGCCACCAACATTGCTCAGATGTCTTTGACCAGTTTTTTCTCTTCTGGAACTGGATGGACCATCTCTTTTCGGACCCTGGGAGAAGCTGAGGGCCATGACGCTCCATCCTGACCTTACCACGTAAGAGACTTTTTCACACAGCTCATTTTTGCAAGTAGGTGCCTTACCCCCATTTACCAGGAACGGTCTCTAATAAATGACTGTTGGGAAGGTGCTGGGGACAATAATTAGGGCAGAGCAAGATTCCTCTTGGTTCAAATAGATAATTCCTTTAGCTACTGGCCACGCTGAGCATTTGGGAAGTTGTAGTCTCAAGACACTTGAGAGACACCATATCTTGCTTCCAACAATGCCTCCAGTTTCCTAAGAGACAAAGTTGGCCACGGAAGTTACAGTTCTTCTCTCTAGCTTGTTCCCTGTTGCTGAGGGATATCCTGCTCTTAAATATGGAGGATCCCTTTAACTATTCAAACACTGATGGGGCCCCTCTCAATAGGAAGAACTCAGTTTAGGTGCCTACAGCATGTTTCTTCAGAGTGCCCTCTGGGGGCATGGGGGCTTCATTGTGGGAGGTTTTCAAGCCAGCCATTTGATGGGTCTGAGGATTCCTGCCCTGGGCAAGGGGCAGGGCTAGAAGACCTCCAAGGTCCCCTCCAACCCTAGGATTCTGTGATTCCATGGGATCTGTTTTGTAAAAAGTGAACTGTGGTATTCCTTCCAGAGGCAATACCTCTTGGTTTACCAAGAGAGTAACACGGATCCTAAGACGGAGGAAGGTGGGTGAGCAGAACTGTGTGTGCCGAAACCACCAGGCAGAGAATGGAAAGATGACGGGAGAAGATGCTGACTCCCACGCGAAGTCCGGTCAAAGGAGCCCCATCGCTAGATCCAAAATGGTTCTTTCACCTTCCTATTTCTCCTCCTCCCTAGCCACACGAAGAGTGGAGAAACACGTCCCCCAAAAGGCTGTTACAGCTTTCCTGCCAAACACAGGTGGGAGAGGAGATGAAAATTTCACATATAGAGCTGCTTCTATCTATATTTTGAAGAATTCACACATTGCAGCTAATAAGTATCACCAGTAGCTTTTCTTCTGCACAACCCCCCCGGCCAAGAGCTATGTTTAGCTCCTGTTCTCCTTTCCTTTCCACAATAAACCCGAAAGAGGTTGAAATGGGCCCAAAGACTGAAGCACCCCTCAGCTCAAGTCAAGATTGTTGTAGCACTGCAAGACAAGAGGGAATAACCTCTCCACTCACATAAGCACTTACACGCCTTCTCCTCTCCTCTGCTCTCCAATCAAAAATAGAGGAGAGGAATCTTTCTGAGATACTAATCATTATTTGGTCCCTGCCCGATGCATTTGTCTGTTTAATCGCATCTACTTGAACCAGGGATTTAGCAGCGTTTTATGTTGGGTGTATCCCTGAATCACTCCATCATCACATCAATGTTATGTCCTTAAGGGAAGAGGCTGCAGGCCGCACCTCTGCACGACAACCTGCTCTGGAGAATCTTTTTTTAAATCCAAACTCATGCAGAGGCACAACAGGGAGGATTTCTTTCGGAGTTTTTCTTCTCATACGCGCTCTGAAAATTTGGGGGGTGGTACAAATTCTGGGGAAAGGTATGCTCTGGCTATCCAACGCCGTACAGGAGACTGAGATGAAATTGATTCTTCTTTCTATAAATAGGGCTCTCCGTTGCTTTGCAGAAAACTGAGGTGGAAATGTAGGGAACAGAGGTGCCGAGCAAAGCAATGACAGACGCTCGCCACTTAATCTGAGGTTAATAGCCACTAGAGCTTCTCCTGCTTAAGGGATTCCTTCTTCCGAGAGCACCCACTTGTCCCCTATGCAAAGTCATTTTGTTGGTGCAGAAAAGGTAGGAGGGAAACTTTTAGTTGGTGCAGAAAAGGTAGGAGGGAAACATCCTTTACTGCAGTTTCCTTCTGCATGCTTTAAAGTTTGGAAAGCATCTGATGAACATGTGAACCCTTCATCTGGAAGCTGGCTTTTTATGGATTCTGGAGAAAACAAGACGAAGGCAGGAAAGAAGAAAGGAAAGATTCTTGGTAAGGCCTCCAATGGGATCTCATTTTGACAAGGACTCTGATGGGCTGGGTAAGCAAGGTAGATAATGAGCTCTTGAATTCAACTGCTCCTTTGCAAGGAACTGTCAAGAATCCACACCGGAGGGAGGGTGGTTTGCAATTCCTGATCAAGCCAATGTTACGGTCCCTTCAGTCAAGGGCGGGGGAGATAAAGAAACATTTCCATGTACATTGCATGGGGTTGGTTTAGATCAGTGCTCCTCAGCCTCCGCAACTTGAAGAGGGGTGGACTTCAACTCCCAGAATTCCCTAGCCGGCGTGCTTTAAGATGTGTGGACTCCAACTCCCAGAATTCTCTGCGATTCCATGATTTAATCCTTCTGGAAGGCTTTAAAGATAGGATTTGGGCAAGGTTCCAGCAGCAACTTCCATAGTGGGGAGCAGTATCTGTGGGTGTCCTTCCTTGCAGATCCTGGATGCCTAGAAGAGATTGGGTCACTGGAATGGAATGAGACTTGGGGTCTGTGGCCAGAAGAGATGGTCAGCAGTGCAAAGGAAGAGAGAGTTTCTAGCCTTTATTTAAATCGTGATCCTGCAGAGAGTGCAGGAGGAACAAGAGACAGCACAGAAAATAATTCTTCTGATCCCCCTCTATGACCTCCGATTTTCTCCTT
Source organism: Python bivittatus (assembly GCF_059951505.1). Classification (NCBI taxonomy): domain Eukaryota; kingdom Metazoa; phylum Chordata; class Lepidosauria; order Squamata; family Pythonidae; genus Python; species Python bivittatus. The sequence goes on from NW_028277046.1 coordinate 3,372,006, forward strand.
TAAGAACTGCACTCATTCTTCCTCCAGGCTAGGAACGAAGGCAAGCTTCAAAACTTGCAGAAAAGTTCTCGTGCAAACGGAAACGGGACGCTGCCTTACGGCCAGCTCCCTGCTGGACCATAATCCCCAATCATTCACAGCCCATGCAACCATGGGCCATGCCAGCCGGGATTAGGAGAGGATTCCTGGAGGGAGCTGATAGAGGAAAACTACTTTGGAGTAAGCAGATCCCCTTTTGAAGGAACCAAGGAACAGAATTCCCATTGTTATCTCTGGCTCTTCAGACACTTCAATTGAAGTGAAAATGCCTCTTTTTAATGCTTTCATTAAGAGCAGGCAGTGAGGATCCATAATGAAGGGGACCCCCTGGATAACCTCTTGATAAAGCTAATAATGCAACAGGCTAATCCGTTTAAGCTTCAAAAGATACCTGCTGCTTAGTACCCATGAATATTTTATTTATTTATGTGGTTTTTCCTTATAAACATCCATATCCCACCTCAACATTGTACGCGAGACGCTTTGGGCTTGATTAGATCTTCTCTCCGAGTAAGATGTCGCACCACAGACAATAGCAGGCTGCACATGGGATAATCCCCGATTAGTGGTAAAAGAGACTAAAAAGATTTCGGACCATCCCAGTCTCTCCACACAGCGAGCAAGAGAGAGGGACTGGTACATCTGCACTCGTTTTGACTTTCCAAACCCGAAGGGTGGATATCTCAGGTTACAGAAACAAAGGAGCAAATGCAAGGCCTGGTATCCTGAGATAATAGAAGATGAAACTGGAAACGGAGATGGGGGAGAAAGTCCAGTTCTTTGACAGTGGCCTAAACCCCAAAGCGATTCTTTCCCATTACGATTGTCACAGAGTCTTCTTCAACATGATTTATGGAAAAGAATGGGGTGGGATGAAAGAACTCCTCCTTCCCACGTAGAACGTTATCCCCATGTTCATTTGGCTGGAAACTTCCCGATTTTCTTTCCAACAGCCTTCTCCGTAATCCAGGGGGGAGGTCGCTCTTTTCACTAACAACAGAGAAACTTGCAGAGAGCAGTTGATCAGTCTGGAAACTAACCATGACAAAAAAAACGACTCCGTGGCCACCGAGTTCCCCATCATCAGTCTAATGGAAACCCGCAATCAGCCCCAAATGGTGCATTTTCCCTTATGCTGTTCCTCAGGAGGAAGGAGCAAAATTCAGTCATCCTTAAAGGACGGCTATGCGAAATAATAATAATAATTATTATTATTATTTCAAAAGGATTTCAGCCTTTTTCTTCCTTCCTGGTTCTTCCTGTTGTTTGCCGTAAGCCGATATGAGTCACCCCGCCCTGCCAAGTCGACGTTGCAACTGGCGAACGGGGTGAGGACCCACAACGGCCTTCCTCCCCGGCCAGGCGGATCTTAAACATTTCCCGACCGTCAGCAGGCACACACAAATATCTACGCGGCTTTTCTGGCGCCTGCCGCTGACTCCCCAGAAGCTATCATCCAGAAATGGATCCACCCCGATAGTAATCCCTCTTGCTAAGGCCGTGGGGCTGCAGAGTCCACCTTAGTTGGTTCCCACGTAACAAATTCTCCCAGACAGCCGTGGCTTTGATGATAAGCTGGGCTGATGCGCCTTCTTTCGCCCCAGCGGGAATGGCGTAACCACCTCGCTCTGCTCCAGAGGAAGAAGGCAGACCGGGAGAAGCTTTAACGCGGAGGAAACGAGGTCCAAAGGCAGCAAGGGGGAAAGAGGGCAGCTTGAGAGAACCAGTGACCAATTCTGTATTTTGCCCTGTCCAGCCTGGTTAGGTTGAGCCATTCTGGTTTCAGAGACAGATTTCTCCTCTCTACGGGGAAGGAAGATCTCCCCTTTCTAAGTGTGGGAAGAGAGAGAAAGTTTGATTTCCACTCTTCTGCTGATTCCTTAACCCTTTAGGATGGAGCTTAAACAACAGTGTGGTTGGGGGATGCCAGCACAGCCCACCACAAGCTTCCTTATCGCCATCAGCAGGGGACCGTGGAACCCTCTACGGGCAAGGTGTGCATCACCATGGAGCTAGCAAGAGGAAAGTCCTCGGGCCCACAGAGCAAGAATGCCAGCAAAACCCTGAAGAGGACTCAGAAGACAATGAACCTCACATCCCCCTTACAGGTAGTCCTTGTTTAGGGACTGCCTTGCTTAGCAACCGTTTCCAGTTGCACCAGTGATGAAAAAGGAACTTTGCGACCAATCCTCACGTTGACGACCTTCGCAGGTCTGTAAAGCAAAGGAAAGCTGAAGGGAGATCATAAGCACAGTCAGTCTCACTTAGCGACCGCTTCACTTAATGACCAAGTTGCCGGTGCCCATTGTGGTCGCTAAATGAGGACAACCTGTACTTGGGGAAGCCTCCAGCACTCCTTTAGTGCCTTCCCAGGCTATGGATGTACCTCTCCTAGTGCTTGGGGATCCAGAAAGGGCCACCAGCTTTTCAAATGTCAGATCAGCAGGACCAGGGGTGGCACTAAGGGATGGGCATGATTAGCTACCTCCTTTGGCTGCCTGCAAATGTAAATACCGAAGCGAGAAAATCCACCCAGCCTATGAGTTGCCTGCAATGAGCTCTCCATGGTCCTGCTATTGTAAGAGCTCAAACCTGTTCACATATCTGCCCCTTTCCCTAGTTAGCGCTCTCAGGATCTTCAGCCGGGCAAAGCTGCTTGATTTCTGGAAGAGCATGACACTGCTCCTGGGCATGGCCTGGAAAGGGGCATAAACCTCACCGATTGCACCGCAATTCATAGTGCAAACGAGACCGTTTCAGCACCCAGGTTTAAAGGCGCGTGTGAACACAGCTCCAACGTTACGGATGTGGCTGCGATCTCAACAGGAGCTCTGGAAACTGAGGATGGTGTGAGGACAAGATTGCTGTGAGAGAATGACCTGGGCTGTGCATTGTGCTAAGCCATGGTTTGCAGAATAAGCCACCGTTGACTGAATTCGTGCACTGCGCCAGCCATAAGCTGTGGGGTTTATAAACCACCAAAGTGGGATAGACCATATGCCGAGCCAGAAACAAATAAACTACCACATGGTTCTGTGGGCTGTGATTTTAATCCATAAATGAACTACAGAATGTGTGCACGAATTGCAAGACAATTCCTGCCCCGTGAGGAAGAGCCAATCAAGAAAATCAGTGGGTATCCTTTGGAATGCAAGGATGAAGCATGCCTTGAATTTGAATCCAGAAGAAACTTGAGCCTTGGGTATCTAAGAAACCCTATGCTAACATAGACTTTCATACAGTTCCCCACCGGATTCCAACAACTCCAGTTTGTTTGATTTCTTCCAGCCCCAAGTTTATCATCCCGAAGTGTTGGGACAGTGGTGAAACTGCTGATGGGCACCACCATGGAGATCTTTAGATGTTCTTTGGAGTCCGGGGGGAAAGTCCACCCAGTGTAGCAGTTGGCTTAAGTACCAGTCTGGGGAACCAAAGAAGAGAATAAAGACTAAGGAAGTTCGTTACTTTCGGTAGGAAACGATCTGGTGAGCCGTAAGAAATGCTAGCATAAATGACAGAATACAGTGGAACCTCGAGTTACGAATTTAATCCGTTCCGTGACTCTGGTTGCAACTCGAATTGGTCGCAACACGAGGCAAATTTTCCCATAACGTTCAATGTAATTACCATTAATCCGTTCCGGCGTCCGCGGGCCACGCATCAGGGCGGAAAAACGGCCGTGGACCACGCGGCAGGGCGGAAAAATGGCCGCGGACCACGTGTCGGGGCAGAAAATGGCTGCGGACCACGCGGCAGGGCGGAAAAACGGCCGCGGACCACGTGGAACGGGCGGAAAGATGGCCGCGGACCATGTGGAACGGGTGGAAAATGGCCGCAGACCACGTGGCACGGGCGGAAAATGGCCACAGATCCGGTTCGTAAGTTGAAGCGAGTTCGCAAGTCGAGGTAAATTTTTGGGGCCGGAGCTGGTCGTATCTCGAAACATTCGTAAGTAGGGGTGTTCGTAACTAGAGGTACCACTGTATAAATGTGGGAAGGTATCTTGGAGAGCTCTGGAATCCATTGCTGGAATCCATTGCTACAGCAGGATAATGTTGTCTAGATAGTAACAAGACAATGGGAATGTCAACTTGCATTCTTAGTGAGCTGAACAATGGGCAGAAAACAGTGAAGAAAGAAAACAGGGTTTATTTCCTTGGGCTCATGCACAGAAAAAGATGGACAATGTGCTAGAGAAATGACGAGGAGAGGAATCTTAGCAAGGAAGGCCCTGACACCTTTAGACAACACCGTAAAGGATAAAGATATTTCTATGACAACACAGAAGAGATAAAGCAAAGGTCTTTCCACTTGTAAAGAGCTAATGGCAAAACGGTGCAGAAAGTTAATCACGGATTAACATCCAGCGGCGCAGTTGGATAACTGTAACCTCAAGTTAACCTTAATTATGGAGGCTTCCTATTTTAGATGGCTTTGTGCAAATCCACCACCATCCCACTCTAACAAGCCAGCCATGTTATATTTGCTTTATCCGTGGGGAGAAACCAGACATCTGCTCCCAACCCTGGCCCTGCCACTGCAGAGAGAGCGATCTTCTACAAGACAGACGAAGGCAGTGTTTCTCAACCTTGGCAACTTTCAGCTGGGTGGACTTCAACTCCCAGAATTCCCCAGCCAGCATGCTGGCTGGGGAATTCTGGGAATTGAAGTCCACACAGCTTAAAAGTTGCCGAGGTTGAAAAACACTAGGCTAAGGCTTCTCCTTTGCTTTTCAGACTAGAGGAGACACTTCTCCGAAACTGATTTTAGCTGCAGCAATGGTGTACAGCCTCTATTTTAAAATATACCATTTCAGTTCAAATCTAATGGCCTGGTCCGTCTCGAACAGGGATGCCAACATTACCCCAACAGACCCAAAACTCTCAAAAAAGGCATTTGCTTTCTATGCCAAACCCAGCAGGTGTCCCCCCCCCCCCCGGCAAATCTCTCCTGCCAAAATGCAGGCAGGAGAATTCACACCCCTTTCCCTTTCTCATCTGCTAACTGGCCATCAGCTGGAGGGAGACCGGAAGCGCGGCACAATTTGCAGCTGTCCTGATATTTCTGGACCTGAACCCCAACCCTAGAGCTCCCCATATACTTAAGTTATGAAAGGTTTTTAATGTTGGCCCTGAGCCACGATTCATCGAAAGGCATTTTAGGGTACGCTGGCACACGCCCCTCCGTTTGCGCCCCAGGGAAAGGGGCTTATCCCAATCCTTCCCCAGCTAGCCTAAGACAGAGTCTTCCCTATCAAGGCTGACTCCCCCAAACTTCCCATTTGGGGGATCGCAGGATAACAGCCCCTGCTACCGGAGTAAGCCCCCTTCAAACCAAGGGCTTCCTGAACCCCTCTGGAAAGCGAAGCGGAGAGAGACTTTAGGACTCCCGCATCCTGCTTCGTTTCAAAAGGGTTTGGATGGCCGACGGTTCTCCACGAAGCCTCCAATTTACAGCGGGCTCCGAGGAATAGCCCACCCGGGTGCGGAAAGGGCTGGGAGCGGATCACAGAGGCCCCATTAATAATGCCTGCGCAGGCTAGATAAACAAGCAGGCGCAGAGAAAATCCGAGTCTGACTGATTGATGGCCTCTGTCCTTAAAAGAGGTGCTCCACTGCCATTGGCCCCACTCTCCTGGGACCAGCTGGGCGTCTGCTTTTGCTGCCTACCCCCCCCCCCCATTCAGCCGCTCGAAACCTGTCATTCCTCTGAGCCCACCCAAAGCCCCCGGGCCTGATTAGAAAAGGCATTCCGGATGGCCCCGGAGATTTGCTCCACTTGCAAACCTGCAATCCGGCTCCGCTCCGTGCATATGTGTGTGTGTGTGTGTGTTTCGGTCTGTGTTCGTGACCCATATTTCTGAAGCTCTCATTTCTCATTTAGGAGCTGCCGGGGAAATGGGAGAGTGTGTGGGTATACGCGTGCGAGAGAGCGAGGAACGCTCTCTTGAACCATTTTCAAGACTAAACAGCTCGCCACAAAGGCTTTTGTCAAGGGGTTGTGGATACTCAGGGTTTTTTGGGGGGGGGGGACACTGGGGCAGGGATTTATTCATTTATGACATACTTTTGCCCTCCACAGGATGGTTTGCAGGTTCCCTCCCTGCCCACCACAACCCTATAAGGTAGACCACAAAGAGAGGACCCGTCTGAGATCTAGGATCTTTCAGAAGAGAATTCATCTTCCACCCTGGGTCTCTCCTCTCTTAATTCAACTCAATTCAAGCTTCCCAGGATCCCTCCGCAACTGAAGACGGCATCAAAACATAAATAATTTTCACTTATTTATCTGAAAACAGGCTGTCTTCCAAACTCTCTTAAGGGAGCTTACTCAATCAAAATGTATTAATCACAGCATAAAGTCAACGTTCAGCCCCCGGCACGTTCATCAATCCAAGGAAGCCAGCCTTCTGTTCTGAGTCCAACCTTTCCCTTGCCCCGAAAAAGGCGAAAAAGGGAGGACTCCGTTTCCTCCCGCCAGATATCTGGACCCGCTTGTTCTCCAAAGTCCACTTCTCTTTATTTCTGGGAAAAGCAGCATCGCCAGGTCTTTCGTGGGAATGTGGTACCTTGTTGACCTTGCTTACATGAAAAGAGTAGGGAGGGGAATTACTCATCGCCCACCGGACCGCTATGTTAACCTGAGGCAAATTACTCCAACACGTGCCAAGTCGGAGAAGACAAAAAGGCCAAAGCAAACATTTTGGGGAGGGATGAAAGAATGTGACTCCAAGGTGAAGCTCCTGAATCCAGGAAGTTTTAAAAAAAAGCTGCACGGACATGGGGGCTCTTTTAAGCTCCGTGCACCCCATCCTGGAGCTTCCACCCTGCAAACCTGACCTAGCTCCCTACGAATCTTTGTTTATGAAGCGTAAAACTAAGCAAGCTGAATTTTGTGGTTTGTGGCTGGGGCTGGGAAGGGACAAATGCAGCTTGGGTTGGAAGGGGGAAATAAAACCACGCAGAGGCCGTGTCTCTGCCATTGCAAACAGCAGATGAAATCACGCCTTTCTCCTTCGCTGTTCGGTCCAGCCTTCCAACTGCAAATGTTCATGTGCCCTTATTCACAGACCTCTTTGCAGCGCTCCCATGTGCAATCAGACGGCTTGCCATTGTTCCCAGAACATACTTCCAGAGAAACGAGGCGATGGGAAGGGAAGATAGGTCTCCCATCAGCCTCGCAACCAACATTTAAGATCAGATTCCTTTTTAAACCACCTCCAAGCTATACATCAAGCCACAAGATGGGTGGAACAGAACCCCTTGCATGCAACTGCTTTTTGGGAAGACAATACCCCCAATCCATTGGCTAAGCTGCCTTCTTTTAATGGAACATGTCATATAGCTAAGCTTGGTTTATTAATATTTCACAGCATCGCCAAGATGCAAGCAACACCTACGTTCACTTATATTTTTAAACCAGATGCCCTGGTCCAATGATAGATTAATCACTTTTTTATCTCCGGTTACTCTGTTGCTCTGACAAAGAAGAGAAGAACTGGCAAATCATTAATTGCTGCTCCTTAAAACTGGCTTGACAGCGAGTGTGTTTTGAAGGAGAAGAAGAAAAACAAATAGCATTTTTATTTATTTTACTTGTCTGGAAAAAACAACACCCTGTGTTATATTAAGTAAGCAATAACAGATTCTTGAAAGCCAGCAACATCTCTATTTTCCACGCATCCATCTATAACCCCCCAAGTTCCCTTCCATCTCTAGACCTTAGTCTTTATTAAGAGACATAGAAAGATATGTCAGTTCCCCTCTCCTGACTGTAAAATGCTGTTTTATCCATTTAACTCTGTTCTTTCCATTCCACAGCAGGCCACTGTCGTGATGGATGCGAGAGACGCAATTTGTATAATTAAATAAATGTCCCCTTTATTGCCACTGGGGGAGGTCAGTGCGGCCCAAGAAGCAGAACATTTTGCCCCACACAAAGTCTATAGGTAGCCTAGAAGATTTCTAAAGCTTTCTCAAACCTCAATTGCCAGCTCAAAAGAAAGCTTCTGGTTTAGCAAGACTCATGCAGAGAATAAAGATAAGCTTTGCTAAACCTAGCCTGCTTGAGATCTCAGATCTAAGCTCTCAGCAAACACGGTTTGTATGCTCAGAATGTATGTGAAATGCCCCCCGCAAGATAATATAGATAAAAACCAAACCATTTGAAAGGGCAACAGAAGTCGAATCTCCAAAACGATCATTATTTTTGATTTTGGAAGGTCATCTGTCACACGCCGAACTTTTGGGAGCGCTCCCTTCATACGCGTGAAACTGCGAGGTTTATCCTCATTTCTGCCAAATAATTGCAATCCACTTTGTGTCTCTACTTGGGGCTTGGATGGGAGACCACTAGGGGACCCCAAGCCCAGGCCAAAAAGCTTCCTAGAAGGAAGTGAGAATTATTCCTTCTAGAGGAGAATATGAATTATTCCCAAGAAAATTGCACTCTTGGAAGTCACTCAGGGCTGGGTTACCTCGTCACCACTGCCTGCCTTTTTAAAATCATTTATACCAAGTCTTTTACATTTTTTCACTGCAAAGCTACATACAATTTGGAGAGGGGCTTGAAGAAACAACACTGATTACCTTTATCCGAGGGGGGAGGAACATGGGGAACCCATTGACAATGCCTTGCCAGTTCAGTGAGCATATGGAAGCAACTGTCTAGAGCCACACACACACACAATGATAGAAGGAAAAGCTGTATGGATGCAAACCGCAGGTGCATTATCTGCACACCAGGTGGGTTTACTTTGGGATGGCAGCGAATTTAAATGAAATCTATATTCTACATATGTGGGCTGCCTGAACAGCAATGAGCAGGATTCTTTCGGGATTATGCATCTCCATCAACCCCTTCATCGCACTGGGCGATGTAGCTGTTTAAGGGGATAACATTAAAAGTAACTGGTAATAAACTTGGTTAGGCTCCACCCACATTCCAGGCTTACATGCCATTCCAGCTCTGCAAAATCCTTCCGCTAAGGTTTTATTTGTTAAGCTTATGTTGTTAATAAGTCTTGGATGCTAAAATACATGAGAAGAAGTGGTTTTTTTCCCTATATTTTGTATGTACCTTGTATTTTATGAAGTTTTGCATTTTTATCAATAAACAAACAGCTAGTATATATTTTCTGGCTGGATTTCTTTGGAGAGCAAGATAGGGACATTGCAGTTTGCAAACCTCTCGTGCTGATGTGTATTTTTCCCTGGGCAAAGTTTTTCTGGGAGCATTGCTGTACTCTGCACAACGATATTTAGGACGGGGAAGGCAACCCTTAGATGTCTTTGCCAAGGGTTTCCGCAACCCGCTTGTCGGTAGGGCCTGCCGAGAGCCGATCTCCAACACAGCGTAATCATCATCATTTCCTTGCGTGAGTTGTGTTATTAGGAGATTACCAGTGTGTAAAAAGCTCCGGTTGGAAATCTGAAGACGACGTGGTTCACTTTCCAAATCGGATGGATCGTTTTGGAGCACCTTATGAAATCCTGCCAGGTGTCTCCAAACTGATCCCACCATCTGGGAGAACTTAAGGACCTGCCCAACGCTCTTCCTCCCTGTTTTGATAAATCAGATCAAGTTGGCCCAACTGAGTCCATTTTCTATACTGATTTGAATCAGAGATCATTTGCACGCCGCCTATAAGATTACCACTAGTGGAAATAATTTCTCTTTTGGATGGCAGAATTAGGGATTAGAATAGTTGTAGCCATGAACTTCTATGTAATTTTAGCATCAAGACTCTGGTGGGGGGTCCCCAGCAGAAAATAAGGATTGCTGTATATGTTTATTTGTGGTTGATCTACTTATCTTTTTCTTCTTGCTCTTCTTTCGTTTGCTGGCTAACGGCGGTTATAAAATTAAATTGAAATTAAATGTCTGCCTATGGAGGTGCCAATGGACTAGATTCCTGGGTCAGGAGTTAGAAAGGAGTTTCCCTTAGACATTCTCAAAATCTGCAAGACTAGCTTTCAAGCGTAGAAAAGCCAAGTGTTGGTTAGATCTGGATGTTTTACAACTTACCATCCTGGGGCACTGCCTGCGGGAAGTAATTCACCGGTTTATCTACAAAACAGAAGAAAAAAATTGGAGGTATAAATAGGAGAAAACATTTCTGGCCCCCAAATGCTTTTTCTCTTGCTCGCAGAGCGCTAAGGATCATAAATTCTTCATACAATTGGCCTCTAAAGATCTCAGAAAAACTGCCCAATGCAGCCTTCCCCAAGTGAGGCTGCCTGTGGCTTCCCTGGATGAGTCGCTGTTCTGGTCTTGCCTGCTTCCAAACAATGTTTATTTTGGGGAGGTAGAAAGAGTCCTAGGATGAATTTGAAGCAGACATAATTGAGTTAATCCTCAGGTATACAGCTGTATTAAGAGAATTTCATTCCCTCTTCCCTGCTCAGGCAAAGGCCTCTGTCAACGCTGTCTGGAATTAACGCCTTCCCAGAAGGAAGGATGCTAAGAACAGCAATTCATACAGAGACACGCACATGTTCCTCTAGAATCAGACTATCATCCTTCACGCGCCAGAAAAGCAAATCTTCTCTGATGCTGAAGTCTCATGAATGAGAAGACAAGGGAGACCCACAGAGGTTTGGTAGTTCCTCCAGGAAATACATCTTTTCCTAGACAGGGGGAGGTGGGGACCTGGCCGCAGCTGCTGGGGCCAAGTCAATTCATTACGCTCCTTCCTGACCCCAGCTGCGATGCAAACCAAGCGATTTATTAGCCTCCCAAGGGCCTCCCAAGATACTGATCCATCAAACCCATTTTTGCTGATTGGGAACCCAGGTTCAGATGGAGACTCCTTTCATTCAGCAAACGACCAGAGTGCCCGAAAAAGGTTGCAAACCAACGTAAAAGAGCAACAGAGGTGCAAAAGCGTCCACTGGAGCTAGGCAGCTAATGCATTTAGATAAAGAAAGAAATAAAAAAATAAATAAAACTAGGCAAGCAAGACTTTGAAGCACGGCCTCAGACATGCAAGAGAAGCCCATGGAAAACAGATCTCTGGACTGCAGAAATGGAAACTATCTTGGGAAGGGGGCTCTTTTAAGGAACACCCTCCTTCAGGAAGTGCAGCTCGTTACACAGTCCCAAAATTAAACACTAGCACAGAAAGGTGCAGGGCTCCAATCATGAAAGGGGTCTTTCCCTCTTCCATTTATCTAATATGATATAAAATACAATCCAGTTGCTTCTCTATCACTGAGAAGACACAGAGGTTTCCTCTGGCCAACCTCAAATGATCTCAAAAAGCTAGTCCATGTTGGCGAGTCCTTGGATGGGGGACCACCAGGAAGACCACAGGGCTGTGAGCGAAACTGGGAAGTCAAGAAAAAAACAAACAGGAGGTAGCAGCAAATCACTTCTGTATTGTTGCCAAGAAGACCCCATTGGACACATCCATGAAATCGCCAGGAGTCTAGTTTGGCTCAAGGGAGATTTTATCTTTTTTCTTGCAAGGGTTCGAAGCTATCACCAAACCAAGCCTCTACCTCAGCTCATAAACTGGGGTGAGGAGCCAGCCAGGCAACTGCGTGTAGACAGAATTCATGCCCTAAGCAACAAATTCAGCCCATCCGTGGGATGGATTCGAGAATGGGGCTGGGGCTGGGGCGTGGGAAGATGATTTGGGTAGCCAACTCTTAAGGAAGGGCAGAACATTCGTGGCTTTGCTTCTGAGGACACAATGTCCTCCCTTGCCCCATGTAAAGTCAGTTGCCCCTTCCAAAATCTGCTGTGGTTGCAACCAGCAACAGCCATTAGGTATCCACACCTTTGTTACGGTGTGTCTCCTCTCTCCTTTGCTGCACCCACCCACTACTGATCTCTTGCATCCAAGGCCAGATCTAAATGGGAAGAATAAGAGGAATCCTTCCAACTTCAGTCACACTCCCAGCATGTCCTACTGCTCTTTCCCTCTCCAAAAACAACATTTCAGGGATGCCCAGAAAAACAGAAGACAGACTTGGTGTCGCTCCTCAAAGCTTCACAAGATCTCTGCAACATCACCCCGGGCCCCGGGCCCATTCCTAGATCTTGCAGCGGTCAAATAAATAAAGGAGAGACCCTCTTTTTCCTCTTCCTTTTCAATGCCATTCCAACATGTCCTGGATTAGGGTTTTCGAAACAGAAGGTGCCGATGCCAGTCAAGCAGGCTCTTGGCTTTTGCTATGGGACAATTCGGAGGGGAGGCCGAACTACATGTTACTCACAAGCCCTCTGAGTAACATCAACCCCAGAGGTATTTTGGTTCCTTACTAAAAAAACTATTTTTGGAGGCGTGACTGAGAAAACACCCTTTTCGCCCATGCCTTTTTATGGCTCCAACTCCTTAAACTTGCTCCCCTGCCCACCCGTTGCTACGCACGTATGGGGTTTGCAAGTCCTCGCAAGGACTAAGCAGCGAGCATGCAGGACTCAGTAGACTGGGGAAATTATGTGGGACTGAAGAGGGGGGAAAACCGTGCTTGAGCTTGGAGCTACACAGGACTCTTCCTCAAGCAGGACCTTCTCCCAACATGGGGTCCTGCAAAACTCAGAAGTGCTTCCACGGCGTTAACCCAGGCATGCATAAAACCACAGATTTTCTCCTTCTCGAGTTCGATCCAAGAAGAACCCAGCACAAAAGCCGTCTCTCATCCTTCGTCCTGAGGTGGCCACTCCCAGACACCACTGGGAGCCCCATCAGCACAGCACAAAACCTTTTCCCTTCTTTCCTGCTCGGCTCCCCCGCCCCAAAAGGTATACTACCCCTACACATGGAGGCTTCGTTTCTAGCGAAGACTTCTGTGGGTTAGGCCAAAGATTCAGCTAGACCAGCCTGCTCAAAAGGGCTCAACCGAATGCCCTGATCTCGAAAGCAGACTACGAAAGCAGAGGGATTGGGGTTTTTTTTTTGTTTTTTGCAGAAGCTGGCAACCGCATTGTCCCTCCTCAGCCTACCCAGGGCAGGATGCTCAGCCCTAGAGCCGAGCATCAGGTTCAAGAGAGCGGAGGGTGTGTGGGTGTGTGGGGGGGGCTTTCATTTAAAACACACCGGCAGAGTTCTGCTCTTGGAGAGATGAAAGCGGACTGGGAAACGTGGCTCGGCTTCTCCTAGAGAAGAAAACGTTGACCTGTCTAGCAGAGGCCAAGCCACGTTTCCTGGTTATCTGGGGATGAGGGTATCACCAGATCAGCCATCTTGGAGTGCATCCAGGCTCCCATAGCCGAAGCAGACCGGAAGGCCACGGCATTCCCTCCACCCCATTAACATGCAAAGTTCTACTTGGCGACACGGGTTGCTTTCTTCTACCCAAAGCGACGCTTGACTCCAAGCTGCTCGATTCTGCTCCTATTCATGGAACTTCTGTTCTGCAGCTCTGGCTCAGGATTACGGAAAACACCGGGGTGGCGGTTCAGATTAGGCCAGGTCCCACCCCTCGGGGAAGCGTGCAGAGGGGCGACGACCCCGAGCGCAGAAGAAAGCAGGGAAAAGAGGCCAAGCGACACCCCCCCAAGAGCCCCCAACGTCCTTTCCAAAGGGATCAAGCCATTGCCGAAACACCGTCCTCCCCCTCCCCTGGTTTCAGCTCCTCCCCTCCCCACGCCTTCCGCCCCTCGCGCTCCCCAGCCACACGCCAAGGGGGACACCTACAGTTGTTGAGGAAAAGCAGGACGGCAAATCCCAGCGTGGAGGTGGCTAAGAGAATCAGGCAGATGTTACACGGGATCATGAAGTAGCGGACCACCAAGGAGACTTTGTGCTGGTACATCCGGTCCCGCTCCAAGGAACCCGGTCCCACGGGGTATTGGCAAGCAGTCATGCCGCGAACAGGGGTCCAGGCCGCCCCCGGGAGATCCAGGGCAGCGATTCCACGGGGGCCCCCAAACCCTCTGCTGCCCGCCTCCAAGATGGCACTTAGCTAAGTGGTTTCGGGGACTTCCATTCTTTCCTTAGCATGCCTGGGGCTCTTAGTTTCCAGAAGGAAAGTCGATCCTGGGCCAGGCCATCTTGAGACTATAATCCGAAACCAGAGTCAGATGGTGCAGGGCCCCATCAGATGGACCCCACTGTCACCGCAGAAGCAGTCATGATGATCGAGAGACCGTTTCTAGCGCGGGGAAGGAAACTCCTTGCTTGGGAGCAAACCCAGGAGGCACCCCCAGATTGGAAAACAGCCACCCCGATGTAGGACTCCACTCAGCAGCTTTATCAGAGTTGCTGCGGGGGGCGGGAGGAAGGAGGAGAATCGTAGTTTTGAGATCGGTCCACCTCGCGCAAGGAAGAGTGTCGTTCTCCAGGAGAAGCAGAGAGAGGAAGGCAGGTTCTGGACGAACGGTGCGTGTTAACCGAGTCTTCAGAAGTTCTCAGAAGGCATGGCTCTCTTTCTTAAGCCAGCAGCTCAGCGGCTGAGGGGTCCCCCGTGCCGCCACGCTCTCCTTCGGCCCATCTGAACCGCTGGGGACAGAGGCGGATGCGAGAGAAAGGCACGGAGGAGACAAACGGAGAGGAAGAGAGGGGGACAGACCCCTGGGCCACCTCTGAAACGAACCCAGAAAGCTAGCAGACCGACGCGCTTGCCTCGGAGCTGGAGCCAGGTAACGGGGCCAGGAAGCAGCCCCCACCCCGGATGATGTCTCTTTCAAAGGGATGCCAAAGCTGGGAGGGAGGGGCGGGCGGAGGGACCCGGCTGTGGTTTTCTCGGTTTCCTCGAAAGCCTCTTTCTGTCTCAGCTGCCTCCCTCCTTCCCAGAGAGGCCGTTCCAAGCGCCTTTCACTGATTCAGCATCCACGGGGATGAGCCAAGAGGACCGCTGTCTCCTCCGACCCCTCTCCTGGGGATGGTGTGGCGGAATAACGAAATGGTCTGGAAATCAAAAATCACCCGAGGGCGTCTGCGGAGTCTGGATTCCAGCGGTTTTGTCTGCGTCGGGAAATAGCCTCCGAAGCAGCAGGGCGTGAAACAGAGACCCAAGTTTCCTAACCCCGTTTGGGGTGGGGTGCGAAGTAAGGAAAGGCAGGAACAAAAGAGACAGCCCCCCCCCCCAGTGTCCCTGAGTCACCGCTGTGGCTTCGCCCTTCTTACCCAGCACGAGCTGTCCCTCTGCAAACAGCCAGCAGCTGGACCATCCTTCTCCGACACATCTTCCACCATAAACAAAAGCCCAACAGCGTGAATGTTCAGTTGCGCGGCGGAACGAGAAGGCGCCGGCGAGGGAAGAAGAGGAAGAAAGGGAAGGGAAGGGAAGGGAAGGGACGCCGGGGTCTTCCCTGAGCCGCCCCGCTCAGCCAAAGCTTGGCCTGGAGAAGCTGTAAAAACAAAGGGGGGAAGGTGGCTGGGGAGGGGGGAAGGTGGGCTCTCCAGGTTTCTGGGGGGAGCCGTCCCCACGCAAAGAGGAGTCCGAATCTGGGGGTCCTGTGCTGCCTTTCAAAGGCAGATCTGAACCTGTGGACACCTGTCAGCGTTTCCAGAGAGAGGGGAGGGGAGGGCTGGGCAGGAATGCTCCATTCACTTGTTCCTGTTTCCCTGGAAGACAGCAGAAGGAGCTCGTCCCCTCCCTTCCCTCTCTAACCCACCCACCCGCCCCCCAACCCCGCCGTCTCATTTGTGAACTCAAGATGTTGAAAGGGGCGGAGGAGACAGTGTCAAAATTCATTATGTGTTTCTCTCTCCACTCCTCCGAGCGCTGCCTCTCGGCGCACACGTTGATAGGTCCTCCCCGCAGACAGACGCATCGGCTCACCAGCTGATTTGGGGGACACGGGGAGCCAGGAAGGAAGACCGTGGCCGGCGTTGCGGGGAAGGGGTGCTGGACAGGGCTTGAGTTGCAAGCTGTGGGGGTGGGGGTGGGAGGGGGGAGGCAAAGTTTCCCCCTTTAAAGAAATGGCGTTTTCTTTCTGGAGCTGAGATCCAATGTGACGTACTTTCCATCTGACAAAAGAAGTTGAAACTGTGGCTTGCTCCTTCGAGCTGAAGTTGGGGAGTTTCCGAGAGAGATCCGCTTGGCTATTCTGGAAGGAGTGATGGATTTAAGTCTGGCTGGATCAGTCGGGACTTTTCTATTCCTGCATGCTGAATTCCAGGAAAAGGCTGTTGACTTTCCAGTCCTTCCTCCTTCCCTCTTGAAAGACCAATATCCCAAAAGCTTGTCTTTGACCCAGATCCGTCTGCTTCCCAGAAGACTTTGAGCAGGAGGCCACAGCGGTGGCATTTCTGGTCGAACCCTGACATTGGACAAAGGAGGTGCAACAGGATGCCCTACGTGTGATGATGGGACCTGGGAAGTATCTTGAGATGCCTTCAGAAGAAGCCAGCTGGAGTCTTTCTACAGCCAGAGCCTGGCTATATATTCCAGATTCCCAGGGCTTCTGTCTTCCCTTGCCCCAAAGCAGAAGAGAGGCTTTCTAATTCCAGACTGATTCGTGATGCTCCAGGACTGATTCCTGATGGATCTGTTAGGATCTAGGCTCCACACTCACATCCAGATGCCCAGCCTGGCCTTAGCAAAGCCTCTTTTTCGAGTCCAAGTTGCGATGCTCAAGAAGCCGCCGTGTGCTATTCCGTTTAAGCAGAAAGGAAAGAGAAGGCCGACAGGAGAACAGTCCACCTACAGAGGTGGTGGCTTCGCCATCTTTGGCGTATTTTAAAAAGGGACTGGACAGGATGGTTGAACTGGTTTCCCGGCACATTGGAGTAGACGCTCCTTCTGCCCCCTTCCATAATTCTATAATTTTATGAAACAAGCCAGGGCAACCTAGGAAATTGCCTCATTTTCTCCTCCTAATTGCCCATTATTCCTCATCTGGCTGGGACATGTGGAAATGGCTCTGTGCTGAAGATATTAAAACACTATTATTTGAGGATTTTTAACGGTGGCTCCCCGAAATTCAGCTCCTAACACCTCCCCTGCTGTTTCTTCTAGGGGGTGTGGATGACGGTGTAATGCATTGCTCTGGGACATTGTGGGAAATTCACCTGGAGGAGGAGGAGGAGGAGGAGGAGGAGGAGGACCAGCAGAAAAGACCCTTTTGCAGAGAACCTCTTTAAAAGAAGGAAGAGTTTCTCTTGGGGCTTTTTGACCAGAGATTTCCAGCTTGCTCCTGTCAATCAAAACTTGGAGCGAGAAAGAAGTTATCCTGAAGATACAGAAGTATTTGGAAAGAGGGCTGGGCTTCTCAGGAGAAATATCCCAGGGCATTTAGGGAGGAACCTTAAACAGAAACTCCATTTCTTTGCTGATAAGGCCCAAGACTTCAGAGTCACTCTCTCTTGGAAACCCTGGACCGAATCCAAAAGCTTTAAATCTCCTAGCCCTTGGGTTCACCCTGGGGGAAAAAAGAATTGAAAGGAAAAGGGGGGAAGGGAGGGAGGAAGAGAATGAAAGTGGCAAATAATACTTGTGCAACAAGAAAGGTGCGAAGCCGGGACAGCAGACAGGAATGTGCTCCCCCCGCCACCCGGTCAGGGCCCCTGCTGGGTCACAGAGGAGAAATGTATGCAAAGGATGTGGGGATCCCCTTTTCATGCTCTTTGGAGAAGAATCTGACCCAGTCGGGCAGTGAGAAGAAGGAATTTGGTGACCCATCTCCTTGGCCTTCAGACTAAAACAGAATCTTGCAGGGCTTAAAAATAAATGAAATCATTGGGTACGTAAACACCTTTTTGGTGGCAGGGAAGAAAGTTTCCCTTAACATGCTAGCTCTCGTAATGCAAAGAGAAGCATTTTCCCAATGTCTCTTTTTTGCCTAACCCTAACCCGGGAACTGGCCTTGTAGGGCATCCGATCACTAACTGGCAAAGCTCAATTGCCTAAGTGACTTGACTCCCTGGGACCTCAGTCCGTTCCCTTGACTACCAAGCTTCAAACCTGGCATTAAACCTGGGCTGTGAAACAGACCTCTGGCCCCTTCCCCAGCCCTGCGCAGGAGAGATGCCCAGGAAGGAAACCCAGAACAGATCCTGGATTTGCCAAATCAAAGAGGCGCCTGGCAACTTCAAGTAAATTGCCCGTTTGCAAAAATACCCAATGCCCATCTCTGCCAAACCTGGAAACCTGCAAAAGAACACTTTAAAAAGGCTGGCTTTGCATGAGACCAACTGGGTTTTTTAAGAAATCTACCAGTTGGGCATGAAATGCTAATAGGAAGGATTTTTTGAGTGCCGATCCTGGGATCTGAGATCTGGGGGGCAGACTGGGTGGAAGATGTAAAGGGCAGGGGGCTTGCCACGAGGCACTGCCTGCACCTTTATCCCCTTCTGTGAAAACCAAAGGAAGGGGAGGACGGACGGACGGACGGACAGCCAAGCAAAGATCGGTTAAGAATTCAACGCAGGGGCAGAAGGCAGGTGATTTAGGACCATCCTCTGTTGTTTCTCCAAGCACAGGCGATAGAAAGGTATACTGCCTTTGGGCACAGAAGCTTCATTTCCCAACCCACAAATACATCTAGTCCCTCTAAGAAGACACCCCTCTCCTGGGGGCTGTGAGTTGCATACATTAAGCCCGTATCATGTAAACGAGTTTCTTTTTTTCTGGCCTCCATTTGCTCAACAGGGGCCCACAGCCGCCGCAGCGGGCAAGGCATCGTCGACAGCCCGAAAGCCAGTTTTCTCCCGTACTCCAAACACCCTCTGCTGGGCACAGCCGCCATCTGCCTGCTTTTTTCTTGCCATTCCAGCCTGCTATAAATAAATGCCCAAATAAATACATTCTACCTTGTTTCCCTCATTTTGGAGAAGGGCTCTCCAGAGCGAAGGGTGGGACATTCAATATTGCACGGTACTTTAGCAAAGCAAAGGCTAAGAATCAAAACTTAAATCAGCCCCCCACGCAGGGGCATCGTGGCAGAAAAACCACACATTGCACATAAATTTAGACCGCATTCAAGTTATAAAAGGCCTTTGTAATCAGGCAAGCAGCTCTACCGCTAAATCGTTTTCTTCCCCCATAATGATATTTCTCCCCCCCCATAAAAAAACCCCAACAAACCCAGCTGGGACGATGTCTCTTTGCTATGAAAATAGCAACCACTTTTGCCAATGGACTTCTAAGTTGGTACTTTAAGCTTTCCAGTAAGCCCCGCATTGCACAGCCCCCCCAAAGTTAGTACAGGTAGTCCCTGTTGAGCGATCGCCTCACTTAGCAACCGCTGGCAGTCACGACAGTGATGAAAAAATAACTTTACGACCAATCCTCGCATTTACAACCTTCTCAGGTCTGTAAAGCAAAGGAACGCTGAAGTCAGATCATAAGCCCAGTCGCCGTTCCACTTAGCGACCACTTTGCTGAATGGCTGAGTCGCCGGCCCCAATTGTGGTCGCTAAACGAGGACGGCCTGTAATTAACGCATCCATCAGAGAAACCATACGCGTGGGACACTTTCACGATAAGGCACTGCTCTCTTTACACATTTTCTAGCTGGAGACGATGAGAACACACTCCAACGTATCTGGCTTGTGCAAACATTCCCAAAGCCTCGCTTAAACCATTTTAAAAGGGGAGAGGAGAAAGCCAGTTTAACTGATTAAATGGGGTCATCCCATTTTGGAACTGACCCTGTTCTACCCGGATTCTTTTTTAAGACCTCTGAACAAAGGGGGGGGGGGGGAACCAGATGGTACCATTTTAGATTTCAGAATGGAAGATCTGTTCTCTGCCCTCTGCACAATACCCTCTGTGTTTCAAAAACCGAAGACGGCCTTGCATATCAACCTCCTCCGTTACATTAATTTCCTATTTGAAAGGTTCTCCCACCATCTTGTTGGTAAGGATATATCGAAGCACGCAACTCCCGTCCCTTATTCCAACCTGAATAAAATAAAATAAAATAAAATAAAATAAAATAAAATAAAATAAAAAAGTAAAATAAAATAAAAGCATACATTCCAACAATTAACACTAAATATATTTAATTCCACTGTTTGGGGAGGCCAAGCTGAAAAAGTGACCTGCATGTTGTTAAGAAGGCAGAAACGTTTGTGTGTTATTCTGTTTCTCTCTCACCCTAAGATTTCCAAACAGGAATATTTCTATGCATTAAAGGACTTTAAAAAAAAACAACAAGAGACTCAGAGGAGAAATTTTGCTGCTCCTTCTGCAGATATACCCTGTCCAGCTTTTTCCAAGATGGGGCCCACTTTATGGAATAAATTGTACTGGAGCTGAATTAAGCCCCCTCTTTATTATGGTTTAGGCAGGGACTCCACACATATTTATTTTCACAACCTTATGAGGCCACTTTTTTAAAGCTGGGGCTTTGTATTAATGCCATTTTTATGAAGTGTGGTTTGTAAACTGCCCGTAACCATGGAAGGAACAAGGCAAATAAAATATCCGGATAAATAAAGATACGCCCCTCCAGGTGATATGGGAGAGGATAACGTTTGACAAAGTCTCTGCTTCTCTCCCTCCCCAACTCCGCCAACTTTCCCAATCTGAATGTTTAAAAACAGTCTCCTTAAAAGCACAGAGTTGCTAAGGGGCTTGTGACCTAAAAGCTCTCTGGGGACGCCCAGCTCAACCAAATCCTCCATCCTAAGCAAAAGACGACCAAAGTGGATCACGCAGGATGGCTGTAGCTTCTCTCCTTAGCTGCTAATTGAAGGAAACGTCCACGTGTTACTTATTTATTTTAAATTTTAAATAACGTATAGGGCTGCCCATCTCAAAGCAGGGACTCTGGGCGGCTTAAAGATTAGATTAAAAGAACAGCTAGGAGCAATGACTCAGGACACCCGAGTCCTAAAAAAAAGAAAAGAATTCAACGGCAGAGCTCGCCTAACCTCCTGGCCCATGTATTTAGGGAAACCAGCAGCCTTGCATAAGGCTAACAGAGTTGGGGGATCTCGGGGGGACACTGTGCCACAGGGCAGGGCCTGCCACAGGGAAGACACCACTCCTGGGTTCAACGAGATGACAGCGTTTGATAGAGGGGACCTGGAACGTGCCCTCTCTGCTAGATTTGGTGGGGCGGGCAGAAACAAGGGGATGAGGAAGACAGGGGTCTTCTGCCCTCATTCCTCAACAACTGCCTACCTCTGTTGAGCCACTGATCATGTCTGGTGGCCCACCATCACCCTTCTCCAGGTCCCGTGGACAACAGGAATTCCTGATGTTGCCACACAGAAGTTGGAGCCTTGGTTCATCTACCGGACGCTTCCTTGCCCTGGCTGGAAGTAAGCCCCCCTGGAGATGCCAGGAGAAAGGAGCAGGGAAGGAGGGGTGGGGAAACTGCCAGCACCCCCCTCCCCGCCCCTTAACTCCCAGGAGATTTCAAAGGAGTCATTTAATAGTCCAGGGCTGCTTTTGACAAATCACGCAAAGGCTGGAGATGGGCAGGTGGAGGGTTGCAACTCACAGAAGAAAAGCAGCAATGTTCATTTATGTTCAAAGTGAAGTATCACCCCATTAAAAAGTCTCTCTCCCCACATCCCAAGGCTCTGCTCCCAGCAAGGCCCTGTGTCTTTAAACCATACCATCACTGATTTGCAAGAAAAGCTCAGCCCAAATTCAACCAAGGGAGGATCCCTACCTACACAGCAGACCCTATTAATTTTTAGTGCACGGGACATTGCTACCATCTCCGTCTCAAATCCTCCCCCCCAAATTTGGTCCCAGCCTCCCCTCAAACCTAACTTTATTTCTGGTTGGGCATCAGGATTCACAATTTTGTCTTACCATCTTTTCCATGGCATTTTCATTTACTGCTAGCTATCCACTTTGCTTCATGTATGGTTGCTGACTGATTCTTGATGACAATCATAAAAAGTAAATTATCCATCATCTGGATAGCAGGGATACTTTGAAAGCAAGCCTCTGGGTACAAAAACTCCCAGGATCAGCATCTTTTAAGATGATCTCTTTAGCCATTAACCAACAGTTTGCAGGGAAGAGAATAAAGCAGGCAGGGGTGCCTTTCCTACAGACCCCCCAAAGCCGATCTCAAACCCTAATTGCCATCGTAGAGAAGCCGATGCACCTGAAAAGGGGTTAAAATCTGGCAACCTGAGCAGAAGCCACTGATTCAGAAAGGCTGTTTGCAGAATTTCCAGGGCGTAGGAAAGGACCCCCATGAAATGACAGGCACATCCATGGGCATGAATACGTTCTCCATTCAGTCCCAGGCAGTAAGAATATTGTTGCCCCAGCAAAAACGATGCTCCTAAAAATCAGGGGGAGAAGCAGAGCAGCGCTTAAGGAAAGTGCAAAGAAATAAATAGAAAGTACTCAACATTTTAGCTCTTGGAGGAGGAGGAGGAGGAGGAAGAGGAGTTCTAAAGAACTTGAAAAACTGTAGCCCCTTCTGCTGTTTGGTTACCTAGCTATAGATCTGGGATCTAAACAAACAGCATCCTTTCTTCCCTTCTGCTGGGCGATGCTGCCACCAGCTGGTCCTTCAGAGACCCAAAACTGAAGCCAACTTGGCAAACAGATCTGCAAGAATAATAAACAGCTTCCCAGCCCACAGATCTGGAGCAAAAGGTCCCCAACCCGACAGAGAGGATGCAAGTAAAGATTTCTCACCACAGAGGTCGGGCCACCGGCCAAGCCCGACCAAATGCATTTGCTGAAATGAAATGGATCTCCTGGTCTGGTTGCTCAAGAGGCATCTTATTCGTGGCTTGTAAAAAGAGGGTTAGGGTGAGCCACAAAAGTTGGGGAATGGAAACAGGCCTGATCCCTGGGGAAGGTGTAGGATTAAGTGTAGGGCTACACCAATGGCAGAGGCAATAAATAAAATAGGATAAAGGACCTGTTTTACTATATTTTATTTTATTTATTTGACTTGTCCCCGCCCATCTCCCCACAACGGGGGACTCTGGGCGGCTTACATCCAACTAAAATCAGAAATACAATTAAAAGTGATAAAAACCAGATACTGGACTACGATTCCAATCTAATTTTTTAATGTATTTATTTCACTTATCAGATTTGTCACCGCCCATCTCGTTAAAAAGCGATTCTAAAAGCGACTATAAATGGCCAAACTGCTAATCTGAAAGTCACCTCTGCTATGATGCCTTTTTGGCCTGGCTTCTTAATCTTAAAACAGCCAGCCAGGTTTTCTAGACCCGGTACCAGAAAACACTAGATTAGGGTACAGAAAAACCGAGCATACAAACTTGGGGAGGGGGGTGTCTTGCCCAAAAGTCACGCCCTTTGGTCCATGTCAATAATAGCACCCGGCCCTGGAATGTGGGAAATAGCAAAATTGTGAATAATAAAGAATTCTGCTTTTTAGCCAGCAGGGGGCGGTGTTGGACAACAGTTTTCCAGGATCGTTGAACCTGGACAGGTATGCTGAAACTGATTTTTTTCAGGTATTCCGGGGTTGTTGCTATTATTATTATCGTTATTGAGCTGCTGAATGTAAAGCAGAGACGAAATCTGATTGATCCCTTAATTGCTGAAGCAATTAATTCAGTTCAGTGGTGCGAATGAAGCCACTGTGATCTGTAAACCTTGGGGTCAGCTTTGACATCGGATCTGCGTGATGCGTTGATTAAAAATCAGCCACCCCCCTTTGGCTGAGCCCAGTCTTCCTTGACAAACCGGGATTAAAACCAACCACCATGGTTGAATCTGAAGTCTGAACCCAGCTCAAGAAGCTAAGGCGGCTTATCACACCAATCCAGCTGTCACAAGCCACCATCAGCTGAAAAGCTGGATTCAGGCTGCATTCATTTGCTTCCCTGTAGCCACCAGGGGGCAGCGGTTCTTGCTTGCAGCCCATGCCCCCAGAGGGAAAAATGGGTTTTGCATGCTGGGCATAGCTTGGCAAAGCGAGGCAGATTCCAAATTCCTGTCTCGCATGCTGGCCATATCGGCCACAGAGGAACAAAGGAGCCGCTGGTATCCTATCCCAGTTCATCAAAGCCCCCTTGGGAAGGCCAGCGGGACAGAGACCGATGGCCAGAGAAGCACAACTTTTGAGATCCGGAGAAGCACAACTTTCATTGCAAGTGGGGTGGGTGGGTGGAGAAACCCGCCTTAATTTCCTCCACCCCACAGCCCGATTTCCACCCTTTCCTGCAAGGGATCCATTCAGACCTCTGGCAAGGATGAACTGCCCCTCTGCCAATAACACACGAAGCCCAGGAGGGAGAAGAGGGTGTCCAAAACAAGCTAACGAGAAGAACAAGGCCAGCGTGCTTGTATCACAAGAGAGGACGTTTATGATTTCAGTTTGCAACACTGAGACAATGTCAAATTAATTCATCAACAGATCCCTCTTCACCACCACCACCATCTATTCTTCGGCAGGCAAAGAACATTCACTTTTGCCAGTTGCAAGGCACTGTTTAAAAACAAGCACTTCGATTCTTTAGAGGAGGGTCTCTCAACCTTGGCAACTTTTAAGATGTGTGGACTTCCGCTCCCAGAATTCCCGGCTGGGGAATTCTGGGAGCGGAAGCCCACCGATCTTAAAATTGCCAAGGTTGAGAAACTCCACTTTAGAGCAGCTAACTTTCACTTTTAAGTCTAAAAGAGTTCATTAACTGGGTCATTGATTCCACGTAATGTATGTCTCCCACCTCTGCGCTCAACCCTGCGCCCGTAATATCCAGTCGGCCACTAACTCTGTCAACGTGTCGATATGGATTGAGTACAAATGGGGATCCTCAGCCATTTTGGTATCTCCAAACTTGTGGTTCAAGTTTAACATCTAGAGCTAGGTTTGAATTCAGCCATCAGGACGGAGCAGACCCCTTGATGAATTGTAGTGTCAACAGATTCATTCATGAAATGTCTGCATTTTTCAGGAGGAGGAGTTGAGAAGAAGCTGCTTCGAGAAGATCGATTCTTTCCACTGTCATCCATAGAAGGTAATGCCCCATTCATGGATGTAAATTTGGGGCACGGGTAACAGAAAGAAATATAGTTAGGCTGTGGTGAAGTTATTGAACTCACAGAAGGTGGAAGATGCTACCTCAGAGTAGAGATACGCTGCCTAGAAAGACTCCTCTTAGAAAGAAGCTTCTCTTGCAGTTTTTTATAATTACCTGAATTAAAAACAAATACTACCGTTGAGGATGTATTTATTAAAGTTAGGGTGGTGTGGTTTCTTTTAATTTGCTGGCTTTGCCATTGAAATCTCCATGAATGTGGCAAAGGTTTGCTCAATTCCAATTGCTATTACAAGGTTCTGGGTACAATGGTTAAGGGCACTGAATCTATCTATCTATCTATCTATCTATCTATCTATCTATCTATCTATCTATCTATCCATCCATCCATCCATCCATCCATCCATCCATCCATCCATCCATCCATCCATCCATCTTCTATCTAAATGTCTATACACATATATTCATAATCTATTTTTACCCAGAACTATTAGAATATTATCATCAATCTCCTGGAACTGCTTTTCTCTTCTGCACAGTATAGAAATCTATTTTTGGGGTCTCTGTGTGTAAATGAATAAACTCAATTCAACGTAAAGTTCGTTCCCGATGGGGCTTACATCACAGGAAGCCTAGGAAGACATCTTTTTACTCAACTGAACTCATGGAATTGGCTACCGGCTGCAGCCTGGTTTGCATTCCCTGTTCTCACCCTACAGTTTGGACTGGCTGGGAAAGCACATTTCTGCCATACACCCCCCCCCCCCAACCTATGGGGCAGTATTTAGAACAGGTGGCCACAATCTTGGATGTATCCATCTAACCCGGCCTCTGAACGCTTCGGTTGGTACAGCACGTAACCGCGGAGGGAGAATGGATCAAAAGGGGAATCTGAGCAAGGCCGGGTGGAGATGGGATTCCCTGCCTTGCAAAGAATTGGCATGACATGTGCAGAGCCAAAGCAACAGGAGGCAACGTTGGGGAGGAGGGGAATACCCCTCTGCCCAAGGTGCCAAGGGGATAACGTCAACCATCGCTCGGGCAACCGATCCAGTAACCAGGGAAGCTGCTTGAGAGAGGCTCGAAGGCCATCAGGGGCAGGGAGCAAGAGGGAACTTCGCAGAGTGACCCAAAGTCCTCTGGGGCGGTGGGGGGAGCCGTGCCAAAGCAACCTGACCCACTTCCCGTGCTGCAGGCCCTGGGGCTGGATTAAAGCAGCTTAAAATATCCCATAACACTGGGGCTATTTTGGGGAAGGGGAGGGAAGGATGAATAGATGCTTTGAACATGCGGGGTTCTCTGCAAGCGGGGATGAACCTGCAGGAGTTGATGTTCTGTGGCTACAGAGGAAAGGCCGGGAAGAGAACACGGCCCATGGACCCCATAAGAGCCCAGATCCCACAAAGGACTTATAGATCCCACAGCCTGCCCAGCGTCACCCACCCAACCTCTCCTATTATAACTTCCCCACTTCTTCTCCTTTTGGCCCAAGCTGGCAGTCCTTTCCAGCCTCCGCAGCTAGCTGACATCCTGCGGCAGCAGACGCGTGGGGAAAGCAAAGATGAAGAAAGGGGGAGATATCTTAAAACAGGGGAAGAGCACAGCGAGGTATGCAGTCCAGCATCATTCTTGGAGGAGAACTGCAGGAGGGATGTACTAAATGCGGTCTAAAATGTTGATAAGAATTTGCTGATAAAAATAACCTATCGATTCCAATTTTCCTCCCCTTCTCACGGCACGTGCGTTCCTATGGCGCATCAAGGGCTTCTTTTAATCACGTGCGCTTTACAGCCAAAACCTCTGCTTAACCAGACCTGTGCACACCTAAACGCCACATCACGTTTCTTTAGGTGTGTGTTGGGTGAACCTTTGGGGTTAATGGACTGTGCAAACCCGTGGGCTTAATTCAGCCCCCCAAAAGCAGCACATCTCGTGTGAACAAGCCATTCGGGTTTCCCAGGAAAGAACGCCATCTGGAGATCTTAGAGGCTGACATTTTTTGCATAGAAGGGGTTGCCCGAGCCCTGAACGACGGCTTTTTCCCTGTGAAGGGGAAAAAAAATATTAAAAATCAGCGCCTTGCCCTGCAGTAGCAACACAATGATCTTTTTGAGGTTTTACGTGCGTTAGAACACAAAATAAAGGGGGGAATCACAGCCACTCCAGCTCGTCGATCTTATTGAGCCAAGTGGTCATTAAGAGGGACTGAAGGGGAAAAAAATTAAAGTTGAGATCCATCACTGTCCAAAGGCAGTTCTGTGTGATTTGCCTGGTCTGCATCGTGTCGTCGTTGTTCGAGTACAGGGAAAAGAATAGGGAACAAGCAGCAAATCTGAGATAAGAACCAAGAAACAGCAGAGTATTAAACTTCTTTCATTTCTGGAGGCCACAGAAGGGAAGGGACACTGGCAAACAGTTCGGCTGCGTGCGCCGATCAAAGCAATCGCATTTTGCTGATTTTGAAAAAAAGGAAAGAAAAATCAAATAGCCAGGCCTCCCTCCAAGCCAAACCTTGGTAATTTCCTGCAGGTAGACCCAGGTTCTAGTTGCCCCTCAGCTACAGAACCTCCCTGTTGACCTTCCTCTCTCAGCCCGACCCACCTCGCAGGGTTGTGGTGGGGAAAAAATTAGAGGAGGGAGTGTGATGAAGGGGGTGACCACCTTGAGCTCCTGAAGGAAAAGCAGAAGAACCATCTAACCAACAGATAAAATAATGCGGTGCATTTGCTTTTGGCTGGAGGCTTGTATAAACCTAACCAACGTGGTTTATTCAATTAAACAACCCATACTTAGCACACCCAAATGTTTCATTTGGCTTCCACGGGGCCTCAAATCCACGCACTCTCCTGAACAACACCGGCTTTTTTCCAGAAGCAAAGAGAGGTGAATTCATCGGTGCTCCCTTCGGTCAAAGTGCAGAGCATCTCGACTTAGCACGCCTGCTGATGTACCTTTATCAATCAACGGGCAGGGGATCGATGCTGACTTATAAATCAAAATCTCTCTCCAGGGAGGAAGCGCGACTGGGGAAGAAGGGTAAGGAGGCGAGCATCACCCCTTGCTCTGCACGGCGAAGATGCGTCCCAGCCGCTGAGAAACCCGCGAAATTCCTGCAAGGTGCATGCTGAAACAAATTAAACCGCTCACACGCCAAGCTGTAATCGAGCTGCTTCCTGAATTGAAAGCAGACGTGTAGGAAATGTCTCGTTAGGCATAAGAGCTTTGCAACGATTTGAGGTTCCCCTTAGAGCTGTCGCCACCAGGCTATCCCCTGCTACGTGCAGGCCGGGAAGATCTGCCCCCGAGGCACTAAGAAAGGGGCTGCTATTTTTAAAAAGTAGGCCAATCTGGATTCTCAGCACACCACGTTTTTCTAGGTTAAAATCAATGGGGTTTTCAGAAGTTGCGCGTGTTTGCACTCGAGATGGGAAAAGAGGAGCAAAAGGCGAGACGGTCTTGGCTCACTCCCATCTCAACTTGCAATATTAAACTTTAATTCCTTCAAAATACAGTGGTGCCTCTACTTACGAATGCCCCTACTTACGAAATTTTCAAGATACGATCAGCTCCGGCCCCAAAAATTTACCTCTACTTACGAATGCGCCTCGACTTACGGGCCATTTTCCGCCCGTTCCACATGGTCCGTGGCCATTTTCTGCCCATGCCACGTGGTCCGTGGCCATTTTTCCGCCTGTTCCACGTGGTTCGCAGCTGTTTTTCCGCCCGTGCCACGTGGTCCGCAGCCATTTTCCGCCCATTCCATGTGGTCCGCAGCCATTTCTCCGCCCGTTCCACGTGGTCCGCGGCCATTTTTCCGCCCCTGACACGTGGTCCGCGGCCATTTTTCTGCCCTGCCGCGTGGTCCGCGGCCATTTTCCACCCCTGACACGTGGTCGTAGGGAGGGGGACTCTCCCTCCAAGCAATAGCCGCCTCTCTGTCCTCCACGCCAGAACGGATTAACGGTAATTACATTGAACCTTATGGGGAAATTTACTTCGACTTGCGACCAACTCGACTTGCGATCAGAGTCACGGAACAGATTAAGTTCGTAAGTAGAGGTACCACTGTATACTGAATTAGCTGTGTATATGCTAACTGCTGGGAGGCTATTATATGTTTTTTCCTGGGAAGGACTTCCGATCTCCTCAGTGGAAGAATAGCTAGCTAAATTGTGGAAACATACCTCGATGTCTGGAATAAGCTGGGACCTTAAAAGTAAATCAGAATTTAATTCAAATTGGAAACCATTCCTAGACTACAGCTTAATACGTGAATTTGTTATCACATCTAAAATTTGGGTTTCTCTATGTGCAGAGGCGGTATTTCAATTTCACAGAACATCATAATCAAAACAGATTTCGATGAATAGCGATGGAATCGATTATAGTCTATAGTTTGATTCAGTGATTTGTAACGTGTTGGGCACAACTCATATTCAGGTCTAAAACAACAGCAATGCAGAAGGAAGGGGGTGAAGTCCTGCCACCCATGCCCTTAAAGAAATCTTCCATTCTGATATAGTAGTAGATTCTGCATTGGAGAGGAGGCTAGCACAGATGGTCTTCAAGATCCCTTCCAAATTTACGTGCTATGCTCTGTGATTTTTTTCCCCTCCAATCCCCACACATCCCCTTTCTCTTCCCAATTGACTCCTTTTCCTTCAGCAGTCTCCATCTATCTATGTTTTGGGAGAAAACGCTAAGGTAAGATTTCACTTTGAATCAGGTTCTTTTTAGCAATCAGACGCTTCCCCTGCTGGACCTTCTTATACATCATGCTTCTTATACAAGCATTGCCTTCTTATACCCAGAGCCCTGAATGAACTGAAAATAGGAAGAAGCCTGCAGGCAGGGCCCCCTAAAAAATTAGAAATATGAAAATTTGGAAGTTGAAAACATCCATTTTCTGCCTTGAACATAAAGCCTTTTTTTAGCTAACACACGTTTTATGTCTTTATTATTTCAATTTATGCTGCTCCACCCCCCTGCTTCCTTATAAGCGTCATTCCATACCTTCCATTTGCCAGAATGCAAATTAACGTTACCTCCAGCAATCCTGTTTTGAAATGCCAGCGATATAATGAAAGAACATGATGATTTCCCGATGATGCTATCTTCTTAGAAGCTAGGGCAGCACCAAAGTACAGTGGTACCTCTACTTACGAACTTAATCCATTCCGTGACTCTGATCACAAGTCGAGTTGGTCGCAAGTCGAAGTAAATTTTCCCATAAGGTTCAATGTAATTACTGTTAATCCGTTCCGGCGTCCGCGGACCATGCGTCAGGGGCGGGAAAACGGCCGCTGACCACACGGCAGGGCGGAAAAATGGCCGCGGACGTGTCAGGGGTGGAAAAATGGCTGTGGACCACGTGGAATGGGCAGGAAAATGGCCGCGGACCATGTGGAACGGGCGGAAAATGGCTGTGGACCACATGGAATGGGTGGGAAATGGCCACGGACCACGTGGCACAGGCGGAAAAATGGCCGCGGACCACGTGGAATGGGTGGAAAATGGCTGCGGACCACGTGGAACGGGTGGGAAAATGGCCGCGGACCACGTGGAACGGGCGGAAAAATGGCCGTGGATCCAGTTCATAAGTCGAGGCGAGTTCATAAGTAGAGGTAAATTTTTGGGGCCGGAGCTGATCGTATCTCGAAATTTTCGTAAGTAGCGGCGTTCGTAAGTAGAGGTACCACTGTGCTTTTTAAAAAAACGGACGTTATCTGAAGTTTCTTTCAGGCCCCGCCACAACTTTTCCAAGCAGCTCATTTTCAAATTGGTAAGCGTCAGGGAATCACTCACAAAGTCTTTCAGCCACCCACCTCTTCCCAGAGCCCATCCGAATTGCTGTTAAATGAGTCGTGAAATGGACATCATAACAAAACTGGGCATTCCTGCCTCTTTGCCCAGGCTGAAGACTAGGAGGCCAAAACATTTGAGTTGATCAGTCCCATCAGTTCAAAATCAATGAAGTCGTGGGCTAAATCGGTATAGAACTTTATGCAAACCTCTTTTTTGGATTTTTCTTTGGATTTAAGAACGGCTGGCGGAAGAGGAGAGCAATAGGCTTCCCCACTTCGTGGTGTCCAGTGTCTGGTATTCTTAGCTACGGTCTATGTTGACAGAGTTTCTCTCCAGCTTGAAGCCCACAGGTTTAAAATGTCACCTCTCTCTCTCTCTCTCCCCCTCCCTTGGCATCTTAATGACATGAAATTTAGGACAGGAGGACATGGCTTGGTAGCAGGGTACACGGACAGGTGTAGAAATGTCATCCATCACAGCGTACTAGTTGCAGTGAGCCAGAATGAACACAGCTAGAGTTATATCCCCTTTTCTCCAGCCATCTGGATTACTGGATGGGTAAGTTGAGGTCCTGCGCCTTCCTTCCCTCCCTTGCTAGCCTACCTCACAAGGCTGTCACGCGGGTAGGACGTGAAAGCCATTTTGAGCTCCTCAGTCAATAAAAGCCCAAAAGGGCCAGCCTCAGTTTCCGGGTTAAAAAGATCTGGTTGCAACAGAGCAGGGATGGCAAAAGAGCATCAGTTTTGGTGCATACCCAGAAGAATGGTGGACAACCTCCCATCAACTGAAGACGGGTTTTCTTTCTCCTTGTATGAAAGAAAGGCAAAGCCTCATTTGGGGGCCACTTTCTGTTAAAGTTTCCTGCCTTGGATGCTTTTCCAAAAGGGCCCCCTTCTGCTGCTGGAAAAAGGGCCTCCTTAGCCAAAGTCCAGCCATGTTCCTTTTAACAAAGCCTCAAGAGAAAAAGTGGGAAAGAGAAATCCCCCCGCTCTTTTCTTGGGGGCAAAACAATCAAGAGACTCCCTTCTCTGCTTTCATTCGGTCTGTCCCCCTGTGCAAAATATCTCGGGGGGGGGGTTAGTTTCTGCGACAAAGCCCCTGCAAACCCACCCAGCATGCAGACAATCGGTGCTTATGTTCTGCCTCGCACAGCCCTGGGAAGAAAGCCAGGGCTGGCAGCTCTTCCAGCAAAGAAGAAAAGATGTGTTTGTCCGGTGCAGTTACGCTGGGCCGGTGAGGGTTGCGCAGAGAGAGACCCGCCTTGCATGCCAACCGGCTGGAGCCCTGCAAAAAGAGGCATGGCCAGCTGGCACGGTTGCGCAGGAGAAAAAGATCCGAAAATGTGCCCTAGAAGGAAGAGCTCATTTCTCCCCCGACAAAAGGACACAGGGGTCTTGAGCTCTCCGAGTCCCCTGCTACAGCGCTACTTTAAACGCATGGTATTATCGTGATTACTCACACAGTCCCTCCTCCAATTCTCTCCCCAGAATTGATCGCCAATACAGTATTCAGATTTTATCTTTAAACAGCCCTCTAAGGGGGCTTGGCTAAGAGAGGGACAAGTTCACAATGATCCAAACCCCCAGCCCCAAAATCAAACTCAGGGCTTCTCAGACGGTGGGTTGGGGGGGAACAGCACAAGCAATTTAGAGAGGGGTCCCCATTTTTTTTTTGAAACGGTTCACCGGGGTCTATTGATTCGTTTCCTGCGTCCCAGCGAATCATCCGTTCTAGTCTCCGCGCGGGAATCACACAAATGCCTTTAGCATTGCCAGGGGTTAGGTTATCATGAAGTTTAAGAACTACAGCTCTCCCAGTGCTCGGAAAAAAGGGAAGGCTCAGGAGAAGGGCAAAGGAGCGTTGGCACGGTGGTCAAACGTCAATAAATCCAGCATGCAAAGAGACAAAACAGCTCTCCAGGGATGTGGCGTGACAGAAAGGCTGAATCTTGTGGCCTGTGGAAAAAGACAGCACAAAGCAGTCTTTCCTTCACTGTTGGGCTATCCTGTTGGAGTTGCAAGTCTCCAATCTGTACCTCCAACACAGCCAGTTCCAGCCTCTTGCGGGCAACTCTGGATTCCCTTCCCAGAATCTGCCATTTGGGAACCTTTCTGCCTCTGGACCGTTGCTGCCTTTTAAAAATTGTCCTTTTAAACCAATTTGCGTTTAAAGTAAGCTGTACTGAGTTTGATTACTGTTAATATGATTATTCGCCACCACCGCCACAACTACTGTGCCCAAGTTCGTGCTTTCCGGAGGAGCGTCTAAAAGAGCTGTAAAAATAGATCTTCGGCAGCCGACTTTTCCTGGGAA